>NC_090928.1:502152640-502786755 GCF_040938575.1 Ambystoma mexicanum | reverse complement strand
ATTTGGCTGCAGTACTCGTAACTGTCCTGATACATTTTTGTCAGAAGTCATTCACAGTAACCTGTACACACTTCCCAAGGTGTAACCCCCATAGGTGTGTGTTCACCCTTGGTTCATCAGCCAGGTATCCCATGACCTTGCTCATTTTTGCTCTTTAATACAATACACATACATGACACATGCCATCACACAGATGGCATGTAGCATAGCCATGGTGCATTCCACAAGTACAGCCATATGTCAGTGAATGAATACTGTCAGCTTCCATGTGAGATGGACATGATGATATGAAAAATGCTACATAGTGTGACAAAATACGCATGTGCCACTCACTGCAACACATCCAGTGTACAAGAATACAGTGATTGCAGGCAGATGTACACATCAATGGTTGGTCACTTAAACTTGATAACTATCATGTACCACATACAAACAGGCACCAATGTTGTTTCAAGATGACAGTTCAAGGGCAACTGCAGTAATGTGGCGCTAAATGGCTACTGTGGGCAGAAGGGATACTGTCATACCCAAATCCAAGGCCAGTGAATGTTTTGGAGGAAGCACATGGGTGACCCATACCACTCAGGTGCACACACCCTCACCTGGCACTCAATCAGAACCCATCACCCACACAACATACACATGGATTACACACACATGCATGGGCACTCACCGGACAATGCGTCATAATCTGGTAGGTCTCCCACACCTTGGATCTGTTCCTCTGTGATGATGGTTCCAGCAACAGACTCATGTTCAGTGAGTTGGTTGTCCTCTTGTGGAGATCCACCGCCAGTCACCACAGTAGAAGCATTATTTGAGGCCTGCTTGTTCTTTCCTCTGCGTTTCAGGCCATTCCTCTGCTTGTAACAATCATCAGCTGTGCGCCTCACAAATCCAAGGGCACTAATGATGTCCGCGATGGTCTGCCAGTGTGCCTTACATTGACCAGGTGTGGTCTTGCACCATGCAGTCACCACCATTTCGCAGCTATGTGCCGACACATAGGCCACAAGTGCATCAAGTTCGGCGCCATTAAAGCTAGGCTTCCTTGACGTGCCGGAGTGTGTAGCCGTGTCTGGGGTCTCAGCCTGTAGTGCCAGAGCACCATTCTTCCTCTTTTTCAAAGGTTGTGCGGATCCTGAGTGGCTTACACCGTTCTGGTCAGAAGGGGCAGAAGCGCCGGTGGACTGGGTACTAGGAGTGTGCGAATGCACAATGACCATAGGTCTTGGTGCATGCATTGGCTGCAGGGTGATGTTGGCAGGGGCAACGTCGGTTTGATGGACCGGGACCGACACTGTCCCGGCTGAGAGACTCAGAGCTGGGGTGGATCGAGCTGCAGCTGCCCCTGCAGCCTCCCCACCCTGCCTACTTGGGGCAGCAGATGACATAGCTGCCCCAGATTCACGTGGCCTGGTGACACCAACTTGCACCGCCACACGTGGCGTAGACTTGCTGACCTGGAAGTCAGCCTGGGAGTCATCCTGTGCCGGTTCAGGTGCCACAATGGGCTTGTCCAACAAGGGCTGAGCTGGGATGGTGTCAGCTATGTTTCCCACAACCATGGGGGGCATGGGTGTCCCTGATTGCTCCTCCACACATGGGGGTCTAGGGGCACGCTGCAAATCCTGGCCATGTCCCCTACCGCACCCACCATGCCCACCTTTTGGAAGTCGTCCATCTTTGCCTCCCTTGCCGCTTGGTCGCCTCCCAACCATGTCACTGATGTTGTTGTGCGTATGGGAGTAGCAGTAAGCAATTGTCCTGGGCAATTGCGGGTGAAAGGGGTAGGGTACTAGATGGAATTCGTACCCTAGTGCTCTAGCAAGGCTGTCTGTGACCCCTGGGGGAAGATGACAGGTCACGCAACGCACTGGCACCCCGAAAACAAAAAATAACGTGCACTCAACCCCTCGTAGACCACGTGTGTGGAAAAATGAACCCGCACTACGCTGTGGCACCCAGAAACACAAAATTAAGCGTATGCGTAATACACGCAGCCTACAATGACCTCTGAAGGGGTACGCGACACACGGGGCAAGCACAGTTGGTAAATACGTGCACGACTCACCTTCTGCCTGGAAAAAGAACGTGAAGAAGACGCGCGTGTGCGCGTTGGCAACACCCCCGTCAAAAGAAGAATTGTACGCTGTCTGAGGAGACAGGACAAAAGAAGAAGTGAACGCTGTTTGAGGAAACAGGCCCAACAAAAAAATGGAACGCTGTCAGAGGTAACAGGGAGCACAAACTTGAAATGCTGTGAAGTAATCGCGTGTGAACCGACAAGAAGTCCAGAATTCACCCACTCGCTCTCCACGAAAAGCACATACAAGGAAATGGCGTCCTACACGTACCTTTTAAACTGGCCCACACGTACAACGTCACTTACGCGTGTACGCGCTAAGGCCCTTTCCTCCAATTACACGAGCTGACACTCGGACATGCAGTTTTTGCACGTGTACGATGAACATGCACCTTTGTTGAGGGAAACGCCCTTGCGCGTCACGTCACAGACGCGTAGGCCCTTTCCTCGGATTACACGCATTCACATGCGGATGTGCAGTTTTTTCACACGCCCTGAACCAGTATGCCCACGTCACAAGGGAAACGACCACGCGCGTAACGTCACAGACGCGCTTACTCGCTAAGGGCCTTTCCTCGAATTACACGCAGATGTGCAATTTTTTCACATGCCAAATCACTCAGTATCAAGCTGACCACGCAACAACACACGGAAGACCACGCTCCTGCCCAGAAGGCCTAATTACTGCCTTCCAGATCCCCGAGCATGCTCCCACCTGCCATCTGCTGCTGCCTGCTGCCCACTTGCCCTGCTATTTGCTGCCTGCACATCAGCCATCTGCAGGGGTGCAGTTGTTGTGACCACCCCTGCTGGAACTGAAGACTCCCGACTGTGATACCATCGCTCCACAGCCCAGCCCCAGGACCCAGTTGCCCACCCACACCTGCCTGTGGGGTTGCCATGTCGGGCACACCACCATCTGGCACCACTGGCAACCCCCAGCCAGAGAGGCAGAGGGCCACCAGCTTCAGTGCCAGGGAAGTTGGTTTCCTGGTGGAGCAAGTCCTGGGGCAGTATGATGCCCTCTTTGGAAGTTCTCGTGCCGGCTATAAAGGACGGACCAGGATCTGGATGGACATTTTGACTGCCATCAATGAGGAGGGGGTGGCAGTCCGCGACATCAAACATGTCAAGAAGCTCTTGGAGGACTTCAGGTCCAGGACCCTCGACAAGGCCAAGCGCCTCTTGAAGTCAGCGGATGTCAAGGGGCGCCGGGACCACCTGTCAGACCACCAAATGAGGGTCCTGGAACGCATATGCCCAGCGCTCCACGTCCAGGTCCTTGAGAGGCAGACCCGTCTGGAGTCGAGCGGTAAGTGTATATGCATACTGATTGGATGCTGTGCTTGTCGTGGTGTGCCAGTAGTGTGCAGGTTGCACATGTGTTTTTGTAGGGCCATGTATAGATGTGTATGTACAGGGGTGTGAGGCTGACACATGCAAGTCCTCTCATGTGTGAGACACCATGTGTGGGTAAGCATGCAGGCTAAATGCAGATGTGGGAGCACACATGTTTGAATTACTGTGTATGTACGTTGGCATGGTTGTGGTGTCACACATGGATATTGGTTCCAGCTGCATGTATCTGCACTGTGTACATGTGCATGTGTGTGTATTTGACAAGTGTGCAACTGTGATGCAACATGGATGCATGTGACACTGATATGTAGAAGGAGGAATGCCAGATGTGACATGCATGGCGATCTCATTACTGTGACAGTTGGTGGAGATGTACACATGCATGTCTTGTGCACTCCCTGTGTTTCAGGTCTGCTGGCAGTTGCCCCTCACTGCTGGGCGGTGGTGGTGCTGGGGGACATGAGTGGGGGTCTGCTGGCAGGTGCCCCTCACTGCTGAGGGGTGCGGGTGCTGGGGGACATGAGTGGGGGCCTGCTGGCAGGTGCCCCTCACTGCTGGGCGGTGGGGGTGCATGGGGACATGAGTGGGGGTATGCTAGCAGGTGCCCCTCAATGATGGAGGGTGGAGCAGGGGGACATGAGTGGGGGCCTGCTGGCAGGTGCCCCTCACTGCTGGGGGGTGGGGGTGCAGGGGGACATGAGCTGGTGATCATATTGCAACGTGACATGTGGCTTGGTTGGGGGGCAGGCCCATGGTGGATGGGCTGCCTGCGGGACATGACCAGGGGTGCAGGGTAGTCCCCTGTGGTGTGGGCTGCCTGCAGGGGCCATGGAGGGGGTAGAGGGGACACCTGGGAGGACCCACACTGCCAATTCACATGTGGGACTCCCTGCGCACCACACTGGATACACGTACCCCGCTCTGACAGCGAAATCACGCGTGAACCTTCACGCGCACCCCCGAAATACACGTACCCCGCTCTGACAGCGAAATCGCATGTGAAACTTCAGGCACACCGCCAAAATACACGTACCCTGCTCTGACAGCAAAATCGCGTGTGAAACTTCACGCGCTCCCCTGAAATACACGTACCCCGCTCTGACATTAAAATCACATGTGAAACTTCACGCACACCCCCAAAATACACGTACCCCGCTCTGACAGCAAAATCGCGTGTGAAACTTCACGCGCACCCCCAAAATACACGTACCCCGCTCGCACAGGGCCAATTGCGTGTGACATTTCCCGCAAACCCCAGTTATACACATACCCCGCTCGCACAGGGCCAATCGCGTGTGAAACTTCCCGCGAACCCCAGTTATACATGTACCCCGCTCGCACAGGGCCAATCGCGTATGAAACCTCCTGCGAACCCCAGTAATGAACGTACCCCGCTCGCACAGGGCCAATCGTGTGTGAAACTTCCCGTGAACCCCAGTAATACACATACCCCGCACGCACAGGGCCAATCGCATGTGAAACTTCCCGCAAACCCCAGTAATACACGTATCCTGCTCGCACAGGGCCAATCACGTGTGAAACTTCCCGCGAACCCCAGTAATACACGTACTCTGCTCGCACAGGGCCAATCGCGTGTGAAACTTCCAGCGAACCCCAGTAATGCACGTACATCGCACGCACAGGGCCAATCGCATGTGAAACTTCCCACAAACCCAAGTAATACACGTACCCCGTTCTCACAGGTCCAATCGCATGTTGAACTTCCCGCGAACCCCAGTAATATACGTACCCCGCTCGCACAGGTACAATTGCTTATGAAACTTCCCGTGAACCCCAGTAATACACGTATCCCCCACGCACAGGGCCAATCGCATGTGAAACCTCCCGCGAACTTCAGTAATACACGTACCCCGCTCGCACAGGGCCAATCGCGTGTGAAACTTCCCGTGAACCCCAGTAATACACGTACCCCCCATGCACAGGGCCAATCGCATGTGAAACTTCCCGCGAACCCCAGTAATACACATACCCCACTCGCACAGGGCCAATCGTGTGTGAAACTTTCAGCGAACCCCAGTAATACACGTACATCGCTCGCACAGGGCCAATCGCATGTGAAACTTCCCACAAACCCAAGTAATACATGTACCCCGCTCGCACAGGTCCAATCGCATGTTGAACTTCCCGCGAACCCCAGTAATACACGTACCCTGCTCCCACAGGTACAATTGCTTGTGAAACTTCCAGCGAACCCCAGTAATACACGTACCCCGCTCGCACAGGGCCAATCGCATGTGAAACTTCCCACGAACCCCAGTTATACACGTACCCCGCTCACACAGGGCCAATCGCATGTGAAACTTCCCACAAACCCAAGTAATACACGTACCCCGCTCGCACAGGTCCAATCGCATGTTGAACTTCCCGCGAACCCCAGTAATACACGTACCCCGCTCGCACAGGTACAATTGCTTATGAAACTTCCCGTGAACCCCAGTAATACACGTACCCCCCACGCACAGGGCCAATCGCATGTGAAACCTCCCGCGAACTTCAGTAATACACGTACCCCACTCGCACAGGGCCAATCGCGTGTGAAACTTCCCGTGAACCCCAGTAATACATGTACCCCCCATGCACAGGGCCAATCGCATGTGAAACTTCCCGCAAACCCCAGTAATACAATACCCCGCTCGCACAGGGCCAATCGCGTGTGAAACTTCCAGCGAACCCCAGTAATACACGTACATCGCTCGCACAGGGCCAATCGCATGTGAAACTTCCCACAAGCCCAAGTAATACATGTACCCCGCTCGCACAGGTCCAATCGCATGTTGAACTTCCCGCGAACCCCAGTAATACACGTACCCTGCTCCCACAGGTACAATTGCTTGTGAAACTTCCAGCGAACCCCAGTAATACACGTACCCCGCTCGCACAGGGCCAATCGCATGTGAAACTTCCCGCGAACCCCAGTTATACACGTACCCCGCTCACACAGGGCCAATCACGTGTGAAACTTCCCGTGAACCCCAGCAATATATGTACACCGCTCGCACAGGGCCAATCGCGTGTGAAACTCCCCGCGCCGGGGTGTACATGTATTCGGAGGGGTGCGTGGGGAGTTTTACAGGCGTTTTCGTGGTTGGGGGCCTGTGCGCCATGTACGGGATTTGTGCACTGTGCATGGCACACAGGGAGGGGTTGGGGGCGTAACTGGCGCTGCTGCAGGGTCGATGCGCCACTCTGCGCCATGGCTGGTTTTGGATGTTGAGATCCATGAATATGCTGTGCGCGGAAATGGATTTTAGCGCACACGGCTGGCGCAGACTGTCGCACGCGCACACTGTGTGCCAACCGCGTGCACCACTTGTGCGCTGAATTCTATGAATTACCCCCATAATGTTAGAATCCAATTCAAGTTTGTCCCACTGGTCTGGATTAATCCTCGCCACATGACACAGATGCCTAGCAGTGAATGCAAGATGATTATCGAAGAAATTTGGCAGATTCCTGCCACCCTGCTTCAATGGGAATTGCATCTTCCATGGTGCCAACCTGGGCAGTTTACCATCCCACAAGGATTTCTGTATAAGCTCATCAAGTTCCTTGAAGACACACTTTGGCGTCTTGAGTGGAAGCATTGAAAGGATATAATTAACCTACGGCGCCATGTTAATTTTGAGACAGTTACTTTTGCCCCATAGTGAACATTTTAGAAGTGACCGTTTATCTATATCAGTCCTCAACTTAGGCAGCATGGAGTCAATGTTGAACTTAGGCAACAACTTCACCCCTGGGCCAATCCAAACACCCAAGTAGTTCATCTTCCCGGAGTCAGAATTCTTGACAAAGGCTCTCTGTCGTAAATTTAAAGATACAATCAGCATTAGAGAACTAAGAGTGAATGCAAAACATTTCAATAGTGCTTTAACTACTAAATGCTCTGATGGGGGTCCTCAACTCTATTTTAATTAGTCCCCAAAATGTATGGATGGCTCTGTAATAACTAGGTTTGGATTTAATTGCACCAATCATAATGCCACAGAGACAACACAGGTGAACACTGATTTTGAGAAATCCTTTTGTCCATTCTGAGCAAATGTGGTGGAAACAGGTTTATACTTATTGTTATGCCCAAAATAGAAATATGTTAGAAGAGTACCACTGACCTCAGTCTGGGAGACAGACATTTAAGGGAGTGTTTACCTGCCCACAAATATTTGTTGCACGCCAATACAGTGACCCATGTGTCCGTTTTCTTGTTCTTCTTAATTGCCATTAAGAGTATTATTTCAAATAAAGTTTGATTTTATGATAACCATGTTTTAGTTCGAATTAATATTGATTTGAATTTGTTATGTATTAGTTATAAACTTGCTTTTAATTTGCATAGTTTTAAAATGTGTATCTATAACTTATTTCAAGATATTTGTATACTTTTATGGCATGTGTTTTGATACAGAAATAAATACTTTTGATTTCTTAATTTATAGTTATCCATAGCTTTTCCACCAGACAAAAAGGTTATTGTAAAGTTAAAGGATTTTTGCCATTACCTTTAAAAACAGCCCATGATAGGTAGAATGAAATGGGTTTATGCAACCTGTTTTAGGAATGGACATCCTAAGCTAAGACTGCCATGTTCTCAAACCACATTACAGCTGCTCCTGTGGTAGTAGGCAGGGCCCAGCAAAGTACCCATGTGTATATTATACTTTTCAGCATGTATCATTTTGAAATCAGGTCTATTTTGCTATGCCCACTTTCTGAGAGAGAAAACCATCATCATTTAACATAGCAAAAACTGAAAAACCTCAGCATTACACATCTCATAGTTGACATTCTGTCACACACCACCATTCATAATCGGTGTGAAAAATCCTTCTATGGGCCTGGCTTATTGTCAAGGCAAAAATATCTAATTAGACCTTCTGCATTGTAGAGTTGAGAAAAAGGCTTATGATGGATGTCCATATTCAGTCTCTGTAAGGATTTGCCCCAGAGCAAAATGTTTGGATTCTTCCCAGGTATGGCCATTACTCAACTAAGGGGCCTGTGGTCAGTTTGGACAGTAAAGTGGGACTAAAAATATGTAGGGTTCAGTTTGTTTACAGCTCACACCACAGTAAATGCATCTTTCTTAATTGTGGCCCAGTTCCTTTGTCTTTTTGTCAGCTACCTGCTATTGTAGCATTGGGTTGTTGTTCTTCTATTTCAGAGTTTAGTCCGCCAAATTGACAGCCATCTGTCTGGATTGCGAATTTTTATCTATAGTCTGGGATCTTTAGAACTGGTGTCCTGCACAAGCTTTATTTGACATCTTTTTGGATGTCAGGTTTTCAAGGTGTCAACCCTGGACACCTCCTCATCTTTAGGTTTCAAAGAAATTAGATGTCACAATGGCCCATGACCGAATGTGGCAAGGGCAGGTGAATTCCGTCAAATGGCTTAGGAGTTTATAAATGGTACCTTCCCCAGGGTGTGCCTTCTCCACGTCTACATGACATTGTTCCAAGCATTTATTATTTTTCTTTAAATCGTAGCAGACTTTGTCAAGGGTTTCCCCATGAACTCTTGGTGTGAGACATTGCTTGTAGTTGACTCTATGAACCGGGCATGTGCCACAAGAGGTGCTGAGGCTGGCATATCTGAGGTACCCGAGGTTAGTCTGAGTAGGCCATTTGAGAACTATGTTTCGAAAATACTGGTTCCAGCCTATTAGGTCAATAGATTCCTTATCAAGAGCAGGAAGCGTGTCAAGGGTGTAGGACCTATGTCTATTGTCTGAGGAGGATGGGAATGGAAGTAGCTGTGCTTGTCAAGCTGAACCAAATGTGTTTAATCACATGACATCTGAGGTGTATGAAGATGAATGATGGACTTTGGCAACAATGCTACAGTGTTCAGTGTTCTGGGGAGGCGGGAGTAGTCTGTTGGAATGCCTACCATAGGCCTTTCTGTAGATAAGGACAAACGACTTGGAGGGAGGAGCAGGTTAGTTGGGTCAGCTGTGTTAGGACAGGATGCTGTTAATTTTCTTGCAAGCACATGATGCTAGTAAACCTTTGTCCGTATGCTCTCTGAGAACTAATTTGGCAGATTTTCTATTACTTTGATAGATGTTGCTCGTGACTCGTGTCTTGGACCTGTTGCCCAACGCGGTTCGGCATTAGATGCTGGGATTCCTGCTCCCAAAGAACCCCCAGCGCACATAGATAATATGGTAAGGAGTCCTTGTTAAACACTCCAGGGGGCTATCTTGAGGCGGATGCAACCCCTGTGCATGTGGGGCCACGCAAGGAAGCAGATGGGTTTTTATGGCTACAGGAATGGACAGGAAAATGGGATTAGTTTAGGGCTATGCCTAAATGGGATGGAGGTTCTGGGTTGGGTGCATTGCAGTGATGTTAGCAGCTGATTATTATTTCTGTCCTGAAAGATATGTGACAAAATACTTGGAACAATGGACTAGTTAGGTTTTTTTGATACATGCTTATGTTTCACCGAATGCATTCAGGTATTGGAAAGAGAAGGTATCTGCAGGCAACCTCTCCGTATTAGCAGTATTTGTGTCACTGGCTTAGAATAGGGAACACTATAATGGACATGTTGGGAATTTGAAATTCTGAAGCCAAATGAAATAGAGAGTCTATATTCCTATCAGGACTACTCTGCAGTGTCCCTGGTTATTAGTCCCCAGAAACCGTCCCTGAGGGCAAGTGTTGCCAGGGGGGCAGTGCAGGCGTGCAACTGGTGGGTCGAGGACCTATGCCTGAGATCACAGGGTAGCCAAGTAACCAGTGCAATTGGGAGATGCAGAAGCAAAGAGGAAGGTCTTGTGGGGCTTCCGGAACCGGAGATGGTTCTCCTCAAGTTTCAGAGAGGCAAGGAGGCTATTCCAGGGAGCGGCCCCAGCAGAAGAAAGAGATTGACCACCAACTTGCTGCTTGGATAAGCGACTGACCCTGAGGGAGTTGGAGGCGGATGAGCGAAGAGCTCGAGATGGAGGATATTTAGGAAGAGATAGTTGAAGGTATTGAGGTCCCAGGCTCCATAAGGCCTTGTGGACATTGCAGAGGGTTTTTAACTTAATCCTCACCGCCACTGGGAGCCAGTGCAGGGATTTCAGTCCTGGAGAGATACGATCCCTGGGCTTGAGGCCGAGGACACGTCTCAAAGTCTTGTCTTGGATTAGTTGCAGAGGTCGGAAAGTAGAGGCAGGCAGATTTAGAAAGAGGCTGTTGCAATAGTCCAGCAGGAGAGAACCAGAGCTCTGGGGACAGTGAGCATCTGGGGAAGGAGAGGAAAGGAAGAATACCTCTGGGGAGGTGCAGCTGGTAGTGTGACTTCTTAGAGACATCAGAGATGTGAGAAGAGAAGGAAACCGTAGAGTCGACGATGACCCAGAGGTTTTTAGCCTCACAGGTGGGAGCAGGAAAGGGCCGGCCAGAGGGTGACAGGAAAGGAGGGAGCGGGTGAGAATCTTGTTCTTGCTGGCATTAAGACAGAGATCATTGGCGGCACACCACTCCTGGATGGCGGACAGACAGTCAGAGAGGAGAGAATGAGAAGAGGTGGAGGAAGGGAGCCTAAAAATGAGTTGAGTGTCACCGCATAGCACTGAATGTTGGGGCAGAGAGCGACAATGCAGTGGGAAAGAAGTGCCAGGTATTGGTTGAACAGCCAGGGAGAGAGGTTAGACCCTTGGGGAACACCGCAGGTAGAGATAGAGATAGAGATAGAGGAGAGGAAGGACCCAAGTCGGTCCTGGGAGGGTCGATCGGAGAGGAAGGAGGTCAGCCAAGCCAGGGCCTGATCAGTGATACCCAGGTTATCACAGAGACGGTTGAACAGAATGGCATTGTTGACCGTATCAAAGGCAGAAGAGAGATCAAGTAAGATGAGGACAGAGGGGGTGTTGGAATCAAGATTGGAGAGTAGGTCTTCACAGATGTTCAGGAGAGCAGTTTCAGTGTTTCTGGCAGCTCTGAAGCCAGACTGATGGTCATGGAGACAACCAACAGGTTCAGTGTGAAGATTTAGCTGGGAGATGGCCAGCATGTCCAGGAGTTTGCCCAGGAAAGGAGTGATGGAGAATGGGCGGTAGTTAGCAGGGCAGGAGGAGTCAGCAGAGGGTTTCTTAAGGAGAGGGTGCACAAGGGAGTGACAGTGATGTAGCAAAAACAAAATATAACCCCAAATCAGTAGATAGTGTTTACAACATGGCAAAAGGAGGGCATAGCACAATGGAATGATTATAAGATCAGACGGTTGAGGGAAATTGAAGATGGGTTGCAAAAGCAGAATAAAAACTTCAGATCAAGAGGGGCGATGGGCAAAAATATGAATTTGTGCCCCCAGATATTCAAGGGGTAAGCTGAGGATGAGCAGGAAGAGCTGGACAGCAAATTTAGCAGAGATCGCGGTGGTTGAGAATTACAGCATCACATGTCAGGAGCCGAAGAAAGAAACTTTTGAATAGAAATGAATGACTCTACAGTTACAGAACATGCAGAGCCAGCCTCAGGGACAGATGAAGTATGTGCAGTCCAGGTGGCCCTTTAATTGGCCAAACCATTCAAGGGTGGCAGGTGAGTGATTAACCCAAACAACCAGTCTACTATGGAGAGTGGGATCCGGTGGTGCAACAGAGAAAGTGGGTCCTGCCAGAAGAGACAAGACAGTGGCATCTAGTAGCCCAGCAATAGCAAGAAGGTTAACCAAACAAACAGGAACAATGGGGTCCCCCACAGAACCCCTTGGTTTGCAACTATTATAAACCGCCAGGACACTAGGTACATGAAAGCCCCTACAGACCACAGAGAACGTACCCCAGAGGGAAAACAGGATGGGCTGATGCTGTAGCTACCCCAACAGCAGACACAGCCCCTTTCCTAGATCGGTCCCAAAGAGCTCAGCCTCGATTTCCCAATACTAACACTACTGTGTAGAGGACGCCCCAAGCATGACCCGCACACAAATCGTTAATTTTGAAGTACCATGAACTTTCACGACGAAATATGTGACGTATGATGAGAAAATAAACCAGCAGAGAGCCGCAGTGGGGCTCTGTCCAGTACCTATTAAAAGAACAGCACCTGTTGAAGTACCAAAGCCTAAGAAAATCTGGACAGTAAGGTATCCATTGAGAAAGCCATATCAACAAATAAAACAAAATGAAGAATGTCAGAGAACAGTCACTGAAGAATCTAAAAAGATACTGAAAGAAGATGAATGGTGACGTCACAAGAACCTGAACTGACTCACATATAGAAGATATGATGACCTGCAAGTGACGAAAAGAGACTAAACACCATGGATAAGGGATATCATGAACGTAAAGTGAAATAACAATGTCAAATGTAAGAAGCTTATGCCACGTGCGTGATGAAGATATGCACCCAGTTTTTCACGTGTACATGTGCTTGGAACTGCAAGAAAGCTAAGAAAATTGTGCGGCTTGATATGCTTAGTAGTATGATAGATTGCGGCAAGCGCCACCTATACATATCTACCTCAAAAAGGAGCAGCTTGTATAAATAAACTTCCACTATACTCAAAAGCAGAATCAACCAAAGGTTACTAAAGGTTTAAGGAGAGGAGCTCCTCAGCACATAATGGTACATATATATAGCACCGTCACCAACGGAATTGCTCCCCAGGCGGATAAATCAAAAACTAAAGACAGAGAAAAACTCAGATGCATGCAAATCGTGCCAAGAAGCCAAGGTCGTATCGGCTAAAATAGACTAACAGTAGATACAATTAATGAAGCAAGCAACAGAATAACCTGTTCAGAGAGGTCAAGATAAGCTGCAGAAGGCAGGTGGTGGGCAAGGCTAAATCAAATACACAAATTGCATGGAGAATGAGACTATTTCACAGTGTCTGAATCACGTGACCAGCCAAGCGAGAAGAGATGAAGCTTTCACACTTATGCGTGGCCTTGTGCCATGCACAGATATCTGACTTTTGCAGACAAATATGCAGTCTCGAAGCCAACCACCAAGAAATAATTGACACATGACCACTGAGGTGATGATTGATTGTAGCAATGATTGGATGAAGGCTGGGGGAGCAGACGAGCACCCTACACCTGGCCAGCTATTCTGCGCGCTGCTAAACTAGTGGAAAAGTATGATTGGGGTTGGTGCCAACCCAATCATAGTGGAACAAGTAATCTAGGGTCATATAGTTAGTAGAACCAATGAGACGTCGTACTTTTAGTGACGTCCACAGTAGCCATTTTGAAGGAAGGGCTTAGATGCCCCACCTGACACTGTTTATCCAATCTCCTCACTCCGTTTCCATATACAGATATAGCACCTATATTAAAGTTACCTTCCTATAACCAATAGAATTGCATGCAACATTTTAAGCGTTACACGTCAGTGATGATGAGTTTTTAGTATAGATGATGTGTTTTTTATGAAGTTCGTTGGAGTTGTTGAAGCAAGAAGGAAGATCGGGTAATAGCTTATATTCATGAACACCCCATTTTTTGTAATTGTCATTAAACGGACTCCCTTTGCCAAACCATTGAGTTGTCACATTGATTTGATGCTAGAATATTAATCTGCGTCCCCATTTTAAAGTGCTATTGGGCAACCCCCAGCTTTATGGGCCGGTTGGGGTCCTAGTGCACACTTGGTAGCAGAGCTAGGATGGTTTATCGATTATTGATTAGATAAGACACCCATTGACCGTCGACATAAAGTAACTCTAGGTCCTCGGCAATATCACATGTCCTCTTGCCATCTGGCTAAGTAGACCGAGAAGCTCCTCGTAGATTGTGGCTAGATTAAATTGAAAAACCTTCAGCGTAAGGTCTGAAGGAACCTGTGTTTCACCCACAAACCCCTTCCCACTTCTACGAGCAGCCGATCGAGCAACAGCAGGAGAGGCAGTGACGAAGGCGGTGATCACGAGGAACCAGAGAGGAAAACATGCAAACGGTGAGTGAAAAAGACTGAACGCTTTGGCAAAAAGTTGCATGCCTTAGAACAAGTAAGGGAAGGTAACGGTGGGAGGCGGAACAAAGATAAAGTTCGAGATAGAGTAGAATGTATATATATAAGGGGAAGGAAATAGTGACTTGAAGGTAACCTAGCAATACATAGAGTATACCGGGAGGATACACAAGCATAGAGGAGGATACGAGGGGGATACATGAGCAGAGAGAAGATACACACAAATACCTACACTTTAATAGCGGTTAGAAGAAGCCTGCATTCAAAGCCCTGAATAAAATAAGACAAATAGGAGACCAAAACGGTTAAAGACGCTTTAAAAGGGATGGGCTTACAGTCCATGTCGGGGTAAGTCATAGGGGCAGAGATCTGTGTAGCCAGCTGGAGTCTGTCTAGTCTGTCTAGTCTGTTTTATGTTTTTTATTTCTTTTTCCTTTTTCTTTTTCTCTCTGACATCATAAAAAATAAGGACATTTTTGGACGAATTATCACAAAAATTACACAATTGTTTAGCCAAGACACTGTATACTATGAATCAATGATTATTGTTTGAAAAAGAAAAAAATTATTTTTGTGGAAAAAACGGGATTGGAGCTTGCGATGATTGGTGCTCGCTCATATTGTTGATTTTGTTTAAGTAACAACGTGAAATATAACCAAGTGTTGTGTGAGGAGAAGAGAGATCATTTTAAGTATGGAAGATTTTATACCGTTAATACACTTGTGCAAGCAGTTGCCAAAACAAGCACCTAAACTGAAAAAGTACAGTGCAGAATGGGTTAAGGGAACTGTCAACAAAATGTTTTTGCCACGGCCCCAGGGTGGAACGCTGTCTAAGACGGTCTGCAACACATGACAAAATATTTACACGCCATGTACACTGACAAAAGTTAGACAAACGTCTAGCGAGTTTAGAACTTTGGAAGATGTACCAAGCGGATAAGGAGGAGGAGCCACCCTTAGATTGTATACTTAATGTATGCACAGAGGGGGTTGAGACGCCTTCCACACCTCGCGCCCCTCCTGAAACAAAAAGTGAAGTCAGTAAAAACAAAGGATTATACTCGCTAAGGGAACTTAAAGCAGCCACGGGATATAGCAACCCGGCATATGAGTCACCAAGCAAAGTAGTGACATAACCCCAGACAAAGACAGAGGCAGAGATATCACCTCCAAAGTCCCGAGGGACAAGGAGATGCACGAGAAAGAGAAAGGAGACCAGGCACAAACAAGTACATCTCTAGACACTGAGAGAGAAGGCAAAAGATGGAAAGGAGATGAGGATAGAACTGATGAGATAGCATTCCCACAGAATGAATGGATGGGAGGTCAGATGAGAAGGAAAAGGAAAAAGGATTGAGAGATGAAAGGATTAGGAAAAAAGATAGGCAGAAAAAAGAGCAGTTGTATCACGATGGGAGCAAGAAAGGAAAAACTATCATAATCAGAGAGCAGCTAATGATCAGAACAGGCAGGAACAAAGGTGAATAGAAGAAGAAGAACAAAAGATAAGGGAAAAGAGAATAAAAAGACTAAGGGATGAGGAAATACGAAGGGCAAATGAAAGTAAAGATGCACAGAAGCGGGAGGAAGATAGCGTCAGAGTGGAAGCAAGGAAGAGCAGAGAACTCAATGATGACATAGAACGTAAACGAAGAAAGAGGGCACGTGATATTGAATATCTGGAAAGAGAGATTAACAAACCCGATCCAGTAGTAAATTGGGAAGACATAGAAGAATTATTTCCTGAGTGCGATTCAGTACCAGGCACGTCTATGGCAAATAGCGAGGATGATTTCGACACCCGAAGCATCGGGGAAACGATCGATAGAATATATGATGAAATGGGGCTCGAACAAGTACCCTAAGGGAGAGGAGAGGACAAGCGTCTTGAGAGCACTCAGCTGTACGATACTGAGGATGACTCTCGAAGTAGTAGAAATAGAGAGCTGTCCCTAGATAGGTTGACACTAAATCGGAATGAGGAAGATGAGAGGAGTTGCACGAGTTGGGCACAGACAATATCAGATGCAGAAAGAGAGAAATATGAGGAAAAGGAAGAAGAGAGGAGACGCGAAAATGCTCCTCCGGAGGAAAAGGGATAAGATGGTCAGATTCTAGCAAGTCTGCACCTAAGGCATCGGAGTCAGCCACACAGTCAGACAGACACAAAGGAGTATCTTATGGTCAGAGGGGGGTGTCTCCACCACCCTATATGAGCCAACTAAGGACATTGCCAGGTAGACGGTGATGCAGGACTATCACACCTGCAGTGGATAGAAAAATTATGAGAGAAGAAAAGGAGTGCCATGTATTACAATTCCCGTTGCTCGAGAAAGGTGGAACGAGGCCACAGTATATTCCATGGCCACACATGGACCGAGAAAACCTGAAAAATAAGCTTCCAATGTTAACCTCAGGAGCCGGAAAATGGATACATGAGCTGGAAAAATTGACGGGATGGAAGACGTTAGCTATAGGAGATATCAAGGGTCTTTTAATCGGCATACTCAGTGATTGAGCTGATGATGTGTGGACATGTGCAGGTTACCCTGGTGTGACTACAGTTAATACTGCACACAATGGAGTTCCATTTAACAATTGCAGAGCTGTGGTATGGAAAACATTACGATTGCTATACCCGGATATATCTGACATGGGAGCTATAATGACATGAAAAATGAAGGAGTCAGAGGATCCTTTGCTTTACATTCAGAATTTCCAAGATGCATGGGTGCTTGAAACTCGTGAATCTTGGGGGAAATCCATACCCATGTTTTACCATATATTATGCAAAGGGCTGCCAGATCAGGTGAAGAACAGCTAAAGAAATTGGTAGGAATTGAGGCTAAACCGTGGTACGAAATACAGTTGACCATAGCTCACTATTGCAGATTGCTACAGGAGAAGAATGGCAAAAAAGAAACTGCACGAAAATCCGAAGACGCAAAATGAGTGCATAAAAAATTGTCAAAGTAAGCCATTGAAGGGGCAATTATAACAAGCACGGACAGATCGAACATACAGCAGGGCAATAACCAACTGCAGGTTAATCAGGGCAGTAATGGTTTTTACCCCAGAGGGAGAGGCAATCTCCCTCTGGGGTACATGACATGACAATCTCGTTCACGGAGAAGGGCATAATATGTTCAACTCCAGGAATGCATCATTTGAACGTATGCGAAATGATTAGAACATACGCGGGACAAATAGCTATGAGGGCTGTCCCATTGGAACCAGAAATATTTGCATATGGAGTGTATGTGTTAATGGCAGGGCTACCAGGCCTTGAGGCAAAACCATGAAAACCCCAGATGAATTTCTATTTAGGCCAAGAATACCTATGCATGAAGAAAAGGGACAAGTATTTCCCTTGACGATACAAACAGTCATAGTGCGAGGGAAAATGGCACTGATCAATGGTTACGATGACAAAGACAGACAGTGGTGTACAGTAATCGCCATTGAGGAAGGGTACAGATTGACTGATGTCACTGATGGCAATCTGTTTGATGAACAAACAGATGTTGAGGAAACAACAGTTGAGGTAAATCAAATTTGTTGGGTGAGGATGATCAAAAGAGAGGTGCCTCAGAGAATGATGTTGGCACAAAACCGTCCTGAATATTTTGATGACGGCATGACCCAGGTGTCTGTCTCAGTGTGGACCACAGGCCCCTATGACGTAGGCTTATTGAAAGGAGTCGGAGAAGTGAGGATCACATTGAAAACAGGAGCAATTTTACCAAAAGCGCAACAGTATACCTTGTCTAGAGAAGCAGGTGAAGGGATTTTCAAAACAATTTCTGCTATGATGGAGCAGGGTATCTTAGTGACATCAAAGTCGTCATGCAATACCGCAGTGTACGCTATCAAAAAATAAAAGGGAGGGTCTTGGTGTTTAATCCAGGACCTAAGGCCAATAAATGATATTGTAGAGGCTGAGTTCCCTCTAGTCCCCAACCCGGCCACAATCCTATGTAATATACCTGTTGAGGCACAATATTTCATGGAGATTGACTTGAAAAATGCATTTTTCTCAATCCCATTGCTCAAAGACTGACAAGATTTGATGTCATTTACATTCAGACTGATGCGTCTGAAAAGCATGAGGTTACCACAGGGGTACTGCGAGTCTCCCTCAATTTTCAACAGAGTCCTGCAGATGGACTTAAGCAATGTTGCATTAGAGAGTGTTGTCTTGGAATATGTGGAGGACATCTTAATTTGCAGCACGACAGAGGAAATATGCAGACACGATTCTTTTCAGCTATTGACTATGTTGGCTGAGAAAGGATATAAAGTTGACAAAGAAAAGTTACAATATTGTCAGCAAGAAGTGCTCTATATAGGCCAGCTGATCTCGCATGAGGGGAAAATGGTTACCCCTGAAAGGGCTGAAGCCATACTGAACACAGCCAAGCCACACACGATAAAACAGATGCAGAGTTTTCTAGGACTTTGCAATTATGTCAGGGCATGGGTCTTTAACTACAGCTCATATTCCAAGCACCTGTTACAGGCCATAAAGAAGGCACAGGTGACAAAAGGAAAAATTGAATGGTCTGAGACCATGGAAGAAGGGTTTACTTAACTCAAGAGAGCCATTTGCACTGCACCAGTTCTAGGGATACCCAATTATGCAGAGGAATTCTACCTGTTTTCACACATGAATGGCAGCGTTATGACGGCAGTACTCATACAGAGAACCACATTGGGGTACAAGCCCCTGGCATACTACAGTGGGAATTTGAACCTGTGTAATGAGAGGCTACTTCCCTTGCGAACAAAATCTAGCTGCCGCAGCGTTCGCCATAGAGAAGGATACAACCATTGTGATGGGATGCTCAATGACGTTGTTCGTCGAGGATGCACTATTTGCCATTCTAGAAAAATCAAAGGGCACATTGACATCTCAGAGAGCTTCCACTTATGAAGTGATCATATTGAACCCATCAATTGAGAGAATTTGATGTAAGATAGTGAACCCAGCTATGTTCATGGCAGAACCAATCACAGAATAAGAGAGACGATCCATGACTGTGCAAATTATGAGGAATTCTATGATGAAATTCCCATAGTGAGAGAAAATGCATTGGCAGAAGGATAAATTATCTTTGTTGACAGTTCTTCAAAAATCGATCAAAATGATGGACAAAGATACACTGGCACTGCTGTGGTGAAGCACACAGCAAATGGAGAATTTCGAGTACGCATTAGTACATGATTACCATCTCACTATTAAGCACAGGCTGCAGAATTATTGGCGTTGATACTCGCTATCGAGAATCACGCAGACCAGGAAGTGACAGTGTACAGTGACTCCGCCTATGTGATGTCAACAGTGCATGAAGGCCTAGCGTGCTGGAAAAGGAGGGGCTACCTCTGAGTGGATGGCACACCAGTGCAGCACGCATCCCTATTGGATAGGCTCATTAAGGCACTACAGCTCCCAGTGGGCATAGCAGTCGTGAAATACGCCACCCAAAACAAGGGAACAGAATGTATCTCACAAGGAAATTAAGCAGCAGACACAGAGGCCAAGCGTATGGCATCCAAGGGTGAAACAATAATGGATGTGGAAATAACTGATGTAAATGAAAAAATGATTGTTGCATGAAGTGAACCTGAGGGTTATAGTAACATGGGGCAAACCCAGTTAATGGAACTCCAAGGGGAAGCACCACTGGAGGAAAAGAATCTCTGGAAGCGGCAATTTTGTTCTTTAAACCCCTCCGAAAGCTTGTGGCGACAAGAGAGCACTGGTAAACCAGTTATGCCAATAGCACACTTAAAACTAGCATTTGAACAATTGCATTATCCAGCGCGCATGCCAAAAGAGAATCTGGCAGCAACAATCGCTGAAGACTGGTTTATTCCGAATTTAGCGGAACACATTGCATTTTTTATGGTAAACTGCATAATCTGACAATAGTTCATGGCTGGGCATACACTAAAAGTAATTATAGGAGTCATCCCAAGCCCCAATGGACCTTTTCAACACTTGTATGTCAATATGATTCAAGTTTGTAACGGGTCCAGGTATCTAATTGTTGTGGTGTGTCCATTCTCTAGATGGATAGAAGCAGGTCCATGTACACACCTAGACTCTACCTGTGCAGCCAAATTTCAGGTGAGAGAGGTATTTCCCAGGTAGGAAATATGTGAGGTTATGAGGTCAGACAATGGTCCTCACTTTGTAAACACAGTATTTGAGCAAATAAGCTTACTGCTTGGTATAAAGCACAAGTCCTCATCAGCGTATCACCCACAAGGTAATGGGATATGTGAGAAGCTCAATGGCTTGTTAAAGGAAAGGATAGCCAAGTTGAAGCTTACTCTAAAGAAGGGATGGCTACAGTGCCTTCCATTGGCACTGTACGGACTCAGAAACCAGCCTGGTTCTGACCATCACCTTGTGTCGCACGAAATAGCAACAAGTAGAAGGATGCACACTCTACTGACACCCCGAGGAAGAGCTAGATGTGATGCCCAGCCAACAGGATAAATCTTAGGGTTTGAAATTCAGAATTACTTGAATTGCATGACATCCTGTCTTACTTTAATTTCAGGACAGCTGTAGCGATGACAAAAAGGGTACAGGGCAGCACAGAACACAGAAGGAGATACTACTGCAAACTCAGTTCAGAGTTTATCTGTACCATCAATCTTCCCTGGAGACACGGTCCTGGTGAAAAATCACACGAGAAAGAAGTGGGATGACCCAAGGTTCAACGGACCATTCACGGTGGAAGACATCATTCCCTCTGCAGTCAAGCTACAAGGAAGAATAACTTGGATCTTCCTGGGTGACATCAAGCCATACATCAGAGAAGGCCCTGTGCCCGCATCCACAACGTGTAGAGACTACAGACAATGGGGAAGAACTGCAGCACATGCAGAAGAGATCCATGATGAGGAAGAAGGACGCATGACCAGCAAAGCAAAGGCAAAGAACGTTTGTGCAAAGTTGTGTCCTAATTTTTCTTCTATGGAAAAAGGGGATAAGGACATAAAAAACGGACACTCTGTGCATCCTAGTTGAGGGTGAAGAAGAGAATTGCATGCATAAGCATAAGCCACAACATAGGTCATTAACTTCGAACTTTGGACTGAGGCACACTGAAGCCTTGATAAGAAAAAAAGGATATGCCAAATTTTGATCGAGGACACACAAATTGGAAGAAAATACAGTATCCAGACTTGTTCCAAACAGGAGCATTGTTTGGACTCACTTATGGTGTTCCACAGCAGCGACATCACTAAAGACGTTCTGAACTATTTTGACCTAGTCTTGAGTCATACCCGTCACTGCTGGGAAGGCTAACTAGCATCACAATGTTTCTTCAAGACCCTGAAAACAAAAAGACAATAAGTGATCGCCAAGCAGTTCCTCCTGCTTCCGGAGTACAAAAAGGAAAAAATAAATGTCCCAAGCAGAAGAAGAAGCGAATAAGCTTGTCGGCGTGCTATTCTTTCGTTTAATTGAAGACTGTCCAGATCTTATTGGGAGACCCACTGACATCTTGACATTTCTTCGCGATCCAGCAAACACAGAACGCTTGAGTATAATCCTGAACGGAATCATAATTCAGGTTGCTCTTCATACACATCGAGATCACAGAAGCTGCTCACAGTGAGTACCGAGCAGTTCCAGAATTCATCAAGGGCAAGACAAATGTCCCTGTCACCAGAAGATAGCAGATTGGCGAGCTATGTGTTTTTTTGCCTCATTGCAGACTTTCCAAAACTTGTGGGGAAGCCCGCCAGTGTTGACATCCTCACCTTCATCAGAGACCCAGATAATTCTACACAGATAAGCATGCTCTTGCACGGTATTGTGATGCAGGTTGAATTGTCTAATCATCATCACAATTTCTGGAGCAGACTGTAAAACTTTCTGCCGAAGGACAGATCGAGAAAGTGTTGCCTCTTGTTTATATTATCAAGGACACTTGATCAAGGATCAACTAAATGAAAACCTTGAGAATCAAGAGAAGCATACAAGGAGAGGACAGTGAACTAAACGACTACTTGGACAGCACAGCACACTTGGGAAATAACATATGGTACCGGCATAGGAAAGAAGTTGGAAGACGGAATTCAGAGGAGGAATGCTTTGTTTGTGCACTCCTACCTTACAGTGCACTCCTACCTTACAACATGGGGAAGTCAAAGATCTTTGTAGCTGTAGAAATTGATGTCCAGACAGCACACTGTCTATCACACATAGCAATGTGCAAGACCAGAGGCCAGTTCATGGGAGGTGATGCCGCATTGAAATGGGCAACCAAAGCGACTGATCCAAATGAAGACGATTGTGTCCAGGACATAATGACAAGGAACAATGGAAAGACAAAGCACATTGTGATCAGATACGAGAAGCCTGGAGTTAAAGGAACGGAGATCAGAAGAGAGGCGAATCAAAAACTAAACATTCAAGGAAAAACTCCAGAAGAAGCCAGAAAATGGAAGAAGAGAGGTCAAATGCAAATTTGGGGATGGATGGGAGAAAGGAGTGGTGATCTGCAGAGCATGGATGGTCTTCAATCACTACGAGCCCACCATCAACATAGTGCGAAATGGATGCTAGCCATTATGGCCAAAACTTGCTAAATTACTGACATGGGTCGAAGACAGGGCGGGCCCTTGCAGATAGTGGCACTGGAAAGCCCAAAATTCTGCTTCAGGAATAATGGCACAAGGAAAATGGGGGGGAATCAAAACCGTGGATGAGTTTTTGATGCCGCAGGAATGGTATATGGTACCGCAGTGATCATGGATCATTATTGGGAATGTGGATCCAAAGCATATAGCAGACTGCCGTGAAACTGGGGAGGTATATGCACAATAGTGAATGTCCATGTTCCAGCATTAGTGATTCCAAAAAAGTGATCTGAATATTGACAGTTTCCAGAAAGCAGATGCTCACCTGGGGAAAGGAGATCTGTGGAACTGATGAGCCGAAACATTTGATGCTATCCCATATGAACATAGACTGTTCAGTCAGACTTCCTCTGTGTTCATGTCAATTTTCATGCCAAGAATTCAGGTTGGAACAAATACTAAATGGCTGCAGATAACCAGATGGGAGTTACTGCAAACCATCAACACGACCATAAAAGGATTCAACCCAATTAAAGAAGAGTTAAGGGCAATTCGACTAATGACTCTCCAGCATCTATATGTCCTTGACATGATCACAGCTATGAATGGAGGTGTTTGTGCAAAAATTGGAGGATCATCTTGCACATGTATACCTTCTCATGATGAAGAAAATGGAACATTGACAGAGGCCATAGGTTTGCTGACAAAACTATAGAATCAACTGATTGATGAAACCGACAAAGTGGACCATGACAGTTGGTTTGGAGCACCATTCTCATGGGTTCCACAATGGATGGAAGATGCATTCAAATTCCTAAGAGCCCTGCTAGTGATGATTCTGCTCGGATTCGGTGTTATCAAGATAATAATCTCTCAGTGCCAGAAAACTGCGAAAAAGGCCATAGAGATGAAGATCATAAGAGATGTTGAACCAGGATGAAAGCCCAAAGACCTGACTGATGAAGAAATAAGAAACTCTGTGAAAGCTAGCATTCATGCACCAGAAGGAATAAAGTTTCGGTACCCAAGGAAACACAGAAGCTATGTGGGAAGATGGACAAACACGTGAGAACAGCAGGAAGCTTGAAGGGAGTCATAAAAATATGGACCCCAAAGAGACATTTCTTCAGACCTTCATGTGTGGACCCCGAAGATGACACAAAAGTGGATCCAGAAGATGAAGTGAAGTGAATACAGAGGATGCAGAAAATATGGATACAAAAGAAGAAGTGAAAGTGGTCGATGAATCGCCCAGAGGGGGGAGTGTAGAGGGGGCACCAAGCACGGCCCACACTCAAATAGTTCATTTTGAAGAACCAGGAACATTCACGCCAAAATATGTGATGTATGATGAGCAAATAAACCAGCAGAGAGCTGCAATGGGTGGACAAGACAGTGACATCCAGTAGCCCAGCAATAGCAAGAAGGTTAACCAAACAAACAGGAACAATGGGGGCCCCCACAGAAACCCTTGGTCTGCAACTATTATAAACCGCCAGGACACTAGGTACATGAAGGCCCCTACAGACCACAGAGAACGTACCCCAGAGGGAAAAAACGATGGGCTGATGCTGCAGCTCCCCCAACAGCAGACACAGCCCCTTTCCTAGATCGGTCCCAAAGAGCTCAGCCTCGATTTCCCAATCCTAACACTACTGTGTAGAGGAGGTCCCAAGCATGACCCGCACTCAAATCATTAATTTTGAAGTACCATGAACTTTCACGCCAAAATATGTGACGTATGATGAGCAAATAAACCAGCAGAGAGCCGCAGAGGGGCTCTGTCCAGTACCTATCAAAAGAACAGAACCTGTTGAAGTACCAACGCCTAAGAATACCTGGACAGTAAGGTATCCATTGAGAAAGCCATATCGACAAATAAAACAAAATGAATAATGTCAGAGCACAGTCACTGAAGAAGCTAAAAAGATACTCAAGGAAGACGAATGGTGACGTCACAAGAACCCGAGCTGACTCACATATAGAAGATATGACGACCTGCGAGTGACAAAAAGGAACGAAACACCATGGTTAAGGGACATCACGAACCTAAAGTGAAATAACGATGTCAAATGTAAGAAGCTTATGCCATGTGCGTGATGAAGATAAGCAGCCAGTTTTACACGTGTACATATGCTTGGAACCACAAGAAAGCTAAGACAATCGTGCAGCTTGCTATGCTTAGTAGTAAGATAGATTGCAGCAAGCGCCACCTATTCATATCTGTCTCAAAAAGGAGCAGTTTGTATAAGTACACTTCCACATTGCTCAAAAGCAGAGTCACCCAAAGATTACTAAAGGTCTCAGGAGAGGAGCCCCTCAGCACGTAAATCGAAAACTAAAGACAGAGAACAACTCAGACACATGCAAATCATGCCAAGAAGCCAAGGTCGTATCGGCTGAAATAGACTAACAGTAGATACAATTAATTAAGCAAAGAACAGAATATCCTGTTCAGAGAGGTCAAGATAAGCTGCAGAAGGCAGGTGGTGGGCAACACTAAATCAAATACATGAATTGCATGGAGAATTAGACTATTTCACGGTGTCTGAATCATGTGACCAACCAAGCGAGAAGAGATGAAGCTTTCACACCTACGCGTGGCCTTGTGCCATGCACAGATATCTGAACTTTTCCAGAGATGCAATCTCGAGGCAAACCACCAACAAATAATTGACACATGACCACTGAGGTGAGGATTGATTGTAGCAATAATTGGAGGAAGGATGGGGGAGCAGACGAGCGCACTTCACCTGACAAGCTATTCTGCGCGGTGCTAATCTAGTGGAAAAGTATGAGTGGGGTTGGTGCCAACCCAATCATAGTGGACCAAGTAATCTAGGGTCCTATAGTTAGTAGAACCAATGAGATGTCATACATTTAGTGACGTCCACAGTAGCCATTTTGAAGGAAGGGCTTAGATGCCCCACCTGACAAGGTTTATCCAATCCCCTCACTCCGTTACCATATACAGATATAGCACCTATATTAAAGTTACCTTCCTATAACGTATAGAATTGCATGCAACATTTTAAGTGTTACACGTCAGTGATGATGAGCTTTTAGTATAAATTGTGTGTTTTTTATGAAGTTCGTTGGAGTTCTTGAAGCGAGAAGGAATATCGAGCAATAGCTGATGTTCATGTACTCCCCTTTTTTGTACTTGTCATTAAACTGACTCCCTTTTCCAAAACATTGAGTTGTCATTATTGATTTGATGCTAGAGTATTAATCTGCATCCCCATCCATCTCACAGGTGCTGCTGCCTCATCTTAAAGTGCTATTGGGCAACCCACAGCTTTATGGGCCGGTTTGGGACATAGTGCACAACTGCCATTAGCCCTGGACCACAGAAAACTACTCTGATCTGACTACCTAAAAGGGGGACATTTGGAAAGGCCTTTGATCCCAGTAGAGCAAGAGGGCCTTTGCATTCAGTGTCATGTAGAGGGAATAATTTATCATGTTTAGTGTAAAGGGAAGCAAATAGATTAGCCCTTGTATGGATGTCTTTCTTGATGTGCCTATATCTGGAAAGACGTTAAAGCTGTTGGTATATCTAAAACCCCTGTTATACATCCAGTCACCAAGCAATTTACCATCGCCCTGGGGCTCATTACTGTCCATCAAGCATTTCATTTGAGCCGTATTGGACCAGTACATTTGGTAGGAAGAGATATTTTATGTAAGCTTAAATGCAGTATCTACTGTGCCCCAGATAGAGTGTTTTCAAGTATGCTCTTCGTCAACAAAGAATACGTTCTTGCCACCCTTCAGGTAGAGATAAAAAGGGGTAGCAAAAGGGGAGGAATGGCTGGATGATTTCAAGGCGCTGGTTGATGCCATGCCCGTTTCTTTATGGTCTACTCATGATAATGAGCTGAGGTACATCCACACAGCTGATCTTGTTAAAATTATAGTACCATTTAAGAGATTACCCAGTATCCTCTAATACCACCTTAAGCCTTAGAATGGGGAAAATACTGGACTTGCAGCTTGGAGTATCTATAAGGGGCAACATTTAGAGGGTCGTGTTGACTGCTTAGAAGAAGCCCCCAGTGGCAGAATTCTCCAGGGGGAATTTTAATATTTGTGAACTTCATGTAATAGGAACCCACAACAAGCTGACTTGAATTTCTTCACTACAACTGATTCAGTGTGTCATGGCAAATATGAAAGTGATGCAGTAGAATATGGTGTGTGAAAAGGTACAAGATTACCTTGCCTCTAAACTGTTCAGCCTCAGAGTAGACATTCAACACACCATTTAGCCGTGAATTCTGGAAAAGGACTCAGGAGTACAGGAGTACCTATGGAGAAACATTTGGCAATACATTGGTTGGACTTGTGAACTGAAAGAGTGCATCTTCAATGCCAAGGGCCCATTCAAATGCCTATGGGCCTCAACCAGCAGGACCATGCCCAGGTCTTGGGCCGGTTGCTTTTGGGATTGGATGACAAATTGATATGATATGATATGATATGGTATTTGTAACGCGCCTATACACAAGTGTTTCAAGGCGCGACGAGGCAGGGGGGGGGGGCAAGGGGAAGACAGACAACGATCCTACTAGGCCAGGTATCATTCAGACCGCGCAAGTGCAGGGGTAGGGGAAGGGAAAAGTGCAAGGGGAAGGGAAGGGGGAGGTGCAGTACAAGTAAGTAGAATAAAAATAAATTAATAAATAGGGCCAACTGGTGGCAAGTGCAAGGTAAGTGCAGGCAAGTGCTGGGAAGGGGGTGCTGTAGGGATACAGAGACAGTCCTGCAGTGCAGGGGATGCGATGCCAGGGAGGCAGTGCAAGTGGAGAGTGGCTGGGCCCAGGACCGAGGTCAGTGAAAGTGGCCCAGTTGCAGATTCAGTGCAATTTCAGTGTAGAATTTATCAGGGGAGAGGGACAGAGAAAGCAGAAGCAAAGAGGAAGGTTTTGAGGTGCTTCCAGAACCGGAGATGGTTCTCCTCAAGTTTCAGGGAGGCAGGAAGGCTGTTCCAGAGCGAGGCCCCTGCCGCGGAGAGAGATCTACCCCCAGCTCGTTGCTTTGAGAAGCGGCTGACCCTGAGGGAGTTGGAGACGGATGAGCGAAGGGCTCGGGAAGGAAGATATTTAGGGAGAGAGAGTTGAAGGTATTTTGGCCTCAGGCCCCAGAAGGCCTTGTGGATAATGCAGGGGGTTTTGAACTTAATCCTCGCAGCCACTGGGAGCCAGTGTAGAGATTTCAGTCCTGGAGAGATACGGTCCCTGGGCTTGAGGCCAAGGACAAGTCTCGCAGTTCTGTTCTGGATGAGTTGCAGAGGGCGGAGAGTGGAGGCAGGCAGATTAAGATAGAGGCTGTTACAGTAGTCCAGCTTCGAGAGAACCAGGGCTCGGGAGACAGTGAGCTTCTGGGGGAAGGAGAGGAAGGGAAGAATACCTCTGAGGAGGTGCAGCTTGTAGTGTGACTTCTTAGAGACATCAGATATGTGAGGAGAGAAGGAGAGTGTAGAGTCGAAGATGACCCAGAGGTTTTTAGCCTTGCAGGTAGGAGCAGGAAGAGGGACAAGAGAGGCCGGCCAGAGAGCTGCAGGGAAGGAGGGAGTGGGTGTGCCAATGAGTAGAATCTCAGTCTTACTAGCATTAAGGCAGAGGTCATTGACGGCACACCATTCCTGGATAGCAGACAGACAGTCAGAGATGAGGGAAGGAGAGGAGGAGGCCGAGGGTAGCCTGAAAATGAGCTGGGTATCGTCCGCATAGCACTGAAAGTTGGGTCAGAGGGCGGCGATGCAGTGGGCAAGGAGTGACAGGTACTGGTTGAAAAGCCAGGGAGAGAGATTAGATACCTGGGGAACACCACAGGTGGAGAAGAAGACGTCAGAGAGGAAGGACCCAAGTTGGACCTGGGAGGGTCGATTGGGAAGGAAAGAAGTCAGCCACGCCAGAGCCTGACCAGTGATACCCAGGTTATCACGGAGATGGTTGAGCAGGATAGCAAATTGGTAAGTGTGGAAAGTAAAGAAGCTGTCTGCTCCAGGAATAACCCCTGATCTGTGGTTTGAAATGGGCTAAAATTGTAAATTGTGGCCACTACAGCCACCCCAGTTTCAATGTTTAGATGAGCTGAGCTCGGAGGATAGGAGGTCTCAGCATCAAGCACATTATCAAAGCTCAATTTCATTTATTTAAAAAACAGGTACATATATTGTTGGTAGGGAATAGAATAGGTTGGGAGGAGAAGTCATCTGGGATCACTTTGACAGGTAGAAGGTTGTTTTGAGGGAAAGAGAAATGTGTAGCGCTTAGTTTCGCACCAGGGAAAGATGTTCATTTTAGAGTTCATACAGAAAAGAGAACATGGTAAGGAGGTCAGTCATGTTTGGTATGGAAATTTTGAAGGAATGGCCCAAATTAGTACTGCCATGGTTTGAAGAGATTTAAAGTCTTTAGTTGCAAGTTAGGAGGCTCTAGAACGTTTTTTTAATGAGCAAAACAAATATTTTTTAGATAACTCACTGTATGCCCACTTTGAGCACTCCATGGGACATTATTTGTGCAGTTAATTATGAAGTATCTCATCAACCTTAAACCACCACATTCTACTTTTTGCTTTTGCCAAGGATTGTTACCTGCTGTCGTAGATGCTGCCATGATAAATACAACACCCTTCAGCTCAGCTACCGTTGGCACGACCACTGACATATATGCCTTTTCTGAACTTTTGGGAGTTCATAAAGGAACTCAAGCACCATGGCCGGACTGTTTAAGAAGGAACAGAAGGAGCGCATATCAATGCAAATGTTTCTTTGAAAATATAAAATGTTGACAGAAATTACATAAAATGTATGATAGGTGTGTCTCTCTAAGCCATTTAGAATTCCATGTGCAAAAGAACTTCAAGAGAATTATGTGGGAATAAAATGCTTCAGGTGTGTGGTGTTGGTTGCACAGGAAGAGCGAAAGAGGGGGTTGTCAATGCTGGACCCCTCCTCTTTTAAGTTTCAATGAAATGGGATTATGGCACAATGGTTGCATGACAGAGTTCAGCAAGGGTAGATTAACTCAATGAGAGGGCTTTTGAGTTTCATAAACAGCACTTTCCCCAGTGGATGCCTTTGCCATGCCTATATGTCATTGGCCCAAGCGTAATATTTTTCTTTCAACCATAGCAGACATTTTGGAGGGTTTCCCCAGGGACTGTTGGCATGCAACAATACTTGTGGTTGACTCTATGAACCAGGCATGTACCGTAAGAGCTGATAAGCCTAGCATTTCGGAGGCACCTGGGGTTAATATGTCAAGACCATTTGGATGCTAGGTTTGGAAAATAGCCAGCTATGGCAAAATACCTCTCATCGGGAGCAGGAAGCACGTCAAGTGGTGGAGGACCTACGCCCCTTACCTTAGGAGGATGGGACCAGAAGTCGACATGCTTGCTAAGCTGAACCGGAAGTGTTTCGTCACATGGCATCTGAGAGGCATGAAGACGAATGATGGATTTCTCCAACAATGCAACAGTATTAATTGTTCTTTGGAGGCAGAAGTCACATGCCTGAAGGCCTACTTAGGCCTAGTTATAGATATGTGGTAGAAAATCTTGAGGGGTATATGGACAGCCTACTTAGAGAGTAGAGCCTGTCAGTTGGGTCAGCAGGGTTAGGATGGGATACTGCTCTTTTTCGTGCAAGAGAATAATGCTAACATACCTTTGTTCAATCTCTGAGAACTAATCTGGATCATTTCCTTTGAAGAACAGTGGCACCATACCCCTTACTGAAAGGCCATTAATACTCATTGAGGCCAAGGAATAACCATATCTTTGTCTGCGTGATAAGGATGTGCCAATAACGTACCACTTGTACCTTTTAGTGGAGAGGCTGTTTCTTACCACCACCTGCTTGGTGTCCTGATTAAGTCACTGTATCCTGCATTATCTATCAGTTAAATGCCTTGTTAGTCAATTGCGCAGTCTGTATGGGCCTCAAAAGTTATTTCACATGGGATAGATGGTTTCCCCAGGTCTAGCTGAATATTGCAACATGATCTACATAGGCAACACTTGAGTTTTCCTGTCAAGATGGGACCTGGTTCACCATCCCCTGAAAGATGGCGGGACATTTTGTAGCCCAAAAGGCATAACAGTGAACTGATTGTACCCTTCTGGGGGGAGGGGAAATATTGACCTGTATTTTGCTTTGTCAGTCAAGCCAAACTTCTAGTACTCAGCTGTGTGTTTAAAAGTATTCATGAATTTGACATTGCCCAACATATCAATTACCTCACCTGCTTTAGATAAAAGGTGAATGTCTGTCTTTATCACACAGTGGAGAGCACAGTGGTCCATACATAACCAGAGTTCAATGTTCCCATTGCTAGATCTTTTAGGCACCAGTGCAAATGAGATAGTGGATAGGCTATGGGATGAATTTATCCAAACCTGTGGTCAACATCTGGTCGACCTCCGCCTTTATAATTTTGTGTACCTTGTCAGACATCCTGTGAATTCTGCTTTTCACTGGCTTGTTGTCTCCTGTGTCAGTGTCATGAAAACACAAGTCTGTGGGACCTGGATCCAGCAAAAACAACCCTGCAAGAAAGCAAGCAGCCATTGACAGTCTTGCAGTTACAGTTATGCCAGGCCCTTGGACATTTCCAGCCCATCTAAAGACCCGTTGGTGCTTATGTGTGTAAGTTTAGGAAGGGATCAATCCCCTATTCAAATTCACCATCTGTCACCAGAGCCAGCACTAAGTGATCTTGCTCGTTTAAGGTTTCAGCCAATAGAAGTGAAACCCCCTATGCCTTTGCCTAGAAGCCTTTGCCTCAATGAGATAATTAACTTCACTGTTTTGAAATTGGTGTACAGTCTAGCACACATATCCAGAAGTCTGCTGAACTTGATAGGTTCCACTACCCAGACTAAGTGGCCTATCGCATACTTTTTCACAGTTGCCTTCTAGCCATGGCAGAGATTCATCAATCCCTGACTTCCATCCAAGGGTTTTTAGGACTATATGATGTACTGAGCCATTTTGGAACCTCAGCTCAGTTAGTACTTTGGTTTTACCCTTGTATCCTTCCATGATGATACTTAGGGGACATCTAGCAGAGTGACCAAACAGAACTTCAAAGGGATTTGAACACTAGTTCATTCAGTGACACCTGCCTATAAGTGAACATTAGGAATGGCAGGAGAATATCTCAGTTTCTCTTCAGGTGCTCTTCCAAGAGACCCATCATGCCCTTTACAGTCTTATTGAATCCCTCCACAAGCCCATTGTTTCAGAATAGGTAGAGCATTTGTACTTCTAACCACATTCCTCCCACATTGCAATCATATATGTAGATATAAAGTTGGTTCCTCTGTCAGAATTGACTTCACTGGAGATACCACAAAACAGATGATCCCAATCAGAGCTTTTGTCCCCAGAGGGGCTTTAATGCTCTTCAAGAGGACTGTTTTATGGTAGGGGTGGAATGTTCTACCACCTCTAAAATGTTTCAGTTCCCTAAAGTGGTTTGGCAATGCAAAGAACCCACAACATACATTTCCATCCTCTTCAAATGTCATCTAATGGCAGGTAGTGGAATTAAAAGGGACTTGGTTACCCTGCCTGATTTACCAGAAGCTTGGCAATTTGACCAGGAGCACACACATTAATTTAATGTTATACCATTAAGTAGCCAGTAAAAATGAGTTGATATCATGTCACATGCCCTAGTTCATCCTAAGTGACCAGTCAAAGGAATGTCATGAGACAAGTGCAATAGATACCTCCTGTGATGTTGGTAATCACCAATCTCTGGTGCACCCTGCCTCATATTTCTTGGGTTCAGGAGACGATTCTCCCAGTAAACTAACAAAACAAGGGCATTGCATTGAGTTTCCTCCTCTTGCTGATTCCACAGATCCCACAGAGAAGGATAGTTGCTCGGTGGCTGGCAAAACTGTACATGGCTTGGACCTCTAGCTTAGGAAAACTCATTTAAATATGGCACACCACTAAGGTCAGAAGCCACAAGGTCCTTCAGCTCAGGTTCCTTTCCAATACCAGTAGGCAATCCTGAAATAGCGAAGTCACTTTCTACTATAGTAAACACTTAAACTGCAAATGTTCCTTGTGCTGTAGGAGCAGGTGACCCATCGTATTTGGAATATGGACGTACAGCTACCAGTGTGACCGGTATTTCGCAGTCTCCAGCAGGAAGAGCCTCAGGCACTAAAGTCACAGACACCTCTTCTCTGGCTGCAGGAAGCACATTTGCTCTAGTAACTGACACAATTATCTCTGGATCTGAAAAATCAAAGCCTAACAGTCATCCTACTGGATTGGAGTCTGGCACTGCTGCAGAGCAAGTGGAGGTTTACATTCTGTGCTTAAATTTACCATTGCCAAAGGGAATCATTTGAGGCCATCAAAGTCTCTGACATTACAATCTGGGCTTTTGACATACTGCCCATCTTGCACCCATTGTCACTGGCAGCTGTGGCACTAGAAACCTTGTCACAGTGTATGGGAGTTCTGGTCCCATTTATGGAGACATGCTCCAAAAATATTTGTGAATTAGTAGGAATTAGGGACCCACTACCATTCCTGCTAAAAGTGAACAGAGAACAGTTGACCACTCCTTTGACTACTGATACTTCATCTGCTAGAAAACCCTCTATGTCCTCTTACATGAGACCAGCACAGACTGTGGCCTTATTGGTTTTTGTCCTTGCAAGGTGGATCTCCCTTTCTATGGGTTACGTGCACAGACAGAATACATAATCTGGGTGTTGTGGGTGCATTGTTGTGGGTGTTGGTGTCACAGTATTGGAGGCACCATCACTATTCTTTGGAGAAGAACCCATGTGAAATAAAGTTCCCACCATATTTTTGGAAGGAGGGCTGAGAACCTCTGTCTTTCTTGTTCGTTTGAACTTTTTTTGGACACAAGTACCCACATACATGTCAGCAGCTTTGAAAAGCTCCATAGGGTATGTGATATTTTTGTCTACTACATGCTATTCTAACCCTGTTTTACATTTTTAAAGTACATGCTCACCTACAATTGTGACGACTTTGACCTCTAGAGGTATTGCTGGCGATTTTGCCAAAAATTCCTAAGGATGGCCTCTTTGATTATAGATCACCTACGCCACTCGTAAGGAGTCAGCTGATTAAGTGCATCAATATCCTGGATCGGTAAGTGACTCATTAGGGCTGCAGGCTCCCATTCCTCATCCACCTCCTGGAGTTGGAAGCCTAACTTTAGTACCTGGAAGTCTAACTCAAGTGCTGGAAGGCTAGCTTCAGTGCCTCAAACCATTCAAACATATCCTTCACCACCTGGTATGCTTGTAATACATCCTTGGATGTATTTTGTTCCTGAGATTGTACCGGGTGCCTTGCCTTGAAGCACTTCCCTCCTCATTCAAGATCTGTCTGTGGGCCTCCCTCTTCACTTCAACCCCTAAGTTGTGCAACTGCAACAACTACCTGTCTCTTTTCTTCTGTTCTGCTAGTGCTACCTTCTTCTCCTCTGGAAGGATTTTCCTAGTATCTAGTTCATTTACAGCAAGAATACACTAGGACCTAGCTGTGACGCGGGACATTTGGGGACCACGCTAACTCCCTTTGGGAAGACTGGCAGAAAGAATTATCAGTCTCATCGTCCCCTTCATCTGCTATCCCCCCCATTGGAATGGTTGTTTTGCTTTCTAGCTCAGAATCTCTAACCATTCCCAGGTGTTAGGGAGAATTCTCATAAATGTGCTAATTACCTTCACCTTAGAGACCCCCAGCAACTTTGCTGGATTTTGAGGACTTGATTTTTTTACCTGGAAAGAGTGTGAGCCTTCTTTTCCCACTCTTTCGTGTGTTTTGATGTGTGTTTTACACTTGTGTTCTTTGAATATGGGGTTTTAGATAACTCCATAGGCATCATCTTTTCATGTGTGTTGCACAGCACCTTCAGTGCAGTGACACAGGGATGTCTTTTAGACTTCCCAAAGGTTAAAATACCTTCTCTAGGAAAAACTACTGTTTCCCAGAGAATGTAAAGTGAACTTGACTTTACTAGTCTTTCCAAATTCATAGTCCCAGCACACACCATCTTACAATGGAGTGCTGGAGGGGTTACATAGTATCCCCTGTGCCTAAATACTCATGTAGCAGTCAAATGCTACCCTTTCCTATTGAAAAGGCTGGTGGCAGTGGTTTTACAACAAACTACCAGGATTTTTCCCAACCGCGAACAACGGTAGCTAAGAATCACGAGAGCCATGTTTTTCAAGATGGTGCCGTAAGCCCCTTTGTTTAAACAGGTTCCAGTATTCCTTTTTCGCTGTTTCTTTTTGGAAAGGTCCTTCTAGTGTTCATCTCTGCGTACCAACCCAGTTTTGGTGCCTTCATTTGAGTGCCATTGCCAGGCTTCAGGAGTGAAGACTGCTTCTGGTGCCTGGGTGTCTGTGGTGGACAGGAAGTTAGGGAGGTGGCCAAAATTCCCTGGGCTTAGTCTCCTAGGAGACCCCAATGTACGCTGGCATGATTGGCTGGCTGACTGTCCGGCAAGGACAGCCACCCTGCTGGATGAGAGACAGCTAGGCTGGAATGAAAGGGAGAGAACTGTTTAAAAGGCGAGTATCTTGGACTGGAAAGCAGAGTCGACCACTGGAACGAAAGTACCGAAGAAGAGATGGAAGAGGACGGCTGCTGCAACTCCTGGACTGTTGGTTTGCCCGGTGAAGCCCTGCTGCAGGTCCGAATTGCCAAGTTCATCTTGACAGAGAAGACCCTTCAAGGACGACTTCTTCCTTTGAGTTGGTGGGACCAATCACCTCACAAGCCACCTGGATACCATTGTCAAGGCTCGTTAGGATTAACCAGGGAGAGGGACACCAGCTTGTGTGCATGAATCTACAGCTACTGGAACTGAAGTGACTCCATCTTGTTTGCTTTTTCATTGATCCTGTGCAGTGCTTGAGTCCCCCGATGTCCTCCCTCTTGTCCCCACGACTGAGGCTCAAGAACAGTGAGATCTGCAGGAACTGTCAGGAACCAATGACTTCAGCTGCATTTGTTTCTTCATACTAAGGTACTGTGCCAACCCGATGGAGAGAACGCCACTCTCGCTGTGAAAGTTTGTGAAACATTCCCAACTTGCAGGCCTGATCAGCTTGTGACCCAACATATGATTCTTTTTCGCCTAAACTACTTCTGAGAACTTTTGCAAAGACTTTACTGTTTGATACCAGAACTTTGGCCTAGGCCTATTGACTTTAATTGAACTCTTCTGGTGAACTGAAACTATTTGCACTGTCTAACAAGTATACGTGATCTATTCTACTTACCTTGTCCCTTTTGCCCACTTCTAACTAACTGAACTGCTATTCTGCTCCTACTTCAGGGGAGCTCAACCTGTCTCAAAGTCTTAGACTTTTGTATTGAAGTGTATTGGTATATAATATTAAGTTGCCTCCTTCTAGTGAAATGTTTTCTAAATGATTGTGTAATAAATTAATAAATGTTTTACCAAGAAACCTTGAGTATAAGTGTCTACTTGAACCACTGTGATTGAAAGACCTCTGTGTAACCTCTTGTACTGCTCACATTCCCGCCTGAGATAAGCCTGGCTGCTCAGCTCACTACCAAAAACTGTGCGGTACAGACTTATAACAAAGGTTGGTTTGACTTGCACTTGTAGTCCTAATTGTAAGTGGTGGTCCCAGAGAGTACTGCATGCAATTTTGCCTAACACCAGGGCCTTCCCGTCCATCCTTGCTTCCACAAAATCCTGATGGCTTTTGGAAATTTTAGGCTTATTAACGTTACTGCCACAAGGAAGTTCCCGGTCCTGACATAGATCATGAAAGGCGTTGACTTTCAAGCCTTTCACAGCATTCATGCTCAGTTCCATTCTAAACAAAAATCCATGGTAGTATTTGTAACGGTGCCTGCAAAGTTATTTTCTTTTGTTGGACTAAGCTGCAGGAGCTGTCCGTCCTGGATGCTAACCACTTGCCACCAGCGTCACAGAATAACAACTGTCCTGCGCAACCCCGTGGATAAGTAGTGGTTTCTGAACACCTACTCAGCACCACATAAATACTAGAACAGCAGTTGCCTCAATCCTAAATCTAAAACAGTCACAACATGAATGGTGTATTTCCTTTGGCAGTTTAGGGGAGCATGGGCCGAGGGCAGGCGATGCACTTCAAGAGGGTGCACGCTAGTATGGAAGCATCAAAAACAACAATAGTATGGTAAATACCAAAGTAAAGTAAATGAACAATCAAGGTTCTATACTAATAAGACTTGAATGACACTAAAAGGACAGACACATTATTACAAATACAATCAACCCACTTCTGTAATGAGATGCTCAGAAAATGTAGACCTTGTGAAAAAAGGCACTCTGGGTAATGAAGAGCAGGTCTCTGCAGAGAAATAGTCTTCTAGGAAAGGCAAATAAGTTTCACAATGTGTCTTTTGGGTATAAAATGGGGTCTAAATTATTGTTCGGCTCAATAAAGCAAAGCAAGAGCGATAGAACAACTTCTAAATACCCCCTGATCTTTTTTCAGAGTCTCAGCATCATTGAGCATTGATTTGACCGTTTTTCAGTTCTTTGAGTTAGATTCGAGTTTGGGAGCTGGGTCGACTGGTTGCAAAACATGGTGCGAGTGAACAAATGGCAACAGCTCATGATTTGTTAAAGATCAGAGTTATGATCAAAACACAATTAAAAAAAGAAGTATGGTTAACAAAATGAATGGAAAACTCTAAATAGCCCAACCTCACGAGATAAAAAAAAAAGTACAAAGGAAATCTCTCTGATACCAACACAGCCTATGCAAGTTGCATTTACCAAAAGTAATATGTGTTTAATTGGCTCATAGATATTTGAAAACAACATAAACAGATTTGTAGAAGTATGGCTACAGTAATGCAGTTGCAGGTAGCACATCAAGAAATAACATACCATGGAAAGACAAACGAAATAATCTGTTGACAATAAGACAATCCATGATTGGGGGTTGGGCAGTGCAACTGTTCAATTGCACAGTCTCTGGTGAGTCCGTTGATCAATCTTGGGACTTCTTTGAGTCCAAACTGCTTCTGAGGTGCACTTTATTTATTTACTTATATAGGATAATATGGATCCATTATTTTCTGTGGGCTCATAGACTCAACTTTGCCACTTGGAGACTAATTGTATTTCTAAGGCCTGTTAAACCAAGTGAAAAGTCCAGTGGGGCTTCTGGGTATTGTGAGAAATTTATATGGTCTTGTGCGACTACTTTCTGTGTTTTTAACCATATTTCAAAACTTTATTGTGTGGTTACTTTGAAGATGTTCCATGTTTCTGCATTTTGGTCTCATTCTATAGGATCCCCAGCATATCTACTGTCTAATTTGGGTTTTCCTGACCCTTTTTTGAAAGTGAGGTTATTTATATATTTTATGTATTGGTCATTTATATAGTGCCTTTACACTTAAGCATTTCAAAACACTCCAACCCTGGGAGGATGAGTAGATAAGCAAACAGAAATTACATTCTTAATAGGCATTGGGACATTCAGAATGAGCAAGTGCTACTATTTGGAGGTAGAACATAGAACAGCATAAAACATACAAACTGTTTACAACATATGACATAATTATTGTAAGTGCCTGATGGTCGCAACAATAATGCAAGAGCTGTACATAAAAAGGGAAGAAGGGAGGGAGGAGGGTAGGGTAAGACGAGCAGGGCAATAAGTAAATAATACTTACCTGACAGCATTTCTGATAGTGATAAGTGCATGAGAAAAGTAGTAGGAGAGGGAGGGGTCAGGGGTGGCAGGGAGAGGCACACTGGGCACAAAAAACGAATATGGCTGGAGATGTAAAGTCACCTAAATTCGAATTTTCTAGCAGAGCCACACTAGGCACACAAAACGAAGTGGCTGCAGATGTAAAGCAGAAAGCAAAAAAAGGGGGAGCTGCACTGCACAGTCCTGGTAAGTCTCTAGGAGGCCTAATAGCTAAGGAGGGCAGAACTGCAGAGGAATAGGTGGGGGTTCCAGTAATGTATTAAAACATTCTCACAATGAGTGCAATGCATAAACAGGGTGCAAGATGTACATAGGCACACCATCAAAACGATACTTAGATTTGAATTTTAAACAGAGCACAATGCAATGCAAGATGGTTGCAATAATGTAAAAGGCACAACAACCTAGATTCAACTTTTAACAGAGCAATGCATTGCAAAATGGATGCAGTGCTGTAAAAGGCACAACCATCTAGATTCGACTATTAACAGAGCACAATGCAATGCAAGATGGTTGCAATAATGTAAAAGGCACAACAACCTAGATTCGACTTTTAACAGAGCAATGCATTGCAAAAATGGATGCAGTGCTGTAAAAGGCACAACCACCTAGATTCAAGTTTTAACAGAGCAACATTCAATGTAAAAAGGATGCAACACAAGTGCAGTGAGAGTTGCAGAGTAGGAAAGAGAGGTAGAGAGGCAGAGTGAAATATAACAACAGTTAAGGTTCAGGTGGTAGAGGAGGAGGCAGTAGAAAAGTTCAGCGACCACTCACACGATCCAAAAAGTGTGCAAAGAGGTCCAGGGGCCAAGTTCATTCGGGAGCAGGGTGTACCAAGCGGCCGCCACATTCTTTGATGGAGCAAGAAGGTTGTGGGGCCCCCCGGCCTGCCCAGGCCCAGACAGGGCCTTTTAGCATGGGCCTTTGAGTCGGGCCAGCTTAGAAGGAAGCTGGCTTCCCATTGGCCATTTGTAGATGCAAGTGGACAATAACGCTGAAGGCTTGAACAGGCACATTGCCATTGATACCCCTGGAGACTCCTACTTGCAGATGAAGGGGAATCCATCTTAAACACGCAGATTGTCTGTGCATTTTCCTCTTTGCCGCTCTTACTGTGGTTGTAAAATTGAGCTCCTGGTGGGCCTGAAACCCACTGCTGAACCAGTGTGCACAACACGCAAATACGATAGAAATGGTGCCATGAACTTCAGAAGCACAGCGGAGCACTTCTTATTGCTATTTGACTTCCCAGGCCCAGTCAGCTGATCAGAGACCGCCACTGTTTCATCAGGCAGTGTTGTGGGGCGATGTTGCTGCTCCTTGGTGTTCTCGTCCTGGAGAGGGGCTTTTTCCACCCCACTTGCCACCTTTCTTGAACAAGTACTAACTAGTCAGTCCTTTAGATAACGAGTACAGCGCAACCCTGTGCACCATTTTACCTTTCTTAGTGTAACACTGCGAGCTCCCTTAAGTAAACCAGTGAAGAGGACCCTGCACACCCCTCATTTTCTCTCTTTACACTGTATCCGTCACAATTTTTGTTGTGAGTCCCCGACAGGCTGGTGGCACTGTATCTTTACTTTTATATAATGTGCTGGTGCACTACTGGGCACCTTTATTTTTTGCACAAAGTTCATTTTAACCACTACCAAGACTAAAACAGTTACCATTGTTGTTTAAGCTCTGTTTTTGCTGGCTGTTGCCTTTGCTGGCAGCCTTGCTTCTGCTCTCTCCAGAGTCCAGGAAGGGCAGATGTGTGATTGGAACTGATCAGGACTGCTTTATGGTCCCTACACCCTTCTACACATTCTCACTTTAGCTGATGTCATGGGTGCTCCCAAAGCAGGTGATCTCAGAGTTTGAATGGGGCATTATTCCTGAGATGTTTTGGAACCATTCATCAGTTGGCCACTAGAAACTGGAAGATTCTGTAACCACTGCCAGCGCAAACTACCGCAAGTCAAAGCCCAGTCCTCTCTCAACCAGTAGACGCCTATCAAGGGTGGCCTTCTCGCTTGAACCTGTTCATGCAATTAGTTCACATTCCTGCACCTCATGGGATGCCTTCCTAATGCTTGTGGAAGCCGTGGACATGTAGCTGGTCTGAATCATCGAAATTGGGGGCTCCTATGCTGGGGTGAAATGCAGACTCCAGTTTTCAGAAACCTGTTTCATAACCTCATCGAGGGACACAGACGTTGTGCCTCTGGTGCTGATTCTCTGCGACAGAAATAGGGGCTGTGTTGAAGCTAACATCCTGTGTTATCCTTCCTTGTTGCCTGCAGATTCGTGCTCTGTCTCCAAGACTGCTTCAAGTCCAGCTCCTGACTGTTAATATGGATATATGTATAGCACTTTATAGCTCAAAGGATATTCTCCACTGTAAAGCGCCGTAGAAATGGGTGTGTTTTTTACATTATTTGATATTTTAAATATTGAAGCGCATTTAAATATTAGTAGGTGTGTTGTTTGGAAGAGTATGGAGCAACTAACATTTTAACACTCAATGGGGTCCCCAAGATCCAGATTCCACATTAGGCACACTGGACATGTGCTTAGAGGATTCCCAAGGTTAAAGGTCCCCAAAACCCACATAATAACAAGGCCCAGAATCTTTGACATTTCTTTTCTGCAATGTATTTGCACGTCATTAATTTTTCTGGAATTATAGAGGTTAGTTTTTTATTTTTATTTTTATTTCACCAACAACATGCATCCCTATTAGCAGCCATAATTGAATGTACTTTTTGACAATAATACAATGAAAGCACAATATTGTGTATGCAGAGTTGCCAACAGCACCCAGGAACCTAGGAGTGTCTTCATGCTGCCCAGGATTTTTAAATCCATGGCACTTTACTTTATTTGCTGACCCATCTAGGACAGTACCCATACTGTGAAAAACAAAACTACTCTTAACATGCAGAGTGTGATTGTCTACAAAGCTAGGATTCAATGAAGCTGATTCTAAAAACACAGACAACTCAGATTTAGGAACTAAAAGGGATAATTGTGAGGAGTCCTCATACATTATCCACATGTGCATGTTATGTGCTTGTAATGCTTACCAACGTGCATATGGAGTTCATGTGTTGTGCATCTTGCACAGGAGATAGTTAATTGCATTCCTTTTAACATTTCCCACTTCATCTTTTAGTGCAGCATTCCTTTACTACTGGGATAAGTCCCATGCAAATTCAATCCATGCCAGCATCCCCATATTCACTGACATAGCAAATCACACAGGATCCCACACGCAACCCATAGAACTACTAAATGTTATGTTAGGGTGCTAGTCATCTCTGCTAAAATGTGAGGACCGCAGTCATTTTGCCACACCGAATTATTGTTACTGCTGTGGTGTCTGGCGGAAATACTACCACATTACACGGTGACAGGCGTTCCCCAACACTATCGGTGGTAATGGCAATTCGATCTGGTGGAATTACCACTGTAAATCAACTTTGGATGGTAATCTGCCAAGCATCAGAAGAATTACTGTTATGTCCACCCAACTCAGCAGTATGTTTGATGGCTGAATTTCCACCAGGTGGAAATTGCATCCTCGCAGGAACTGGATGCCTGGTAGTGGCCATCTTTAAAAGTCGAATGCACCCTGAATCTCCCATTTCGGGGTGCTATCCAAAGACTACAATCATGTTGAATATGTCACAGGAAAAGAGGAAAGGCAAGATGGCGGAGATGAGGCTGCAAAAGCAGAAATTTGACAAGGGGGAACTGCAGGTCCTGACGGATGAGGGGACTGTTCATTCAGATGAGCTGTATGAATGCAGACAGCAGAGGGTCTCTGGCCAAACGGAGGCAGTAAACTGGGCCTACATCCAGGAAAAGATTGTGGCAGTATGTATTGTCCCATGGGACAGCGAGGACTGCGGAAAAAGATGCAACCACTTCAAGGGCAGGGTCTGCCGCGTCATTGCCAAACACAAGCATGAGACTTCCATCACAGGAGGTGGCACCATCGAACCAGTCGTCCTGACCCCATTGGAGTAAAATGCCAGCAGCATCCTCTACATGGGAGGGATGGAGGAGAGTGTTGGCAGTTCTGAAGTTGGAGCAAGCACCCAAAGCGATGCTTGTGACTTTTCGAGTTCTCCCACCAATGAGAATGCACTGTGCAAAGGCATGTGTCCCCAGCATAGATTAGTCCAATTGTCAGGGGAATGGGCAACCACATGGCAATCTATATAAAGGTACTGTGACTACATGCATGTACAAGGGAAGTGGGATACTGTTCCAATACACATGCGCTACAGGGGAAATGTGCATGTGAATCCATGGAACCATGCAAATCACCCATGTGTGCTGTGAAAGTCTGAGTTAGAAAGTGTCCCCCTGTACTACCACATCAACAAGCCGTATTGGCATGCTGACAGGCAGAGTCCATGCATGTGCCGAGTGCACCCTCAGAAGAGACTACTCCCACCTTGCACAAGCTATACTCATTGGCCTGCAAATGACCCCGACCATCAGACAAAATGTGTTTATGATGATTATTCCTCATTTTGCATTAGTCTGGCTTGCCCACGCACAAGTATGTGTAATGACTGATAGCATGTCTTTATCTATCCAACAGGTTCACAGTCGATTCAGGCTAATAAGGCAGGGCCCACCACTACCCAGGAGACCCCCACTGGTGGCAGTACACCACTCTCCACCACTGCATAGCCCAGTCATTGGAAAGGCAGGAGGAAGAGCAGGAGCAAGGCACCAGGGCCAAAGCACAGCAGCAGCATGTCACTTGTGCCAAATGGCGAGACAGCCACAGTCCATAAATGTGTCAGTGGCCCTTCCACCAGCACTACATATGCAGCTGGAGGTAGAGCACCCTGAGCAGCTGCCACTGCCACCCCACAGCGGGCCCCTGTGGTGATCCCTGGGGTTGGTGCCACATATGGCACAACAACTGCATCCACCCATCAGTACTCTTAGACCCCCTCACCACCTAAGATAACTTTGCCCATCACCAGGATGAGCCAAATACAGGCAATAATGGAAGTGATAAACCTGATGCAGAAGACGCAGGCGTCAGATCCCCCTAATTCAGCCCTGCCCCTCTCCATAGCCCCCAGGCTGTGCAACATCATTCACTGGATGTAATCTGGGAGAGGCTGGACGCCATGGAGTGCCACCAGGTCACCATCCCAAAAGTTGGCAGAGATGCAAGTCTTGCATCTGCAGGCACTTCAGGACATTGGCCCTCATTACGACCCTTGCGGAAATCGGAAAACGATGGCGGAAATGCAATACCGCCATCGAATAGCGCTCGGTGCGACTATGACCCGTCACCGCAAAGTACGAAGCCATTAGCGACACCGTAGTGAACGCCAACGCTAACTGCACCAAGCACGCGCGCGCGCGCCATGCGAAACCGCAAACACCACCATGGCGCAAGGGTACGCCAATTCCGACCCTAGCGGACATGTACCTAACGCCATCAGGCATGGCGTAATGTACCATTCCGCCATGGTGAGAAGTACGGCATCGCGAATCAACCGTAAACGGCCCCACTGAGTGCCTGTACACCGCTCCCTGCCCACAAAGTACAACTCCCCGTAGGTGCAATGAAGTCACAATGCAACCATTGAAATGTACAAGTCACCCATGCATGGCAACGAACAAAAGAAACACAACAGGGGCCAATGGGAGCTGCAGGGCACAGATGGCACGAATACAGAAGCCATCCCAATGGACATGACCACAGTCCCCCACCAAGAAACGCACGCAAACACAGGCACCTGTGACCAGCAATATTCCGAGAATCACATCATTCCACCAGTCCACCTGGCTGACCGGCATCTGTTACACAAAACCCAATCCCCCGCCCCTGAGCATGACAACATTCAAACTGTCATATAGGCAGCCCCCATCCCTGACCTCACGGGCTTAGTAGGCAAACGCGCCCAGTACAGTACCACGCAACTAAACCCCGAAGCTGGAACCCAATGCAGATCTCCTCACAATACATCGCCCCCCAAATAGGCATATGCCACATCACTTGCAAAGAAAAACGCTACACGGGCCAAATCAGAATAGAAATTTTATGCACATCAAAGTCACCAAGCCCATACAGCCATCAGGCCATGAACTCCAAAACACTAATCACCATTGTGGGCTGCATCTGCAAGAAATGACCAGCCACTACTTGTGTGTCGCCCTGTTCCCCCATGGTACACAGAGCCACATTCACGTACGAAAAGGCAACATGGAAGCGCACAGAACCGCAGGGCCGTCCCAATGGGGAGGCACTAGTCCAGCTGAAAGGCCGAAATGTTGCTCCGAGCCACCAGTACTGCGTAAGGGCATGTGGGCCATTGGCGATCGTCCCATAAGATCGTAATGCTGCTCCACTGATTAACACGAAGCAGCAGGTGTCGGGAGTAAAATCCATCTGCAGGAGTGGCATACAGATGGCAGTGGCAAAAGGGGAGGAGATACCTGTCAACCAAAAGAAAAGAAAAAGAACAGAATGGCCATCAGAACTACATTCGAACAACTCACTTCAATGATCACACGAAATCCACAGCCATATGCATGCTAGCCCACTCCAAAGGATCATCACCACCCCAAAACCACTTGCGACTCATAACCATCTATATCGAGGTGCAAACACCATCACAAACGAGTGTACCTGTGCATGCGTCTGTCAAAACAGAATCCATCAGATGGGAATGTTAACGTGCATGGACACAAGTGTCTGAGGGCGCGTCGAGACAGGGAGGGCTCAACAAGGCCAGATAGACGATGGTCCCACTATGGCAGCCCTGCATCACATAGCGTAGGGGAGGCGGATAGATCCCAAGAAGCCCTGTACATGGCAAACTCTGTATCAAATCACCTGCCCATGCATCCATTCATCATTCCCTCATCCCGGGATCAAAACGCCTGAATAATTACTCACATAACATTAGAAACATCCATTGAGTCTGTGCGTTTTGCAGCCTGCAAAATCCACAGTGCCCCAGCCCGTAATTCCAGTGTTGTGAAGTAACATGTATTTGTGAACGGCCGGCCTCATCGCCCACGTAGCTATTGCGCATCCCAAACTATTCATATCAATCATTGCTTCCTCGCCATGGGCCCTGTCTCAAGGACATTGAACAATAGAACGTTATATTTGCAGTCAGACCTGTGGGCATCTCCTCGCCGCTAGCTGGAAACCGAAAGCGCCGCCCTTCGAATTCCTCATTTGCAACATCACGTCGAAAAGGCATCTGTGGCCGTTTGAAATCACTAATTATTCCATCGAGTGCGGCTGTGTGTGAAAATGGCAACTGCCTTCACCCACAAATGGGATGCCCCGCCCGTCGTTGCAACTCGGTACAGTGATGCATGAGGGCCCACCGTTACTCGAGTACTACGTTCCACTGACCCTTCACAAGTCTGTTCGCGACTGCACAGATAGTATGTGAAACAATGGGACCACAGCAGAATGAACATATCAACCAATCTTACACGGCCATCGGGTACAAATACATGATTGCAATAGCAAGATACCATTCCCCGAATTGCAGCGTTGTGCGCGGGACGTGCTCGGCCAAAGGGGAGAGCAGTTTGCACAGGTGGAATTAATCACCACAGGTGGAGGCCATACAGCCTGAAAACACATAAATTGCACAGCCAGTCTCCTCCCACAACCACACCGAAATGCTACCGGCAGGACTCGCGATGTTGGCCCTGGGGGACCTGATAGCACTGCAAGTGCTCCAACTCCAAGAAGAAGACGAACACCAACTACAACCAGCCGCAAGGAGGAGACGCAGGAGGAGGAGGAGGCCAAGGCAGGGCCAGCAAGGCCCACCAGCACAGCCACTACCACCACGCAGGCAGCCCGCAATCCCACGCCTCCGAGCACATCCGTTCAACCTCACTGATGAGCAGATCCACACCCTCTACCGTCTGGACCGGGACACCATAGCCGCCATTGTGGACATGACACAGGCTGAACTTGTCAGCATGATAGATAGCCCAACCGCCATCCCACCCCTACTGAAGGTGGTGTCTGTACTCCACTTCCTGGCCACAGGCACCTACCAGCACACAGTCGGACAGTTGCATGGCATTTCTCAGCCACTGTTCTCACGGACACTATTGCAAGTGCTCGATGCCCTCCTGCAGCACGCAGACGACTACATCTCTCTACCACGCTCGGAGCAGGAAATTACCAACACAAAAGTGGGATTCCATGCACTTGCCGGCATACCGGGTTGCATTGGTGCCATCGACTGCACCCATGTTGAATTGGTCGTCCCACATGCCATGGAGGCCCAGTACCGCAACCGAAAACAATTTCATTCCCTGAATGTACAAATGGTGTGTGACTCCAACAGGATCATTACACATTGTTGTGCCCGATTCCCTGGATCAACCCATGATTCTATGGTCTTGAGGAACTCTACAATACCACGCTACATGGAGCGACACGCAGGGAACAGATCCTGGCTACTCGGTGAGTCTCATTACATGCATGATTATGTGGGGTATGTGAATTGGCAATGACCTGGCAGGAAGGGGGGGGGTGTGCGTACGTATCAATGGCATTCCACATCATACGTTTCTCGTCCACATACAGGTGATGCTGGATATCCACTGAAGAGATGGCTCCTCACACCAGTCCGGAACCCACGGGACCAGCATGAGGAGGACTACAACCATGCCCACTCACGTACCCGTGTAGTCATAGAACAGGCATTCGGCCTACTGAAGGCTCGTTTCCGCTGCCTCAGCAGGTCTGGCGGGGCACTCCTGTACCGCCATGAGAAGGTTGCAAAGATGGTGATGGCATGTGTCATGCTCCACAACATGTGCGTACGTAGAAATGTGCCCATGCCCCCTGACGCAGAACTGCAAGCACCTGATGATGGTCATGATGAGGGTGGGGATGTGGCAGCACCTCATGGAGTCTGCGAGGCACCGGAGGCCCGTGACATTCGTCAGCATCTCATTGATGTATGCTTCTAGCACTCACGCCTGGTGGCTGATACATGGACACGGGACTCGTGGCACTGCGTGTGTCTGGGACATGCACAATATGGACTGTACGCCTATGATGGCCTAGTACACAAAGATCAATGTCCACACATCTCATTGGTTGATCGTGCACTTTTTATGGCATATGTGATGTCATGTTGAACACCCTATCGACCCGCCACCCAAGTGAGCCCAACACACCCCCTCCACCCTCCTACCTCCCCCCCGAACACCAGTGTCCAAAGATGCTCATTGTCAGTGGGCTGTCGCTATTGCAAGCCCCCTCTGCGGGTATCAGGGGCACCCCTGCCTGTGGAGCGCAGGTTCCTTCCAGATCTACGTTGGGGGCTGCCCTGGACGGAACTTGCAACGGATGATGTGTCTGCCTGCTCACGTCCATGCATGTCCCTAAGGGTTTGCGAGAGCTCAGTGAGCACACGGCGCACTGCGGCAAGTTCGGCACATACGTCTTTGGACGTCGCATGCAGTTCCCCCCTCAGGCTCTCGGTGCTTCTCTCCATTTGGACTCTCAGGCTCTCGGTGCTACTCTCCATTTGGACTCTCAGGCTCTCGGTGCTACTCTCCATTTGGACTCTCAGGCTCTCGGTGCTACTCTCCATTTGTGCCCTTAGCGTCTCTGTACCTCTCTCCATTTCTGCCCTAAGTGTCTCAGTTGATGTTTCTATGTCTGCCTTAGTGCCCCCACATTCATCGGCATGGTCCTTGAGGAGTGTGGCCAGTTGCTGCTGTTGTACGATTAACTGGTCGAGGGACTGTTGCCTCTGCTGGGCCATGGCCATTTGCGGGGGTGTCACAGAGGGGCTGTTGTCCTCATGTTGCCTTGCCACAGGGCTTGTGGGGGATGGCCAGTCGTCGTCTTGTGGGTGCCCCTGCGTGGTATCCTCATGTTGTACGGGATGGGACAGACAGGGGGATTGGGACAGGTCATGGATGGATCTGACTTCGGCATCCCCGTTTTCTGTGTCCGAGCATGCTGCCATCAATGGGGTGTCACCTATGGTGCTGCTGCCACCAGAGGCAGTGCCTTCTGTGGCATCCATTGGGGGGACCTGTGGTGGTGGTGTTGTGGGCATGCTGGCTGCTGGGGTGCCTGTTGATGTTCCCTCCTCTGTGCTGCCACCTGATTTGTGCTGCTGCCGTGTCTTGATGCGTGCAGCTGAGGTGGAGGGTCTCTGGCCGTTGGTCTTGGCCCTCTTTGCAGGTGTGCTGGTAGGGGTGTCCTGTAGCTCGTCATTTGGATCAGACCCTGTGGTGGAGTAAAGGAGGGCGAGGGTTATTGATGGGTCTGTGGGAATTGGAATGGCATTGTATCACATGCTTTGGGGTGGTACCTGAGGGTGATTTGGGTCGGGGCCTTGGAGGTGCTTTAATTTGTGTGTGGAGTGAGGGTGCAGTTGTTTGGCAGCCTGCAGTTAGGGTGTGCCTGCTGCACGTGTAGTGCGTGTATTAGGGGTTTTTAATTATTTATGTATTTATTGTGGGTTTTAACGTGCGCTATCAGGCCGATGTGTGTGGACGTTCTCCTGGACATGTGTTTCTGTTGCACTATGTGGACGCATGGTACTTCACATGGATGGACTGTGTGGATTTGGCATTGTTTTATCTGGCCCACCTACCTGAATCTTCGGATGTCTGCACTCATTTCTCCATCCCTCCGACTCCCTCTATGCTCTCCATTCCGATGGTGGAGGCACAGATTTCTTCCCAGGGGGTCAACTTGATGGGTGATTCAGGACCTCCCCCGGTGGCTGTGGCAATGTTGCGGTTGGCAGAGAGTATGCTGCGGACGCGTATCCGCAGGTCGTCCCATCGCTTGCGGCATTGCTGTGGGGTGCGGGGTGCGGTCCCCACCGCACTTACCCGCTGTGCCACCAGAGCCCATATGGTCTTCTTGTTTGCAAGTGCCGTTCTGGTCATTTGCGTGGAGAAGACGACGGCAGCATTCTCCTGGAGGGTCTCTGTTAGCACGGTGAGTTCCTCACGGGAGAAGTGGACCTGCCGCTTGCGGTCGCACGCTTTCTTCGCTACTTTTCCCATTTTTCTTGGTTTCGCTAGGGTGGGTGACGGGTTGGGGTGTGTTTCAGGGTAGTGATTTTAGTGGTTGTGTGGTTTTAGTGGTTTTATAGGTGTACGGCGGGATGTTTCCCGTTCCGGGCCCATGTTTTTACTTCCGTTTCCGTATATTTCTGGTCACCGTACTTTCCGGTAGGCGCACACTGCGGTGACCGCTAAGAGGGGTGGCGGTATAGCACCTAGGGCGCCGTACGGCGGCGGTGTGGGCCGTTTTTGGGTCATTTCCGCCATCGCGGACTTTGCACTTCCGCCGTGGCGTGGTACTCGTGCCCGATGGGTCGGAATGGGCCGCACTTTGCTCCTTCGTGCAATGGCGGAAACGCTATTTACGCTGTGGCGCTCCGGTCAGTCACTTTCCGCCAGGGTCGTAATGAGGGTGATTGTGAAGAATAGCAAGATCTGTAACGTTTTCTGAGAAGTTACCCTCAACACAGGGAGTTCCTTCCCTCCCCACTCAATGTATTATGAACAAACTGTTTAACAGATTATTTTATTAATCCCTGCTTCAGACACATAACATGCCCCTTGATCTACCCCCTGAGTTAACAATGAGCCAAGAACCAGGCTGGTGTACAAGAAATACATTTGTATTTATTTAAATTAAAAGTAATAGAAATTTTAACGAAAATGTCAAACACCACTTCATACCTGGCACAACACAATAAACTTCTCTCAACATAAATAAATCACAAGAGTGAGTTGAAAAGAAAATAAATCACAATTCTTTACTTCCTACAAATTTCACTTCAATAAATAATTAGGGCTGCTCAGTAAACACATTTATAGATGAGGTGCTGTCAAATTTGGATTTTCCTGCTGGCTCAAAAGACTAGCAGTATGATTTCAAGATTGGTACAAATACATATGGCAAATATGATTTCACCCACACTTTTGGTTCCAAATAAACACCGTTTTAGCAGTTTGTGTTTCAAACCCACCCTACTTTGGTCTGTGTTGGGGAAGTCGAGAGAAACATTGGAGTGATTTGGGGAATTTTGGATTTCAGACCCCCCCTCCACTGAAAGGCCTGTGTTAGGGGAAATATGGACAAAAAGATGGGACTGATTTAACAACAAAGACACCCCTCATTCTCAAAGAAGTTGTGTTAACAGGACAAAAAGGATTACCCAATTAAATGATAGGCTATAGTTTTTCAGCACACACTGGGATGTGAACTTTGATATTTTTAATTTTAACAAATCACCCCGCAGTCTTCCACCAAATGGGGAATTAATTTTATTAATCTTTTTAGTTAAGTAGGCTAATGTTCTACACAGTGTTGCCCCTCCGCCCACTATAATGAGAAAGGATTTAAGGCAAGCAGACTCCCCCTCCTTTAGGTTTCCCAGGGCTCAGTTCTACTGACATAGAAAGCCTCTGTTTAAAGTGCAAGACAGCCAGCTGCATGTCAAGATGCCTGGAATGAGAGGACAGGGGTCTGGTCACTCCACTCTGAAGGATGGCCTCCAGTTGTCCACAATAGAACCTAGTCAGCATTTAGGCCTTCGTAGCAATAGACAGCTCCACCCAGATGCACTCTCAGCAATATTCTCTGGTGTTTCCTTGTAGCTGTCAGATTGTAAATTGTAGCAGCACACATTTGATGGTCAATTTCAGCAGCTATGTCCCTTCCTCCTAGTGTAGCCCCCCTTATATAGCAGTGATGACACCACCAATTTTACAATCTTGGGGGAGTATCCTGAAAGAGGTCACACAAATAGGATTGGACAGATACCCTTCTCTCTCCTCCCAAACCCAGCCTCACAGTCAAGATTGGTTTAGGGGTCTTCAGCAGATAACTGGCAGCTTTATTTACAAGTCCCATGTCATCTCATGTCAAATCTTTGCAAACATCTAGTTATGTGGCAAAACCTCATCATTGTACTTATAACTGCCATAACATATATATTTACCTTTTCAATTAATCATAGGGAATTAAATAGGACATCAGCCTGGTCTGTACCATTTTGCATAGCCATTTGGCAATTTTCTGCTGTTTTCACAGAAAGCATACAAGTTATGAACATGTCATTGCTTCACCAGTTTGCCAACTCTTACATTCGGGACATTTTCAGATCAGCCTGGAACCTTGTTTACTTGGCCATTCCAGTTTCCTAACTCATAGGTGCATGATTGTTTTATCTCTAATATTTGCTTGGCAATTACCTAAATCATGATACATAAATGAAGAAATCTGACTTATAGTTGCTGGGAAAAAGGCTTAAATGATAATAATCCTTTTCAAATGAATATGGTTTCACTGGTCTCGCCTGTGATGAAAGTTTGCTCTTGATCAGTCTCTTTGAAGTGGGTTACATGTTTGAGTTGGAGATTCAGCCTCCCTTTTCACACCTACTGTCTACATTCTTGTCATGCTCCAGCCAAGGCCAGCTCTCCCTGCGCAGAGCCCAGCCTTCGGGGGACAACATCTTTCAGGAAGCCACATTTTATTGCAGTTGTAAATACTAGGATGCCCATCTTACAGTATTTACGTTCTTTGTGACAGCCAGCTAAAGGGTCTGCCTCTGTCCGACAGAATGTTTTCATGGAAACAAAGTGTTCTTTTTTCTTTTCAAATGTCTGCTGGTATTTTACATGCAAAACATGATATACAATATTTTATTTCAACCCATACCACGTCTTTTCCCTGGACATTTTTCCTTTAGCAGTGAGACATTTTTCACATTTAAATTGCTTCTACTTTCACACATACATGCAAAGCTGTTTTTATGTCAGTGTTTAAAAATCCTGTTTTCCATGTGAAAGGGATCTTTGATTTTTCTTCTTGCTTTGTGAATTAAAATGCTGATTTTCCTTGGGTAGCGACAGTTAGGCCTTGTTCACATGGCCCTTCAGTTTTCATTTGTAATTACTCATGCAAGTCTGTTTTTGGTCTCTATTGAAAAATCCTGCTTTTCAGGTGGAAAGGACCTTCAGTTTGGGTTTTTTGAATGCACCCCCCATTCCCCCCCTGTTCTTCCTTGACTCTTTGGTGGGGAAGAGCAGGACAGAGGGACTTTCATTAGGTGCAATTTTCTTCATTGGCGAGTTTGCACTCCAGCCTCCCCTTTCATCTTTGGGTTGGAGGGTGTGACATGGCACCCCCTTTCTTCCTTCTTTAGGGAGTGGGACTCCAGCCTCTCCTTTCCTCTTTGGGTTGGAGGGTGTGACATGCTATTTTCTTCCTTCTTATTCAGGGTCCCTGGGGCTCTCACTGGACTCCCCTCTTGCCTCAAGCTGGAAATGAAGGCGGTTAGTTCACAAATAATAGAAAGAAAAAGAGGTTCAGTACTTTGTACGCACATATTTCCCAAGAGGATTTTCCTAGAATTGAAAACAACAACAACAGCATACACGTATAAAAAAAATCAGCATTTCACAACACACATTGTATTTATTTTCTTTCACTTTCAGCATGAGCACCACATACATTACTCCTTGTTATATATATAAATATATATATATTTGTCTTAGTTTCCATCCAATTTTTCATCCTTCCTTTCATTCTTCAGAGTATTCCTCTGTTCTACTTTCATTTGGCCCCTCAATCAGTCGTAAATCATGTCTGGGATGACAGCTTTTCAACTGATTGATGTGGACCCATTTTCCTTCTGTCTGTTCTCCTTTTCAGATGCGGATCTTGTAGGCAACAGGTGATATTTTATCTACAATTTAAAAGGCACCACGCCACAATGGCAGGAATTTACGCTCCTTGGCCTGGTTCCTTTGAAACTTGTACAGGTGAACTTTGGCATGTACTTCATATTCTTTCTTGGTGGCCTTTAGATCATAATAGGTCTTCATTTCTTCAGCCGACTTTTGTAAATTGCGTTAGGCATGAGCAAATGCATCCTTGCAGTGCTTCCTTAAATTTTCAACATAATCATGAGTAGTGGACGCATTTATCAGTGTCTGTTCTTGAGTTCTGTAGAGCAGATGCTCTGATAACACAATTTTTCATCTGGTCATGAGCTCACATGGAGACATCTTTGTTGCAGGTGATGGTGCAGACCTAATAGTCATCAGGGCAAGCGGTAATCAGATGTCCCCACTGGGTCCAGAGTCTCCCACAAACTTCTTTATATCTCTCTAGCCCCCCACTTGAGGCTGGGTGGTAGGCAATGTGTAGTTTTCTTTTTACCCCTTTTTACCCCTAGAATCTCCCACATCTTCACCATCACCTCACTGGAAAAATGGTTTCCTCGGTCCGACTCAATCCTTTCCGGGAGGCCAAAATGAGAGAAAATGTTATTGATCCTTAGTGCAGCAGCTGTCTCCACCTTACAGCTGGAGGCCAGAAAACATGCTACCCACTTTGTGAACAAACATGCCACAGCCAACATGCACTTGTTTCCTCTAGAGGAGCTAATCACTGGCCCAATGAAGTCGACTTGCAAATCTGACCAGGAAGTGTCATTCCCCTTTCTTGTATGGAATCTCTGTGTGAGTGAACTGGGTTGGAATTAAGCACACACAAGACACCCCTTTAGGTAAGTGTTGAGGTCCTGGCCCATGTGTGGTGAGTAAGCAATGTTGCGCAAGATTTCTAATGTTATGTGAAACCCCCTATGACTGTCAGTGGCCGCGTCATGGGCGTGGTTCAACATCAGGCTTTGGAATGACATAGGTACCACCCATAGGACACAACCAGATAGGGCTCTTATTACCAACAAACTGTCCTGGATTCGGAACATCTTGGAAAACTTCATCAACACCCAGAGATCCTCTTTACCGGTATAATCCAACTCTGTTAGAGGAAAGTTTACGGGGTCTTCAATTTGTCGATAACATTTCTCAATGTTCGGGTCCTCTTTCTGTGCAGTGTTCAAATCTGCATCAGGAGTATCTTTACACAACTTGGCAGCCAAGGGTTCGCTGTTCACACAAGTTTGTGACCTGGTAACAGTGGCAATTTGGATTTCCTTCAGCAGAGATTCTGTTTCTATGACATCCCCCTGCAGGTTTTAGCCAGCTGATCAGCCAGGTCATTCCCAGTATTATCTGGCCCCTCTATTTTGGAATGACCCCTTACCTTCTTCCAATATATCGTCATCTCATTGGAGGTCACCAGATCATCAATTGAGCAGATCAGTTTGGCATGCTTTAGGGGTTTGTTGATGACACAAAGCATACCTCAATTCTTAATCTGAGTCAGTAATTATGATCAGTTCATTGAGATGGTGGTGCACTGCAGGGAGGATGGCTTGATGAATGGCCATCAACTCTGCAACCTGACTACTTCAGAGTCCAATTTTATAACCAGTAGAGGGTTCCACGGTATCATTCCCCCAGGAATTCCCAATGCCAGCCACCAGTTATTTTCCCCCGTTGTTATCACCATGATAGGAGCACCCATCCACATAAACTGTGGGTATCCCCTGACACGTGTCTTCTTCAAAGACCTTTTTTGAGGAAGTTACATATGCCTCCATGTTGTTGTTGGTCATTAGACTTTCATCCTCAAGACAGTTTTCTTGAGCATAATCATGCAAGTCAGCCAACCCCTTGCACTAGAGGACTCTTCTTGTTTTGGCTATATTTGACCTCCACAGGAAAGCCTTGCATGGACAGAATCCAGGTAGTAATTCTGGAATTACTAACGTTCCCCACCCGAATTCTGTCACTTTGGAGATATTGCAAGGGTTGGTGACGAGTATTGACAATGATGTGCTCCCCTGTATGAATGGGCGGTGCCAGGAGTGCCTTCTCACATTCATTGTATTTTTCCTCCACAGAGGACAAAGTCTTGCTCGCGTACAAGATGGCTTTATTGACCTTGTTGTCCTTTTGCTACAACAACGTTGTTAGCGAAGTATCTTAGAACCCTGTCTCCAAGAAGAAATCCTTGTTCATTATAGGGTAAGCCAAACAAAGAGCCTGGGAAAGGTTTCTTTTCAGTTGATTAACTGCCTCAGATGGTTTTGTACCCCACTCCCACATGACTCTGGCCTTTAATAAATTGACCAAGGGTCAAGTGACCTCTGCATAGTCTTCAATGAACCTCTGACTATAATTAGTGAGTCCAAGCAGACTTCTTAATTCTCGCAGATTAGTAGGGTCTTTTAATTTTAATAAGGCATCCACCTTCTGCCCATGGGGATGAAGACCCTCAGGGGTGATCTCATGCGCCAAAAAGTTCACTCGGGTCTTACACTACTGTTCCTTCTGAAAGGACTGTTTTGCTCCGGCTTTCTGCAACTGGTTTAGAACATAGCAGATTTCATCTGTATGTTCCTCCACAGATGAGTTCTTGATCAAAACATCATCCACATATACCTGGTTTCCTATTTGACCGAAAACTGACATAGCCTTATGTAGGAAGATGTTGAACTCATTGGCAGAGTTTATGCCTCCAAAGGGGGTTCAGATCCACATGTACTGATGCGGCAAGAAGGTAAAGGCAAGCTTGCACTGGTCTTCCCTACTCACAGGTACTGTCCAGTAACTGTTGGTCAGGTCAATGGTGGTGTACACCTTTGACCCATGGATCTGGGCCAGCCCTTGATTGATGTAGGGAAGGGGCCATCTTGACATGTGCACCCATTTGTTCAACTCACCCCGGTCTGAACATAGTCTCCATTGGTCGTTTGGTTTGAGTTTCCCCAGTTCCGGGTTGTTGAAGGTAGTGTGGATCAGACAAATTATCCCACGGGATTCTAAATTCTTCATAATCTCTGTGAGCGACTCCATGGATTCAGAGGTAACAAGTATTGTTTCACAAATACTGGAGACATCTTGGGATCCGTGGGAATGGGGGTTGAAGGAATGGATGTGCGTCCACTGAAAAGATATCTTTGAATTCCAGGAAGACCTGTTTTAGCTTTTGTCTTTGATCCCTGGTCTCACAGGCAACATCAAGATTGATCCTTTCCTCGACCATCTGCTTGAAACCTGGAAAGACCTAAGGCTTGGCAATTCCGGCAGTATCCTCCAGTTGGGTGGAGAGATCTCTTTTGATGGTGTTGACCTGGACAGGGGATTCGAGGTAGTGGTACTTGACTTTGAACACTACCTCCTCCCTCCTGTCACATGTCACCTCTACCACACCATAGTGGCAGGAAGAGTACACCATGATATTACCGCCATGCTTAATAAAAAATCTTTTCTGAAAGAATACCGTTGCTGACGTCGAAACAGTTGTTTGGGAATGGTCCCAGGATTTCATTACCTAAATCAATAGAATAATGTTGGGCATCAACCACCATTCCAAAAAAGGTGTCTGCGCCCAAAGTGATACTTTGACGGTCACTGATATACACCAATATTCGAGTGGTGTCGTGTTCCAGGTCTACTAGGGCTCAATGGGAATGGGGATGGAGCTAATAACGGGCCCGTTAATAATGGGTCCGTTATTTGCTCCTTGGTCCCCCCGTGGGACCCATACAGGACGTCTGGTTTTACCAGACGTCTGTTCCGGTCCCACTAGGGAACCTCGTAATCAGACATCCCATAATGAACGGTGCCGGTCCTGTACCAGCACCCTTCATTACGGGAACACCTGCCTCGTAATGAGGCCTAATGTCTCTTTTTGTTTTCACAGGGATGGTTGCGATCTCAGAGTTGCTGCGCCGATGGTGAAGACCACGGTGAGTTATTGATACGTGGAGCGCTGTGCTGTTTATTTGTGTTAATTGATAACCTGTGTTCTCTTCTCTTCTTTGTACAGGTTGCGGTGATGTTCCGGAGTGATGAGCGATCGAAGCACTGCTTGCCAAGGTAAGTGCTTTGTTAATGCTGACCTTGTTCCTTCTCCTTTGCGGGTTGGGTTGAAACCCAGAGATGGGCGAGGTAAGAGAAGCGCAGGGTGCTGCCAGGACTCGCTGCTTGCCCAGGTAAGAATTGTTATTAATGCTGTCCTTGTTTGTTTACCTTTCCAGGTTGCGGCAAACTCTGGAGATGAGCGGAGTAAGCGAAGCGCAGGATGGATTCAAGGCCGGTTACTTCACAGGTAAGTGTTCTTGCTTGCTAATGCTGTTCTTGTTCTTCCAGGTTATTAATGGAATCCGGATCTAGGGCTTCAGGATCGGGCTGCCAGAGAAGCAGATGAGCTGGATCTGGACACAGTGAGCGTTACGCTGCAGGAATGTAGAATAAATCGAAGCGTGTTCTGCTGTTTGGGTGTGGTTTAAATAGCCCAGGTAAAGTAGTTCCAGGCCAAGTAGTTCCAGGCCCAGCCACACCCAAAACACTAGACCGCATGGCTTGGTTCTAAAGAACTGAGCTGTGTAATAGGCCTCCATGTTGGATTAAGGTCCAAAACTGGTATTGCTTTATTCCTGATAATGAGCCTGGTGCCATAGGCACCAGGACTGACTCCATGTATGTTTCTGATGGAGTTTTAAGGCCCTTGGGGCCAGTGTGAAGGGCTTTAGCCCCACTGCTGCCAGGGGGCTGTTATACCTGAGGGGTTCAGGGGCATGGATCATGACACCCGTTGACAAAACAGGAATTGGCATCACATATCATTGTACACTACGAAAAATAAAGTTACGATATCACTATAATGTGATGTACATTTCATACAACAATGGATCGCCATATGTATTGTTAAGATCAGTGTGTATAGGCCCATATTACCAAATTACTGTGAATGCAAGCAGACTTCCATGAACAAATGATAATGATGTGTTGTTATATAGCACTTACGCTTAAGTGCTTTATATAGAAAAAATATACACCCAATATCACCAAACCTGTGTTGGCACTCATTTATCAACCACAGAAACATGAAAGGCTGAGTTGAGGTATTTAAGAACAGACTAAATCAGTGACTTCCACCCTGAAGTGTGCCTGAAATAAACCTTTAATGAGTCTAGCAATTATTGTATAGAAATACAGAAATACCACATGATTTGGTATTCCTATTCTTTCTTATTTAGTGTCAGTGTTGAAAGTGTTAGACTTGTGATACTCCTGTTCTTATTTTTCTTTTTTTTTTAAGGGGCCTGAAGAAGAAAGCCAGCCACTCCAGAAGTAAAGAGCCTCATGGTGCTGGCCACAGCCCAGGAGCTTGCATTACAAGGGAGACCTCAGACGTAGCAAGGGAGACCTCAGAGGTCGCAGTTGCAACCTCTGGCGACACCTAAATGACGTCCCTGAAGTAGAGTTAGGTTGAGAGTTAGACTGAGCCCTCAGCATGCACCCCAGGTCATCGGTCAGTTGCTGGACCTGTCGCTCTAGTTGTAAGACCTTGTCTAGGTGGTAGGGAGGTCTCAAGTCATACCTCTGCTGCTTCCAAAAAGGGTAACTGTCCCTTCAACCGGAGATGCTCGGGTACTGGAAATTTCCCCCATGATTTTCCATTGTGAATCTCCCTTCTCCGGGGTTCAGGGATCTATTGTCCTGGAACCGGGGAGAGAGAGTCGACTTGTTTTGGAAGTTCTGATTCAGGGATATCTGGGGAAAAAGTTCAGATTGGGAAGTGGAGTGATACTTCTCTCCTGAGGTAAATTTGTAGGGAAGTTTCCCGGGGCAGTACTTACCTGATTAGTTCCTCCCGTTGGGCCTGATCTGCAATGATGCCATCATTTGCTCATAAAGTTCTAAGTGCCTCCATTCTGAATAATTTGCATTCTTATGGTCCCGAGCCAAAAAGCACTTTATGCCTTTATCTATCGAATCGGGTCTGTATCAAAATCCTTCTTCTGTTTCCCTGTATTTTTCTTCTTCTGCACCGGAGTCCATTCACCTTTTGACTCACAGCTGCTACTGTTAATCCCTTCCCTGTCTTCAAGGCACGTCCTAGCTCTATGAAACCGGGGCTATCTCCCAGAACCACAGGACATGGTAATAATAATAATAATTTATTTGTATTTAGTTCACATAATTAACTTTAAAAAAAACATTTTTACACATTTATAAACATCAATTCAATTCATCACAGCTCTAAAACATTTTAAAAAATACTTATTTCAAAAGTATTACTATAGTCATACAAACTTTTTCACTTCCATCTTTATTCACACATAGGTCAGCATGCATTCATTTGCCTTTCCAGGCTACCTATAATAGCAACACAATATATTTCCACAGACCCAATCATCACTCAGCCTAGCATCCTCAATACCAAGAATGGTGGCTTTCTCGTTTGGCTCCTTTATGTACCCAGTTTGCCTTTTATTTCGCACCAGGGATGATATAACGCAATCTAAACTGTCTCCATATCAGTATTTAGACAGTATCTCTAAAAATCCTCTGTTTTTATGGAGTCGCATTTACTAACAAATTCGGCCAATAAAGCACATATACCTCATCATTCTACATTGGATCATGACATGTCTAGCAGTCTCGGGTTTGTCCAGTCCTTGCAAATACTGCAATTTTGATGATCCTTGGGCATTTGGGTATATACCGCTTGGACAGTAAGTAAAGGCAGCTGGTTTATCCTAAGTCGTAACCTAAAATCACTGAGTTGGTAAGTATTTATGTGAGACTCCCACCACTGATTCATAACTCTGTAGTTTTTCCAAAGCAGAATAATTACAGGCCCAGTCATACTTTTATATTTTATTTATGAAAATATGCTGAAGTATTTCGTACTGGGTACCCCTTTGAAATTCCAGGCACCAACCTATTTGTAGGAAGCACTCCTCATTTATTAATTTTTATTTTTAAGGAACCTCTGAGTATCTTCATAGCTTATCCCCAACATGTCCAACAGGGGACATTTTAACTTACTCTTTGATTTAAGGTACAGCAAGCCTCGGCGGATTTGCACCTACGCTCTGAGCGATACCAAGCCCAATTCCAATCTCACGAAAGCTAAGGAAGTCGCCGGTGTGAGTCTTAGTATCTTCCTCGAAAAATGGGCCTCCAAGACCCCCAACCCAGTCAAATCTACCATTGCTAATGCTTCAAGTCCATACAAGATTGCTGGTGTGAAACATTGCTCATAAACTTTCAGTATGTTAAAGTTAATGTTAAAGGATATTTGTACTGCACACTATCACCACCAGAGTGGTCCTCTGGCACTCTGGCGGCTCTGAAAAATGGAAGGGGGGTTGAGTTCGTGGGAATAAGCTGGAAAAGTGGAAGAGAGCAGTGATCTGCTGTTTGCGGCCTCAGCCCGGTGGGTCCGTTGGCTGGGCTTGAGGTGATTTACGGTCGGTAGTTGTTGTGTGCACTTGTGCGAGCATATGTGTGGTTTGTTTTGTTGTTGCAGTGTAGTGAAGTTTGTGCGGATTGTTGTGTTGTAGGCTTGCGGTTGTGTTTGGTTAGAGTTTGAGAGGTGTATGCAGAGGGGTGACATTGTTAGTGGATTGGTTAATTGGCATTACTGTCTGGAGGTGAAGCGCTGTATTTCAGTATCCTCTCCAGGTGGGGTGCGGGAGCATCTCTGTGTCTCTGTCCTGATCTGAGCCATCCAATACTCACAGTCCCTGAAGCGCTGTATTTCAGTATTCTCTCCAGGTGGGGTGCGGGAGCATCTCTGTGTTTCTGTCCTGATCTGGGCCATCCAATACTCACAGTCCCTTTCACACATGGCATACACTCACATTCATAACCTTACCCAAGTTCGGCCTCGGCCACCTATGTGACACATGTCTGTATGCAGGCAGGCAGGTGTTTGTCTGTCCCTTCAAATCTGGCCCAGAGAGCATTCCCAATCCAGTCGGTGTGCGGCATCGACTAGCCAAGGCTACTCCATCCATATGTGGCGGATGGTTGGCATTCATCGTCAGGGCGGCACCTGCCTTCATTCACAACTCGATAAGGCCAATGCCCATGCCAGTGTCCACAACTTAGTTCAAGTGTGGCAGGTGCTAACATTCTCAAAACTCTATACAAGTATGATACCTGGTAGTAATAATGGGGCTGGTGAGGTTGTTGGCTGGAGTTGGCTAGGGATGCTGATTTCTGTCCTCATGGGTGCTGCTTGTGTCCTATTTGACTTAGCATCGTCTCTCTTGTTGTAGTAAGAGTTTCTCTGGTCGGTTCTGGGTGCTGTCAGTGTCATCCTAAATTTAGTCATCCTTTTCTTTGTGTTTCCCGTTCTGTTGTTTTGGTTTTTCAGTTTGAATCTGTGGTGTTGAAGAGCCAGGGTTTTCGTAATTTTCTGAAATGTGGGTGGTCGTTGGTGTTTCTTATTTCTTTCGGGATGTTGTTCCAGTTTTTTGCAGATAAGCGGCAGAAGGACGAGCCCCCAAGTTTTTTGTTAAGGTATGGTTTTTGTTCCAGGTGGATTTCATTGATTGATCTGAGAAGTCTTGTTGGCTTGTAGATTGTTATTTCCTTTTGCAGGAATTCAGCTCCTTATCCGCTGATTGCCCTGTGTGTTATACACATTGTTTTGAAGGTGATGCAATATTTGTCTCGGAGCCAGTGAAGTGTTTTTAGGGCTGGAGTGATGTGGTCTCTTCTGGATAGTTTGAGGAGTAGTCTAGCTACTGTATTTTGGATCCGTTGTAGTTTCTTCAGGAGGTATTCTGGTATCTCGAAATAGAGGCTGTTTGCTTAGTCGATTCTTGACATGATGAGGGTGATGATTGTGAGTGTTCTGTGTGTGAAGCAGAGGAAAGGTAGGATTCTTCTTGGCATGTGGAGGAGGAAGAAGCATTTCTTGATGATTGCATTTATTTGTAGTTCTAAGGTTAGGACTCCCAGATTTTTTACTACCTTAGATGGTGTTGGTGCGGTTCCCATTTTCGTTGGCCATGGAATGTAGGTATTGTTCTCTTGGTGTTTGGAAATAATCATGATTTCTGTCTTTCCTGCCCTCTAGTGTATATCCAGCAGAATCCCTGGCAAATTTATTAATAATGTATGTTAGTTGTCTTGCCTTTCATCTCCTGCCCTCGATGATCAAGTCGTGGGTGCCTCTGGCTGATAATTTCATTCCCAATTATGTAGTATAACTACTCACATATTGTAGGGTACCTACTTCAAAGGCCAATTTTACCTGGTTTATTTTCTCCCCGGCTATGACCATAATTTTGGTCTTGTTCACATTGCCAGTGAGATCATTTGTTACAGCGAATTTCAATAAGGACCTACATTTCTTTCTCACCTCGCTGACCATTCTATCCATTAGTACCAGGTCGTCAGCGTATAGGGCATTAGTGAGTAAGGCCAAGCCCACTTTTACTGAGCATCAGAGCATGGGCTACTCACTGCAGGGGGGTGTAACATATATAGGTCATATAACAGGAGGGCCAACACACAACCTTGTTTGACTCCCCCCCCCGTCTATAACCACTTTGTCCGACAAAGAGCCTTCATCATCCAGGCGAACTCCCACCATCGTGTTAATATGTAAGTGGATATTTATGTCCACCAGTCAATCTGGGCAACCCAATTTTCAAAGTTTTCTCCAAAGCTTGCCCCAGTTTACTGTATCAAAGGCAGCTTTGAAGTCAACAAATACAGACGAGTCCTTGCTAGTAGATACTGCAATCATTGATCGAGCAGTCTAATATTATGTGTGATACTAGATCCAGGGCGGAATGCCTGTTTGCGTAGTGTGCAAAATATTACAGTTTTCTGCCCTTTTTGCATTTCTGCCTAGATAAATGAGGTGAATAACTTCCCTTTTAGGTCTAAAAGAGAAAGCAGCCTGTCATTTTCGGACTCCCGTCCGTCCCACTTCTTGTGGACTGACAGCATAATTGCACTTTGCCAGGACGGTGGGACCTCCTTTAGCTTACATGTCTTGGTGAATAGAATTGTAAGTATTCCAGCCCATTCCACTGGATTAGCTTTTAAAACTGTATTTGAAAGCCCATTTGGTGCCAGGGGTCGAGAGCCCTTTAATCTTACTATGTCAGTCTGAATGCACAGGGGCCAATGGACGTTTGTCTTATGTTCCCCAGGAGAGGGGTTAGGTTGGACATATTTATTTTTAAGGAATAAGTCCATTTCCACGCCAGAACAGGATTGACTAGCTTCCGCGGCCTATCACCCTTTATCTTGGACAACATTTGCCAGATGTCTCTGATATTTTTGTTACACAATGCGGTAAACACCTGTTGCAACTGCTTGTTTGTCTTAGAAATATTTTGACATTTTTTTGTATGCACTTTTGTGCTTTCTAATTTGACTCGCTTTTACCTCTGGGTTCACTTAGGATTGCAACACTTTCCTGGTGATTCTCCGTAGCTGTTGTTTTTCTCCTTGCACCGATGGGTCAAATGGGTATGTGTGCTTGTTATTGTGAACCAATTGATGCCTGCATCCAAAGGACCCAGCATTACATGCTAATGTGCTTAAACGATCACCCATCTCGGCAAGACCATATGTTTAAAATAGGTGTAATTCATATCTAAATACAAGTCATGTTGCTATAGCAGCCCTACAAATATTTCTTGGTGTCCACCTTATTCGATTTCCTGCATGGTTAATCTGGCTCCCTGCTCCACCCCGTTGCCTTTGACCCCCTTTCTCCCGTGCTAAGTGTCAAAATCAACATGGAATGGTCACTAAAATTTGTTTTCCCGACTTCTAATGACATCACTCTCACTACACACTTGCCAATGGCAAAATAATAGTCTAATGTGTAGCAATTGTTATTCATAGTCCACATACATTTCCCCGGTTAATCACCAGTTGTTCTCCCATTCAACATTATTAGGCCCCATTCTTTGAGCGTTGAAATCCATTTTCTCCCTTTCGCATCCGCTCTACTTTTTACCATGACACTCGTTTGGCACACATGGTTATAAGAACCACATTCGTCCCGGTCCCGGCAGCTAGCATTTAAGTCCCCCAGTATTAGAACAAATTCATGCCCCTTTGTAGCCAGCCAATCCACACACACACACCATCAATAATTTCAAATACCTCCTCTAGATTCACTGTTTTGGGTGGCACGTATATGTTGACAAGTAAATGACAAAACTGGGTCTTCCCTTTTTCAACCACCACCTCCACCGCCAACACATAATCTGTTTCTAGCAGAGCATTCAATTTGGATACTTTGTTTTAATCCTATTATCAGACTGCCATAAGGGCACCCCCTTGGGCCCTTGTCAGCTAATCTCTGTATCAGAATGCATCCTTCCAGATGGATGGGGTTTGTTAGCCAAGGCTCATGGAGGAATATTATGTCATGTTGGCACAGTCGAGGCAGGGAGCCTTTTTTTGTCCAAGTGATTCACATGCCCTCTGGTATTCCAAGACACCACTTTTAATGTTCATTTACTGTCAATAACATTTTTCATAGTAAACCTATTGAACCACTCCCATCCTGCCACATCCTCTGTTATTACGGGTGAGGATTGAGCCCCTGTGTTTGTGATTGCTTCTGTTGCCAAGCCCCCTTTGAATACTTGCGCAAAAGATTTTACCTGCACAATTTTCTTTACTGGGACATGTATTGCACAGTCAATCAGGTAACCCACCTATTGGATACTTTCTTGATGTGCTTTAAGTGTATCAGACACTTCAGAAGTGCCTCCCTCTGACAACACTCGGAGGGCCAGGACCTTATTGCACATCAGCAAAACATCTGACCTATTTGTTCTGTTTCCTATAAAAGTCTGGGGGCCTTCTCCCAGTGTAAATATCTTTTCTTCCCAGATCACCGGAACCTCTTCATTTGGGTTGCCATCTTGTTTAAGATCCTCTGCCTGAGGCCCGATGTGTGGCCCCTAAGGCCGAGTGCTTTGCGTTTCCTCTTTTTGCCCCGATTGTATTACTGTTGGTTGACAGTCACTTAGTTCCACACGAGTGATGCTTGCGTCTTCATTTCCCTTCTGAATGGCTGGCGCCTACTCTGCCCCCATCAACCAGCTTGTCAAGGTACCCACTGTTCTATGTAGGTGTTTTTGCTTGCACGCCACTTTCTTCTTTGAGCAGCTTTTATTCCGTCATGCCGGGGGAATAACAGTAGAGTTAAGGGGCTTGGGTGAGGGAGCTTTGTGAGTCTCTTGATGCTCACTGTTTCGACTAGCCGTGGCTTGTGCTTTTGCCCGTTTTGCCATCTTTCTTTCTCTTCTAGTCAGATAAGGAGAAATGATGTGTGAACTAACACCCATGATAATCGATGTTTCTAATGGGGGGTCAGGGGTTTTGTTGCTTTTCTTTGACCCAACAGGTGATTTTTGGATCACCAGCTCAGTCGGTCGGATTTCTTTTGTCATTAGCTTTAATTTTCAGCTACATTTATTCTAAGGTCTTGCCTTGTTTTTGTACCCCTTCTAATATCTGCCCACACAGCTTAAGCAGTATTTTTACTGCAAATTGCACCATCCCTGTAGATGATCTATTTGAGTTTGTTTGCTCCAACTCTTTGCTGCCACCAAGAAGATCCGAAAGACGTGGTTTCTCAGCTTGGGTTGGCAGAGATAGGGGAGGCGGGGGGGAGTGCTATGGGTTCCTCAGTTAGGAGTGGCTCCTGGTTTTAAGGCCTGGTCCTGCTTTTCAGTTTGACATTCCCAGGTGGCAGCCTGTAGTGAGTAACATAGTTCGAGCAAAGAATTGTTATCTACAGCCTCAAAGTCACCCAACCAGGAAGTGTTTTTGTCCTCATTTGTTTTTACCATGTCTTGGCCCAGGATATCTTCATCAGACTGGTAATAGTCTGTCATTCCCCCCCTTTTGTAGCAGACAGATTTGTCAGTTGGTTTGCCCCAGGAGAGGCCTCCTTGTGGACAATTACAATTCTCATGCGCGTATCAGCATGTGTTTGGACTAAGGCTTACCCTTTCTTGTATAGTGCGTTTGTCATTTCGGGTTTGCTTTTCCATGCATTGAGTCGGTTGCAAGATTTTTGTCAGTGTGCTGTTGTTGTATGCTGTTGCCTTTACTTGCCACCAAGCCACCAAACACAAAACACTCTGGCACTCTCCGTGCTCCACGAGAGGCCAGTATTTTAAGTGATGAGCCCTTGCCTTGGGCTTCAACAACCCAAAAAGCAGACTGCTGTCTCCTTGTAGCTACTCCGGCAGATTGCTTCCCAATTTTCAGGTCACAATGTCTCCAATAACACAAAAGACTCTGTGCTGCATAATAGAACCCTGCCTGCGTACAGGGAGATTCACAGAGAACAAAGGATATGGATGTTGGTTGAGGGCAAGTGCAACCACGCAATACAATCTTGAAGCACCCGTTGAATTCCACACATGACAACCACCAACCCACAGGACTAGGCCCAGCAGGACTACGCAGTAGTATATGGAAAAACACCAGGATAAATTCAAAGACAATGCGGGAAAGTAACTACATTCCTTAACCGTCAAGCAACAGTACTGTATCACAACATAAACAGTTCTTTGGGAAAAACAATATTACTGAAAACTTGGTGAACAAATAACGGAGACAAACACCAATGTAGAGAAACAATGCGCTATCTATCCCTGCAGGAAGAACACCTTAACCCTGACGGGGGTGCCTGACCTTAGGTGCCGTATGATGTAACTATGATGTGACTGATCTAATAGGGTTAGATGAAAAGCAAGCTGTCCCTCATCTTACCAATTGTAACCAATTGTATGGGAATCACAAATTGCATGGAAATAAGATTAATCATAAGAGCAACCAAAGGAAAAACACAACTTATTGGCTGCTGCAGGCAACACGACTGGCTATTAGATCTTGTTGAAGCAGCTAGTGTAGCTTGCATGGACTTTTATGTAGCCGTGGGATTTCCATCAGTTTTTTATTCACCCTAGGGCATGTAATTGGCCACATGTAAAAGTTGTGTTTTGTTATGTAAAAAATGTGCCCATCGCACTGGGACACCTTAAAACACTCACTGGCTATTAGATCTTGTTGAAGCAGCTAGTGTAGCTTGCATGGACTTTTATGTAGCCGTGGGATTTCCATCAGTTTTTTATTCATCCTAGGGCATGTAACTGGCCACATGTAAAAGTTGTGTTTTGTTATGTAAAAAATGTGCCCATCGCACTGGGACACCTTAAAACACTCACGTGGTGTGAGTATTACAATGAGATCTTCATGCTTATGTATCCCCCTGATTGGCCGGGGTACCTAAATGGTCTGTCATGATTTGCAAATAGCTAGCTAAATCCCAGCCACAAGCCGCCAATTTGTAAAAGTTTATTGAGAAGCCACCCTCGACACATAGAGCTCCTTCCCTTCCCACTCAAGGTATTATGCAACAAACTGTTTAACAGATTATTTTATTCAGCCCTCCTTCAAACACATATCATGCCCCTTGGATCCACCACCCAGAGCAAACAATGAGCCAAGAACCAGGCCAGTGTACAGGAAATATATTTGTAATTATTTAAATGAAAAGTAATAGAAATTTGTACGAAAATGTCAAACACCACTTTATCTGTGGCACAACACAATACACTTTTCTCAACATAAGTAAATCACAAAAGTGAGTTGAAAAGAACGCAAATCACAATTCTTTACTTTCTACAAATTTCACTTCAAGAAATAATTAGTGCTGGTCAGTGAACACATTTATAGATGAGGTGCTGTGAAATTTTGATATTCCTGCAGGCTTAAAAGGATAGCAGTAGGATTTCAACATTGGTACAAATACATATGGCAATTATGATTTCACCCACACTTTTGGTTTAAAATAAACACAGGGTGATTTAGTGGTTTGTTTTTCAGAACCCCCTTTGGTCTGTGTTGGGGAAGTTGGACTGAAAAATTTGAGTGATTTGGGGAATTTGGGATTTCACACCCCCCTCCTCAGAAAAGCCTGTGTTAGGGGAACGTTGGACAAAAAGATTGGACTGATATAAGAACAAAGACACCCCTCTTCCTTAAAGAAGTTCGTGTCAACAGGACATAAAGGATTACCCACTTAAAATATAGGCTATAGTTTTCTGTGTACACTGGGAAGTGAACTTTGTTAATTTTGAATTTGAACAAAAATCACCCCGTAGTGTTCCACCAATTTGGGAATTAATGTAATTACTATTTTTAGTTAAGTAGGCTAAGGATCTATACAGTTTTGCCCCCCCACCCACTATAAAGAGAAAGTATTTATGTCAAGCAGACTCCCCCACCTTTAGGTATCGTAGGGCTCAGTGCTCCTTATATAGAAAGCCTCTGTTTAAAGTTCAGGACAGCCAGCTGCATGTCAGGACCCTCTGGAAAGATACGGCAGGGGTCTGGTCACTCCATTCTCATAGATGTCCTCCCGCTCTCCACCATAGGACCCAGGCAGTGTTTAGGCCTTCCTAGCAATAGACAGCTCCACTGATATGTACTCTCAGCAATCTCCTCTGGTGTTTAGTTGCAGCTGTCAGATTGTAAATTGCAGCAGCACTCTTTTGATGGTACATTTCAGCAGCTCAGTCCCTTCCTCCTACTGCAGTCCCTCATATATATCAGTGATGACACCACCAACTTTACAATCTTGGGGGAGTACCATGCAAGAGGTCACGCCAATAGGACTGGAGAGTTACCCTTATTTTGCCTCTCAAACCCAGTCTCTTAGTCGAGATTGGTTTAGAGGTCTGGAGCAGACACATGCAGCTTCATTTACACGTCCCATTTCTTCTCATGTCAAATCTTTGCAAAAATCTAGCTATGTGGCAAAACTTCATAATTTCGCTAATAACTGCCATAATATATATATATATATATATATATATATATATATATATATATATATATATATATATATTCCTTTTTAGTTAATCATGGGGAATTAAATAAGATGACAGCCAGGTCTGCACCATTTTGCACAGCCGTTTGGAAATTTCCCCCAGTTTTAACAGAATGCAGAACAGTTATGAACATGTAATTTCCTACCCATATTCCTAATTTTACCCTTCACCAGTTTGCCAACTCTTACATTCAGTACATTTTCAGATCAGCCAGGAACCTATTTTAAATGGCCACTACAGTTCCTTAATTTGTAGGTGCATGAATTCTATATCTCCAAAATCATCTGGAAACTAGCCAATTTTGTTTTACATAAATGAAGGAAATCTAATTTATGGTTGCTGGGTAAAGGGCTCAAATCATAATAGTCCTAATAGTAAATCTTCATGTGGGACAAATGGCAATTCTTCTGCTTCCAGGCAATATGGTCTCACTGGGCTCGCCTGTATCCAGAATTCTTTTCTTTATCAGTCTCTTTGAAGTGGGTGACCTGTTTGAAGTTGGAGTTTCAGCCTCCCCTTTCACACCTACTGTCTACATTCTGGTCATGCTCCAGCCAAGGGCAATTGTCTCTGTGCAAAGCCCAGCCTTCAGGGACAACACCTTTCAGGAAGCTACATTTGATTGCAGTTGTAAACACTAGGATGCCAGCCTTCCAGTGTTGAAGTTCTTTGTGATAGCCAGCAAAAGGGGTTGCCTCTGGCCTAGAGAAAGTTTTCATGGAAACAAAGTGGGTTTTTCTTTTCAAATGTTTGCTGGTATTTTACTTGCAACACATGATATACATTACTTTTTGTCAAACGAAGCCATGTCTTTTTCCTTGAAATTGTTCCTCTAGCAGTGGGACATTTTTCACATTTAAACTGATTTTAATTTCAAACACAAATGCAATGCCGTTTTTGTGTCAGTGTTTAAAAATCCTGTTTTCCATGTGAAAGGGACCTTTGATTTTCTTCTTGCTTTGTGAATTAAAATGCTGCTTTTCCTTGTGCAGTGACAGTTAGGCCTTTTTCACTTAGCCCTTTAGTTTTCATTTGCAATCGCACATGCAAAACTGGTTTTGTGTCTGTGTTTAAAATTCCTGCTTTTCAGGTGAACAGGACCTTTGATTTTTCTTCTTGCTTTGTGAATTGAAATGCTGCTTTGGGTAGTGACAGATAAGCCTTTTTCACATGGTCCTTTATTTGCAATCACAGATGCAAAGCCGTTTTTGTGTCTGCTAAACTAGCTAGGCTGGTATGTTGATGCAATCACAAGGTGCCACTGCATGCAGATGATCTACAAGGTTACTGCCAGCCCAACTGCATACACGGCTGACCTCAACATGTCTTGCACACATGGAGTCATGAATGACCTTCAACAGACTTAAACTCAACCCATCTAAAACAGACCCAATGATCTACAGTGCATTACCACCAAGCCTTGAAGCAATCCCCTGGACTGAACCGATGGGCCCCTGCCAACTGACCACCTCTAATGAAAGAAATGTAGGAGACTCAAAGGGCAGCCACCTCACACTGCAACCATGGTCTAAAATCTTCACAAGAAGCTGTTTCTTGCGACTATGCACATTATGAGGAGTCATGCCCACCCTGACTTTCACACACATGACCATGGCAATTATCTCACTGGTATTATTCAAGACTTTACTGCACCAACATCCTGTTTCTTGGACTCCTGTAACATCTAATCAACAGGCTGTAAAGATTCCAAAACACAGCAGGAATATTACTCCCAAGACTGAGAGCACATCACCCCAGCAATCTAAACACTTCACTGACATTTAATAAAGATATTGATCCAATTCAAAAACTCACCACTCCTCGGCAACAACCCAGAATAGATAACAAGGACATTCTCACACCACCTACCAGTGAGAACACATCTCCCCAGCAATGACTTAATAGTCGTAATAGTAATGGTACGAAACTTGGACCGGAAATTGGATGTTCCACATTTTACCTCCTAGCAACCGAACTCTGGAACTCCCTTCCAAAACTCCTGTGACAGAAGAAAATACCCAGGTTTCTACAAACAGCTAAAAACCCAGCTTTTAGACCAACAGTATCACGAGCATAACATCAGAACCCAGAAGAATAAACATTCTTGCCTTCACTTAGCTGAAACAGGAGGCACCTTTAAACCACCAAAAACGACCATGAACCTTTATTCATCCCAATGACCACCAAGTGGATTCAGACACAGTTGAGATAGATCCTACACAACCCAAAGTGGGAAAAAAAACACTACTGCCACAAACTTCCAGCAGACAGTCAATTCGCCCGAGCAGCAGGAGAACACCTCCTGACTCTTGGAAGGATGCACATGTCTCTGTTTCTCCTACCCGCTGCTCATATCCTGGTTTAGCTACTCCCCTAACCTACCCCCAAATGTCCTCCTTCCACCTTGCACCTCACTCAAACACCAGAACATGCAGCCACTGGATGCCCAACCTTTGTCACCTTAACACTAATGAGCTATCACTAAAGCACCTTCCTTAGTCCTTTTACACTTCCTCATGTCCATCGTCAACATTACCTAAAGCACTGTACTCACCAGAGACTCTGGGTTCTAAGGACTGGACAACATATTATCTAAGGTTTGTGATAAAACCATAGAATAATATAGCCTCACAGGATCCGGCTACTTCTGTTTTTGCATGTGCCACTGGCACTGACCACCCCTCGCTTTTTTCTTACCGAGCCATGTGTAGAAAGGCAACAACAAAAGGCAAATGGATGCTTTACAAGATCACTTTGCTTACGTACGTTTTTAGTATTTCTGAAAAGGCCAGACAGTCCTGCTTTTCTTGCCATTATGGGGCTTGTAGTTTTCCTTAATTTCGAAAGGCAAAGAACAAACTACAAGGCCAGAATTATAAGGGGAAAACAAACAAGAGTCGATGGCCTTCTCATGAACGACCAGGGGAAACTTGAGCACTCTGAACATATGATATCAAAAACACAACATTGTTAAGTGGGATTTAAGATGATGCTGCATGTAGGCGATTTTCTAGTCGCCACAAATCATGTATGCACTAAAGCTGTTAGCAAATGTGCTATCTAAAAAAATACCCCCAGACTATGGCAAGTGTGTACCCTACACCTAGACATGCTTGGGGCTAATAGTCACATGGGTGCTGCATGCACAGTAATACTCAGTGAAGAGCCCATCATTGGCAACGATATGTTTGTATTGGCTTCTCTGTTTTCGAGCATGACATTTTCTATTTGGGGCAAATTAGTTCAGACATCGGTGTGTATTAAAGGCCTTTATCATATACCCAACAACAAAGTATATTCTGCTGGAAGGGAAAGATGCCTACCAATGCCAATTGCGTGGGCAGATTCTCCATTGGGAAGCACCTATCTTGCCGAGTGCCAGCGTTTTGGCCATTTGCGAGTACCTTTGGCACTCACGCGTTAAACAAAATGTTAGTGAATTGAGTCAAGAATGTCTGCATGCACTATGAATGGAATGTAACTAATGCACAGAAATCTAAATTCATTTACCCTTGCTTACGTGGAAGGCTTTTAAGTGAAAAAGAGCCACACACTGCCCCACTATTGACCCCAAGCCTGCTTAATTTACCACAAGACCACATTGGATATTATCTGTAAATAGAAATAAACTAAACATTGCAAAGCAGTATTATATTATAAAGGCAGTGAAAACACTGCCATAAACAGCTATGGGCTATGAGAGCTGTGAAATGAGCCTAACTGCAGGAAAATGTCGTGTTTAGAGGTAATTCTAACCCAGGTGTCTTTTTAAGGCTGCTCTTGTGTATTTAGCCAATTGATTCCAAGCCTGGACCCTGGTCCACTTTCCCTGGATTGGTCTCATCCATTGTCCAATTGATTGCTTGACAGGGAAAGACTTTCAGGAGTGTGCTTGCTAAAATAACAAGAAACTGAACTCATGGGAAAATCGTGCTAAATGGAAGCTCTCAGGCTGAGATTTGGGCTCTTTGCAGCAAAATCCAACTGGCTTAGAAAAGACAGCAAATGCATTTGGTAAAGCGGGGCCTTCCAGAGATCAACTCTCCTAGTGATTTGGAAAGACAGCCTGCTTCAAGAGTGGAAAGCTTGCACTCTAATATAAGGCTGATGGCGGAAAAGGGACTACTGCTCACACACATCTATAATGTTAAGTCAATAACCCCAATTTGCAGGTATTGAGAAGTCCGACTGGCAAAATATATATTTAATTCTATATTTTTATTTTGCCAATTTATTTTTCAGTTACCCTGGTTATAAAAAGTCAAAGACTGGGCGTAGATTTATGAAAGCTTTGCAACAGTGCAAAATATACATACACATCCAAAAATGAAATTTAATAGCCAAGTCTGAAAGTAGTGACACATTAATGTTGCAAAACATTCACGTAGTTTGGTTGAAGTATACCAAATAAATGCATTTAAGGGTTGAGAAATGTAGATGAAGACCAATGCTATTCTAGGTTCATTTGCTTTCTGTTTAACCTGCAGTTAATGAGAAATAATTTTTGCAACATGATTTTTAGGTCTGGTTACAATAAAGCTTTAGGGCGGAGACAAGATGGCGGATGAGCTGGACGGGGCTGCAGGAGGCTCTGGCTGATGGTGTGCTGTTGAGAGTCTTCTTAGCTGTCTATAGGACAGATTGTCATGATGCCTACCCCCGGAGCACCAGGCCAGGCCCAGCACCCCCAGGAGCAGGCATCACGCCCCCGGGTAAAAGCCCAGCGGCCCTTTATAGGGGCTCTTTGGACTCTGTCCTGGCGCCGTTGGCGCCAGGCTCATGTTGGACATCAGTCCTGGCGCCATAGGTGCCAGGCTCATAAGGGGAAGTGTTTGGTGCACTTACCTGAAGCAGACCATGCTGCACACTCACCTGATGCAGACCATGCTGCATGAAGAACCAAGCCAATTGAGGCTTAGGAGGGACTATTTTTCTGAAGGAACTATTTTGTTACTTGGGTGGGGCTGTGGAAGAATACTCACCTGGACCTTCTTCCAAGGCTATTTAAGCCACGCCCGGACAGCCACACGTGCTTCGCGTTGTTCTGCATCCCAGCAGCTGAACGCTCACCGTGTCTGCTCCTGCACCTGGACACCAGCCACACCCGCCTCGAACCTGGAACACCTGTAAGGAAAGAAGAGAAGAGAAAGGTGAAAACCAAGAACTTATTCAACCTTCTTACCTGCATCCGGAATCTTCACGCCAGCATTCCTGAAGGAAGACTTCCATTTAAAAGCACCGCGTTGCTCGCTGCAGCACCGCGCTTCACTCACCTGTTCCCGAGACGCCGCCCGGCTCCATCGCGGCTTTCAGCACCGGTCGCCACATCTCTGCACCTAGGGGAGAGAAGAAGAGACAAAAGGTGAGCAAGGGAACACAAGAGGAAAGCCGAATTTTCAGCCATATTACTTACCGGCTTTTCTTGGTGAACCATTCCACATCTCGGGTCGGCGCCGCATCTTTGGCAGGTACCGCACCCGGGCCCCTATGGGGAAAGGACAAAAGACATTACTGGGGAATTATAAAGACATTTAGAGGGGTCGCCCTCATCACTAACTCACCTGATTTTACCACCGGCAATTAAACCCCTCAACGCATCGCCTTTGTTCTGCACCTGAAATAAAAGACAGATCACAGGTTAGGAAAAAACAACATAAAAGGAGGCTCACACTTGAACTTTTGCATCTTCATACTTACGGCGTATCGCTCAGAAAAGTCAAGTGGATTTGCCAGCGCCATTCTGAAAACCAGTGAAGTAACTGGACGAACGCGCGCCCCTGCACCAGAAGCAGGATGGAGAGTTCATCCTTCCAAACCATAAGCTGAGCTTAAACCGGGGGTTTTGGAGGAAGTCAGAGAAGAACGAAGGGGGAAAGGGGGGAGCAAGCACACTATTCAGCAGACAGTTAATCCCCTTTCTCATCTGCAGAAGGATATTCCTACGGGCCAGACAAGCAAGATTTGGGGGTCCTGTTCAATCGGTGGTCCGAATTCTGCGCATCACGCTTGAAGAGGCCACAGCAACCCAGACCAGATCAGTGCCTCCGTGGGAGCCAGGTGAGCCTTACACAGATAACAGGCACAATCAAAATCATTTGCCCAGTGAGATTGGCAATTACTAAGGGAGGTGGATTTGTGGTGGATCTGAATGCCATGAGCAGCGCAGTGAGGGGCGGCCCCGAACGCTGCCGGGGGGCACCATTTTGCATCGGGGAAAGTACAGAGGTACGAGAAGGCTTTGCGCCGGCGCCCACCCAAGCCGCTACTACAAATGCAGCAGAGGTGAAACAAACATTGCAAGAGGCTGTAATCGCATTATTGTCTATGGTTAAGCGCTGTGCACTTACCAGAGGAGGAGGAATCTATGTGGAGATGGCCCACTTCAGCTCCAGGTGGTCATTTCGGAGGCAGCGTTCTGCAGTACGAGTGATGACACAAGGTGCATGGAACCCGCTGGAGAAAATTGATGAGCGACCCATATCTCCAAGTGTGTAGTGGACATTTTCACAGGTTCGGTTGCAGTGTGAAGGGCCAATGAGAACACGCACACTGAGGGGAGAAGAGGAAGATCTAGGCCTAATATAGCACACCATAGGGGTGACTAAAGAGTGAGATATGAGGGGCTGAAGGTGGCAGAAATTGATGTGAAAGTTCAGACACCATGGGGGGCTACCAAAATGAGTACTGACCTGAAATGGCATAAATGACCTAATATAATAGCATCCAACGACATGCTTCTTGGTCAGGAAAGCGCCTAAAAAAATTTAAGGAACCATCTGGAAAAAACAGCACTAATGAGACAGGCGACAAAACCACAACGGAAGCAGCAGAGGGGCAATATAGACACATTTGTCCATGGGCATCTGGAACAGAAACACCCACCATGACATCAACTCGAGAAACCAGAAAAGCCACTTGGGCTTGGGAAGCCCCTTAGCCTTCTCTAAGGAAGATGTAAAAGACTGCCTGCAAAGCCTTCAAGATAATCTAGCGTGTGAGATGGATCTCAACGGAGGAATGGCAAAGAATGTGGAAGGGCTGAAAAAAGAAGGGGACACATTAGGCTTCAGAGTGAATGAAGTGTAACAAACGATTGATAAAATACTAACACAACTACCACTTGCATCAGCCAAGGTGGTGAATATCCGACAACACATTTCACAACAAGATTACAAGTGTGAAGACCTTGAAAACAGATTCAGATGGGACAACACAAAGTTAAAGTTCCTACAAGAAAGGGTCGCAGGGGAGAGATTAGAAGATCTTCTGCAAGAACTGCATGCTATATTGTTCCCGGATGACTCGCCTAAGTCTTTGTGAATTGAAAGAGCCCATAGAGTCAGCCCGTTTAAGCCTGCATAGCACAAGGTGAAACCTAAGGACATCCTGTTTAAACCACATTCATATGCGCTTACAGAAAAATGCTACGGGAAGCCAGGACAAGAGGACTCATCTATTTTAGAGGGTCGCAGGTTCACCTATTTCAGGATGTCTCCAACATCCCGCTTCAGAAAAGATGGCAGGTTATACCAATCACTGATAGGCTTATTCAAGAAGGAATCCGCTACAGGTGAATATACCCAATGGGTATACAATTCAAGTGGAACAATCAGAACTACTGGGTTGAAGACTTGGATGAAGGATACAGGCTGCTCAAAATTGAGATTCCCAAACAGCAGTCGCTAAAAGGCGCTAGACCTTGCCACAACAAAGAAGGTCCATAAGTCACCACGAGACCCCTAGCGACCCAGCCAAATAACCCCTGAAACGCCTGATGTGTGGATGCGTTACCTAGTGAAGAACATAAGAACAATGCCCGAATATACTAGACCTGCGACAACAATTATTGAAACTCGTGCAAGATGCCTATTCTAGGATGAGATTAAGATACAAGTCCATGGAGAATTACCAGGAAGATTGAGGGGACTCCCCCATACAGGACTATTAGGCTGGAGTTGCAATGAAGGTGTCCGTGTGAATGGTTTTGTGATAAAGGATGCAGACCCATGTACTTGTCTATATAGTTTTGTAGTTGAGGACAGCGCGGGGGCAATGTCTAGAAAGATGAGGAAACAGTTGCCGGGGGGGGGGTATACACAGACAGTCTGACTTAAAAACAATCAATGCTCAAAATATTATCCTTAAACTTTAGGGGTCTGAATTACCCAAATAAAAGAGTCAGGTTATTCAAATTACTTGGTGATCAACAAGTTTACATAGCCATGATTCAGGAAACTCATTTTATGCAGAATGATAGGTACAGACCATGCCACAAAGTCTTTGGGATTCATTTGCTGGTCTCAGCACTCATGAAGAAAACAGGGTTGGCAATACTTTGTAGTAATGACTTAGACCTGGTATTGGGAGACTTCTTGATGGCAGGTTTGTGTTAGTAAATTGTAAGATAGGTCACTGGTCTTTCATATTAGCATCAATTTATGCTCCAAATACTGGACAAGTGGACTACTCGGTGAAGTTGATGCCAAAGATTTAGCATTTTGCAAAGGGGGAATTAATCATTGGGGGTGACCTGAATACGAGCATGGATAAAGCACTGAATCACTCCAAGGATGACAATGTGCAGGGTATATGAACCGCAAAAAAACTGAAGGAGAAACTAGCAAATCTCTGTGTTATAGATATGTGGCGGGACATACACAGGATGAGAGATAAGTGGGCGAACCCTCTTTTTTTTATAAGGGGGCTTGACTCGAGAGGGTAATAGGTACAATAGAACAGAAAATGAGTTAAAGCTACCCTAACTAAAGGTGTAACATAGGGTCACCAGGTTTGCAGTGGAGCTAGAAGACTGCTAGCTCAGTAGACAAAAAACACCTGAAGATGTAGAAATGACTAAACAGGGTTTTTTTAATTTACACTAACAGAGAACAAAACAATTTTACAAACTGCGCCGTAGCGCTGAAGATATGCATAATTGAGCACATCAGGGTCTGCATATTTGTGGGTTAGTAAGCAGAGTGACAAACAGTGTTTACTGCATGTATTGTTTTAAATGACATTAACATTGTCAGTCTTCAAGCTCCACTGCAAACCTGGTGACCCTATGTGACGCCTTTGTTAGGGTAGCTTTGACTCATTTTATACACAAGAATGTATTATATACTAATAGGGCACACCTCAAGAGGAGAGGTGATTGATGTACGAATGGAAGATAATACCATTTATGATCATGCACCAGTCATAGCACAATTACATTTAGGGAATCATAGTACAGCATACCGCTCTTGGTCACTCCCACAACATTTATTGAGAGACCCATTGGTCATGAAAGAAATAGCGATGCAGATAAATAATTTCAGCTTCAATGGGCTCCTGCCCAGCCCACCTTGGTCAGCTCTGCGCACCCATGCTAGCACTCCTCAACACCGAGATTCCTAACGCATCATTCCGTGCCAGCACTGTACCTTCCAGTATCAAAGGTGCCTGGATCACCCAACTTCTAAAAAAAAACATGCTAAATCCATCAATTCCCACTAACCACCATCCTATTACCACAGTCCCTTTCATCCATTATAATTCTTGACCGCTTGGCCTATGAGCAGGTCCAACAGTTCTTGCAACAAAAACACCTACATTGAAAAAGGCAATCTGGCTTCCGGCCAAGGACACCACAGAAACAGCCTTGTTGGACCTTAAAATCGAAATGGAAAAGATCAGTGACTCAGGAAACCTGGCTATGCTCCTCCTTCTAGATCTCTCAGCTGCGTTTGATCTAGTCGACCATTATATCCTTTGTCAATATCTTAGCCATCACTTCCACTTCTCTCCCGATGCCACCTCCTGGATTAAATCCTTGTGCCGTGGTCACTCGCAGCACCAGAGTCTCCATATGTGATGCAGTAGCCGGCCCCATGCCTGCCCCATTAGGTGTTCCGCAAGACTCCAGTGTCTCGGGCACACTCTACAAATCATACACAAAGCCTCTTTTCGACTTCATTGACACACAGGACATCATCTATACAAGCCTCACAGATGACACACAAATACTCACCCCCCTCTCTCGTGATTACACCCAAGATACTGCCAGTATCAACTCAGTGTACAGTACCATACAAAAGGGGATGGCCACTCACAACTTGTGCTTAAATGATGAAAAATCAGAGCTCCTCATTGTGGGTTCCCTGTACCATCTCAAAATCCTGCACACAGCTTACACCTCCCTCAGCATTGATGGTACCGCAATCCTCCTCCTGAAACAAATCGAAACTCTGGGGGTCCTCCTCAAAGCAGACCTATCCATGTCTGGACACATCAACGCTCTAGCATCTGTTACGGTTTACACTGCCAGGCTCATCTCCTTGAACAGGCAGTTCCGCTCACCAAACATTTGCCTCACTCTTGCTCAAGCACTTATTTTTACAAAACTGGACTACTGTAATATCTTACTGATGGGCACCTCGGGGGCCCACATGGCCAAATTCCAACTGCTGCAAAATAAAGCATTACATACTGCTCTAGGCCTAAAACAATCGGACCATATATCAGCAATCAAATGTGACACGCACTGGCTGCCTATCAAAGCTCGGATGGGCTTCAAAACTTTGGCTCTAGCGCACATATGAATCTACAAGGAGGCTCTCCTCTACCTTAATTCAAGTATTGCTCAAAACTTGGCAGCAGGGGAAAGGCCTTTGTGGTTAGGTTTTGTTTCTGGAGAAATGACCGGCTCATGTACCCTGAAAGCAAATTGTCTTTTAAACTCACACACAATTGCAATGTTAAATGACATCTTAGAAGGCACAGAGTTTCAAAAATACATGTGTATTACTTCTGGATTGTACATGTATGTAAGGCTGTTAAATGAGAACACAATGTCCAGGCGTGAAAGTCTAGTAAGCATTTCTTTTTGCATGCTGTCAATTTGGATGAGAAAAAAAAAAAAATGACATTCTTTTATTTATTTGCATGTAACAGGCTCCGTTTCACTTTAGCTGCTTCGAGCACAATCTGGTCTTCCATTGAAGATACTGTATGCACTGCAGTTTCTCGAAATATCAGTGCAGCTCCCCATGGATTGATTGAAACTGGCATTGTCATTCACATGTCTTTCTTTTCCTTCTTGAAATGTATTGCGCACATCTGAGCACTATTGGATTTATGCCCACTTTCTTTCCTTTGTGGTTTAGATTCAATAGGCCTTCTGTCTGACATCATTTCTGTGCTGGCCTGATATTTCGGTGAGCATTCACAAATGATTCTGGCCTCTTTATTTCTGGCATCCAGGGGCTATATTTCACCCCATACTGTCCACTTTGAACTGACATATAGTATGATAAGGTCTGTTCTGTGCAAATCTATCAAATCTATTCTACCAATATCCTTCGAAGATAATGCACTTAACCTAGGACTTCTCCCAACAGCCGCAGGATGTTGAATCTATTTAACAAAACATCCCTGATGTCTGGTAACAAACTTTCAACAAAGATTCTATATACAGGTTTGGAAAGCTGAAGGTAACTATCTTGCCCCTTGTTCGTATCATAGTTATCATTAAACCTTGGATGTCTTCCCTGATGTCTAACCTTCCCAATCCTGATGCAATTCTGGGCCCTTGGAGACCTCTAATATACTAATAAATAGTTTAGGTGCTGATCTTGTACACAATTCACGTTGGGCAAATTAGACATTTGAACTTGATCAGGGATATAGGACCCAGAGGTAGATGCACCATTAAACAATGGGTAGCTTGACACACGCATCCAGTGTTTTCAACCCATGCTACTCCTCCATTCACAGAAGGACTCTGAGACACTGCCTACACAGATGATGTAGCTGTAGTAATAGGCCAGAGAGAGGCATCAGTTTGGACATCATGTGATTCTGTCAGGATAACTTCTGAGGTATTCACTAGCTGCAGTTGATGTAAATCCCCAGTTGATTTATCCACCTTATTGGTGCTACCGGTACACGTATGTATCTTCGAGCCTTTGTTTTAAGAGGTGTTACACAGTGCGGTTATAACACTAAGCTGCCTCATTAAAGTGCACACATAAGATGATTGGTTGTTAGAGTTCCGCATACGTTTATTTTTAGATTTGTTTCCCCCACAATTTTGCTATTTAACTTTCCCTATAATCCCTTTAGTCATTCGTTTCACCCCTGACGTTGAGATGTCAGTAAGGGACACTGACTCGGTAAACTCCAACAAAGAAACATCATCAATCATATTTCACACAGACAATCCATCATACTGCTCCCTACTTTCCTCCTGAGCATCAGCAGTTGCCTGCCCTCCTGAAGCAGCCGACTCCCTGACCACGGTAGATTTATTCATCATGGACCCTCTGGATTGCATACCGAGGGGTTCCAAGTCAAAGGGTTGCAATTGATTGCAAGAATTCACTTTGAACCCAGGGTCTGAAGCAACCATACCCCAATTGCAAAGCCCGGACCAATGGGCCCACCAGGTGCCTTGTTGGAAGTAGCATCGTCATTCTGACCATATTGATGAATTTTAGATCTTGCAAGAGACATTGATTGACTCCCGATAAAAAAAATGTAAACTTATTGTCCACTGCAATATATTTAAATTCTAATAAATTCGAATTAATTTGCAATTCCACTTTTAGATTTTCGTGTAGGGCCACCAACACACAAACCACTTCATTTATTGCAAGCACACTTCAACAGTAGAGACAGATGCCTGGGTGGCACAAGGGCAGAGATAGAAGCATAGGAGGAGATTGAGTAGCGGGAGTCAAGAGTTGATAATCCAATCCCATTAAGTCAGGAGTGGCATCAATACTTCCCTGGTCCCCCACCTCTTGCTGACAATTTGCAAAGTCTGGAACACTCAACATGCCATCATCCGAAATAGTGGATCTTTGAGTGGCGATGGGGGATAGAGTATCCACTTAAGTCAAAGTCTGTTCATTATGAGAATCTTATGCCGTTGTAGTTACTGGCTTGAAAAAAGACAGGGCCTCATTACGAGTTTGCCAGTACGGGTAAGCTTGATCTCACCGTTGTTTCCAGAACGGCAAACTGCGAGTTCTGCGAGTGGGTGCTGTTTCGCTCTCCAGGTCTGACCTGGCGGCGGAAAGGCACCCGCTCGCAGACGTTGAGGGATGCACTGGCACTGTTGCATGCAGTGCCGGTGCATCCGTCCTCCCCATTCCCATTGAGTCCTATGGGACTCAATGGGATTGTGGATTGTCTTTTTTCTGGAAATAAAATGACTCCGGTGGCAGCCGTGACAGCATTTACCGGCACGGCTACCGCCAAACTCATAATGAACCCCATTATTTTACAGCAGTTCGCTTTTTGTTTCTGACCCCTCTTCATTGCCGTGGGCGGCATGTCTGCTACGGGTGCATTTACAACCCCAGATGGGGCCTCACCAGATGACAATGGCAATGGCAAGTTCATAGCCAACTGCATAACAGCCGAAGAGACTTGATTCATCTTCGCAGACTTGGCTCTACTAGGAAGGTCAGACATACACATTTAGTGCAAACCGGAAACGCTCACTATTCATAGACCTTGCCACTAGTCCTTAACATGGGTGCAGGATGCAATGGATTTTCATGATGTACCCCACCTGCCGAAATACAGAACTGCAATCACACACCACACACACTGTGCCCACTCCGTGCTATATGTGTGTGTTTTGGAATAGTTTGTGTGTAAACCACTACTCCTGCTTCTCAATGGGCACTAAAAACAGACTCCCAAAATCCAAAGGAAACACGTAGCACTGCCAGCCGTTCCACCGGCAGAATTACAATCACACACAACACACACCTCAGGACATATGAGCAATCCAAAAGGCTGACTGGGCAAAGCCTGCAGCCATGCTCTTTGCATCCTTGGACCCTTACAATTCCTGAAAACACAAGAGCTATGTAGTAGGAAAGATAGGCTTGGCCTTTGGCTACTTTGCCCCAGGGTGCCCAGAGCCACAAGATGGGTCCACTGGGAATGGGCTTCAGCCATGCTCAGTGACAAATTTTACTGGAGCAGGACGTTTGGCCCTTTCCCATGAACCAATGAACCACCCAGTGGGCCTATTGGATAAGGCTACGACCATGACAATGCAGTAGCTGCTTTGACCAGAGCAGGGTCTTTGATCCTGCCATGGGAGACCAAGAACCACCAATGGCCTACTGGACATGAATCAGGCCCATAATGTGGCCATACTTAGTGATAAATTCTACTTTACCCTAAGAATCTACAAACCACTGAATAAATCCTATGTGTATGGCCTACAGCCATGCACAGTGATCACTTCGACCAAGTAATGGATTTAGGGCATGTTCTGGGTCTTCCAAATGTATCCAAAGGGACCCTGGCCACTGCCTTCTACACCCCCAATGTGCCTGTACTGGACACTGACCATGGCCACTAGTCGTTTTGTCCAGTACATGGCCTTTGCCCATTTGCCAGGCCCAACCAAAGTGGCAACTTCCAGTGGATCTTTAACCCCAAGGTGTCTACAATGTGTGCATTTTCCAAATGTGTGCAGTGAAGCATTCCAAGAACCCACAAAATATCAGAGAACAGCAATGGAGGCATTTGGAAAACAAATCGTCCTGCCAAAACATCAAATCTAGTTTCCTCCAATGAATGTATACACACCCCTGTGATGTCCCAAATGCCAATTGGTTGAGCAGGACCCTGAAAACAGCCTTATGGGTCTGATGACAGAGAACAGGTACTAAGTTATCGCCAAGTGCTACGTTTTGGGGGGTGTTTGCCAGAGCTCAGCCCTGACACTTATGTCTGAGCCCCAGCACTTATTGTCTCACATTCAGTTATATTATCATGTGGTGTTTTGGCAACCCTTCTCTGGCAACTTTATAATTTGAATTGTCAGTCAGTTGTAGTTGCACAACAAGCAACAGCTGAGAGCATTGACTAGGGCCTTTGCATCCTTGGCCGGGTGATTGGAATTAGTGACTCATGACACAGGTGGGCAGGGCAGTGCTGATTATCCATTTTCATAGGTCACGATGAGATGGAAGGTGATGGTCATGGGCATGTCTCAAGGCTAAGCCCAGTGGTCACTGTGAGAATGGTGTATGTGCCTGGTTTGCAAGGAGAGGTTACCACTGGCCATATTCACTGTCAGTGCCCACTGGAAACATGGATATTTTTATATTGCCCGTGGTAGGGTCTGCAGCCATCCCTGAGCAGAGTGTCCTCTGGGTTTGCCAGCAGGCCATGTTCATTTGACATATTGGATGCCTTTATGGTGCCTTGTCCTCTTGACATTAACACTATTGGTGGCATGGAAGTTCCAGGGTCATAAAAAGGGCATGTTCTAGGCAAAATAGTCACTGGAGATTAAAGCTGGCCATGGCATTGGTCAGCAGGGATGTGTTAGAAGTGGCAGAGACATGGCTGAAAGATGCTCCACTCAGCAGGCCCGATGATATGCCCACTAGAAAATATTGGAATCTTGGAGATGCCCCAAACATGGCACAGGCCATGGCCTGGACGAAGTGGCCATTGTGCATGGCCTCAGTCTACAAAATGGGGTACTTGGACTTGGAGGTGCTCGGAGCATGGCTATAGGCCATTTGTGACAGAATGGCCATCGGCACGAAACTGTGTGACATACACAATCTGTTTTGGAATACAGGGAACACCTGAAAAACATACATCAAACCACACCCCACACTTACTCTCTCCCTTACACCACCACTCAACTAGAACACAGAGATACTATGACACCATTCGGTATAACTGTTCTCATATCTACATCTCCCGCTCACTCCACATCACTCTAAGTAAACATTGCTGGTTTCCCACCCCCCAGCCAGGCGTTCTCCTCAGGCCTAACGCAACCACACTTGTTCTGGATAAAGCCGGCCAGAGAGAACACATACTCCTGATCTCTCAACCACCACACCTACCGCTAAGAAGCAGCTACCACTTGAATTCCACACCAGCTGCACACATACCTGGTGCGCACACGCACTTTTTGGACTCTCTCTACTCTCTCTACTGAGCCGAACTTCGGTTCCCAAGGGCGTTCAACCCACCAGCGCCTTCAGACCATACCAATGGTATATAAGGCGCTATATAAATGCAAAATAACATAACATAACATAACATAACATAACAGTAGGAAGGCCAAAACCTTCCTCGCAGGGCACAGCAGCATCGCTTGCGAGTAGTTCTGGGAATGGGTGCTTCAAAGATAGCACTGATATAATAAAAAGCCACTCCTATGCTGGTTTGCTGACCACTGGAGTTCCTGGGAAGTCATCATGCATGGTAGAGGTGCAGTTAGAACAGCCGGAGGGGAAAGGTGATCTGAGAAAGGGGTTCCACCATCTTGATTTCTTTTAGAGCTATCTACCTCTTCCTGACCTCCATATTACCTGCACGCAGAGCCCTCTGACCATGACATCAGAAGGCAAAGGGCACTTTTTGCAACAGCTTGGATTTGACCCCTTTCATCACTCTTGCTTTGAGCAATCCCCTTTGACATTGTGCCTTTATAAAGAGAGAAGATACTCCCCTTCTTTCAATTATCTCTGGATTTTCCAGAAGGGCTAGAATAATTAAATGGGCCTTTTTTGTGAATAAAGTCTATCCAAAAGGGTGGTGAAGAAAGAGGCCATCCAAGCAGAAGAGAGGTCTGTGCCCTAACTATCCCCAAAGAACAGTGGGGGTGAACTGCTGTCGACCAAGATCTCTGTACCGGCTGCATAGGAACCAGGCTCCTTTTCACTGGAGGTGAATGATCTCCTGTAGGTGCCAGCTAGCTCCCTCTGTAAGAGTGCAGAAGAGAAGGACTCACCGTTTATTATTAGTTCCAGCAACCCAAAAGACCAAAAGCATCTGGAATCCTGTATTATTGGCTCAAGACAACTTTGAGCTGGATCAAGCACAGCTAATGCAGCAAGCACCCCCACTCTGTGTTCTTGAGTACCAGGGACAGGAGCTAAAGGCACAGTTAATGTTAATGTTAAAGGATATTTGTACCCCACACTGTCACCACCGGTGTAGTCCCCTGCCACTGTGACGGATCTGAAAAGGAAAGGGGATGGAGTGAGTTAGTGAGACAGAGCGGGAAAAGTGCAAGAGAGCAGTGGTGTGCTGTTGGCAGCTTCTGTTCAGTTACCGCAGTTCGCTGAGCTTAGGTGTGCTTTTCTGTTGGAAGCCACCATGTTCTGTTGTGCAAAGCTATGTGTGATTTGTTTTGTTGTTAGGGTGTTGTGAAGTTTGTGCGCTTTGCTGTGTTTCAGGGGTGTGGTTGTGTTTGGTTAGAGTTTGAGAGGTGTATTCAGAAGAGTGAGTAGATCCCATGTACATCATGCCCACTTGCTACGATCATAGTGGTTTTTAAGCCCCCTTCTGAACCTTTTGCTGTAACAACATTTCCATGTACATTGACATTGTTGCCCAATCTGATTATATGAGCACCCTGATTTTTACCCCATTGCTACGCTCACCTGACTCCCACAGGGGCGTTGGTCGGATCCGGATGGCTGCGGTCTCCACCAACGTGATGCGTAGTGCAGAGATGACTGACTGGACTGGCCCTCCTAATCTTGTCTGCGTGACCCGTAGAAGTATTCTCCTGCAAGTGGAGGGATGGATTTAGCCACCCGTGAATTCAAGTGAAGGCACCCCCCACAGCCCTCCCAACTAATAACCTCCGAAGTGCCCCCTCAGCAATCTCACCTTATATTCTTGAAAGATGAGCTCTCCATCCTGCATGGATTGCAGGGGCGGTTTGATGCCAGTTACTTCACTGGTTTGAAGGCGTGGGAGAGTTCCGGAGAGTATTGACTCTAATGTTCCTGGCAAGGTCCAGTAAGTATCAAGTTCATAGAGTTCAATATGTCCGATGTTTCACTCTTGTCTCCCCTTCCTTCCTTGTCTTGCAGCTGAGATCGTGAGAAGATGCCCTCGTGGAAGCTCGTTGCGCTCAGGTAAGAGTCTGTATTACCCGACGCTGTCCGGTAAATGTTGCACGTGTTTAACATGTTGTTTTCTCTCTCTTTGCAGGTGCGGCACATGAAGATGTGGAGATTTATAGAATAATGCCTCTGGTGGTAAATCAGGTAAGTCTATGGTGATAAGAGTTATATTTGTTGGTTTTCTCGGCTCACCTTGTTGTTTTCTTTTGTCCCTCAGGTGCCGGAGTTCGGCGAAGAAATGATGGAGGCAGCGCCGAATCGAAAGATGCTGCGAGGACTGGTGAATATGGCACGGCGCTGCAGCTGGAGATGCGACGCGTACAGAAATTATGTTCTTTCCAGGTCCGGAGGTGAGATGGTTCTGGAATCAGTTGAGGAATTCAAAAATAGTTGGTTTTCTAACATTGTCCTTTTCTTTCCTCTTTGTTTTAGGAACTCCAGATTCGAGGCGGGTGTGGCAGAAGACTGGATGCAGACTCCAGGCACGGTGAGCGTTACACTGCTGGATGCAGAATAACGCGAAGCGTGTGCTGTTGTTCGAGTAAAAAATAGTCCCTGTAATAAAATAGTCCCATCCAGGCCTCACGTTGGCTTGGACTCACTAGCAGCATGGTCTGCATCAGGCTCCTTTCTTTCTTGTGGTCCGTAGCCCTTCCAATCGATTAAATAAAAAAGGTTTGATTTAACCATCTTAGAGTCCAGGATATTTTTTACCCCGAACTCAGGTTCTCCGTCTATCAAGATGGGGTCAGGGGGTTTGGTTAATCTTGTTCCTGGTTGAACTGGTTTTAAAAGTGAAACATGAAAGACAGGATGAATTTGCATATTAGAGGGTAATTCCAATTTGACGGCCACCGGGTTGATAATGGCCTTAATGGTGTAAGGTCTCAAATATCTAGGGTTAAAAGTCTGAGTTCCCTTCAGAGGTATGTGTTTTATAGGCAACCAAACTTGATCCCCAATCTGGTATTGTGGAGTTTCACTTCTATGTTGATCAGCATTTTTCTTATTTTTCTCTTTTGCTTGTTTCAAATGTTCTGTTGCCTCCTTAAAGGCTTGTGTAATAGTAGAGTGCAAATGACTAACTGCAGGCATTTCTAAATGCTGAGGCGAATCTAGTTCTGAGGTTCGAGGGTGATGTCCATATATGGTATAAAAGGGGCTTTGTTGGGTTCCTGAATGTACAGAGTTATTGTATGCATACTCGGAAATCCATAAAATATCTTTCCAATTACTTTCGGTCTGGTGTAGCATGCAACGTAGGTACTGTTCAAGGGTCTGGTTGGTCCTCTCCGTCTGACCATCGGTCTGGGGGTGGTGAGTGGTCGATAACCTCACGTCGATTTGTGCCAACTGACAACAATACTTCCAAAAATGTGAAATGAATTGACTACCTCGGTCAGAGACCAATACGGAAGGAAATCTGTGTATTCGAACAATGTTTTCGAGGAACTCCTTGGCCAGAATTGAAGCAGAAGGTAATCCCTTTAAAGGAATAAAGTGGGCCATCTTGGAAATAAGATCCACAATAACTAGAATGGTGTTAAATCCATTACATGGAGGTAGATCTGTAATAAAGTCTAAAGATAAGGTGTGCCATGGTGAAGGTGGAATATCCACAGGTTGTAAAAGGCCAGCTGGTTTTCTCTTCTGACTTTTGTTTTGGGCGCAAATGCCACAAGACATCACAAATTACTTTACGTCTTTTCGCCAGGTGGGCCACCAGAATTGTCTCTAATTTTAGCTTCAGTTTTTGCGATACCTGGGTGCCCTTCCATCAGGTGTTCATGATAATTGGAGATGACTAGTTCTTGTAGTTCCTTGTGTGGTAGAAATAGTCGCCCTTGATAATAAGGCAGGTCATTGATGACTGAGTAGTCCGGGCCTTTCTTTACCCAGTCCTGCAGGGCTGTTGGATCGAAGAGTTGTTGGATCTTTACCTGAATATCCTCTAGTGTCTGTAGAGTAGTTATGCCAAGAATTCTTTGTTCTGAAATTATAGGCACCGGATCCGGGTTCGCATATGCTTCTCCCATCCCTATTCGGGATAAGTCATCTGCCTTGCCATTTTTACAGCCTGGTCGATAAGTGATCACGAAATCGAACTCAGCAAAGAACAATGCCCATTGAAGTTGGCGCGATGATTGGGCTGTGGCTGTTTTTAAATACTGCAAGTTCCGGTGATCGGTGATTACAGTAATGGTATGCCTGGCACCGAGAAGATAATGCCGCCAAGCCTTGAAGGCAGATTTGATGGCTAATAACTCTTTATCGGTAACCGCATAGTTTAACTCAGGTGCCGAGAACTTTCTGGACCAAAATGCTACAGGGTGAAGTTGACCGGTTTCAGGATCCTTCTGGGACAGGACAGCTCCCATGGCTAAACTGGATGCATCAGTTTCAACTATGTATGGAAGTTCAGGGCGTGGATGCTTTAAGACAGGTGCAGACGTGAATTTCACTTTCAGCTCTTGGAAGGCCTTTTCAGCTTCTTTGGTCCACAAGAAGCGTTTGTTTTTTCGCAAAAGTGCTGTGATAGGGTGTACAACATGTGAGAAATCCGGAATGAATCTGCGGTAGAAATTAGCAAATCCGAGCATGCTTTGTACCCCTTTAACTGAACTGGGTGATGGCCACTTGAGAATTGCGTCCACCTTTCGAGAGTCCATTCGGACTCTTTTTGGAGTCAGGATAAATCCAAGGAATTCAACTTCCGTAGCATGAAAAATGCATTTTTCCAATTTCGCATATAACTTGTGCTGGCGTAGTTTCTCAAGGACTGCACGCACGTGCTTAACATGGTCTGATTCTGAGGAGGAGTACACTAGAATATCGTCTATGTATATGACAACATAGACGTCAATGAGTTCACGAAGAACATCGTTCATAAAATACTGGAAGGCTGCTGGTGCATTGTACAACCCGAAGGGCATCACCTGATATTCGAATAATCCGTACTTGGTGCGAAAGGCAGTCTTCCATTTGTCGCCTTTCTTTATATGCACCAGATGATATGCCCCTCAGAGATCTAATTTGGTGTAGATGCAAGCATCCTTTACTTGGTCTAGTAATTCGGGGATCTGAGGAAATGGGTGTTGGTTCTTCACTGTAATCTGATTTAATGCGTGGTAGTCTATACACGTTCTGAGGTCACCTTCCTTTTTAGGCACGAAAAATAAAGCTGAGGATGCAGGGGACTTGGATGGACGAATGAAGCCATTAGCAAGGTATTGATCCAAGTATTGTCATAGGTGAAGGTTTTCTGGTTCCGTAAGGGCGTAGATCCTACTGCATGGAGGTTGTGCAACGGGTATGAGGTCGATTTGACAATCGAATGATCTGTGAGGTGGTAAGGTGTTTGCCTGTTCTTTTTGTAAAACATCCTGGAATTCTTGATATTCCTGAGGTAACTGCACGACTGGATTAGCGACTGTGGCCAGGCCTTTGTTCAAGGTTTTTTCCGAGTAACAGGTGTGTGCACAATCCGGGAAGGTTATTCTCTTCTCTCGCCAATCAATACTAGGATTATGTGTTTCCAACCAAGGTATCCCCAGTATTATTTGGAACTGCGGGGCTTTGATTAAATCAAACACAATAGTCTCTCGATGCCCATCTTGACCCAACAGTGTCATCTCTGTGGTGGAATGAGTTACAGGCCCAGAGGCAATTTCAATTCCATCAACTGTGGTGATGACATCCGAGGAGGTTTTTTTGCAGAAAGGTAGATTCATCCTAGAAGCCAATTTGTGGTCCATATAGTTTCCTACGGCCCCACTATTAATGTATGCCCTTACTGCGTGCATACGTGATGGCTGCCTTGGATCAATAAGGACCATTGGTATGATTAGGTGCGAGGTCTGAGTGTCCTTCTTCAAGCTCGGCAAGCGGACCTCTACGCTTGTCGGGCGTGGTCGTTTCCCGAATCAGGTTCTGTTTGATTTCTAACAGCAACTCCGACTACTTTCTTGGATGGTTTTAGAGGGCAATCCCGTAGAAAATGTCCTGAGGCCCCACAGTATAGACACAATTGCATCTGCCGTCTCCTTTCTCACTCCTTTTGAGTTAAGGGTCCCTTAACCCCTCTGATCTGCATAGGTTCTGATGCATCTGTTCCTTTGGGGGTGACGTTGGGTTTAACCAATACCCGATTCTCGAACTTAGCCCGGTCAGCCTTTCTATTCTGAAGTCGGTGGTCTAACTGGACCACTAAGTCTATATATTCTGCGCAATCCTGGGGTGGGTTCACAACTTGGGCCAAAACATCTTTAAGTTCTCCCCGAAGTCCACGATGAAATAGTGTAATTCGTTTTACCTCTGGCCATCCGGTTTCCACCACCAACCTATTTAAGGTTGCGATATAGTTTAACAGATCCTGGTTACCTTGTCGTAGGGATAAAAGTTTGTTATCCAGGGCCTGTCCCTGGGAATGTCTGGCAAATAGTCTTTCCATGCTCATTTGAAAACCCTGAAAGTCCCGAAGAAGAGAGGGTCATCCTGATTGACTAGTGGAATCGACCAGTCAGCTGCACTGCCACTCAAATATGATAATACAAAAGCTACTTTGGATTGGTTTTCTTTTGTCCCTCAGGTGCCAGAGCTCGGCGAAGAAATGATGGAGGCAGCGCCGAATCGAAAGATGCTGCGAGGACTGGTGAGTATGACGCGGCGCTGCAGCTGAAGATGCAGGTCCGGAGGTGAGATGGATCCGGAGTCAGGTGAGGAATTTGAAAATAGTTGGTTTTCTAACCTTGTCCTTTTCTTTCCTCTTTGTTTTAGGAGCTCCAGATTCGAGGCGGGTGTGGCAGAAGACTGGATGCAGACTGCAGGCACGGTGAGCGTTACGCTGCTGGATGCAGAATAACGCGAAGCGTGTGCTGTTGTTCGGGCGTGGTTTAAATAGCCTCCAAAGTAGTTCCAGGTAAGAAGTTCCCTAGAACCACGCCCGAGTAAAAAATAGTCCCTGTAATAAAATAGTCCCATCCAGGCCTCACGTTGGCTTGCATTACTAGCAGCATGGTCTGCATCAGGTAAGTAAAGTATATGAGCCTGGCGCCTACGGCGCCCGGACTAATTTCTATAACGAGCCTGGCGCCTAAGGCGCCAGGACTGAACCCAAACAGCCCTCAGCCGGGGCTATTGGGGTTTTAATAAGTATCTGGATGCCTGCTCCCGGAGCTGATGGGCTTGGTCCTGATGCCCGGGGGTAGGCATCATGACACCCATAGTGCCCTTTCATAAAAGTCTGCATTCTCTGTGCTCCTTTACAAGGGTATTTTGTTGTTTAAAGTACCTATATTTGTATAGAGCCTTGATCAAGCATTCTTTATTTCTTTTGGAACCATTCTACTAAAACTGTTTGTGTTTTTACTGCCATTAGATCAAACCTGCCCCCTGCCCCCCCAGAAGATATAGCCTGACCTGGGCCTGCGCTACCACAGAAGACAAACGAGTTATACCTTTTGGCAGTGCCTGTTTCACTTTTATGATTGGGATCACTACTGGTTTAGTAGTAGGGTGGGGGTGTTAGTTGGATTATCCACTACTTATCCATTTACTACTGCAGGGCAATAGTCATTTCATTGTACCATGCCCATGGACTTGTGTTCACTCGGCATGACGTTGTTCAGAGCAGTTATGTTTAACTGATTGTGATAAAGATGACTGAAATTGACTAAACACTATTTAGCGAATGGGACACCATGGCTACCATCAAAATGACATAAATGTGCACTTGTGGTTATCAAAGCAACCATTATTCTGCCATCAATATGCACATGTTCATGACATCACAAAAGGCATGGACATATCCAGAGTTCCTACAGGAACGTAGGAAATGAAAGAGCTAAACAAAACACTAGTGCCTCAATGTATGCAAGGTTTTAATTTGAAGGCCAACACAAGAGCAAGCCCAAGTGAACCCTTAAGATTATTTTCAAGAGGATATTTTCCGTTGCAGTAATAATTAATCCTTCAATAAAATGACACCACTACTTCACAAAACGACCTTTAACTATAAAATGAATGTGAACTCCATGATAGTTAAAGTGAGTGTTGTGAAGAAGTGGTCTAGTTTAAGCTAAGACTTGATCTGCAGTGTGCTAGACTTTTATTAGGGAAATAATTCCTTTTTGACTGATTGTTTGTACCCTAACATTACTAACATTTGTAGATTTCACCCGTTCATAAACAGTAACAACACTTTTGAGACACTTATTTTGGCAGATTTCAAGTATATTAGCCTAACATGGCCTAAAAATAGAAACACTAGAATCATTTCAAAACAGCATTTAGCCTGCAACCATCATTTAAGATTAAATAATGAAACAGGGGTTTTGGGTAAGCCAGCAAGGGTGGTAAGATAATAGTAAAGAGAATGGGGAGGAGGGAATGATGTAGAGCAGAAAGGGATGAAAGCAGTTGTTGCTGGCAGAATCATGTCTTAATATGCTAATTTCATTGTCCAACAGATCCAGTTGCATCCAAGTCCATAAAGTTCAGCGAGATTTGGTCCTGAGATTCCTGGGTTCCCTCTTGGATCATCAGTCTTTTCTCCAGACCTGCTTGCATTTTAATGTCTGCTACCCATTGTTTTTCAACTCTAGATTATTCTTTCCTACCACATTGTCAACAACAGTTTTTGTGCTCATGTGACTGCAGGGAACAACCATGACAGAATTTCATTCCACATGTTGCTAAGCTTGTCTTTGAGTCCCAGCACCACCGGAAATGATTCAAGTTGCAGGAGCTCTCCAGTAGCACGTTCCACTCTGCCCCAAACTGAAAACCAAAAGCCACACACCATCAAGCAGGACCAGAACATACTGGCATTAAGGCAGAGATCATTGGCGGCACACCACTCCTGGATGGCGGACAGTCAGAGATGAGAGGAGAAGAGGTGGTGGAAGGGAGCCTGAAAATGAGTTCAGTATCATCCGCATAGCACTGAAAGCTGGGGCAGAGAGCGGCAATGTGGTGGGCAAGGAGTGCCAGGTATTGGTTGAACTGCCAGGGAGAGAGGCTAGACTCCTGGGGAACACCACAGGTAGAGATAGAGATAGAGGAGAGGAATGACCCAAGTTGGACCTGGGAGGGTCGATCGGAGAGGCAGGAGGTCAGAAAAGCCTGAGCCTGATCGATGATACCCAGGTTATCACAGAGATGGTTGAGCAGGATGGAATGGTTTACTGTGTCAAAGGCATAAGAGAGATCAAGTAAAATAAGGACACAGGGGGTGTTGGAATCAAGGTTGGAGAGCAGGTCTTCACAGATGCTCAGGAGAGCAGTTTCTGTGCTTTTGACAGCTCTGAAGCCAGACTGATGGTCATGGAGACAACCAACAGATTCAGTGTGAAGATTAAGCTGGGAGATGGCCAGCTTTTCCAGGAGTTTGCCTAGGAAAGGAGTGATGGAGATTGGACGATAGTTAGCCAAGCAGGAAGGGTCGATAGAGGGTTTCTTAAGAAGAGGGTGCACAAGGGAGTGCTTCAGGGGGAGGGATAGTCTGAACTACCATATTATTCGTGATTACTGGAAATAGCTCTGCGCCCTTGTGGAGACCCTCCTCAAATAGTGGAACTTTATTCTTCATCGCCTTACCCACCTTCATGCAACACTACAATAGCTTGAAGAGACCCCTTGTGTACTTTAACGCACAATCAAGTGCTGCCGGGCTGAACATACCTTTGAGCACAAGGCTCAACACTTCGTAGGGATTGGACTGCCTATTAGTTAGGTTTGAGACTTTTGAAGAATTGCCTAAAATATCTTTGCACTGTCTGACCCTCTTCTGTTACAAGTTGTGGATCTTTACTTGTTGAATATTCCTTTAGGCCAATAGTTACTGCATATATGTTCCCTAGTATAGTGTTGTGTTAGTATTGTTAATCTTGCTGTGGTTTCATCTTGTGTTTGAGTTAAAAGGCCTTTAATACATTCAGAAGTATTTTTTTATATACACCTGACTGAGAGTAATTTGTGGTGCTGTTTGCTGTGTGTGCTCATTGTTGACTTTCAATCACCCTCACCCCTCCTGAGGCATAGGAGGTCATTATGACCTTGGAGGTAGCCATGCCGCTATTTGCGGCATGGCTACCCCCATTCCGGGTATCGGGTCTGGGTTCCTGGAATGGGGAAATAGCGGGCCATTCCGCGCTTGGAGGGCCTGGAATTTCCACATTCCAGGAACCCATCCCCATTCCCATTCGAGCTCCCATAGGGCTCAATGGGAATGAGGAGCATGCTAACAACGAGCCCGTTAATAATGGGCCCGTTGTTAGCATGCAGGACCACTCGCATGACTCGCTAAGGACGCCCTTCGCGGGTCCCACAAGCGGAACTTGAAATGAGGTGGCAGGAGGTTAACAGGGCCGGCAGCTCTACCGGCCCCGTTAACCCCCTACTGCGAATCTCGCAATGACCCCCATAGTCTTGACCACCACCAAAGCTACCTTGATTAGTCTGGCTTGTCCAGAAGGTTACCCTGTTCCAAGAAACTAGGATGGCCTTCTGAACCTCTGCCCACCAGGTCAGAGTTAAAAAATCCATCTTAACAGAAGCCAAGCTGTTGGCAATCATATTTGCATAAATGTTAGGGTCACCATTGATCAACGAAATTGGATGATGGCTTGAGCAGCTGGAATACCTTCCTTAAGTATCAGCATCACCAGTGCATGACTCTGGGTGGGGTATTCACCCCCTACCTCAACATTCTCCTTGAATACCTCTAAGAGCAGCTTAGGCATCAATACTTGAAACTGCTTGAACAATTCCAAAGTAAAGTTGCCTAATCCTGGTGACTTTCCATTGGGCATCCCATTCAACACTGCTTTCATTTATTTTAGTTCAAATCAGCACAAAAGGCTGAAAACATGATTTTCTTCTAGTCACCCCATGCGGACTTCTTCTAGGAAGTGCATCATTTCTTTTTCTGCTGCCTCAGTGTTCTCCAGGTATAGGTTGCAATACATTTCTCTGAATTGCTCTCTAATATTCCTTTTTCCATCTCTGCTGCTGTCCCATTAGGCCTATCAATTTTTGCTATCATATTTCATGTCTGATTGAGGGTAAACTGGTAGGTGAAAGGATTGGATACCTTTTTTTCCTTTCGCCAACAGTCATGGTTTATATTCCCACTATACAGCTCTGCTGCCTCGTGTATTATTCATTTAAAGCATGTTTCACTTTAAGGAATTCCCTCAAATTTCCTTCACGCGGATTGTATTTGTAGGTTCCAATGAGGCTCTTCAGTGTCTTGTCTCTGTTTCTTAGCTCACTTTCTCTTTTTTGCTTTGTTTGGACATGTAAGCAATTATCATCCCCTTCTTGAAGGCTTACATGAGGTGCCACAAGACTGATGATCTGGATACTGATCCCATATTGATATCTATATGCTCTTCGATGTTCTTATACAGAGAGTCAGTGAATATAGCTACAGTTTACAGGTAGTTGCAAAAACGCCATTGAGTAAACCTCCTACACGTGCCCAATGGTCAGTTTTCCAGCCCTTGCAGGTCATCCTCAAATATTACAATGTTGTCCGTCCTAATTTAATATGTTGAAAAAGTAGGCATTTTGCTATTTAAAAAACCTTACATTCTCTTCGGGAGTCAAGTACATCTCTGGAAAAAAGGCCACTTTCTAATTTATTTGTTCTCAGGAAAGACATCAGTATCCTGTCTTTATAGAGTGTAAAGGCCATTACTGTTCCAAGAAGACTAAGCAATATTACAGAGGTGGGGGGCATTACCAGGCCAGGTAATGCCCCGGGGCATTTGGCATAATCAAGCCTGTTAATGCCCCCCCTGCTCATGTAATATTTCTATTAGTACCGGGGTACTAATAGTTTGTAATCTGTGAAACCGCAACTTTAAAAAAAAAGATGCCGGCTATAGATCAGAAAGAAGGGACAATACCTAGTCCCTTCCCCCTTTCCATGGCGGCCTTGCTGACTTCTGTGCTGCGCGGGGAACACTACTGTTCTCGGCGCAGCCACCCACAGACAAGGAGAAAGAAGGTAAGTGGCGAGGGGGTCCCTTATTGGGTCATAAAGGGGCTGGGGTGGGGGATATGATGGAGGCGAGGGAGAAACTGGGGCAGTGCACTTACCTGGAAAACCCAGTGAGGGAAGATGGCAGCCACCCACTCTGAGGAGGCTCGGAGCAGGGGCTTTACTGTGTGGTAAAACCCCCGCTCCAAGCCTCCTCATTGGCCGGGAAGCTGCCACACCCCCCTCACCAGCTACTAATATACATGATGCATGATACATATAGAAAACTAGGAAGTATATATATTTGCCCTGTACCTCTTGGGCCTTTACAACAGTAACAGACCCAACCCACTCTGTGAGTTATTTAAAGACTCTATTAAAACATTCTATTTCCTAGCAAGTATCTGGGAAGTCAGAGGGAAAGGTCGATAAGGAAAAGTTAAGAGTTGAAATAAGAGAACCTATGTGTAAGTAAAGCATCAAAGCATCAATTTCCATTTCAATTTAACATAAAATGCCAACTACCACCCACCCCAAATGAGCACACCGCTCCACAAGCCTGTAAAACACCCTCTCGCCCAGTCACAGCAGTTAGGTACAGAATATTTCGATTGTCCCTCACAAACAGTCACAACGTACCTCCTTCATCAATACAAAAAGTACCCTCAAGAGTTAGGTCCCAAGCAAGTAAAAGAGTAATATGGTTAACCTAATGGACAGATAGCAAGGTGTCCAAAATAGGATTCCCCACCTCTTGCATGCCATCCCTGATCTCTCCTTCATACACCACACCACCCCTTGCAGCTCAGCAATAAACATCATTCTCCACCTAGAATGGAGAAGAACACCTAAGGGCCAAGGGGCCGGACTACCATTCTGAGTCTACTAGCCACTGCACCCGTCTACTCCCCCTAAGCTGGGTGCCCTACCCAAAACTGTACACCTGCCTATCAGAAATGTGATCTACGGTGATAATCATGCTTACCCCAGTAAACATGATAACTATCACTATAATAAGTATGCCCCTTTGTAAGGGCCTAGCAATTGATTTCACATCACTGGAACCTGTGCAATTGGCAATTAAATAGATAGCCTTTTGATAAATATAGCCATGTTCGCACCATAGCATTTTTAAGTGCTGTTCTCAGTCCACCATTTTTCCTGAGGCTAACACTATGAGTTGGTGCTGTTCTGCCTTACTCAACAGCAGGCACTACTCTGCACTATTTCTCAGATCCAGTATCCTAGTCCCTGGTCCTACAGTCATATCTGCTCACTGTACCCCCGCATCATATCTACCATAACGTTCAATACAATAGATCTCTGTAACATTACCACCCTGTTGGTTCTAATGGTCGACTTTTCATCAGCCTTCACTCTCTGGTGAAGAGGTACAGTTAGATGGTCTTCTCAATAAGGCCACTCTTCCAATCACAGAACTCTACATTTTGGCGAAAGTACACCAACCCTGCTCAGGCTCAAGCATGTTCCTACTTGCAGCAAACAAGGCTTTTTGGTACTCTGAGAGTTAAAGAGTGCTAAATGCCTATGTGCTAGCAGTTGTTCTCTTTATTTGTTTTAGTATATTACACATTTTGGCGAGAAGCGGGGACATGTGCCCATTCATGAAGAGGTTTTGTATGAACAATGAGATGTGTCAGACATGTGAGCCAGGCATGGATTGATTTGCAGTAGAAGGTTTAGTAAATAAGATGTGCTTATAGGAAATATTAGAGTGTGCTATACACTGGGTGGAAACAAGTTGTCTGGAAAAAGTAGTTGTTCATCGATTTCTAGGCATGTGCAGCTCTCTACCTCTTAGGTGTTTATTCCAGAGATCAGGATTCCCAGATGCCGAATGGCCATTAAGGGAACTATCCTCATTTTCTAAGTATCGCTCCTGCTCAGTTTTCGTTATTAGTATTCTATCTCATATTGTGGGGGTCATTATAGGTTTGCTGGTCTGGAATTAATGTGTCGGTAATTACGTTTACGGCATGTTTCCGCACAGGCAAACTAAAAGCTTTCAGGTGGGGCACGTGATTTACCTCCAGCTCAGTAAGGCAGACACCACACTGGCAAAAAAACTGTCGGTATTACTGGCACCGTTACTACCCGTGCCTGTAATGCCAGCAATCCCCCTAGGGAGTCCTATGAGATTTCATGGAATGGGTATTAACCGACCACTACTGCCACTCAAAATCTGCCAGTAATTCCAGCGGACCGAGTCCTGGTAACAGTCATTCTGTTTGTTACCGGTGGGATACCACCAAACTTATAATGAACTATCTTTGAGAATGTGTGAGGGTTTACTCAACATATTGTCCACAGAAATTGTTGGATGAATAACATTGCATCAAATAGTACCAAGAGTGGGGTTTTGGGTTGTTACAATTTCTGAATAGATACATTAGATGTTGGTAGGGGATGTGTAACTATTGGACCGGGCCGAAGGCCACATCTCTGAGTCAGCTTCCTTAGTAAAGAGCCAGCTGTGACTGTTTGGAGGATGTGTGCTGTAGCTGTCCTCTAGGTGTCTGCTGCCGGTGTCAGTTATGTCTGTGTGAAGAGAATGTGCATGGATTTGGGAATAATCCAGGATTTGGGGGCAGAAAGTGTCGATCAGTTAGAGATGGGCTAAAATGGCCATGCCCCATATGGCCGTGATCTATGTATGAAAACTATAAATAGTATTACGTTTATCTATTATATAAGTTATTTCTTCTGAGGACTGTTTGCTGAAAACGGCGTGTTAGCAGAAATTAAAAGTGTTAATATCGAATCTTATAATGTGAAAAGATCAATAGGTTGTTAGAGACAGAGTGGAGAACACATATAGTTTTGGGTGTCTAATTTTAGACTGGGAAAGCAACAGTGGCTGATTTAAGATGAAACACTATTATAATTATTATTATTATTATTATTATTATTATTATTATTATTATTATTTGCATTTTTAAGCTATTTATTAAGCACAGACCTAGGTTGAGGAAGCAGCAGAGGACTTTACAATCATAGAGGAGAAGAACACGGTGGAGGAAGCAGAGAAGCATGGAGCTTGGAGCTAACAACAGGGGATCGGAAGGTGGACAATATGGTACCAAGGGATCTACAAGCGACTAGAGGTGGAAAGAGTGGTGAGCAGATCACCCAGTTTCCGGTAGTGTTGGGAGTGGAGCCGAGCTCCTCCCTACATAGACACAAATGTCTTTGTTCATATATGAACTTAGATCCTATAGGAAATGTATTAGAAAGTATATTTGTTCAGACTTGCACAGCTGGCAAATGGTCTTGGATGTGTCTAAACAGATACCAGAATATATGTGTGTAATTTTAAGTATGTGTATTTGTGTGTGTTCTATGTGTGTGCTTGTTTGTCTGGCCCTTTTCTGTAAAAAGGGAGAATATGTGATTAACCCGCAGTGAAATCCAAGAGTTTTGCACAACAATGAAGTGCCAGCAATATGATAAGATTCTAGGCAATATGGATAGAATTGGTTTTTGCATAAACGTATTTTTATAGGAATGCTTTGCAATGGCCAACTGACTCTGCAATGTTGGGTGGATGCCCATTAAAATAGGTGAGGATAATTACATGTGGTGATATCACCCCCAAATGTGAGCTTTTGAAGCTGGTTTGCTGATTAACAGATGGCATAAGTGGAAATGGCATGAGATATGAATGGGCGATGTTGATGTTTCTTTGGACATTCTTCGAACCTATAAACTGCAGCCCTGAGCTGTGGTGGAGAGCAACTTCGGAAATGTTTGTGCAGGATGGCAGAGTGAATCCAAAGTGAAACTTATGCAAAGAGGATTCACAGTTCTGAGTTGTGAAGCTACTTAATTAGACGGAAACCAACACGGTAAATTGCTTTATGCATGATGTCTCTGGTTAAAGTTTAAGAGACAGCAAAGGATGCCCCCACTGGATTGTGCTGTGTTGGAAGATATGGAAAGGCAGCCAGGTCAAAGTGCATCGAATGATCCCAGTGCCAGAAAAGATCAGTGCCATTGGCTGAGAAAATGAAGCGAACATTCTATCCCAGGGGTGGCTAACCTTAGACCTCGGTCTGCTGAAGTGTCACATGATGGGCTGTTTGCAGTAGAGTTTAGCCATTCGTGGAATGTTCCTTATGTCGTTTTCTTGGTGTCTGAAAAAACAACAATAAATCTGGTTGGACTGAAGCAGTTAACTTGTGTGCTGCATATGAAGGTGTATTGTCTGTGGGAGCAGAGACAGAAAATAAAACACAGATGCTGCTGTGTGTGTGTGTGGAATTGGACTGTAGTTGCTTATCTTGGCTCCAGCGAACACGTTATTTTGTCAGCACTCCCAGCATAGGAGAGGGAGGAGGGGAGGACATTACCTCATGGAATAAAGGAAAACGTGCACTTTCAAATATGTGAACTGAAGAAAAGAAAAGTGCTTGTGCACGGCGTAGGACACTGATGGATCCAACTCAAATGGGACAGGATAAGTAATTGTTCACGACGCAAAGCCTACTGGCCCCACATTGCAAAGATAGACATGTCAGTGATAGGAGGTGGGATGATAGTATTGGTTTCATATGTCAAATGAATTAGACTTTTCGATTGAGTGTTTAAATCATAAGACTCAAAAACATCCACCATCTAGCAATAATCGCTCGAACTATTTTATTCTTTGTGCAGACTTTGTTTTCTGTCGTGTGTGCATTATTTATTAATGTGCACAGCTGACCAAGCAAGTAAGCCTCTTTGGGATCATGCTTAGTTCGAGAGCCTTCATCTCTGAAGGGAGTGTGGAAGTGAATTCCCCCATCACCAACCACTGCAATTCTTAACAGACTCTTAACAAATAAGTGTAAAAGGTGCAAACTACTGCCCTTATTCCAAATTGGCAGACATATCCAATGGTTTATGGTGCTTCTAAGAGAACTCATAAACCAAAACAATATTTCAAGCAGAGTTCTCAAAATGTGCACTTGCCAGTAAGATTGATGTGCCATGTGGACAGGTGGGCATCATGCCCGGGGGTGTAAACAAAGATGTTCTTTTTGAAGCTTCCCCAAACTTTCAATTGGGCACCCAACATATCTGCTGGCTGTTGGAAATCCTGCCATATTTTTAGTGGGTAGTGTATTTTTCATAATCATGCCCTGCCTCAGCTCATTTCATTTTTGCTTATCGTTAAGACTATCAGTGCAGGGGACTCTGCCCACATCGATTTCTTTCTGTAGTACGCCTACCTCTAAAGGATAGTAGTGGAACAGAACCCTGTTGATCCATTCTTTATGTAGCTATTTGTTTTACAGTTAAGCAGTCATTCCCAGATGATTAAGGACAATGAGAACAGTTTTTACATGTCATCAGCATCAAAAAAGTTTATTAGATAGTAAATCCATAAACCATATTACAGACATTGCAGAAAACACATAACAACACTCAATCATGCTATAAAGACAATTCCTCATGAATCTAAATTCATACAAAACAATAAAACAACATTAAGATCAGACGGATTAAAAATGCATGTGTTTAAATGAAATTGCAATCAGTTTGTTCCGCTAGTGCCAGGCTTTTCTTAGATACTCTACACAGCCCCAAACCACAAGAGTGGTCTCAGCTCGGAAAAAGTATAACAGGGCAGGTCTTACCTGAATGAAGCCTTCGGTTCTGAGCAGTGCAATAGTCCTTTTTCTGATATCATGGTAAGCCGGAAAAAACATTACTAAATGCAAAGCGGGCAGGCTGGGCACTGATCCGTACTTAACCAGCTCTGTGTCCGAGACCTCAGCCATGACGAATTAAAGTGTGCCCGCGTCAATGCCCAGCGGTCAGAGGATCTATGACTGTGCAACAGATATGACTGAACACATTCTGCGGCTGAGATAAGCATGTGCTTTCTATTTGCCTTGAGCCTGAGCGCCATGGTTTCACTATTTGACATAAGAATACCATTAAACAATCGCTTATACTTTTTCACTGTGGTTGGTGACAACAAAATAAGAGGACATAGCACATGTTGGGCTGAGGCTGTCATCTAGGTGTCAGCTGCCGGTGTCAGTTATGTCTGTGTGAAGAGAATGTCCATGGATTTGGGAATAATCTAGGACTTGGGGGCCGAAAGTGTCGATCAGTTAGAGATGGGCTAAAATGGCCATGCCCCATATGGCTGTGATCTATGTATGAAAACTATAAATAGTATTACATTTATCTATTATGTAAGTTACTTCTTCTGAGGACTGTTTGCTGAAAACGACTGAACACCTTCTGCGGCTGAGATAAGCATGTGCTTTCTATTTGCCTCGACCCTGAGCGCCATGGTTTCTCTATTCGACATGAGAATACCATTAAACAATTGCTTATACTTTTTCACTGTGGTTGGTGACAACAAGGTAAGAAGACATAGCACATGTTGGGCATTCAACAAAGAAATGCATTTGGATATGTACAAAAACCACAGAATTTGAATGACTGGACATCAGAGCTTTTATGATTGCATGGGTTAGGGCTGTTTTTGGTTTTGACCACACGACCAACTAATGAGACAAGGGGGCCATGTGCCACTCGTCACCAATGTGATGGGTGCCAAGTTCCATGTGTGTGGCAAAATTTGATGCAGAACTTGGTAAGCCTAACAATTGTTTAACAAAGTTGTTTTCAAAAGATTCAATTGAGGTGACCTTCTCCATGCCCCACAGGGCAGCCCTGTAGTTGGTGGATACCTTTCTTTGGGCTCTGTACACTTCCAAGACCATCTTAATTGGTTGTCATCAACACATATTCTGGAATCGGGACAGGCCTCATTATCAGGCACTGTTTCTCTATGTGGCTGGACCCCCGCCAATTTTTGCTAAAATTCACTCCTAGATAATCAAAGCTTGCAACCCAGGGTATTGGTTCACCACCACTCCAAATTGTATGCATCTTTAGAAATCTACCACCTCTACCTGAGCATGCCATTACTGCAGCTTTCTTGGAGTTCACTGATAGCTTAATACTTGAACTGAACTGAGTATAAGTGTCTATCAATTGTTGTAAGCCTATAGGGGTCTGGGCAATGAAAACCATATCATCCACATAACCCAATACTGGAAGCGGCAGCCCACCCACCTTGACGTAGTCAGCATAACTTTCCACCAGTGCCCGATAGACTCCATTGATATAAAGAGCAAATAGCACTGTTGCAATCACACACCCTTGTCGGATACCCAGGGCAACCCCAAAAAAGTCTGTGCACTGACCTTGTTCCCCAAATCTAACAGAGCCTGAGGTGTTTTCATGGATAATCTGCAACACTTTCGCCAACTCCTCCGGGCATCCCATGGACCTGAGCACACCCCACAGCAGCACCCTATCCACCTTGTTGAATGCTGTGCTCAGATCCATGAACGCCAGGTAGAGTGGTTTGCCCCTAACAAAAATGGATGTTGCACCCACCAAATACAGATTCAAGGCCTGGTCTCAAGTCCCCAGCCCTGGGCGGAAACCATACTGCATATCTGCGAGCACCTTACTATCTGAGATCCACTCTTCTAAGTGCTGCAGAAATGCATGGCCAAACATTTTAAATGAGGTGTCTAACAATGAGATCGGAGTGTATAAAAGTGGGCTTCCTGGGTCCCCTTTTTTAAAAATGGGGTAAATTATTGCCTGACACCAAGAAGGTGGAAATTCACCAAGTTCAAGGAAGGCATTGAAACATCTGGTCAGCAAAGGGACCCACATGTTTGGTTCACCCCTGAAGAGGTCTGCTGGAATTGCATCCGGACCCGGCGCAAGATTGTGTTGTTGTTTATTCACAGGCACCTGGACCTCCTTTGCGGTTATAGGTAAGGTGGTAGCACGGGCCCCTTGAAACCCCATAAATGCCTCTGCTTTATATAGAGAGCTGAAGTGGTCAGACCAGGCTTCCACACTCACATTATTCTCTCTATGTGTCCTGGCACTTTTGTAGGTAGGCCCATTTTCCACGAACTCCCAACATTTTTTGGTGTCCCCGGCAGATACCACCTGGAGGAGCTCTTCCCATGCACATTCTTCTAGATACATTTTCCTTTTTGCCAGAGTAGTTTTATAATGTGCACTGACACTGATTATCTCTCCTCTGGTGCTATCCCTTGCCTGTAAAAGCTACTTTAGATTATGCTGGGCTTCACGGCAGGATTAATAAAACCAGCTCTGGATGTTATTTCTCCCTGTTCTGAAGTCCATCTAGAATTGGTCTGTTAAGACATTTCAGATTTTTTTGGATGCCGGGATGATAACCCTAGGATCCACTTCCTGGAAGAGTATGGAGGAGATTGATTCCATGTTTGCGTTGACCACCTTGGTCTGAGTGGACATTGGGTCCGTTTTGGCCCACTTCACTCTGCGCTTGCAGAGGGGATAATTTCACAGTGATCCAGATATGGTAATCCTGGGTGTGACACCACAGGATGACCAACCTTTAATACCAGCCTCAAGGGGTAATGGTCACTATGCAGATTTTCCAGGATCTGAAACTCCACAATGTGTGGCCAGTCCTTTGCAGGGATACAAAAGTAATCTATTATAGAGGTCCCCTGGGTGCCATGATATATGGGTTTCCCTGGACAGTCCAAGCCAACACGGCTATTTAAGGAGCAAATGCCCCAATCCAAGAACCAAGTGCTAAACTGAAGGCCCCTAGTACAGGTTCTTTCGTCTGTCAGTTGCGTCGGTGCTATCCCATAGATAAATCTTTGCCCAGGTCCACCATCTCATTGTAAATCCCTCTGCCCAGTTTTGCATTCAAATCTCGGCCCAGTATTAATAGCAGATTTTGACTCCCTGTAGGTGTGCACTCTGAGTCAAAGAGATCCTTCAAGGCACATGGGCAACCTTTGTTAAGAATATGTGGGGCCTCATTACGACTCCGGTGCTAAACCATGGAGCTATTAGCACCATGGTCCATGCCGGGGTCCGCCATGGTGAATGGCGGAATTACCGCCCTATTCCAAGGTTGGCGGGGCGGTAATTCCCCATTCACCATGGGCCCTTCCCCATTCCCATTTTTGCCCCATAGGGCTCAATGGGAATGGGGAAGGCGCTAAGTACGGTGCCGCAAATTGCGGCACCGTACTTAAACCAAGGTCCCGCAAAGGGAACTCGTAATGAGGCGTTAAGGGTTTAACGGCGCCGACACCTTTTACGGCGCCGTTAAACCCTTAACGCCAAAGTCGTAATGAGGCCCGTGGACTATTATAAAAGTTCACCAGAATTAGTTATCTGCCATATTCGGGGCGTGCTCTAATGCACTGTAGGGTCACATTATTAGTTTCCCTGATAGTTAGTGGCAGGTTAAGTGTGGACTTTAGCAAAATTTACATGCCACCACAGCAACAACCTCTTCCACCCTTCTTTGCAGCAATGCATTTTGAAACATAACTATCCAAGGAGAATGGCAAAAGAGCCCATGTCTCCGGGAGGAGTATTATGTCATAATGCCTAAGAACGGAGACAACCTCAGGTTTTCACAGTTTATTGAGGGCACCCGCCCACTTCGTTCCAGGACAGAAATGACATTGCTGTACTCAGGTTGAGAGCTGGATATTCGCTGGTTATGTTCTGTTCCACGGAGCCAGGATGGGACTGCGCCACCACTTGGGCAACCTCATTTGAGACAGGGAGTCAATCCGTCTCTTCAATGTCCCCAAGGGCCTCAAAGCAGTTTGCCAAAGATTTACCCTTGCTAATCAGTGTTTCATCCTCTCCCCTGCCGACTGGAGCCATAGACCGTCCCCATACAATGAGGTACATGGGCTTATGCGCTGGCAAACTAGACACAAATTGGGGTGAGTAGAAGGCAGTCAGGGGAAAAAATGCTGTAGTGGAACCAGTAATTTTGCGACTGCGCCAAACTGGGTTCAGGGAGGTAACCAGATAGTCTAACATGGCCAGAGCAGTCATAGAGACTACCACACAGTCCCCCTCCATCCACTTAGGTTCCTTCCCGATCCAAGGTACCCTATGTGCAACCAGGATACCCCTTGGGTTAATCTTCATCCCTGGGAGCCGTGTGTTTATCCATTGGGATGTTTTATTTATGAGGGGGATTGTGGTCTCTACAGTGCCCTGGTCCAAACACGGCAGTTCAGTGATCAAACCCACCAGTGGTGCAGCCTCCAGCGGAAGATTAAAAGCCAAATGTTTGGCTGACTGCCCTGTGCCCTTGGAGATTGTATGAGAGCCAGCTGCAGAGGTCACTCTTGGGGCCCCAAATCCCCACTGAGTGCATCCCTCAACAGGGCGGCATGTTCTTTTGCTTGTGGCCAGGAGCTAATGTGGCCAACACCTGTAGTTTTGATTCCACTTGCCCTCTCACAGGGAGAGTATTGATGGTACTTGGCAGTGGAAGGACAGAGGACAGGACTTATTCCCAGAGACTTAGATTCCAATGGACCAATTCTTCTATTCACCAGACCTTTGAGTTCTAGAATGTCATTTTTAAGCCCTCTGACTAAGTCATCTATGATGCAGAGTGACGTACTTAGGGACTCATTACCCGGTAGGTGGTGAGCCATGTCGCTATTAGCGCCATGGCTCATGCCAGTAAAATACCGGCACCGCCTTGGCGGAAAGGGGATTTACCGCCCCATTCCAAGGTTGGAGGGGCGGTAAATCCCCCTTCTGCCATTGCCCTTCCCCATTCCCATTTCTGCCCCATAGGGCTCTATGGGAATGGGGAAGGTGCTAATTACGGCACCGCAATTTTGCGGTGCCGTAATTAGCTCCGAGGTCCCTTAGCAGGTTGGAGTTTAACGCCTGCAAAAAGCAGGCGTTAAATCCCCCAACCCGCAAAGGGACCTCGTAGTAAGGCGGTAGGGATTTACCGGTACCGGTATTTTACCGGTACCGGTAAATCCCTACCGCCATCCGTGTAATGAGGCCCATAGTGTGTTTTTGAGGGATGTAATGGTGGAAAAGACGGGAGCAAGTTTGTTATCCAAGACAACCTCCAGTATTTTAAAATCACTGGAAGCTGAGTCCAAAGAATTATTCAAAGAAATTGGAACTGCTTTGTTTTGAAGAGTGTCCCAACGCTTACACAGGGAAAAGTCTTATGTGCGCAGACAATACTCAGATGGCAGTTCATACGGAGCACAAGGTCTCTTTACAAAATCTAAACAGTCAGCTCTCAAACAGCCTAAACATTAACAGAACTTAAAGGTCGGGAGGCTTGGTTGCAAGTTGAAAACACAATCCACCATTTTAGAACAGAGAATCATACGTACAGGAATCAAAATGGCGGATGATTCTGAAATGGCGGCAAAGTCGGTCCAAAATCAGAACTTTGCAACGTGGTTTTCCCCATAGAGCAATTAGGCTTAGGCCAATATAAATCAAAAGGATGTACTATATGATTTCCGTTTAACAAACTTTCCTTTTGGCCTAAGCAAGTGCTAAACTAGAGATTAGTTGCTTCACAAGTAACTCCATGTTTCAATATCCATACATCCTGAATCACATTCATCAGATATAGCAATCGCCATAAGATCTGCGGAAATTTCCTTCATCACAAATTTGTTGGTTATTCTTCCCGGTGCGTGTACCTTTGGTTCTAACGTTCCCATAGTCTGTGCACAACATCCCCCTAACATTGAACATATGGCAGGAAGACATTGTATACAGCTACATACCCAGAATTATCAATAAGACAGAGAGAAGCTTCCATCCCCACGATCGTAAGAAGTCCCAGAACCAAGTACTAAGATCCCAATTCCCCTCGGGAACGTGTACTTCAGAACTCAGGATGTGCAGATTTTGTATTGCCTTAAAGATGGTCGGGGAGGAATCTGGTACGAAAACACAGCACGCTGACCCCACTAATTTGCATACCCCACCACGCTCAGCCAAGATCATGTCTAATACCATCTGGTTTTGTAGCGCCACTAATCTGATTGCCTTTTGCTCTAGTGTCATGTTATAGAGTATGTCAGTGGTCTGGTTGGTGGTTTTCTCCAGCACTCTCGCTAGTCTCCTGATGTCCTCGGAATTCAATATTTTGCTACATCACCCAGAATTTGTGGAGGAGTATCACCGCTCTCGTCCCGCCTTGGACGAGCATTAGATATTTCAGTGGTACTAGCTACATATACCCCTAGTAGCAAAATTGCCAAATAACAAGTTTCCTGCCAATACCTAGGTAGCCATGGAAAGCTTCATTACCACAAAAAAATTATACAGGTTTGCCTACATACAAAGGTCTGTCCTCACTGGTCAAGTTTGCAACATTGGTGCAACCCTTGAAATCGCCCATTGACTGAGTACCGTTCCTTTGTATGCAGAAAGAAACAGAATTGGGGCTATCGTTAACAGTATAAGAAGGTGGTGTGGCATCCCTATTACCTATAGGAGCCATCCTAAAAGAAATCAGAGATTGAAAAGGTTGGGACAGTCTATCAGAAGGCCTAATAGAAGCAACATTGAGCTTGCTCCTATTTGCAAAGAGTGAGCATCCCAGAGGTGTTAAAACTCGTCTTTCAAATTCGTTCAAATTTGTCCCATCAAAATTCCCTGAGATACTATCATTCCATCGACCAAAGAATAATGCCCGTAAAGAAGCATAACATGCAGTAGTTAAAGGCAAAGGATGAATATACCAGGCCAACCCCTTTTCCCCATGTTGCGGTAAATTTGAGCAAACCCAGCAGTTTGCCTATTCAAAATGGCATGAGTTGCATTCATTATTAGCAATAATGTATTGTTATGATAGCTCTGTCTATGTTGAGAGTCTCTAGGAGATAGAGTGTGCAGGTGCACGAAAGGTGTAGATACAGTAGGAACATTCTCAGTAAGCAAGAATGTTTCAAGTGGGTGTACTTCTTCCATATATCAAAATCCTAAGGCAGCTAATACTGTGAAACTGGTTAACGCAATTACAAGAAAACAACACATTTTAAAAGACCATGGGCCTCATTCCGAGTACGGCGCTAACCAATGGCGCTATTAACGCCTTGGTTGACGCCGTACCCGGACCGGCAGCGCCTTGGTGGTTGGAGGAATTACCGCCCCATTCCAAGGTTGGCGGGGCGGTAATTCCCCAATCCCCATTTACCCTTCCCCATTCCCATTCTTGCCCCATAGGGCATAATGGGAGTGGGGAAGGCGTCAATTACGCCACCGTAAATTACGGTGGCGTAATTAACATCAAGGTCCCTTAGCGCCATGGTATTTAACGCCTGCTAAAAGCAGGTGTTAAAAGCACCATGGCGCTAAGGGAACTCGGAGTATGGCGGTAAGGGATTACCGCCACCGCTCTCGTTAGCGGTGGCCGCTATCCCTTACCGCCATACTCGGAATGAGGCCCCATGTATTTGATTGTCCATTGTCATTGTTGGCCACACAGTCACTTGTTTGCTCCGCACGAGTAGGGGCGATAACAGGCATTGTTCCTTTGAAGCTGTTCTCTTTTCCGAAAAGGTTCCTGCAAAAACTCTGTAGTTCGTTTGCTGGTGATCTCCTGATCATGCGTTGTCTTAGTCTTTCCCTATGCCCAGCCACCTACTTTCCTTCAGATGCAAAAGATGTGGCGAAGGACAAGCCGTATAGTTGCTCCCCTGTGGGCACAGCCAAACCGTGCAGTAAGTCTTGCTCCGCAGACGCAGATTGTACCTTCTGACTCCTGGTACTGTGTGATTTGCGAACAGTGTGTCGTTGCTTCCTGATGGAAGTGATGAATTTGCAGCAAAACCAGACAAAGGTGCAAAAGGATCTGTAGAGGAGTGTGGAGATGAAGCAGAAATTTCCCCAGGCCCCGCGGGCTCAGGGAGTGTCTCCAGAAGACCCTTGGTGTTGCTCAATGCTGATCGATCATTGGGGACAGGGCAAGTAAGTTTCTCCTTATCTTCTTCGTCGTGTGGCAAAGGGAAAGGCATCCTCTTGAGATGCGTTACATGCACCCAGTGTTTCTTTCCAGCTACTCGTACATCAGTCTGTGTGGTCAATAGGACCTGAAAGGGCCCTCTCCACCGTGGTGCGAGACAGGATGCTCTCTCAAATGCTTCAGTCAGCACCCAGTCACCAGGTCGGATGCTGTGACCTGGCCCCTCGTATTTGGCTGGGAAGGCTTCTCGCACCTGTTAATGAATCAAATGCAGATTTTGAGTTAACTGGTCACAATATTCAGAAAGAAGTACATGCTCTATATGCCTCAAAGCCCTAGGTTTAGGAAGATTCCAAATGTTAGCTGGCCTCCCCATCACCACCTCATATGGGGGGAGCCCAGTCCTAGTCTGCGGGGTGGTACGCATAGAGAGTAACACTATCGGTAAGGCGTCTGGCCATTTCAAATAGGTGCCGGCACACGTCTTTGCGAGTTTGTTCTTTAAAATTACATTGTGTCGCTCTACCAATCCTGCACTATGAGCGTGTCTGGCCAAATGGAACCGTTTATCGATCTGTAATCCCGCGCATATTTGTAGGATAACAGCAGCGATAAAATGTGGACCATTATCCGACCAGATGGCCCTCAGCAAACCAAACCTAGGAAAATATTCCTTGAGCATGGTTTTCACCCTCGTCATTGCTGTGGCATCTTTTACAGGGAAAGCTTCAACCCATTTACTAAAAGCACAAATGACTACCAGAACATATTTAAGGTTATTGCAATGCTCCATTTCAATAAAATCAAAGTGAATTACCTCAAAAGGGACAGAAGGTGGACCAAAACTACCCCTTGGTGTTGATTAACCGTTCCCCACATTGTGTTGTAGACAGACCATACAACTCTGGACAAAACGCTCTGCAGTTTTTGGGATGTTAACATTTACCCAGACAGTTTCTAACATTTTGCAATCATAGTGATGTACGAGTCTTGCAACATCCATTTTCCCTCTAAGTTATCCACCCAACACCCATCGTCATCCAACCTTGCCAAGCCCTCGGTCCATTGCTTAGTTTCCTCTAGAGTGGCATCTGCTTGGATATTCTTTATGGAATCAATTCCTTCATCTATAGTACAGTCGTTTGTGACTTCCCTTGTAGTGTACATATCTGAATAGAGATCAGTAGCAATCTATGATTTTCTGATGTGCCGCACATTTCATAATTGCTAGCTGAGTGGGAAGTGCAAGCGCTGAGAGTAGCTGAACTATCAAGGTGCCATATTGAATCTTTGTTCCATGTGCCCAAAGTCTATCAAAGTTGTGAACCACCCCAAAAGCATACTGACTATCAGTGTATATATTCACGCTAAAGCCTTCAGAAAGTTCACAAGCTCGTGTCATGCAATAATCTCTGTGGCCTGTGCGGAGTTATGTGAAATTCTTTTGGTTTCCACAATTGTGCTTAATGTAGTGATGGCATAAGCAGCAGTGGATGTACCATCTGGAAGTTTGAAACAAGAGCCATCACAAAACAGCTTTCCTTGTGGGCCGTTCAAAGGTGTATCTATCAAATCAATCCTGCCTTTAGTCTCTTGTTCTGTGGTATAAAGGCAGTCATGTGACATTTCATCACTACAAGCAATATCTTGCGGGAGAGGTAATAATTCAGCCGGATTCAATACACAACAGCTCTTAATTTGTATATGCGGTGCAAACAAGATCAATTCATATCTTGTTAATCGTGCCGAAGTAAGATGTTGTGTTTGCGTTCTGTTTAATAGAACGTCTACAGAGTGAGGTACCAACAAGGTTAAAGCATGGCCTAGGACCATTCCCTCGCTCTGTTTTGCAGACGCAGCAGCAGCAGCGACAGCTCTCAGACATCTCGGCAAAGAGCATGCAACAGGATCAAGGGTGGAGGAAAAGTAACGGCACAGCTTATTCTTCCCCCCATGTTCCTGCATTAACACAGCCAAGCACATCCATCACGTTCATGCACAAACAACTCGAAGGCCTTTTCATAATTTCTGTGTGCCCAAAACTGGTGCTGAACACAGTGCAGTCTTGAGCAAATCAAAAGCTTTCTGGTGTTCCAAGTTCCATGGCAATGGCAAAGAAATGCCCTTCTTTGTCAAAGCCAACATTGGTTTGATCACTAGCGAACAGTTTGGGATCCATTGTCTACAGTAAGAAGCCATTCCTATCAAGGCTCTGACTTCCTTCTGTGTATTTGGGACAGACATGCCAGAAACGATTTTAATTTGTTAAGGTGTCAATCTTGTTCCCTCCTTCGACAGGAGATAGCCTAAATAGGCTTGTTGAACATACTGTCGACAATATTGAAACTTTTTCAGTGAAGCTTTATGTCCATGTTTTGCTAGATGAATAAGCAATAACACAGTGCCTTCTTTACAAGCACTTTCTGAATCTGCAGCCAAAAGAAGATCGTCAACATATTTAAGCAATATTCAAGTAGTTGGCAACTCAAGTGTGTCGAGCTGTTCCTTCAAAGCCCTACTGTGAATGCTCAGACATTCCGTGTACCCTTGTGGCTCACGGGTGAATGTAAACGAGCATCCCCCTAGGGTGAACGCGTACAGGTATCTGCTATCCTTGTATATAGGAATGCTGAAGAAGGCATTCTTAAAATCGATTAAACTAAAATGAGTAGCAGAAGCTGGGAAGCTGGGATCATTGTTAATATCATTGTCACATCAGGCACAATAGGAAATTGTGGAGCGACGATCTTATTGATAGCATGTAAGTCGATAATGAAACGGAAAGGAATTACATTATCCCCTTTCTTATACAATGGTAAAATCAGACTATTGCACAAACTACCTGCAATTTCTTCAATTACCCCACGGTGTACAAAATCGGAAACTATAAACTTCAAAGCTTGCTCACCATCAATCGAAATCTTATACTAAGGAATTCATGGCAACTTTACTCCAGGTTTCAAAACAATTTTAACAGGCTCAATTTGCAAAATACCAAAATCATTGTCATCAATTGCCCATACACATTCCGGAACGTCACTAAATTCCGGCGGCAAAGGTCTAGTCAAAAACTGTGAGACAGAAAATTGCTGTGGTGAAATCGTTAAACGCACTCCATCCGAAGAACAATGAATTACCACATTTAATTCCTTCAACAGATTCAACCCCAACAAATTCTCACCACAGTTTGATGTCAAAAGAAATGGACAGTGATCCGTGAATGGACCCAGTGATATCGGTACCGGCAAAGAAACCGGACTAAACACTGGCATACCAGAAAACCCTACAGAAACATTAGTTTGCCCTGACAGTGGAATGTCTGGAACCCATGAATGGTCAATGGAACAATTCTGTGATCCTGTATCTATCAAGAATAGATGTTTCCTATTTCCCACCATCATCTCAACATAGGGACCTTTCTGATTAACGGGAATAGGTGTAAGTTCCAAACCCTGGTTCGGGCAATCCTAGCGAAACAATATATCAATGAAGGGAATGTCTTCAGAGAGATAAGAAGTAGAAGGATGATCAAAAATATTTCTATTATCCACACTCAGTGGCTGATTGTCTTACGAAAAGGACTGGGAATTCTGAGAAAACAGACTTCTACCAGGACCCCCTGCCCCAGGGCAGCCTCTGGATCATCTACCCATAATACCATATGTATTATTCGATCTCTGCTGGAGGATCGGGCATTGTGCTCGCCAATGACCCTCTTGTCTGCAATAAGCACATTTGTTTGCGTGTACAGGACCCAACGGTACGTTACCTTGTTGAACATACTGTCCCCGAAACTGTGTACTACCCCCTCTAGGTCCTCTAACAATCTTTTGCAACAACACCGTAGTTTTCAAGTATTGCTTTTTCTTTTCATTCCTTCACTTCTCATTATTTACTCGGTTTTCATAATACTGAGCCATATGCAACACTTCATACTGAGACTTAGCTTGCCATGCGCTCTCAGAAGTCTTAATTTGCGACTGGATGTCAGGTAACAATCCATGCACAAATTTGTACACAAATAATCTTTTTTCCAGACTCTGTGCTTAAATCCTGTCCACTAAAGTCTGAAAATACTTGTTCAAACTGATTAAAGAATTCGGTAGCACTCTCAGATTTTCCTTTGATAGAAGCAGTGAGTTTGTCCCAAACTATCCTACTTTCAGGAATTGGGCTTTCAATTTTGTCACTATTCTATCAGGCAAAGTCAGTAGCATCTCTGGTGGTCTTTCACCAGCTGGCCTATCTCTATCTTGCCTAGTCAAATTATCCAAGGTGTACCCTAACCTTGGTACATCGTCTATTGTCCTAATCTTTTTCCACAAATCGGCAGGTAGGAGCACAGGTAATAACACATATATATCACCCAGAATGAATACTGACGACCGCAAGACAGATTCTATCTCCTTATAAAATCCTGTCGGATTCTTGCTAATATCTGGGATAGATTGTCTGATGGTATTCACTTCCTGTCTTGAGAATGGGACGTGAACAAACTGCAATACATAATGTGCATCAATATCATAGGCGGCAACGCGTGTTGCGGCATTAGCCAGAATCTCGTCTTTAGGGACGAATGTTGGAGGAACCTCTCTCATAGGTAACTGAGTAACAGGTAACTCTGAACGCTTACTGAGCAACAAAACTAAATCGAGCGCTAAAGCAGCTGAAGGAGTGTCTGACAAAAAAGCTCTCTTATAGATGTAAATAATTCTGCAGGACAACAAATCTTTTTCTGTATACATTCATCCTGTAGGTACTCTACCATTACCTGTATCAGTTTCCTCTGCATTTCTGGCGTATACTGACTATACGTGTCAGATACTTCTACGGGAGATATCGACATATCTGAAATCCATCTTAGTTCATCTCTCATGCAAATTTGCGTTTCTTCACTCATCGATTTACTAAGAGGAAGGAACTGTTTCTGTACAAATATAGCGCTCAAACCTCACCATCTATTTCATCATCAAGATATGTCCAATGCTTCCAAAAAACCCACGGACAGCCACAGACAACCTGCACCCTTCACCTGCGGGCCTCCACCACAAGGGTGAGTACTAGTGAGTTTTGTACCCTCCTCTTCCTCCTCACTCGAATTTGCATCTTAAAAGGGGGTGTGGCCTAATGGGCCGAGAGCTCCAAAGACCCAGCAACAGCCAACAAAGCCACAGACAGCCTGCGCCCTTCGCCTGCGGGCTTCCGCCATAAGAGTGAGTACTGGTGGGTTTTGTACTCTCCTCTTCCTCCTCACTCTAATTTGCAGCAAGAAAGGGGGCGTGGCCTAACAGGCTGAGAGCTCCAGAGACCAAGCAACAGCCAACACAGCCACAGACAGCCTGCACCCTTCACCTGCAGGCTTCCATGTATAAGTGCAATCCTACCCACCATGGCCTTAATTTTACAGCATGGTTACATTTTGATTACTATTATGTTTAAAATTGCTAACCATGATGTTTATTTCCCACCTTTTTGGATCATTTACTTTTTTGACTGGTCCCAGCCATACATGGTCACGCTCTATTTCCAAGAGCTTGTATGTCCTTGGGAACTGGCAAGGACTGGGTAGGGAGTCCCAGACAGCGTAATGCATATACACGTCCAAATGAAACCACTGATGCATCATGGACTTTCTATCATGGATTGGATAACCACTCAGTTTTTGAAAGTTGCAAGTCCTATGATACGTGGGCTTGGGTGACACCGAGCCCAAGTTTCTGTATAACAGGAGCAAATTTAAAGCCAGTCTTCATTGACCGCTGGTTACTGGAATCTGAAGAAAAACAGCCATGGGATGAATGCTTGAAGCTACTACTGCAACAAGAATGAACAATGCCAAATCCCATTGGGTAAGCCTGCAATCGGACCCTGTCTATTGAACTGGAGGTAACAACCATTGCAGACCTGAAACTCATTGGATGCCCTCATGGAGCTCTTTGAACTCGTGGAGTCCGGTGGGGACTCCTCTGTGCCTAGACATCATACACCCACTTGTTCTGTGCAACTCACTTTGCAATGTCTTGGAAGGACTCTGACTTTGAAGCTCTGCTGCTTAGTGATTATGATTGGTCATTTATAACACGCTTAATACCCAGATGCTTCTAAGCGCTGACCCGGGGATCGAACCTGTGTTGCTCGACGCCGTCGTCCTTCCAAGGCGAGCGTGTTGCACCTGTGCTATCCTTCCGAGATAGAGCCAAAGGGTGTGAGGCAAGAGGAGCATCCTCCTTTTATGGCTCTTCCCTGGTGCACAGCCTGCGTTCTGCTGGGTTGGCGCTCTAAATGAGACCAGCCCTGATAATTAAACAGAAATTACGTATGCAACGTGCCCCTCACAGTTATTTTTGTAAATATCAGTAGTGCTACAGCTCATGGATATTCACAGAGGTCTAGAACTGCGGATATTTGTTTTAAAAACCTGTGAGTGGCATGCTGCACTGCACCTGTCAGCGTGTCACTAACAAATTTGCCATGGCAATCATGTTAGCATTGCTTCCAGCATGGCACCGGCATGCCTCAGGCATTGAAGTCTGTCTGGAGCATGCCAGCATTGCATGTCGAAATTTGTCCAGTGTGCTTCCCTTCAGAAGACCTATTAAGTGTGTGTGTTATTATGTACTTATGTTTGTATTTCTGTGTTTGAATGTATGAATATGTGTGTTTGAATGCATATGTATGTAATGTGTGCATGAATGTATGCATGTGTGTGTTTGAATTTATCTATGTGTGTTTGGTTTGAATGAAATGCATTTTATTTGTGTGCAACACTAATTAGTGAGTCGAGATGTGTGCGTGTATGTATGCATGTATGTATGCTTATGCTAGGATCAGAGTATGTCTGGTGTGTGTGTGCCTGTGTGTTTATCATCTTTGCAAGGGATTTAGATCGACCAATCATACAATGTGCCTACTTGGTCACTGTAAATCCCTTGCAGAGACTGCTGGCAGAGATAGCTTTTGTGTCAGCATCCTCATGCATGTGATTGAAAGTGACCATTAATGGCATAAATAGGTTGTGGCCGCAGCTTCATGGCATGGATAAGCTGCCAGGAATGGACACTGTAGATCTCATGCCACAACCTATTCATACCAGTAATGGTTACTTTAAATCATGTGCATTAAGCGATTCATCCATTTGATTTAAACAGGGGATGCTCAACAATGATGGGTAGAGGTGCGTGGACCCCCTGAACCCTTGCCCATTATGGAGGACCCATTCTGGCCTCGGAGCGCTCCCTCAGCTACCTGTTGCAGCTGAGGGAATACTCCCGGGCTAGCTTGAACTGTCAAGGGGAAATGCAGTTCCCACTTGACAGTTCATAAGCCAGTTGGGCTAGTCCAATGGGCCAGACAAGGCCAGATGCGTGTTGCTTCCCCATTCCTGCATGGCCATTGTGGTTGCAGTTTGGGGTACTGTGCATTTTTACGTGCGTGGAGCCCTCCTGCACCTCTTTGCCATTTATGTGGGTTGTAGAGCCGCATCAGTAGCAATCCAGCTCCTGCGTGCATGTACAGGAACCTTTAAGTGCTGGTAATAGAGGTAAATCCCCATTCCATGGAGTCCCATATGACTCCATGGGGCAATTGCCAGCTGTACCAGCACTGTTAATACTGGTGCCAGTAATGCCGACTATTTTGTGCTGGTAGCCTGCGGCTGAACTTGAACTTTGCTGGTGCGGAAATGTGCAGGTAAACGGAATTACTGGCACGTTATTATCGCACTGGTGAAGTCATAATCACCCCCATGGCTAGACTGGCAATTTGGGGGCAGTTCTGGCTGTGACATGATGTTTTTGACTTGGCATCTATGATAAACCAAGCATGATATGTGTTATTACTTGGCTAGGCTGGCATTTGGGGTAGCCAGTCTAGCTCTTTCTTATTGTGGCATGACATGTTTTAATGGACGTCTATGATGAACCAAGCATGGTATGTTTTATTACTTGGCTAGACTAGAAGTTTGAGGAAGCCAGTATAGCCATTTCTTACCATGGCATGACATTTGTTTTTACTGGCTATCTATGATGAACCAAGCCTGATTTTTCTTATTACTTTGCTGGACTGGCATTTTGGGTTAGTCAGTCTAGCCCTGTCTTACTGTTGCATGACATTTTGCACTGGGCATCTATGATAACCCATGCATGGTATGTGTTATTACTTGGCAACATTGGCATTTTGTGGTATTGTGTTTATCCCTTTCTTCCTGTGGCATGTTTTTTTATTCTGTGCATCTATGATAAAACAAGCATGTTAAGTATTGTTACATGGCTAGGCTGGCATTTTGGTGCAGCCTGTCTTGCTATTTCTTACAGTGGCATGACCTTTTTTTCTGGGCATCAAGTATAAAGCAAAATTGATAAGTGTTAGTATGTGTCTAGACTGGACTCCATTGTGCAGCCAGTTTGGAAATATTTATTGTGGCATGGCATTTTTAAAGGCAACGCCAGTAGGAGTATGTTTTTTTGTGGGGATACTAAAATATAACGGCAGAGCCAGTGTGAACATGTCTTTTTAGAGTACCATTACTGGCATTATTGTGTGCAAGAAAACATGAGTATGTTCTTATACAGTCATTCTGGCACATATTGTATGGGCACAGCCAGTGTGAAAATGTTTGTATAATGTCATATAGGCAAAGGCTTAACGACCTGCCTGCCCCTACCACAATACACCCTTGGTTGGTTCAGGCTCAATGCTACCCTTGGTTGCTTTGGCATATTTGTGACAAATATTTACGCCCATTCAATTACAAAATACACCAGCTGCCACTGCTTGTGCCACCAGCCTCATGCATGTGATTTAAAGTTACCATTACTGGCTTGGATCGGTTGTGGCAGCAGCATCATGAAAATAATATAAGGTGGTGTTCTGTTGGTGCCGTGGCATTTCCTGGATTTGTTCATGTAAACCAACTGTCATTTTATGACTTTTAACTCATTTTTGTGATGCAAAATGCATGATTTCAGCACATTATTTAAAAACAATATCCCCAATTAACTACTCTGTGCAAGCAATAGTGAGAGAAGTCATCCTCGTGGACATGGGCTGACATTAATGGATTAGTTCATTGATCTTTCATAATATCCTTAATACCACAGACCGGTCTCTTAGCGCGGGACTAGGATTCAAACCTATGTTGTTTTGCATTGTCTTGCATCCAAGACAAATGTTTTGTCACTGAGTTATACTTCTGGCCCATTGGTCTTCTAGGTTTGGGTTCGAGGGCCAGGGATGAATACCTGTTTTTTTTGCCCCCCCATGGAATCTATAATTGCAAAAAGAGCACTCTTGCAGACACTCTGGCCTTCTTTTTGGTGTTGGAACCTGGTGTAGAAATCTCACCTGGAGTGTACTTAAACACCTCAGATTGGTGTCTGGCTTAGTTCTATTCCTTTACAGTAAACCTATTAGTGGTTGACTATTTTATTGAATCCATTAAACCATAGTGGACAACTTTGACATCGTTTTTTAACTCTGTACGTACAGAAAACTGGTTGCTTACTTGACACTATTGATAGGCAATTTTACATAGCATAGGGCCTCATTACACGGACGGCGGTAACCATGGCGCTATCAGCGCCATGGTTGCCGCCGGTATTTTACTGAGTCTGCCTTGGTGAATGGGGGAATTACCGCCCCATTCCAAGGTTGGCGGGGCGGTTATTCCCCATTCACCAAGGCCCTTCCCCATTCCCATTTGAGCCCCCATAGGGCTCAATGGGAATGGGGAAGGAGCAAATAACAATATAATAATATTTGCCCTGAAGTCCCTCAGCGGGTCCCTTCCTTAACGTGTGGTCTGGCCACACGTTAAGGATGGGACCCGCTGAGGGACCTCGTAGTATGGCGCTAAGGGATTACCGGCACCGGTGCCCTTACCGGTGCTGGTAATCCCTTAGCGCCATCCGTGTAATGAGGCCCATAGTGTTGGACGTCTTAAGACAGTTTGCCTATGTGTTGTTGTGCCCTATACATTTACAAGAGTTATAAGATAACTGTACATTTTTTTCACCCCACTTTAGCCTACGTAACAGAATATTTTCTGACTACCTGTGTGCTTGTGTTCCTAAATAGAATTGTTTTACTTACTTACTAATTTCCGTATTTTAATACAAGCGTTGTTTATTTTAAATGGGCACTTCCCTAAGTGTACAATCTGTTTCTTGACAACAAATCTGTATGTGGTTTGTACTTTACACTAGTTGTCTCCCTACCTTTGTCTAAGCCTTACTTCTCAGTCACATTAGCAGTGAGTGTTTGGTTAAACTTGGTGGAAACCCTGCAAGCACACCAAGATTGCTATCTGAGAACCCATATCAATTGAGGTTCTAAAAAACGTGTAGCGCTGGGAGAGTGGCCTTTGTGCCTGGCTAGTAGCTTGCAACTTGAAATTGTTACCCCTGTGCAGGATCATGATTTATGCTACTGGACAAAAAAGTGCTTGTCTGACAATTGACAAAGAACAAACGTGCCTTAGAGGAACTTATGTGACTGGCAAACAAATCAGACATGATACATTATGTTCCTGACATAATAATGGCAACCAAAAGGAGTGTGCAACAAAATATACCAATAAAGTTCACATTCTACTAAAATGAAGTAATTCAGAAACTGCCTGGTCTGAAGAGGAACTTTAAAGGAAAAATTAATCTTTTATTTGGCATGAATGACTTGGTTGAAAGAAGTATGAATTACAAAAATGTGTGTGTTCCACATATTTAAATTATATGTATGTTAAATATATATCCATGTGCCTATAAACTCCCCCATTGGCGATTAATAACTTTCTACTCCCTGAAAAATTAGTTTACTTCAAAAGCAGAAAAATAGGGATTAAAATGACTTCAAAATCGTATCTGCATCCATGCTTGTATTCATCTCATAGGAAGTGAAATGAATGGGTACAGAATGTGGCCCATAGTTGTTTTTCACACCTTCCTCAGCTAGCCTAAACAAATAAAAGCTTCACTGAGGTTGCCCAGGAAGAGAACCTGATATAGGTTTGCTTTATAAAACTGCACTGCTCAGCGGAATAATGCATGTAGTACCTTGTCCTGTAACTAGGGGTCCATCTTCTGCAATTGTCTTTCAACAGTCACACTCGATGCATGAGATTCTTGAGGCCCCAAACAAAGAATTCATAATTATACTGAAAAGCCTAATCAGCAGAAAATAATCAAAAGGTACAGTTGCTTTGACTGCTAATATGTTCTGGCAAACAATGATTAATATGAGGCCGTTTCCTTCAGATGGAGTGGGGAGGATAACAGCAAGACATTCTAAATACTTAACTGACATTTCCACATGGGTATCTCAGTTAAATGCCTAGTATTTAGCCTTCAGGAAAGCATGTGTAAAGCCATCATGAAATGGGGCCATAGACTGTACCTCTTAGACCTGTGGTGTCCTTTTATGACAGTCCCAATAAAAATAAATGACACTTGCTCGGTGTGCACAATTCATGGCAAATGAATAGCTTGTCATAATGTCGCTATGTAGATGTAATGAGAGAAAGGGCAGCCCTGAGGATGAAAAGATTACTGAGGTGAACGTCATTGCAATTGTATCATTGGAGGAAAAGCAGGACAGTATCTTTAATTATGCAAGATAATCTGCCAGGTGATCTGACTACTCTTCTAGGAGAAGTGAATGGCATAGACTGTGGCTTGAAGCTGGTCACAGGAACAGTTGCAAATACTGAGTCAATCTCGAATGTTCTGACAAGAGAGAATCAGGAACTGGTTTTGGAAATTAGAAATATGATATTGGTTTGTGAAAATAAGATATGCAGGCATAACCTAAACATTTCTGGCTTTCCAGAAAACAAAGAAAATAATGCCATGGATTTTCTGCAAAAGTAATTACGAAAACTCTTTGACCTACGCCCACATTGAAATCAAATTTAAATGGTGCATAGAACTGCATGAGCGAGACTGACTAATAATGACCATTCATCCATACATTGATCAAAAACACCATGATAGTCAATACATCATTTATAAAAGATTACTTTATAAATAAGATTTTTTAAACTAATATGTGAACGGAGTAAGGAGTTTTAGAATATATGTTAATGTTAAAGGACATTTGTACCGCGCATTATCACCACCGGAGTGGTCCCCTGGTGCTCTGGCGGCTCTGAAAGAGGAGGGGAGGTTGAGTTAGTGGGAGGAAGCAGGAAAAGTGCAAGAGAGCAGTGATGTGCTGTTGGCGGCCTCAGCCCTGTGGGTCCGTTGGCTGGGCCTGGGGTGTTTGCGGCTGGTAGTCGTTGTGTACTGTTGTGCAAGACTATGTGTGTTTTTGTTTTGTTGTTGCAATGTATTGAAGTTTGTGCGGTTTGTTGTGCTGTAGGTTTTGGTTGTGTTTGGTATGGAGTTTGAGAGGTGTATGCAGAAAGGGAAATTGTTAGTAGGGTTGGTTAATTTGCGTCTCTATCCTGAATTGAGGCGCTCGGCTTGCGTAGTCTCCCTTGATGCGGCTCTGTCCTGATCTAGGTCCGACTAGCATATACTCTTCTGGCCCCCACCTCTAACATGCTCTCTCATAGCTCCCCTTATCCTCCCTTCATACTCCTGTGGCCAGTGCACCTGCCAATGTCAACCTCTCAGCTAGTGTGGTGATTGCCAATATCTCGACAATTCCACACCACTGTGGTACCTGGTGGTAACTAAAGGGTGTGCGAAGGTGTTGGTGGGATTATCTGGGTAGTTGACCCAGTCTCAGTGCGTGCCACCTGTGTTTTAGTCTATCCGGAGTCACCCGTCCAGGTGCTGTGGGAGTTATCCTCTCGGGTCGGGTGATGTCCGTGTTCTTTCCGGTTTAGTCATCCTTTTTCCAGTTTTGGTTTCCAGATTTAGTCTGTGGTGTCGAAGAGCCAGGTTTTTAGTGATTTCCTGAATTTTAGATGATCTTTAGTGTTTCTTATTTCTTTTGGGATGTTGTTCCAGGTTTTTGCGGCTAAGTGGTAAAAGGAGGTGCCTCCAAGTTGTTCCTTAAGGTATGGTTTGAGTTCCAGGCGGATTTCGTTGCTTGATCGGAGGGGTCTCGTTGTGAAAGGGGCCACTAGGGGTCCCTCGTGCTATGGAAACAAGGCAATGACCATACACGAAAAGATGCGCCAGACACGAGGTTTCAAATTCCCAATGCTAGGGTTTATTGCAAGCAAAAGATAGTATCAATTGGCCAATTCTGATCTCACGCCCCGCAACGTGAGTTTCCTAGACCTCGAGGGATGCAAGAGAGCGAAATACGTACATCAGTTACATATATACAAAATGCATATCATACAATCAGCAAAGTCATGTTCAAAACCCCTCTGTATTAAGTTCCTTTGAACTCGGGATGACGATGGACATATCCGATGAGTATGACAATCATAATGCTTTCGATGTCTATTCTAGTAACAATGTGCAATTTAGAAAGTGCGGAGGGATCTTTTAGAACACGGTGGTTCTGTTCTCGGAAGCAATCTGTACACGGGGGGAGAGCCACATTCCAAGCTTTGCTATCTATGAGGTACTATTCGTGTCCTGGGAGCCGACACGTTCTAAGGGGTTTTGCGAAGGGTGTGCCGTAAATGAAGCATAATTCAAGCCTTTAACTGTATTATTCTAACATATTCTACCATCGTACGAGACTGGCTGGCAGCTGTGAAGTGATTAAATGCCCTGCAGCGTCCTCCCAAGGCTACAGAGAGGGAGCGTGGGCATTCCTTTCTGGGCTACTCATGAGCAGCAAACTCTTCAGTCCCCCGAACTTGTCCTTTCATATTCAGACAACAATGTTAACAGTTGAGCAGAGTAAGCAGAATCCACAAGAATTGCAAGCTGCAGAGCAGTTTTTCGACAGAAAGCAATGAGCAATGGTTAACAAGCAAAATGACGATTCTGCTACGTTTAAAATGGCCGCTTGTTGGTCAAGCATAACAGTCTATATTTCTATAATTCGGTGCATAAGACGGTTGGCCCACGACCATCAAGATACATCTATCATTCAAATGAAGGGTATTCATTTTTCCAGATTGACAGTTGGTTTGTAGATTGTTATTTTCTTTTGTAGGAATTCTGCTACTTGTCCGCTGATTGCCCTGTGCGTTATGCACATTGTTTTGGAGGTGATGCAATGTTTTACTGGGAGCCAGTGTAGTGTTTTTAGGGCTGGAGTGATGTGGTCTCTCCTGCATAGTTTGAGGAGTAGTCTTGCTGCTGCATTTTGGATCCGTTGCAGTTTCTTCAGGAGGTATTCTGGTATTCCGAGATAGAGGCTGTTTGCATAGTCGATTTTTGACATGATTAGGGCGGCGATAGTGAGTGTTTTGTGCATGAAGGAGAGGAAAGGTAGAATTCTTCTTGCCGTGTGGTGGAGGAAAAAGCATTTCCTCACTGTTGCATTTATTTGTGGTTCCAGGCTTAGGGTGTTGTCCATTAGGACTTCCCGATTTTTTACTACCTTCGATGGTGTTGGTGCGTGTCCCATTTCTGTAGGCCATGGGATGGTGGTTTCGTTCTCTTGGTCTTTGGGTACGATCATTATTTCTGTCTTTCCTGGGTTGATTTTCAGGTTGTTGGCATCCATCCAGTTGAAGACTTCTTTTAGACACAGGTTAGGGTTGAATGGTTGGCATCGGTGTCTTTGATTTTGTAGATGATCTGAGTGTCATCTGCGTAGTTGTAACATGTAATGTTGTATTTTTTGAAGATTTCGATGACCGGAGTCTGATAGATGTTGAAATACAGTGGAGATAGTGAGGATCCTTGTGGCACTCCACAGTCGTTCATTTGTGGAGTGGATTTGAAAGGTTTTATCCATATGGTTTCTGTTCTGTCTGCTAGGAATGATTTGGTCCAGCCTAGTGCTGTGTCTGTTATGCCTATGTCTTCTAGTCTTTTGGTCAGGGTGTCGTGGCTAACTGTGTCAAAGGCTGCGGAGAGGTCGAGCTGAATAAGGGCTGAGGTAGTGTTTGAGTCTGCGTTAGTTTTGAGGTCGTCCCAGATGGATAGTAGTACTGTTTCCGTTCCTCTCGCTGGTCTGAAACCGATTTGAGCTTGATCCAGTAGGTGGTGTTTTTCTATGTGTTCTTGGGTTAGTTGATATACGTGGGTTTCTAGACATTTTGCTGGGTAGGGGATGTTAGAGATCGGCCTGTAGTTGGAAATGTCATCCACGTCACCACTTGTGTTTTTCAGGAGTGGCTTGATGTATGCTGATTTGAAGATCTTCGGTACAGTCCCTGTTGATAGTGATAGATTTAGAAGGTTTCTGTAGTGTTCTGCTGGTGATCCTTGTGCGAGGATTTGTAGATGTCTAGGGGAGAGGGGTCCTTGGGTGATCCCGCTTTTTTGCTTCGTTTTACCAGCATTGTGAATGCCTCTGCTGATATGTCAGGAAAGCTTTGGAGTTTGTGCTGTGGTTCAGTGTTAGGTTCGTTGGGTTGTGTGTTGTGGTTGGTTGGTCGCTTTTGTATGGTTTGTCAGATGTCATTGATTTTTTTTTTTAAGTGATCTGCCAGGTCGTTGCATAGTTTTTCTGAGGGGGTTGGGGTGTTATCGCAGCCTGGTGGGTTTCTCATTTCTTCAATGATGCTAAACATTTCTTTTTTTTTGTTGGTGGCATTGTTGATTTTGTCATCGTAATGTCTTCTCTTTGCCTTTTGAATTTCCTTCTTGTATGCGCGGATTTGTTTCTGGTACAGTGTTTTTTTCCCTGGGTTGTATTCTTTCCTCCATTCCAATTCCATCCTTTTGTTTTCCTTTTTCATGTCGTTTAGTAGTGGGGTGAACCATTTTGCCATTGCTCTTTTTTTTGATGGGGTGAACGGTTTTTCTGGGGCGATCTTGTTTATTATATCCATGATCCATTTGTGCAGTATCTCTGCTTTCCCGTCTAGGTCCGCTAGCTCCAGTTCTGTAGTTGAGGGTTTCGTTAATTCCAGTTGTTCGAATAGGTTGCTTTCTTTGACGTGTTTCCAGTTTCTTTTGGTGGTGGTTATGAGTCTCGGATGTTGGATGTAGGCTTGGGTAGGCAGAGTGATCACGAATGGGATGATGAGATGGTCGCTCCACAGTATTTGTATCGGAGGCACCGTGGTGATGAGTTTTGCTTTGGCGAAAATTGCATCTAGGGTGTGTCCTGCCGAGTGCGTTGCTCCTTTGACTAGTTGTCGTAGTTTCATGGTGCTGAGTTGTTCAATTAGTGAATTTTGGGAGTTGGCGTGGCTGTCTTCAAACCAGATGTTGAAGTCCCCCAGGATGATTAGGTGTTCGTGGTTGATGGCTAAGTTGGTGATGGCTTCTATGAAGTTCTCGACGAATGTTGCAGCATATGTTGGCGGTCTGTATACCAGGATGAATGTGATGTTGGTTTTTGGGCTCACTGTTAGGTGTATTACCATGGTTTCGCAGTTGAGGATGTTGAGTGGTTCGTCTGTTTTCATTTTCAGGTGTTCTTTGAATGCTAGAGCGATGCCTCCTCCCTTTTTGTTTTTCCTGTTTATTTATAGGCATTTGAAGTCGGTTGGAAGGCAGCTTTGGAGTGTGATTTTGTAGTTGTCGTCCAGCCATGTTTCTGTGATGAACAGGATGTCAATGCCGTTGTCGTCGAGTAGGTCGAAGATCTCTGTTGAGTGTTTTGAGATGGATCTTGCGTTTATTAGATTGCAGTGAAGTTTGGAGGTGTTGTTTGGTCTTTGGGCTTTGTCGAGGTCGTCTTCTGTTCAGTTTTGAGGTTTCTTTCCTGGTCGGTCACTTGTTGGGCTGTGGGATTCGGGGTGTCAGCGTCTTCGAAGAGTTTTTCTAGGTTTTGTCTTGGGTTTTTTGTGTTTTCATTGCTTTCGTCTTCCGGGAGTTGTGGTTGTTGATTGGAAGTTCCGCTTGCTTTGGTGATGTAGGGGGTTATTGCGTCGGTCGTCTGTTTGTTGTTTGTGTTGGTCATGCTTCTTCTACTTGCTTGTGTTAGGTTGTTTGATGTTGTTGCTTCTAATGTTGGGTTGGATTTCCGTGGTGGCCAGTTGTCTGTGAGGTATGGAGTTAGGTAGAGGGATTTGTCTCTTCTCTCAGAGTTGCTTCGGTTTGTGTTCCTGTCTGTGGGGGTCCAGTCTATGGTTGTTGTTCTAAGTTGCTGTTCTGGAGAGTTTGTTCTTTCATCTCTTCATCTTTTCATTGGAATGGGTTGTTTACGTGGCATTGTAAGATTGAGAGTTGTTTAGTCTTTTTTTGGTGACGTTTAGTTGGTCCTGCTTTGGTCTGGTTGTCTTGTGGTCTTGTGGTGTGGTGTCGGGTGAGGGGGTCTCCGCTACTAGTTTGGGCTCCATCTGTAGGTGGTATTCGGCTGGGGTTGGTGACTCGTTCAGTCGCTGTTCTAGGAGGGGAAGGGGGGTAGTAAGGTTTATTAGGTTTGGTGTTATCGGTGGATCTCTTTACTGTCCATCTCCCTGAGCGTGGTTCACTGTGGTGAGCAGGCTGTGTGGGTTGGGAAGGGTATCTGCTGGTTGGAGGGTGGCTTGGATGGGCGCAGCTTGGACTTTCGCCTTGTGATGCGAGAGGCCCTAGTCAGAGTGACCCCCCACCGTAATTCACTGGTGACATGAGAGTTAGCTAAATTTGCGAGTGAGCTAGATTTGAGGTACCTGTATAGTGGGGGAGAGGCCTATCAATGCAGTTTGGAGATCAGACTGTCAAATGAGAAATTATATTGTGCCTCCTATCGTAATAAATATATGTATATTGGCCTACGCCAAGCTGCTTACAAGTCGCGTGCGAAGAAATCCGTGTTGCAAGGTCCTGACCTTAAAATCAATTTAAGCCGCCATTTTAGGTCAATCCGCCATTTTAGGTTCGCTTTGTTAAGTCACCCTGTGTGTTAAAATGGTGGACGATGTCATTCCGAAATACAACACGGCTGTCTTGACCTCTGTATGTAGCTAATATGTAACTTGCCTGCAGGCCACTTGTTGAGGTCGTGAACTGAGACCTTGTCCTTCGTTGACCTGTGTTTAAAGGATTACTCGTGCAATGAAACTAATCCGTGAGCATATGTTAAGAACAATGTATTCAAATACTGAACATAGAACACTTGTTTAAACTACATTGTATTAATGTTTGAGAAGACCTGCATGGGAAATCCCAGAATACACAGTTGCCGTATAGGCTTGTTGAAATATGTATTAAAAGCAAACCAGTTACATGTGGATGTGCAAAACTCAGCATGAACCCTAGATCGGTGATGTATTAGCGGAATATTAACCCGAAGTAGGGCTGGACATCGTGCTCACCGAGAGTATAAAAGACCAATGCATTCTAATGTACAGCGTGTCTCACTGAACACACTGAACCACGCTGGAGTTCGTTGTGTTGCATTGAGGGCCGATAGCTATCTGATTTTGCTCTGTTCTTCGTAACTAGATTCAGTGTAAAATAAAGTACTTTGTATGTTCCTTTGTAACCCGTATTCGGTGTATTTCCTTTTGGGGTACTCAGCCTCGATATTTTGATTTTGTTTTCACAAGACAATGCAATTTGGTCACAGAGGCCCTGCTAAGTCTGAGAGACCTGTATAGTGGGAGAGAGGCCTATCAATGCAGTTTGGAGATCAGACAATGCAATTTGGTTCCAGAGGCCCTGCTAAGTTTGAGACACCTGTATAGTGGGAGAGAGGCCTATCAATGCAGTTTGGAGATCAGACAATGCAATTTGGTCACAGAGTCCCTGCTATCAATGCAGTTTGGAGAACACACAATGCAATTTGGGCACAGAGGCCCTGCTAAGTTTTGGACACCTGTATAGTGGGAGAGAGGCCTATCAATGCAATTTGGAGAACACACAATGCAATTTGGTCACAGAGGCCCTGCTAAGTTTGAGACACCTGTATAGTGGGAGAGAGGCCTATCAATGCAGTTTGGAGAACACACAATGCAATTTGGCCACAGAGGCCCTGCTAAGTTTGAGACACCTGTATAGTGGGAGAGAGGCCTATCAATGCAGTTTGGGGAACACACAATGCAGTTTGGACACAGAGGCACTGCTATCAATGCAGTTTGGAAAACACGCAATGTAATTTGGGCACAGAGGCCCTGCTAAGTTTGAGACACCTGTATAGTGGGAGAGAGGCCTATCCATGCAGTTTGGAGATTAGACTATGCAATTTGGGCACAGGGCCCTGCTATCAATGCAGTTCGGAGAATAGACAATGCAAGTTGGGCACAGAGGCCCTGCTAACTGTGAGACACCTGTCTAGTGGGAGAGAGGTCTATCAATGCAGTTTGGAGAACACGCAATGCAATTTGGTCACAGAGGCCCTGCTATCAATGCAGTTTGGAGAACAAACAATGCAATTTGGTCACAGAGGCCCTGCTATCAATGCAGTTTGGAGAACACACAATGCAATTTGGTCACAGAGGCCCTGCTATCAATGCCGTTTGGAGAACACACAATGCAATTTGGGCACAGAGGCCCTGCTATCAATGCAGTTTGGGGCAACGGGGGGTGATCACATTGGTAAGCATTGCTTTAGCCTAGTGGCCAGGTATCTAGGGTAGAGCTGTACCTCTCCCCAACCCAAGCCACCCTACCATACTGGTCCTTGTAGTTTCGGCTTGATAGCTGTCCACTGGCTTTCCCTTCGGACACCTGCTGACACTTCCTGAAGCCGCCTCTGTTGGAGCCGCCCTTGGCCTTGGGGCCCTTAGCCACAGGGCTGCACGGGCAGAGGGCTGCCCTGGGAGGACCGGTGATAAAGGTCGAGGGGCCTATCACAGCGTGGGTAAGCGGGTTGGGAGGCGGGAGGGAGGCAATCAGGAAGAGGGTGTAGAGGTAGGGGAAGGACGGCAGCAGGGGGAGCAGGAGGCCTGGGGGGGTTTCTAAACCAAATTTAAGTCCAAATGGGCTTCTTGCTGGGGCTGCACTCACTGCGGTTCCACTGGAAAGTGGAGTTGGTGCAGGCGAGTAGGTCGCTAGGCCCTGGCCACTGGATGGGAACGGCCTATCAGAGCAGGGGTAGGCGGGTCGTGAGGTGGGATGGAGGTGATCAGGAAGAGAGTGTAGAGGTAGGGGAAGGACGGCAGCAGGGGGAGCAGAGGGCCTGGGGGGGGGTGTCCTAAACCAAATTTAAGTCCAAATGGGCTTCTTGCTGGGGCTGCACTCACCGCGCTTCCACTGGAAAATAGAGTTGGTGCTGGCGAGCGGGTCGCTAGGCCCTGGCCACTGGATGGAAACAGCCTATCAGAGCGGGGGTAGGTGGGTCGGGAGGCGGGAGGGAGGCGTTCAGGAAGAGGGTGTAGATGTGGGGGAAGGACGGCAGCAGGGGGAACAGAGGGCCTGGGGGGGGTTTCTAAACTAAATTTAAGTCCAAATGGGCTTCTTGCTGGGGCTGCACTCACCACGCTTCCACTGGAAATATAGATATTTATATTGTCGATCCAGAAAAACAGACACCCCTCGATCATGTTAATGTTAATGTTAAAGGACATTTGTACCGTGCACTATCACCACCGTAGTGGTCCCCTGGTGCTCGATCTTGGGGAAATGCACTATGTTGGCCGAAAGACCAACCGTCTCATGCTCTTATTGTTAGTAATACATAATCCTAAACTTGACCGAAGTGCGCCCATTTTAAGGTGACAGAAATTGCCATCTTGTTTTCTCTAATGCTTGCTTATTGCTTTCTGTTCTAAATGCTTCGCTGACATGATATTCTGCTTTACCTGTGTGCAATGCAAGGCCAAGGGAAATATGCTGAAACATAACGTAGCAATCCTGATAGAAATACCCGGTCTCCTCCAGCGCGCTATCCTTGAAAGAGGGCAGCGAGGCATCCTAATCAGCCCACAGGTGCCAGTGTGTCTCGAAAACACAGTGAAAATACTCGGAACGAACATTAAATGGCTTGAATTATGTTCTTCTTTGTGGCCACCCTTATCGAGCCCTGCAGAGTCCTGGAGAGCGAGTTGACCCCCAGGACCCAAATAGAAACTAGGAGATAGGAAGGCCTGGAATGTGGCTCTCCCTCCCCCCCCACATGAAGCTTGCTAGCGAGAACAGAAGCATTCTGTTCTTTTCAACAAAGACTTATGTGTGCAGCCTTACAAAATTGCAAACTGTTGTGAAAACAAATGTTTGCGGTGTCATACTCGTCACGATTGTCAATCATCGTGCTCAGTTTAAAGGAGATGTGCAAGGGGCGGTTTTTGATGTGACACTACTGATTGTAAGATGTTAGTTTTGTATATATGTAACTGATGTTTGTGTCTCGCTCTCTTGCGTCTCCCGAGGTCTGTTAGACACACGTCGCGGGGCGTGAGACCAGTTGGCCAACTGAGACTATTTACTTTGCAATAAACCCTAGCTTTTGGGAATACAACCTTGTGTCTGGCGTATCAGTTCGTGTGTGGTGACTGTGCCTTGTTTCCACATTCGACGGTCCCTCAGGGGCCCCTTCAAGATGGCGCCCGAATAGGGACCCTCCCACACTTGTTCCATCGTGTACGTTGCAAAATAAGGAAGGCGGTAAGAACAGCGAGGACGGGAATGATCGAGCCGGGATCAAAAGGTGTTCGGGGCGCCCCTGCGTAAGCGAAGAGACTCCTTTCTGCAGATCTGCACACAGCTGATCCCTGATCGACGTGCCCGGCCAGTGAACAAGGAGGTGAGGGTCCCGAAATGAGGCAGAGCCGAGATACGCAGACACAACGTCATTGGTTGCGTCAGTATACGGACGAATTGTGTCTTGGAAAGACAAATTGACTAATCAGGTGAGTCGTGCCCCAATTCGTAAGTAATCCTGATATTGGTTGAGAGTTGCTTTTGCAAAATCAAACACCCAGAGTAAGTTTGATTAACCAAGGGTAAGGTTAAAACATGCCTGGGGTATTGTCCACCCTAGCAGGGTTTTTCCGCTGCGGTGGACAATCTTTGGAAACTGGCCAGGTTGCACCTCCGGGGGGAACGCCGGCTTATGATATGTATGTGAAATATGGTGTGGGAGCGATAATGTTTTGTGAAATTTGGCAAAGTCAAACCAGAAAGCAGGAAGATCTTCAGTGGCCGAGGAATGGGAGTTTTGAGATGGAGCGAATAGATAACCTGGAAAAGGTTTTGATAAGTAAAAAAACACGCCCCACAGCACTCGATATCCTTAGAGATTGGAGGAGGGAAACGATGGTCCGATTTAGAAGTAGAGAGAAACATGCGTGCAGGCATAAATCGAAAACAGAAAAGGAGGAGGAGGAGTGGATTAATAGCTTGAGGAAAGCAAATAGACGCGACCAGTTAAATATCGGGAAAATATATCCACAAAGAGAGTTACACTCATCAGACAAATTGATAAATACAATATTAACTGAAACAAAACAAGGCCAGAGAATAGAAACTAAAAAGACCATGTTAGTAGCTGCTGCTCAGCCCCTCCTAACCCCAGCACAGCCACAGGCTGCATGAGTAACCACGCCGCCCACTAGTCAGCCCGCCCGAGTGTTTCGCAATTACCACAGCCCCAACAGACATCTCTCGCTTACACTGCCCCTCCGCACCTCCCGCCCAAGAGGGTGTCGCCATCAGGACTGCTCCCCCAATAAGCGAACTTGAACAAAGTGAATGTGTGAGAGTGACCCGCAGCGCGATCAGCAAGGAGAGAAAGCGAGAGTTGCAAGAGCAGGCGGAAATGTATATAGACGATAATGATGAGGCGGCCACGCTAGCTTCGATGTATGATTTCAGGAGAAGCAATGAAAGACAGGTATTGTTGGAATGCATGGGGGAATATTTGTCGACACAATGGAAAAAGTTAATTGGGAAGTTGCCGCCACAACGATTGTTGGATTTGAATGCATTAGCCCGTTGTAGAGAGAGAGATGAAGAAATAAAAGAGCATGTGGACCGACTTTTTGAACTTAAGAATGAACTTGATGAAGAATATTTTGAAGTACTTACCACACCGGGGTATAGTAGGGAAGATATTGAGAGGGGTAGGAAAGAAACAGTACCCAACAGACAGCAGCGATCAGCAAGGAGAGAAAGCGAGAGTTGTAAGAGCAGGCGGAAATGTATATAGACGAGAATGATGAGGCGGCCACGCTAGCATCGATGTATGATTTCAGGAGAAGCAATGAAAGACAGGTATTGTTGGAATGCATGGGGGAATATTTGTCGACACAATGGAAAAAGTTAATTGGGAAGTTGCCGCCACAACGATTGTTGGATTTGAATGCATTAGCCTGTTGTAGAGAGAGAGATGAAGAAATAAAAGAGCATGTGGACCGACTTTTTGAACTTAAGAATGAACTTGATGAAGAATATTTTGAAGTACTTACCCCACCGGGGTATAGTAGGGAAGATATTGAGAGGGGTAGGAAAGAAACAGTACCCAACAGACAGCAGCGATCAGGAAGGAGAGAAAGCGAGAGTTGTAAGAGCAGGCGGAAATGTATATAGACGAGAATGATGAGGCGGCCACGCTAGCATCGATGTATGATTTCAGGAGAAGTAATGAAAGACAGGTATTGTTGGAATGCATGGGGGAATATTTGTCGACACAATGGAAAAAGTTAATTGGGAAGTTGCCGCCACAACGATTGTTGGATTTGAATGCATTAGCCCGTTGTAGAGAGAGAGATGAAGAAATAAAAGAGCATGTGGACTGAATTTTTGAACTTAAGAATGAACTTGATGAAGAATATTTTGAAGTACTTACCACACCAGGGTATAGTAGGAAAGATATTGAGAGGGGTAGGAAAGAAACGGTACCCAACAGACAGCAGCGATTCCTGCCTGCACCAGGGCAGACAGGTGATAGACAAAGACTATGAGTGTGTATACGAGAGACAATGAGATGGATGTCGAGCCCTAGGACTTCCGTGGGGGAGATAAATGAGATATGCAATGAGTATCCTTTGCAAATAAGAATATAAGCCGTGCGGATGATAGTAGGGGTGTTACTTCAGCAAGTGTCAGGACACAACAGGGGAATGGGAAATGCACAGAGCAGGAGTAATTTGAATATGCACGGAGGGCCCTTGGGATTAAATCAATGTGCGTATTGCAGAGAGGAAAGACACTGGCGAGCGCAATGTCCACATTTACAAAATAGAGGTGGGTACAGTCAGAGAAGACAGCACAGAGGGCACCCAAGAACAAATGGCCACAACAGAAACCATATGCAGCAGCACCAGAATAGTCAAGGGAATGGAGCACAGAATCAAGGCCAGGCTCTGAATCAAACTACTTTTACCCAGAATCAAATCATCAGGGTATGCAAAATGGAAATAGAAGAAGAGGCGGGAACATTTTTGATACTCAAACGGGTGCATACTACACTAATAACAGTGACTACACTTCAGATGATGTGTTGTTACCCCAATAGGACAGCCAAGACAGGGGTCGGAACAAGTATCTATTCCCGTGAATCAGAAAGGACCCTACGTAGAAATGAAAGTCGGGAATGAAGAGCATAGATTCCTTGTAGATACGGGGGCACAAAAGTGCTCGATAGACCATCACTTAGTTCCAGAGATAACACTGTCAGGGCATAAGAATATTTCAGTAGGGTTCGCAGGTACCCCAGTGATTAATCCAGTGTCCCAACCAGTAGCCGTAACATTAGGCCCATTCACTGAGTACTGTCCATTCCTGTTAGCAGAGAATTGTGAGGAGAATCTTTTGGGATTAAACTTATCGAAAAAATTGAGTCCAGTTATTCACTGTACACCAGAGGGAGTGTTTTTAACTATTTCGCCACAGAATGTACCAGTGTCAGAATTTGTGTCCAAACCTTTGCCAGGAGAATTGAGTGACGTGGCAACTTGTATTTGGGCAATAGATGATAATGATGTGGGATGCTTGAAGATAGGGCCAGTGAAGATTACATTGAAAGAGGGAGTAACGTTGCCACGTATTCCACAGTATAAAATTTCAGCAGGTGGAGAGAAAGGATTGAAAAGTATTGTGTCTGATTTGGTAAAATTGGGAGTGATTGAAGAGATTACAGGCAGCATATGTAACAGCCGCATTCTTCCGGTGTATAACAAAGGAGGTAATGAGGTACCATATCCTTTCATAATTGATTTGCGCGCACTAAACAAGGTAGTAGATCCCCAATTCCCATTGGTTCCGGATGTTACCACAATTTTGACAATGATCCCAGCTTCCGCAAAGTATTTTAGTGTTATTGATTTGAAAAATGATTTCTTCAGTATTCCAGTACGCAAAGAAAGTAGATGTTTGTTTGCTTTCACACTAGGAAGGCGATTGTTTACTTTCACGTGCATTCCTCAAGTCTACACAGAAAGCTCTAGCATCTATAGAAGAGCATTAAAAGAACAACTAGATATGCTAGAGCTACCAACAGGTTGTGTATTGCTACAATATATAGACAATCTGTTGATTGCAGCAGACACAGAGGAGATTTGTAAAGAGAGTACTATTTTACTATTAACACACTTAGCAGCGCATGGCCACAAAGCCAGCTTAAAAAAGTTTCAGTATTGTCGAAAGGAAGTGGCTTATTTGGGTTACTTACTGTCGAAAGAAGGGAGAAGACTAACGCCGGAGAGAATAGAGAGCATTTCTGGTATGCCTATTCCAAAAACAGAAAAAGGAGTCAGAGCTATAATAGGCATGGCTTCTTATTGTCGGCAATGGATAGTGAATTTTGCCTTAATTGTGAAGCCGATGGTGGAGTTGACAAGAAAGATGTTGTGATGCCCTTGCAGTGGAATGAAGAATGTCAGAGAGCATTTGACTTGCTAAAAACTGCATTGTGTTCTGCTCCAGTTTTGGGGAAACTAAATTCTAAAAAGATTTTTAAATTGTTTGTGCATGAGAATGACGGCTGTGCATTGGCAGTTCTAACACGAACATTGTGGAAGAAATAGGCCAGGCGGCTATTTTTCTTCTGCACTGGACCCTGTAGCACGCGCACTACCACAATCTTTGCTAGCTGCTGCTGCGGCTGCTGCATCAGTGAAGCAAACAGAAGGGATGGTATTGGGGAACACCTTAATTTTGATGGTGCCAAATGCCATAGACGTTCTCCTCAATAGAACGCAGACGCAACACCTCACCTCTGCTAGATTGACTAGATATGAAATTGTGTTGTTTGCACCCCACATCCAAATTATGAGGTGTAGCGCTTTGAATCCAGCAGAATTAATGCCAATGCCCGGGGAAAATCTTGGTGGAAATGAATCACCCCCCCATGATTGTTTAATTGTCACTGAGGAAGAAACAAAAGGGAGAATTGATTTAAGTGATCCCCCAATAAAAGAACCAGATGGAGAACTGTTTTGTGACGGTTCCTGCTTTAAATTACCTGACGGCACTTCAACTGGCGCATATGCCATCACCACGCGAGTATTGTGGAGAGCAAAAGAATCCCTTACAACTCTGCACAAGGTCAGAAATAATAGCATTAACCAGAGCTTGTGAGATAGCTGAGAATCTGAGCGTGAATATATATACTGACAGTCAGTACGCCTTTGGCGTGGTTCATAACTTTGGCCGACTCTGGGCTGAGAGAGGTTTCCTAACATCACATGGGGCTAGAATCCAACCTGGCCCTTTGATTGTATGATTGCTGTCTGCAATCACGTGTCCAAAGCACCTAGCAATAATGAAATGCGAGGGGAACAAAAAGGTAACATGTAAAGTGGGAGAGGGAAACACGTTTGCAGACAGAATTGCAAAACAAACGGCCAATGATATGAGTACAAAGATGTTTACAGTACAGTCTGAAGCGGTGCCCTGCATGATAGAGAATGGAATTGCTACTGTCAAAGAGATGCAGGCGGAAGCCACTGTTGATGAAATCCAAGGGTGGGCTGAGGGCTCTGCAGAATTAGATCTGGAGGATTGTTGGGTGGACAAGAAGAGCGGGAATTGGATGTTGCCAAATGCCCATTTAAATGCAATGTTCACAATGGCTCACAGCCCCACTCATATCTGTGCAAAGAAAATAATTCAACATCTAGCCACAGTTTGGGAAAATCCACTCATAAAAAAGAATGCCGAGAGGTTGGTACAGAATTGTATCACGTGCCTACAACACAATGTGGGGAAAGGAATGGTGACTCCAACAGGCAGTTTTGGCCCTCCCTCTACGCCATTTGAGGTGATCCATTTTGATTTCATATAAATGAAGAGATGCCAAAACTTGAAGTATGTCCTAATGGTTATATGTGCATTCAGCAAATGGGTGGAAGTATATCCATTGAAAGACTGTACTGCTATCAGCACGGCGAAAGTGATGTTAAAGGAATATTTCTCCTGTTTTGGCCTGCCCCGTGTCATATGGTCAGATAATGGTCCAAATTTTGTAGGTGCAGTAGTAATACAGATTTGTGCAGGTCTCCAGATCGATAAGCGATTCCATTGTTCGAGACATCCGATGTCGGCCGGTCTTATTGAACGCCACAACGGAATCCTGAAATCTAAGATTAGCAAGATATGTGCAGGAAGCAAGTTAAGTTGGGTAAATGCAATACCAATAACACTATTATGCATGCAAACATGTGCAGGCGAGAACTGGGCTCTCCCCATATGAGATAGTCATGGGGAGACCGGTGAATGTTTGGTGTGCACCTCAGCCGAAGAAACTGAACGAAGTTGAATACCCAGTGCTCAGCATTTATTGTAATCTCCTGATTCAAAAATTGCGTTTGATTCATCAGCAGGTGCAGGAGGCGCTACCGATCAGATATACTGGCCCGGGACATGCACTGGAGCCAGGTGCCTGGGTGCTGCTTAAAAATTTTGAACGAAAAACATTGTTGGCACCCAGGTGGTGTGGTCCCTATTTGATACTCCTGACAACGCAGATGGCCATTCATGTGGATGGGCGTAAAGCGTGGATCCACGCCATCCATGCAAAAAAGGTGCCGTCACCATCTGAAAAACTGACTGATCGAGGCGACCAGAAAGAAACAGCGGTTCCAGAAATGAAAGAAACAATTGCCATTTCTTTGCCACAGAAACTGCCTGATTCTGAAACAAAGCCTGATGAGATTGCCATACAAGAGGAAGGGCAAAGAATGCCCCAACGTTGTCCAGCAGATTCTGCATCACTGCTGGCCGACACCAAGCAAATACCTCTGTGGCGCCCACCATCCTCTGTTGGCCACAGCCTGCATCGTCGCCTGGGCGCCCATCATCATCTGTCATTGCGCCCCAGGCTGACTCTAAGCTTGAGTCCGGAAGTGCACCCGCACTATTCGTTGATCACACAGTACCAGGAGCAAGGCGGTACAATCTACGAAGTCGGAAAAAGGAGTGATCAAATCTTCATTTCATCAATCTTTTGTTGCCTCTGTTTCCTATTCTCAAATGAAGTAGGAACCGGAGGCCTAGAGGAGAGCAACGTAAAAGTTGTTCAAGTCAGACAGCCCAGAAGCGAGACTCCTCAGTGCTAACATCAAATCCATGTGTCCTGAACCCGAGCGGACAAGCGGAGCGCACATGGTACAGAAGGCAATTGATAACTGCTCTGAAGTTCTTTAAGCAGTATACTAACGCATAAGAGATCTTGCCCAAGGTGTAAGCAATCCAGGATGCTGAGAACTGGCAGAATAGACAGTTGACATTTATCGAACTCATTGACATTCGGACGAGTGCCGCAAGGAGAGATATCCACGACGAGAATCGCTGAGGAAGAAGAACCGTGAGAGAAGATGCCAGAACTAGCTTTTGTCCCCTCCTGCACCATTGCGGACAATGCTGATAATGACTCAAACATAGAAACTGAAAGATTGCATTAAACAAGCTACCGAAAGAATTGCATGCTGACCTTGAGCATAATGGCCCCAGTAATAACAGCAGTAGTACTGTGGTATTTAGAGGAGATGCACCCTTTAGAAATTCTCTTACCAATTAGGAACATCTCCACCACCGATAGCCCTGTTTATGTAATTACTTACACTCTGTCCCCAATGGAAGAGAGACATAGAGAGGGTTATGGAAATAATACATTACTGCAAATTATAAACATGACACATTCAATTTTGAAAAAGAACAACTGTTGGGTGTGTGCTAATTTGCCACAGCATGGTGGCAAAGGTTTAGGTTGGTACGTGCAGCCACTGACATTAAGTTATGCATGCAGTGCATCACTGAGTACATTGTATTATGGAAAATGGAATAAAAGTGAAACGGGTCAATTACATAGCACAAACATGAATGAATTTGAAGAAATTATTATGAGACCCATAGGTTGCTCAATATTTCATAAAGCACGGATGATAACACCAAAAGCTATGCCCAAACCAATGCCACAAGATACACTGTCTCCACCAGAAAAGTCATCTGTGATCGTATTTCGCATAAGATCAGAAGGAAATAAAGATGCAGTGCCCCCCTCTTACACAGTAAACTACAGCCCACGTTCTGTTCCTTTATGTTTAAAAAAGAAGGGCTCCTATTTTGTAGGGACATTCACTAGATGTATAAATACAGTGATTATTAGTAGGGAAGTAGAGCCAGTGTATGTAGGTGACCCGGTGTATTTCATATTTGGAGATAAAGCATATCCTTGGTTACCTAGAAACTGGGGAGGTACATGCTATTTAGGACTACTGTTCCCAGGAGTGTTTTTCTTAGAAACAACAGACATAGCCAAACTATCTAGACCTAGGCCACGAAGAAGTAATGAAGACGGATTAATAGCAGTAGATGTAGCAAAATCATTTATACCATTTTTGGCGCAAGAAATAAACTCCTATAATATTCAATGATTATCCAGAAACTTAGAAAAAACAATAAACGGAACAACAGATATATTACAACATGACTTTGGAGGAGAAAGGGGTTAGATTGATGACACCGCAAAACAGAATGGCTCTTGATGTAATCCTGGTTGATCGTGGTGGTGTTTGCAAAATCGTGAGATCAGCGTGCTGTGTATTTGTAAACGACTCCTCTCCCACGATTTTTTCGAGGCAATAAGAAAATTACATGTATTAAGTTCTGAACTCCATAAACAAGACGGGAGTTGGGATATAAGTTCCTGGTTCTGGGAATTATTATATTCATGGGGATTGAAACTATTTGTGCTTCTGATAGCAGTACTAGGGATATTCATGACATGTTGTTGTTGCATACACTGTCTACCTGTGATATGCACCGAAATGAGTGAAGGATGTGTGCAGATGATAGAGAAAAAGAGCACTAGTAGATCAAGTATCCTTGGTAGAGAAGAGACAAAGACAGTCAAAGAATTCATGTCCATTGACATAGGTGACAATGAGGAGGAAACTGAAAATATGCAAGATTCAGAGTCTGATTCAGAATCAGAATCTGAAACAGATACGTGGCTGAAAGAGGATGCAATGTACGGATGAGACGTTTGGCATACGGCCAAAATGAGGGTTTGTCGATCCAGAAAAACAGACACCCCTTGATCATGGGGAAATGAACTATGTTGGCTGAAACACCAACCGTCTCATGCTCTTAGTGTTAGTAATACATAATCCTAAACTTGACCGAAGTGCGGCCATTTTAAGGTGACAGAAATCGCCATCTTGTTTTCTCTAATGCTTGCTTATTGCTTTCTGATCTAAATGCTTTGCTGACATGATATTCTGCTTTACCAGTGTGCAATGCAAGGCCAAGGGAAATATGCTGAAACATAACGTAGCAACTGTGATAGAAATACCCGGTCTCCTCTCGCGCGCTATCCTTGAAAGAGGGCAGCGAGACATCCTAATCAGCCCACAGGTGCAAGTATGTCTCGAAAACACAGTGAAAATACTCAGAACGAACATTAAATGGCTTGAATTATGTTCTTCTTTGTGGACCCCCTTCTCGAGCCTGTAGAGTCCTGGAGAGCGAGTTGACCCCCAGGACCCAAATAGAAACTAGGAGATAGGAAGGCCTGGAATGTGGCTCTCCACCTCCACATGCAGCTTGCTAACGAGAACAGATCATTCTGTTATTTTCAACAAATACTTATGTCTGCAGCCTTACAAAATTGCAAACTGTTGCGAAAACGAATGTTTGAGGTGTCATACTCGTCACGATTGTCAATCATCGTGCTCAGTTCAAAGGAGATGTGCAAGGGGCGGTTTTTGATGTGACACTACTGATTGTAAGATGTTAGTTTTGTATATATGTAACTGATGTTTGTGTCTCGCTCTCTTGCATCTCCCGAGGTCTGTTAGACACACGTCGCGGGGCGTGAGACCAGTTGGCCAACTGAGACTATTTACTTTGCAATAAACCCTAGCTTTTGGGAATACAACCTCGTGTCTGGTGTATCAGTTCGTGTGTGGTGACTGTGCCTTGTTTACACATTCAAGGGTCCCTCAGGGGCCCGTTCAATATGTGACTATGTGGATTTGTATAATGAAACATAGTGTTTTTTATGTGTACTAGATTGTAAAGAGATTTTAACAATGTGTAATTTTGTCCCTTCTGTGAAAAGTTATTTTTGAATTATAACATACTAAATAAAAACAACATTAAAATAATCTCTAGTTGGGTAGACCAACATTCTGGACCATCTATATAGGAAGAGTTCCATAGGCATGTGGTGGGCCAGAAAATGTACTTAGAGGGAGCAAAAAGGAGGGTAAGAGAGAGAACCTTAAATTACATTATAACCTAAATTACAATACTAAGGTGAAACTTTGTGGAAATATAGATGCCTTCAATAAACCTGACCGTGTTGACACTTTCATATAGAAGCTGTACTAGTAGAGACATATTTCACGCTTTTCAGCATGCTCCAATGACACTTGTTTTATTGTAGCATTGCTTTATGGTTATGTTGTTACAACATACTTTAATATTGCACCTCTGTTTCAGTGCTTACATGTATTTATGACTTGCTGAGAAGGGGGCTGTGTGGTAGGGACTTATAGAATTGACACGGGTTGCTGTTTGGTCTGAGGTGATGCACATCCTGGTATGGACTGGTTTTATTAATGGATGATAAATATATTCATGAAAAGAAAGGGGGTTTAGGAATTGATTGAGGGCACCATTGGAACTAGCTCTTAGTTTCAGTGCGGCCCCCATTTAAAGCTATGAGGATCAATATGGTACCAGCTGAAGGAGGGCATTATAATGGTTTTCCAATTCAGAGGCCACCTGGGAGTATCTCGTTGTTGTGTGGCTCTGGAGCAGGTTGGTGTAAAATAGGAACTTTTGGGTCTAGGTGAAGTAGTGCACCAGGGCCCTTGGTACATAAATCTAACAAATAGGATGCAACAGGATTAACGTTCCTGCTATAAACAATTATTTTACACTTTGAAAAAGGTATGGGACTTTATAAACAAAGCTATAAAAATGTACATGTCAAGCTCTTGTGAATGATAACTGTGATTGATAAGACATTCGGTTTCTAATGTATATTTTTCTATCACATGTTACACTATTCATTTGTGGATCATTCTTCTGAATACATTATTTCAATCTTTGTGAATCCTACATATAATAAATACACAGTGGTCAATTTGTGTTATGATCTAATAGTTCTATTTCATGGGTTGGAGAATATTTGCAAACCCTTTCGCCTTTGTCCTCAATATTACAGGGCTCTAATTATGGTTAAGTTGCTAAACTAATAGAAAGAGCACTTTTTGTGTGGCTGATAACTTTGCCCCCTATGGACGAATCCTCACCAAACTATGGCCCCCTTGGAATGATTCAGCAATGTTTGGTGCGATTTCCTCCGGGATGGGATTATAGAGAGGGTTCCAAAATATGTGGACATTCTCATTGATGCAATGGAAAATACATTTTGCTCGGGCCTACAGACCAAACCACTGGGCAGATGTTCACCAGATTTGTGCCAGGAGTGGTGGCTTGGTCTTGAAAGCCTGCTTTTGTACATTTGGTGTAAATCCCTCCAGTCGTTTTTTTTTAAATTGTCAAAATCGGTCTGATAAAATGAGTGATATCTGGGTGTGGTCTGCTGACTCACTTCCTGATTTGGGGTATGTGGACACGTGTGGACCAATCGGATAGTGGTGTGATGTTCACAGACATCGTACATGCCCGCTGATTGGATGGTGAAAAACGCGAGGTGCGCCATATTTTTTTAATGGTCACCATGTTGGATCCGCGGACAGCGGCCGGTTTCCGCGGATAGCAGGGTGGGGAAAAAGTCTGCAAAACACATTTGCGGTTATTTGGTGGCCGAAAGAGGGCCTAGAAAGGGCAGGGGAGTGGAATAAAGAAAATAGATAGCTGTTTTTACAGGTAAATAAAAGTGTTGCAGGTTCCACCGTGTCCGTGGACACTGCGGTAGTCTGCAGACCCACATGTGCCATCTGGGTCTTTTAAAGGGGATTAGCCAATCAGGTTTTGTTGGGTATGGAGGAGGAGTTGAAGTGTAGAGGAGTGCAGGGTAAGACATGTTTTCTTTTTTGTGTTTACTGAAGATGGCTATGGCTGTGAAGATGCAGAGTGTATGGATGGTGAGAGATTCCTGGATCCATTCTTTGAAGGTTTATAGTGAATCTCGTGGCATCTCTGGCACTATTTGATTGGACAAAGTGGAAGTTTCATGTTATGCAGATTGTGGGTTAAACTGGCTAACCGTATTACCATTCTGTTAGAGGATAACTCCATTTAAACATCCAGATATTATTGATGTGCATTGAGGAGGCAACAGTTTGGGCTATGTGACTCCAGGATCTTTGCAGTTTGCACTGAAGAATATATTGAGAAGACTAATGGAACTGTTTGCAGCTGCAAAGATATTTTTTTCTGAAATCAATCGAAGACAAATATGTAGACGTCGAAATGTGTTTTGTCCTCAGATGGAAGAAGGTAGACAGCTTGTGAATAGAGATGTATGTGCTTTTTTATATGCTTTACAAATGGCATCTTTTCACAATAAACATGTCAAGGTGGATGATGTAAATCATTGTTGAGGAGATGGAGTGAATTTGACTGATGTCGGAAATCAGATTTTTCTTTTCAATATCCAAAATGCGCTGAAACAATTTGTGTGAACCCGTGAAATGTGTTGTAAATGGTACGGTAATGATAATGGTAATGTTTATTTATAAAGTGCCTATACACAGGCAAGTGTTTCAAAGTGCTCAAGGAGGGTGTGAACATGGGGAAAACAACAGTCATTCAGAGCCATTGAAATTCTGAGATGATAATAGTGTGCACAAGCAGAGTAAGTGCATTTAATACATTTAAAAGTAGAGACACAGCAAATAGGCCAGATGACGATTCTGCAGTTTTACCAAGTGCAATTAATGGGTAAAGACAAGGGAGACCAGACAAATGATCTTCAGGCACACTGCATTTGGATCGTGCAAGTGCACAGAGAGTCACAGGGAGGGGGAGGTCCAAGTGCACCCAGTCTGTGGAGATTGGGGTTAGTGCAGAGGGAGCCACTCTCTTGGGTTATTTCTCAAGTGTAGCGAGGGTGGGTGGGGGTGCAGGGCCCTCAGGCAAGTGTGAGGGAGGACTGGCGGGGTGCCCAGGACATGTGAGACGCTGTGGAACATCAGGCAGCCAGTAAGCAAGCTGTAAGGAAGAGGAGGGAGAGAGGGAAAGAGCAGATAGCTAGGTTAGCAGGGTAGAGGTAGAGAGAAGGAAGAGGAGAAGAGGAAGGTCTTGAGGAGTTGCCTTAACATAGGAAGATCAGGCTCAAGATGGAGGGCGGCAGGGAGGCTGTTCCAGAGGGAGGCACCTGCTGAGGATAAGGATCTCCCTCCAAATCTCTGCTTGGAGAACAGGCTCATTCGCAGAAGGTTGGAGGTAGATAAGCAGAGGGCTCAGGAGCGACCGTGTTTAGGGAGGCAGTGTTGCATGTAGGTAGGTCACAGGCCCCAGAAAGCCTTGTTGACAGTGCAGTGAAGCTTTTTTAGTAGTTGTAGTAAATAAAAAACAAAAACAGAACAAAATTAGAAGCAGTTTTTGTGAAAGTTGGAATAAATAAATAAGTTCAGTAGAACATTTGTTAGTTCAGAATATAACCCACCAATAAGAAAAAAAAGGTTCTTTTAAGAGCCACTATTTTTTAATGCAACACTATTAAAATGATTTTAATTCCTCTACCCCACTCTTAGAATTTCCCAGGTGTCCGGGGACTATCGTAATGTCCGCAGAACATACAAGCTGCAAAATGTCCTGTGTATTTTTTTTTAATTCTATTTTTTAACTGGGAAAGGTGGCTCCTATAGGAACCTTTTTTGTTTTGTGTTTGGCTTTTATATATTTTTTGGGACTGAAAAATACATTCAACATGGGCAGCCAGAGCCTTTGGGGCCTCCTCTATGGTCTTAAAGACCGCCACCCCCATAACTGTCTCTGGCACTGGAGGTAGGCACTTCCTCTACCTGTTCTTTGTGTTCTTCATTATTCTCCTCTGCATCACTTTTAGAAAGAGTACTTTTTGGCAACTGATGACTTTGGTGCCATTTGATGAATGGTCACCAAACTTTGCAGAGAGGTGTACACTAATTGAATGTTTGAAAATGTGAGGTTTATTATCATTTTGAAACAGTGGCCATATCGAATGGGCGGATCACTGTCTTTGACCGCGGACAGGGCCGTGAGGAAAAGAAGTCTGAAAAATATATTGGGGGCTATTGTGTGGATGGAAGAGGGCTTGGAAAGGGTGGGGGAGTGGAAAAAGTGTATATAGAGCTATTTTTATAGGTGAAAAAAGCTGTCTAGGTGATAGTATGTGTGTTGTGAATGTTTGTGTTTGTGGACGTTTTTGGGATTTGGGGTGGGGGTCTGGACGAGTGTTGTTATTTGAAGGTGTATTGTACACACTTATATGGTTTCACTCTATGGTGGTTGTGGCCAGTAGCTAGATTCTAGGGGGCATGGCCGAAGGACTTGCCCCCAAGAATCTGGCCACTGGCCCCATACACAATATTAATATGTGTATATGATATGATATGGCATTTGTAACGCGCCTATACACAAGTGTTTCAAGGAGCGACGAGGCAGGGAGGGGGGAACAGAGGGAAGACAGACAACGATCCTACTAGGCCAGGTATCATTCAGATCGCGCAAGTGCATGGGTAGGGGGAAGGGAAAAGTGCAAGGAGAAAGGGAGGGGGGAAAAGTGCAGTACAGGGTAGAAAAAAAGATAAATAATAGGGCCAGCTGGTGGCAAGTGCAAGGTAAGTGCAGACAAGTGCTGGGAAGGGGGCTGTAGGGATACAGAGACAGTCCCACATTGCAGGAGTTACCAGGGAGGCAGTGCAAGTGGAGAGTGGCAGGGCCAAGGACCGAGATCAGTGAGAATGGCCCAGTTTGCGATTCGGTGCAGTTTCAGTCAAGAATTAGCAGGGGAGAGGGGGAGAGAAAGCAGAAGCAAAGAGGAAGTTTTGAGGTGCTTCCGGAACCGGAGATGGTTCTCCTCAAGATTTAGGGAGGCAGGAAGGCTGTTCCAGAGGGAGGCCCCTGCCGCGGAGAGAGATCTACCACCAAATCGTTGCTTGGAGAAGCGGCTGACCCTGAGGGAGTTGGAGGCGGATGAGCGAAGAGCTCGAGAAGAAAGATATTTAGGAAGAGAGAGTTGAAGGGATTTAGGCCCCAGGCCCCAGAAGGCCTTGTGGACAATGCAGAGGGTTTTGAACTTAATCCTCGCAGCCACTGGGAGCCAGTGTAGAGATTTCAGTCCTGGAGAGATACGGTCCCTGGGCTTGAGGCCAAGGACAAGTCTCGCAGTCCTGTTCTGTATAAGTTGCAGAGGGCGTAGTTTAGAGGCAGGCAGAATTAGATAGAGGCTGTTACAGTAGTCCAGTTTCAAGAACCAGGGCTCGGGAGACAGTGATTTTCTGGGGGAAGGAAAGGAAAGGAAGAATACCTCTGAGGAGGTGCAGCTGGCAGTGTGACTTCTTAGAGAAGTCAGATATGTGAGGAGAGAAGGAGAGTGTGGAGTCGAAGATGACCCTGAGGTTTTTTGCCTTGCAGGTAGGAGCAGGAAGAGGGCCAAGAGAGGCCGGGCAGAGAGCTGCAGGGAAGGAGGGAGTGGGTGTGCCGATGAGTAGAATCTCAGTCTTAGAGGCATTAAGGCAGAGGTCATTGGCGGCACACCATTCCTGGATAGCAGACAGACAGTCAGAGATGAGGGAAGGAGAGGAGGAGGCCGAGGGTAGCCTGAAAATGAGCTGGGTATCATCCGCATAGCACTGAAAGTTTGGGCAGAGAGCGGCGGTGCAGTGGGCAAGGAGTGCCAGATACTGGTTGAACAGCCAGGGAGAGAGGTTAGATCCCTGGGGGACACCACAGGTAGAGAAAAAGATGTCAGAGAGGAAGGACCCCAGTTGGACTTGGGAGGGTCGATTGGAGAGGAAAGAGGTCAGCCACACCAGAGCCTGACCAGTGATACCCAGGTTATCATGGAGAAGGTTGAGCAGGATGGCCTGGTTGACAGTATCAAAGGCAGAAGAGAGATCGAGCAAAATGAGAACACACAGAGTGTTGGAGTCAAGGTTCGAGAGCAGGTCCTCACGGATATTCAGGAGAGCAGTTTCTGTGCTTCTGGCAGCTTTGAAGCCAGACTGATGGTCATGAAGACTACCAACAGATTCAGCATGGAGATTAAGCTGGGAGATGGCCAGTTTATCCAGGAGCTTGCCCAGGAAGGGAGTGATGGAGATTGGCCGATAGTTAGCCGGGCAGGAGGGGTTGGAAGAGGGTTTCTTAAGAAGAGGGTGCACAAGGGAGTGCTTAAGGGGGGATGGGAAGACTCCAGAGGCGAAGGAGTGGTTGCAAAAGTCAGCCAGGGCAGGAGCCAGGGATTCGATGTGGTCCTTGATAGTTTTGGAGGAACAGGGGTGAACCTGTTTTGATGAGACTTTCATAGATCGGACTTGTCTGGAAACCTCGTCAGCAGAGAAAAGGGGAAAGCCAGAGAAGGAGGGAGGAGGGGTGGCTGCAGAAGGGCCAGAGGAAGAGCAGGGAACAGAGGGAGGGAGATGATAGGAGGAGAGTGAGGACAGGATGTCCTGAGTTTTAGAGATGAAGTGAGAGGCCAGTGCAGTGCAAAGGGCCTGGGAGGGGATAGGAGAGGTAGAGACTGCAGCAGTGTTGGCCAGCTCCTTGCAGATTTTAAAGAGTTCGGCCGAATTGTTAGATGCCGCAGAGATCCGGGCTTGGATAAGGGCTCTCTTCTTAGTGATAACGGTGAGCCGGTAGTGCCTTTGGAGCAGGTGGCAGGCCAGTTTGTCAGAGGATGAACATGAAGCACGCCATTTCCTCTCTGCCACCCTGCACTTGCGTTTTAGGGTGACGAGATCCGAATCATACCAGGAGTTACATTTGGCTTTGGGCTTCAGGTGGATTCTCATGACAGGGGCAAGGATATCAAGAGTATCAGATATAGCAGAGTGGAGCGTGGAGAGGGCTGTGTCAGGGTGGGAGTCAGCCGAAGGGGGAGGGAGGGGCGAGAAGGTGGCAGAGAAAGCCTCAACTGACACGCGCTTCATGGGTCGGATGACCGAGAAGGAGGGTGGCAGTGATGAGGGTGTCTTTGCCTGTGGGGTAGGGAAGGTGAGGTGGGAGGATAGGAGAAAATGATCACTCCAGGAGAGAGGAGTGGAGAGAGGGACAGAGAGGGGAAGGTCAGAAGAGATCAGAGCATCGAGGGTGTGCCCTGCAGAATGAGTCAGCCCAGACGGGAGACTAGAGAGTGAGAGAGAGTCACAGAGGTCGCGAAAGAGTCCAGACGGGGGACAGGAGGCATCCAGGTGGATGTTGAAGTCTCCAAGAAAGAGGAGTTGAGTAGTTGAGGACAGGAGTGAGGAGGAGCGGTCCGCCCACTCAGAGAGGAACAAGGAAATTTGACCAGGTGGCCGATAGATAGTAGCCACGGTAAGGGAATGGCTAGGAGAGAGAGAGCATCGGCAGACAAGGCATTCAAAAGAGGAGTAGGTCTGCGTAGGAGTGACAGTGGCAGGAATCCACTCAGGGAAGATAAGGCCCACACCCCTCCCCAGCACGGTTGGGCTTGGGCATGGAGAGGATCAAAGATATAGATATTATCGGTAGTATAAGGGGAGTATACTGTATTTGTAATATGTTGTAATTATATAATAAGTGTATATGGTATTTTTTTATTGTAGTACAAATGAGGATAGTGCACCTTGATCTCTCCTCGCCTTTGACACAGTGAACCATTATATGTTTATTGAGCACCTCCACGATACCTTTGGCATCACAGACAGGGCACTGGACTGGCATCCTCTTCCCTGAATAACCGTCCTTTGCCTATGCAACTGGGACGCTTTCCCTCCATCACCTCACTTTCTACCTGCAGCGTCTCCCAGGGTTCTCCCAGGGTTCTATCCTATCGATGGGACTCTTTAATATGTATCTCACCCCTCTGGCTTACCTCATCTGCTCCTTTGCTGCTAATTTCCAGTGTTGTATTGCTAATGCAGATATTTGCTTTAAACTTCCCTCTACTACTTTCTGATTGACTGACCGCCATCCAGGGATGGTGTGTGGCTAACGGGCTTTGTGTGCATGCCAGTAAGATAGAGATTTATTGTATTGGGACATTTGTGCCCTGTTTCCTTCCTACTTTCTGCCTGCTGTCCTTGGTCTGTGTATCCTTGCCATCCTGTAAGAGGAAATACTTCAGGGTTATCTTTAAGTCCTCTCTTTCCTTGACTCCTCACATGTTGGAATCTTTGAAGAAAGGCCATTTTGAGCTTCACCTCTTTACAGGAGATCTATGTTTCCTTCCAATCCTTCAGAAGCTGAATATTTTGAGAGCCCTGGTCTTCTGTAGGTTGCACTACTGTAACAGCCTCTTCGTGAACCTCCCTTTTTCTTTTGTATGGCCTCTTTTGCTAATTCAGAATAGGGCTGCAAGAATTATGCTGGGCTTGAAGGCTAGAGATCGTATAGTGGCAGCCCTAACATTTCTACAGTGGCTTCTGGTGGCTGTAGGGATAGAACTGAAGACCCTCTGAATGAGCCACAAGGCTTTCTGGGGCCTGGAACCACTCTATTTCCAACTTTCTGTCCCTAAATACTGCCCTGAAAGAGCCATGTGCTTGTTTAACATCAACTGTCTGCTTGTGAAACACTTCTCCAAACAGAGAGGGATGATAGATCTCTCTGTTTAGCTGGTGTCTTTCTTTGGAACACTGTCCTTGACCCTTTTAGAATTTCAGCTGGACTTCCTTAAGTTCTGTAAACTTTTGTATACTGTGATTTTATCTTCCTCTTTCCCTCTCTCATTTCTCTGCTAACTGATCCCACTGCCACTGAAAGTGGTGGCCTAGTGCCTCATTAACTTCACAGGATCGAGGCACTATACCTAGTAGACACTAGTACCTCCCCCCTTCAGCACTGCCCTTGCGGGCCCACTGCCTGGCGGCTGTGCACCCCACCTTTGGGACTCTTCCACCCTAACACTTAGGTAGTGTCCTCCCACATTGGCACCCATTGGCTCTTCCTTCCCGGTCTCCCATTCGCACTTGCCCATCCTTACTCCCCCTTTCATTAATACACTTCTCTTACAGCACAATGCATATGAGCATTTATAGTAGTATTGTGTAAAAAATGGTTGTATAACTAAAGGAAATGCAGATGTAAAATATGTAGAGAACATTGTTAAGTGACAGTTGGTGTGTGGACGTATGTTGATAAGGTTACACGTAGAGTTTTGGGAAGTGATTGCTGGGTGGATGCGTGACTGTTCGAAAGCAGGCATTGAGGGAGTGTTGCAAATATAAAAGTGAATACGGTAGAAGTGATGTCTTGTGCGATTGTGTGCACGTGCTATCCAGGTATTTTAATGATTCCAGGTCGGGAAAGGGGACTGCAGAGACTGTGGATAGTTATAAAGGTCCACTGATTATCATGGTTGCTTTATGCCAGAAAAAAATATTTGTGACAGAATAATATGTCTGTCCTTTTTTCATTTACTATACTATACTATTGTCCGTTATTCCCATCCACATAGTGCAAAATGAGAATGGAAATGTCGGAAAATATTATTGAGTATAACTGCTTCATTCCAAAATGTATAGTAGATGTAATCTATAAGATTATTTTTGTTTAGTTCTGTTTTTTAATTGTGAAAGGTGGCTCTAGAATGAAGTTTTTTTTAAATTTCATTTTGGTTTTCTTTTTGCAGGAGAGGCCAGGAAGTAAGGTGGTGGAGTGAAATTAGGGATGGGGCACCAACCACAAATACAGAGTGGCAGGTAGACAGGGGAACATGTTGGGTGTGCCTTAAATCTGAGGTAAGGGGCTGTGATTCTCATGCTCCTTGATTGCAGCATTGAAAGCACTTTGAAACTACTCTCTCCTGCAAAGTGGTCTGTTGCAGTATTTATAGAGTGCTGTTGTCTTTGAAAGATATGGATCAACATCCTCTTTCATGGCTTGCAAGGTAGCTGGTGGGATCTTCTGCCCCACATGAGGTGCCTGTGTGGTAGCAGTATCAGTTGAGGAAGATGAGGTAGAGGAAAACAGCCTACAACTTTGTGAGAAAGGAACAGCCTTTCTCAGAGCATCCTGGTGATTGTATTTGGTGTGGCGGTGCATGGAGGTGATCCCGTAGGAGTACTCAGGTTGTCCATGGCTGAGTACAAAGTTGCACTCAGTACATTAAACCTTGGTAGCCTGCGCTTTCAGTACACCCCCAATGGTGGTAAAGAACCGCCACACCCATGATTCTCTATGGGTGCTGGTGGTAGGCATATCTTCAATGTGATCTTCCTAATCTCTTGAATTCTTCTCTGCATCATTGTACTTTTTCCATTGTCTAAGCCAGCTGTTGGTGGCGGTGGTGGTGGTGTTGGTGGTTTTGGTTCTGGTGGAGGAGGAATGGACAAGGCTAATGCAATTTTTGAAGTTAAATAGCAGTTGTGGTAATTATTTTCCAATAATGTGCTCTCTCCAAGATAACAGGTGGTAAATTGGTAAGAATAAGTCTAGTAGCTGTGCAAGGGTAAACTTTCAGCTTGTAACTTGGTAGATTGTTTGAAAATGTATTTTCAAACTGTTCAGGAAGCAGGGACCCGTTGCGAAGTGTGGACACATTTGCAAACACATCACTGCGCCGTGCCCGCACGCGTGAACATGTGACACTTTCTGGAAATGTAGGCAAACAAAAAACAGGGTCAAAAGTTGTAGAAACCTAGTAGAAGTGTTAAGAATGTTTCTAGAAGGTGAGGAATGGCACAGTGTTCACTTGAAACTTCCTAGATTGCACAAAAATGCTGCTATTTTGGGGGGGACAGTGTGATATTAGGAAATTGTAGCAAATTAAAGTGCACTAATAAACACCTATGAAATTCAGTGAAAAAACTTTGTTAAAGGGACATTATTATTACAAGTAAAACTGGAAAACCCTAGAAATGTTGTGATGTCATCTTTAATATCCTGGGTGTTAGTCTTAGCAATGCACGGTGGTGGCGCACGTTATGGTTGCTTAGCTTTTCACTGAATATATAATTGGTTATTTATAACGTGTTTAAAACCCAGAGGTTTCTAAGCGCGGTCCCGGGGTTTGAATCTGTGTTTCTATTTGTCATTTTGTTTCCAAGATGAGCGCACTGCCCCTGAGCTAACCTCCCGAGACATATTCATATGTATATTATTACATTGTATATATATATATATATATATATAAATTCAGTGAAAAAACTTTGTCAAAGGGACGTTATGGTTCCAAGTAAAACCGAAAAACCCTTGAAATTTGCCAGTTATGGTAAGCTAAGCAACCATAACTCGCGCCACCACCGTGCACTGCTAAGACTAACACCCACGACATCAAAGATGATATCACAAATGTCATTGATGACATCACTGATGACATCACATGTGTATGTACTTTTCATGAAATATGTGTACAAGGGATTCTTATTATAATGTTGCGAAACAAGTGTCAAGGATCATTGCGATAAATATCATACCCTAATTAGTGCATTGAACGATGCATTGATATAAATAAAATTCTATTATGGGGTTCTATCTAGTATACTAAGCTAGTCATACAGAAACATAACATTGTGTGCAGCGTAAAAGATGAAGGTATAATATTCGTAATGTTAATATGTTGAATAATAAAATGATAATTGTTTTCTTAATAGATTTTTGTGTACTGTGAAATATGTAATAAGTAGCTAATAAAACACATGTATTACATAATTGCATTACTATAGACAAAACACAAAGACACAAGAACACATACCAATATGGGTATATACAGGGAAAGTGAAGTTAGCAAAAAAGCACAAGTAGTAGCAGAAACAATTAATAATTTAACTGATTATTTTCATGCAAATAAATGATTGCTCTGTTTCAAATCTGCTATTTACCCTATGTATATGTATCACTTAATGTGATTGGACCCTAAGGAAAGTAGTGTGAGTACAATGTATACAAATATGACCATATACAGGGAAGGTACAGCCATAAAAAAAAACAACAGAACTATCAGAAAGTGCTCATAAATCTATTGATTATCTTTATGCACAAAAAGGATTGCTGTCTTTCAAGCTTGTGTCTTCCCTTATGTATATGTTTCATATGATGTGACTGGGCTCTAAGGGAATTACTGTAAGAACCTACTTGAAGGATATGTCTACAAATAAAATAACATTTTGAGTTTCTGACTGTTACTGAAGAAAACCATGTGGCCTAGATATGTCAGCAAAAGAAAAAAGAGTGAGCCAGACATGTGATGTCATCAGTGATGTCATCAATGACATTTGTGATGTCATCTTTGATGTCCTGGGTGTTAGTCTTAGCAGTGCACGGTGGTGGCGCGAGTTATGGTTGCTTACCTTACCATAACTGGCGAATTTCAAGGGTTTTTCGGTTTTACTTGGAACCATAACGTCCCTTTGACAAAGTTTTTTCACTGAATTTCATAGGTTTTTAGTAGCGCAACTTAACCATAACGTCCCTTTAACAAAGTTTTTTCACTGAATTTCATAGGTTTTTAGTAGCACAACTTAACCATAACGTCCCTTTAACAAAGTTTTTTCATTGAATTTCGTAGGTTTTTAATAGTGCAACTTAACAATAATGACTTTCTCTTTATATACACATCATATGGAACTGACTGAATCTCTTCTACTGTACTTGATGTCCGCGAACTCATTTAATGTTCGCGGACATGTTCGAAGAACAGTACCACTACCTAAAAACTCTGGTGGGGTATGTTTGATTGTTATATCATAACATAGGAACATTTAACAAATTCAAAAAAAAGCACACAAACACATTATATGTACTAATACATAAGAAATGTAACCCATATATACAACACACTAACCATTCATTTAAATGTACTATGTTCTAAAATGGAATATACCACAAGAAAATAAATTGGCTTCCAACATAATTACCTCACAAACACGACAGAACTGAGAACAAGAGCAGACCCACTGAGTACATAGGACATATCTTACCTGAAATAGTAAGTGTACTTCATTTTATTCATATATCTATATACTTTCTCTATTAGATAAAAAAATATATTATCTTTTTTTTTCTCTCACAGAAATGTCTAGTACTCTGGAATGGCTAGAGGAACATTTCCCACATGAAGAAATGGCACAAGATAGTGAAACTAATGGTAAACACTTTATAATATAAACCATTTAATTATTATTATTTTGTATACATTTAACATATATATAATTCTTTTGTACAGAGCATACCAAAATAGAAAATACTTCAGAAAAACCTGTTATGGATAACACTTTTCACAGTATAGAAGAAAAAATTGATTTATTGTTGACTAATTTTAATAATTTGAAAACTTTTGTGGAAGATCATTTTAAACCAAAAACCTTGTACCATTGCCCCACATGTACTTGTCCCTCCTCACCATATCCCAGTCAATTATCCCCAAACCCTCTCCATAACCCAAAACGTTTTGATGAAACTTCCATCCCTTCTTCGCCTAATAACAATCATGATAAAACCCCTAATTCTCCTGTTTTTGTTTCTGTTTCTGCCTCACCTTCTCTGTCATAAATTATTAATATATGTTAAATAAAGTTTAATTTTTATATTGTGTTGTAAATAGTTTTAAAAAAAAACAATGTAGGTGTCCGCGGACAGGTCAGGTGTTCTGAAATGTTCGTAAATAAACGAAAATGGAGGTGTCCTGAAGAACACTATACCTGTTCATACTGTTCGCTAGCAATATGAAACTATTCTAAGAACACACGCGGTGTCCTGAAATGTTCGTAAAAAAAAAAATTAAAGTGTCCTAAAGAACACTATATCTGTCCGTAGTGTTCGCTAGCAAGTTCAAACTGTTCTAAGAACAGACAAGGTGTCCTGAATTGTTCGTAATTAAACGAACATGGAGGTGTCTTAAAAAACACTATGCCTGTCCGTACTGTTCGCTAGCAAGTTGAAAATGTTCTAAGAACACAATTGGTGTCCTGAAATGTTCGTACATAAACAAAATTGAACGTGTCCTGAAGAACACTATATCTGTCCTTACTGTTCGCTAGCAAATTTAAACTGTTCTAAGAACACACACAGTGTCCTGAAATGTTCGTTTCACATGTGACCAATTTTAATTAGTTCAGGACCCGAACAGTGTCCATAGAACATCAACGCGCATGCGCTAGCCAATCTCTGTGCATTTGGTGTCCTGCGGACATGCGCTTGCTTCGCGTACTTGTTCGCGAACGGATCATATGACCGTGCCCACGCTGCTCGCGTGTTCTGAATGCGGACACTGTTCGTGTCCCCGAACAAATTAAAAGTACATTTTCAATTAATCCATAATATTTTTTAATAAAATCTCACCATGGCACAAGTCCCACATAGTAATCCTGAGTTTCTACATACCTTTTGAAACTTTTCAAACTTTTTTTGTGTTTGATCTGTCCGTGGACAGCGCGCATGTCCGCGGAACGCGCACAAGCACCCCTATAAAAGACCATGCCCTAGAGCTTATTCTCATTGTGTTTCTGGCTATTCTTCAGAGCACAGCTATTTCTCCAGCAACTTGCTGATTACACAATCGAGATGACATCCCTGGCTGCAGAACTGCCACCTGGTGCTGCACCTGCTTCAGCACCACCCCCACCCCCTGCACCACCACCACCTCCCCAAGGGCCTGAAGAGGGGAACAGGAATGAGGATGCGGAGGAGGAAGAAGAGGATGATGAGAATGAGGTAGGGGAAAACCCTACTACCCGCACTAGGCGTGAGTCTTGGGTGTGGCGGTTATTTACCATTCATGGGAATGTTTCTAAGGCTCGTGCGAACCATGTTACCTGCAATGAGTGCAAAATGATACTCAGTCGCGGGAAGCACGGTAAGTACAGCTTTGGGACCACTACTATGAAGCGACACCTGAGGTCATTTCACTCTGGGGCTATTCGCAGGGTTGTACCTTGCGAAGAACGTAGCAGGTTGATTTCCTCTACTTCATCCTCTATTTCTGATCCTGTCACCACAAGGACCACCTCTGTGTGACAGCTTCTTCCTCAAGCTGCCTCACAGGCCATACAGAATGCTGATGACCCTTACCTTTCGTGGGTCACAGTTATATGTATGTACTGTGACACAGTACTCTGCAAGGGGGAGCGATTTCGTAGTGCTTTTGAGACTATCATCTCAGAGCACGAGAAGATCTGCTCACTACCCAAATAAAACCCACTCTACATCTTCCTCTCTCAGCTCGCCCTTTCTTATCCCTGTGGTTGGTGTCCCCCCTTTACCTTCCTTTCCCCTCCTCTCCTAGTGTGTCATGTATAAAAAACCAAAAAAAAATACAAAATATCAAAAAAACCAAAAAATAAGGCTCTTTTCAGAGCCGCCTTTCACAGTTAAAAAATAGAAGTGAAAATAAATGAAGCAGGGCCCTTTGTATTTTTTAGAAGTCAGAGGACAGTTCGCAAACATTTAAAAAATTGGGTTGCTACCCCATCACAAACATTGCAATTTTCTCTGGGAGGAAGTGGTGGCTCTGAAAAGAGCCTTTGGGAGGTGTTTGTAAGTCAAAAATTATAAATGCTTAACACCTACTTCAAAATGGTTGTTGTAATTCCAAAAACGGTCGCAATGCATTTTGTACATTTCTCAGAAAAATCTGATTGCCAGCATAAGTAAGATGGACTCCATCTCTGCGAAAAATGTATGTACTACGGAACATAATATTTTCATTGTGAAAAGAGGACATGCCAAAATCTCTTAGAAAGGCACAAACAGCCTAATTAACATTGCGCCTTGCTTTTTCCATTTGTGGACCAAATGAAGAAGAACAAAGCCACATTTGTCTCTGCGCAATCCATGAAAATATCACTTGAGAATTAGGAAACATGCCCATAACCTTCCCAAGTCCTTCTTTCATAGCAAATTGCAAATAAATTCCAGTCACATGTCCTAAACTGTTCCCTCCACAATGAATTACAATTATGTCTGGATGTTGCTCTGTCTCCAAAGTAGCACAGAGGGGTAGCAAGGCCAACCACTTCATTCCACGTATTCCATGCCAGTGTACTTCCACATGTGGGAATCCAAGATCTACAGCTACTCCACAGCTTTCTGCATGCACCTTCAACCAATGTATCCACGAATCTCCCAAAATCCAAACAATCTGTTTTCTGAAACACACAGCCATAGCTATCTTTTGTTCTCTCAGCAAAAAGAGTATCTGAGAAACTCTCTCCTGGCACAACAAACCCACTAACCTTTCCTGACCAATCCCTTTCAGTGCTTATTCTCATTTGCATGACTTCTGAACCCAAAAATCCCCGGATGTAACTCCCGATGTCCGCGAACTACCGCCATGTCCGCGGACATATCGTAACATGAACAGCCCTTCTACCATTTCCACTTCACACTCTCTGCCATTCCCTCATTGGACGTAGCTAAGAAATCACATGACCATGCACCAATCACATTCAAGACCTCTACATCTAACTGCATCATCATAGATCAGCCCTGCAAATGTACTGTGAATCTCTCTGAGTACAAGTGTCATATCATTGGCAAGCACCATCTACCAGAAATACTGTACAAGTCTCCAAGATTTCTACTTGCAGCTCCATGCATATCCATATGCATGAACACAAACTTCAGGTATGCATATTTTCTGTACAGTAGATGAACACATTTTCAAACAGACTTTTAGCTTGTGTAATCTGTAAAATGAATTTACTGTATTTTTTTCAATTTCCTAAAATCAACTATCACTTATAAACCTTTATACTATTTACTTTCTTTATACACACACACTCAAATCATGTTAAACTAACATTTTTTAAATGAAATATATAGACTACATATATTCAAACAAAATTGCATGCAAGCACAATCTATGTTTAAATCTTTAAAAAAATACTTATACAATTTCATATTTTTTTGTTTTTATTTATTTATTTACTTAATTACTTTAATTTAGACATGACATTGAGGTGCTATTACCTAGAACAGCTTACTTACAGAAATAGTGGTATTCACTGGTATATTATAAATTTCACAAGACATAGTAAAGATATTTTTTTTTGCTACATTTAGTCATTCAATACAATTTGTTCATTAAGAACATATCAGATGTACTGAACTGATGCAATGTATCTTATGTAAACAAATTAGTTTAATGGTTTTAAAGGAGGCACTGAGGATTTCAATTAAAAAATCAATATCTAAATTAAAAACAGCGCTATATACAAACAAAGTTACTAATTTGAAGCTTTTACAATTGCAGTGAAGACCAGTCTCCTGAAAAGAAGCAGCCAAATTCGAAGAACAAAGAAGAATAAGAAATTACCTGTTAATTTAAGAAGTAGAATAACACCATCATATTTGTATTATTAATCAAACATACTATAACGTTAATACAAGCTATTTCGGTGCCTAAAAATAGAGATTGTGTACCATTTTGTCGAAAAATCTCCATGTCTTAAACAGCGATTTACAGCCAGAATGGCCCACAAATTCCTATTTTTGGACACACAAATTACCCAACTGAACCGCTACAATTTTCATATTATAGAACAAACAACTGTTTTAATTGTATACATTAGATTTACTATTTGTACTTTTCCACACCACTAGATTAATTTTTTGTCATCTGAACCCCAGTTTAGTAACACATAAATTCAAGAATACCTATCCCTACTAGTTGTAGTTCCCTATGCACAATCACACACCATTACATACACCTTTATCATCTTACTCAAACACTCATGCACACAGCACACATACATTCCAGGACACCCCAACCCATATCTTCTTTATTTTTTTCAACGGACCCTAAAGAATGCCTACCAAAATTCAAGTCCGTAGAAAGCAACGCAAAAGTAGAGCAAATGAAAATAAAAGTGTCCAACATAAGCATCCATCTCTAGCAGAATTTGTAAAAAAAAGTTGAAACAAAACAGCTAATACAGTCATTTTGTGAAACACAAGAAGTTTCAAGTACAAAAACTTTGCCTCCTCTATCAAAATGTAAAACAAACCAAAAAACAATTAACAGAAAATCAGCTATCACTACAGATAAAACTACTTCTTCAAATTTTAATATAGTGCAAAGTAAGCATAACAAGAAAAGTATTTAGCCAAAATGTACCGTCACAAAGTCCTTCAAAACCTTATAAAAACAGGAGAGAAATCAGGTTCAATGCTTAAAACCTATCGTAGGAAATTAATCTTAGAAGCGTTGATGGACAGTGCAATTCTTCTCAAAAGAAAGTTATTTATTTTACTGTTAAACAAAATGAAACCACTAACAAAACTAATAACTAAATTACAAAAAAGACTTCTCAATAAGTGAAATGTCAACAGAAAGAACTTCTTAAGTATCTGCGGAGGTGAATATAATCAAACTACGAGCACAGAACCATATTTTAATGAAGAAGCGTACAAACAAAAGCAAACAAATACAATTGCCATACATAGCACTGGTCGAGGTTATGAAAAAGTGAATAATACCATAATGGAACAAGAAGTACTCCTTACAGAAATATGCCCTGAAAACTTAGAATTACCCCTCCATTCAACTGAATCAGAACATCTAGTGTACAAATGGCCATGCACGTCAATGTGTAACATTCCCAAACAATGTTTCAAATCTTTACGCCAATTCCTCAATAAATATGTAAAAAGCAAAGACAAAATCAAAATTAAATTACTGCAAAATATGGATACCTGTCCAGTGCGCAAGTACACAGGACCACAAGGACATTCATTGGCCTGCATTACAGGACCTACTTGTAAAACCACTTTCCATGATATCAAAAGGATATCAACACATCATTCAACTATAAGAAATCTAGTCTATAAACTGTACTATGCTAAAAGTCCTGCTTTAGCACTAGCAAAGTTAAATAACATCCTTCTACATGGTACAGCAGAAGACCTACTTGAAGAAATTCCCTATATCCAGAAAAAATATTTTGAAGTGAAAGCCGTTTACAGAATGAAATAGCATTAAACCAATTAAGCAACAATTCTACACATGGCAACCTTTTGCTAAACACATACAAAAAAGAAATACTAAAATTTAAAAGTACATCAGCTGAAGTACCAAACCATGTATGTGTATGTTGCCGTAGAACATTTTATAAAAGTAACACAAAAACTGTAGACCTATCATACAAAATAGAAGACAATGAAGCTTCTAAATGGTTTGAATTAGCTCTCTACCTTGTAGCAGAAAACAAATACGAAATAACTGAGCCCTTAATACTTTGCAGTTACTGCACTACAAAACTTGACAACAACCAAACTCCTTCACGTGCTATCACAAATAATTTGGAATTATACCCAGTACCAACACCCCTACAACAACTTAATTTATATGAGAGCATCATAATTCTAACAGTACACCCATTTCAAGCAATAATACGCCTTCAACCAAAAACAGCAAAATTACCTCCCTCTGAATTGGTAAAAGCATTCGTGGAAAAGTAGTTTATTTACCATTAGATCTAAAAGAAAATGTGCATACTCTAGGAGCGCAACGTCCAATGCAGCAATCTTTAATTATCTTAGTAAATGGGGTACCTACAAAAGACAAAAAAATATGGCAACAGCTGGTAGATTTATATAAAGTTAGACAAGCCTTCCAATATCTTAAAGAGAATAATGAATATTACAAAGAAATTAATATTGAAGAAAACTTGAAAGATACAACTGAAATAATTAAGGAAACACAAGAAGCTGGTCAATTTGAGCTACTGGATCCTGCTACAATATCAAATACTTTAGACCATTATACAATTCATCCTTTGCACTGTAATGACACCGTAGAAGATGTACTGGTAACTTACCAAATGCGTCAAACAAAAGGATCACCAATCAGCATATGGGAAAAAAGTATAGAAGCACGTGCTTTTCCTCTACTCTTTCCTACTGGCAAAGGAGGAAGGTATGATGATAGACCTTTTTGAAATATCAGCTTCAGAATACCGCTCATTACGGATGTATTCTGAAGATCCCAGATTTAGACAAAATGTGGAATACATATTCCACCTACTCTTTGAAAGTGAACTAGCAACTTTATGTTACAGAGTTGCACACATATTAAAATCGGGATCAAACTTTCAAAATATGACAGCTACACAATTATTAGAAAAAGTGCAACAAAAGGATGAGGTTTTACAATCAAATATTACAAATCTATTAGCAAATATGTGTGGTACTAAAGAGTACTGGTTTCGACGTCATGGAGATGTATGTTGTATGATCAGAAAACTTGACCCACCCACTTGGTTTGTTACATTAAGTTGTGCAGAATATGCATGGGAAAATTTACATGATTTCCTACGCATATCAAATAAAAACAAAACAAACATAGATATACTAACACCTGCAGAACTTTGTTCTTTGGATCCTGTTAATGTTTCAAGATATTTTCACCATCGCTTCATTGCTATGCTACATTTTGTTTGTAATAAAACTGTTCCTCCCCTTGGAGAAGTGCAACACTTCTTTTGGAGAAAAGAATACCAGCCAGATGAGCACCACATATCCACATGCTTTTATGGATTAATGATGCTCCTAAATTTGGTCAAGACAGTGATGCCACTGTTTTACAGTTTATTGAAAAATATGTCACTTGTGAAATTCCATCAGAAGCCACAAATAGTGATCTTCATGCACAAATTTTACAATTACAAAGACACAAATGTGGAAAATATTGTCGTCGCAAATACAAAAACAAAGGGAAATACTACACCAAATGCCGATTTGGTTTCCCTAGACCAGTTACAAATACAGGTCAACTGAACAACCTCATGTCTTCAGTTAGACATAGTGTTAAAGGTAAGTCACCTAAAATTACATATTACATAAGAAGAAAAGAAGAAGAAAAATATATCAATGATTACAATGCAATCATTGCCCACTTATGGAATACAAACATAGATGTGCAGTACATTGCAGACAATTCTGCTGCAGTTGCACGATATGTCACAGCATACTTAACTAAAGCAGAAAAGACAGAGCTCCAAGACCTCTGGAATGACCTGTCATCAGATAAAACAGTATCTCAGAAATTATACAGCTTGGGCATAAAAATGCTCACCCATAGAGAATGTGGATCATATGAAGCAGCTGATCGTTTAATTGGTACTGCATTGTATGGTAAATCTGAAAATATAGTATGGCTAAGTCTTGGTCCAGCTAAATCTAGAAAAAGAGTTCTAAAATCATATGAAGATATAGAAACAATAGCCAAACATGATCCCAACAGCCAAGACATTTTAAAAAACAATTTATTGGACACATACTACCCAAACAGAAGTAATACTTTGGAAAACATGTGTCTATACCACATAGCCCAAAACTACACATACAAAAATAATATGAAACCTGATGAAAAAAAAGGTAAATATAGAGTGACAAACTGTGAAGGCAGCTTAGTTAAACTCACTAAACCAAATTTAATTAATCATATCAAATTGTCATTAAAGACTCCTCAACATAAAGAAGTATATTACATGTCCCTGCTACAACTCTTCAAACCATGGAGAAAAGAAGAAAAATTACTAGATAACTATGACTCATATGAGGATGCTTTCAAAGCAAATGAAAGCACTATAACTGATGTAAACTTTACACAGTACAAAACAATGTTGCACAATGAACAGCAACACAAAGAAGAACTCCAAGCCCAACTAGATAAGGACACTCCTGACAGTAGTCAACCTTCTGTAACAGGAAGCCAAGAACCACTGGGAGAACCACTAATAATAAATGAGGCAGAATTAGCTATGATAGAAGTAGAAAACACCATGTGTCAGTATGAATATAAGGAAGACTTAACTATACTACAATCAAAACTAAACAATGAGCAAAGTAGCATTTTTCAAGAAGTAACAAAACAAATTGCACATGGTGCAAAACATGAAAATAAAGAATGTTCCTGCCATAATTATAAACCTATACTACTGTACGTCAGTGGTGAAGCTGGTTCTGGCAAAACATTCCTAATCAAAATCATTAGTAAGTTCCTTCGATAATTGACAAACAACAAACTGTCAGCTGTTGTCACTGCCCCCACAGGTTTAGCTGCCTACAACATAGGTGGTGTCACATTACACCGATTACTACTATTACCAGTAGAACACCAGAACAAATGAGACTATTACAAAGTTTCTGCAGAAGCTGCAATGGAATTACGCAGAGTATTGAAACAAATGAAAATGCTATTAATAGATGAAGTGAGCATGGTCTCCAACCTGAGGTTAGCTTTGATTCACCTCAGATTACAAGAAGTACTCAAAACAGACTATGAAGAGCTTTTTGCAGGAAAACACATTATTGTTTTTGGAGATCTGCTTCAATTAACACCAGTAAAAGGTGAGCCTATTTTTAAAACATTAGGACACAAACTCTGCAGTAAAACTGTTGGCAGCATTGGAAATGTCAACCTTTGCCAACATTTCCAATACAGAAAATTAACAGAAAACATGCGGCAATCTGCAGATCTCACTTATGCCAACATTTTAAAAAGTATCAGAGTTGGTATACTTTCTAAAAAAGCAGAAGCAATATTGAAAACCCGGCACATTAATGCACTTTATGGCGATAATGCATGTGCTACAGATGTTATGGAACAATTAGCCCACAAATAAGTAAAGAAATGCAACCAATCATGGAAATTAGTGCCACAGACAAACTAGATGTACATGCTACCCATGTGTGACCAAGCCACAACAAGACTAAATAGTTTAGAAAAATCAATCTAAAACACAGCAGGCTTAGAAAAGATATTAAAATTATCCTTAAATTGCAGAGTAATGCTTAAACGTAACCTTGACGTGGACCAAGGACTAGTTAATGGAGCACTGGGTACAGTTGTTGGCTTTCAAACATACCCACGCGACAACAAAATTCAGTTTGTCAATATACTCTTTGACAAACTTTCAGAAGTAAAAAGGATAGGACGCTCAACAGCTAGATTCCTTCTCTTCAAAGATATGTATGTACGCAGAGAACAATTTTCTCTAACTCTTGCATACGTAGTCACGATTTATAAATCACAAGGTCTTACCCTAGACAAAGCAATGATAGATATTGGTAACACAGTCTTTAAAGAAGGCATGAGCTATGTAGCACTATCACGCTTACGTACACTTGATGGTCTATTTCTAATCAACTTTGATGCAAGTAAAATAAACACTGATATTCCTTGCATTTTAGAATACAATAGACTTCGCTCACTATACACCCCCCACCTAAACACATATTCTGTTCCACAAAAAGTAAAATGTTATAAAAGAAAAATAAATCAAACAGAAATACAACAGGATGTCACTGCAAATCCTCCAAAGAGAGTAAAAGAAACTAATACTTCATCAAGTACCACAAGCAAAAAATAATCAATTAGGGAAAGTAAACCAGGTACTTCTTTAAAGAAGGAAGACAAACTCCAAAAAAAGCAGTTAGATACAGAACTACCTGGACCATTTAAATTCTCAAATATAGTTGGTGTAAGTTGCTACGCAAATGTAGCAATGAATATTCTATTTCAATTACCACCAATTGTTGACATTTACTTACACAGTACAGACCCATTTTGTTTGCAAATGTTAGTACTTCACAGAAATGCAGCAAACAATCCTGACAACACGTATAGTGTTTATGGAATAAGACAACACTTGGACTACTGTGCTAGAATGGTGAAATTCACTATAAATTCACAGGAAGATCCACAAGAATTTCTAATGTACTTACTACAAGTACTGGAAAACAAAAACATACCTATAAATGAAATCTTTCAGATTTCATACATGTGGAAACATACATGCACTCTCTGCAACAATGTGACACAAGAAGAAATCCCCAATGAACGCTTCATATATATATCAATACCAAATTGTGAATCCATTCCATTTCAGCGACTTGTACAAAATGCAAACCATGGTAGATTATGCTCTACCTGCAATTCAGATAATCACTCCACGTTAGTAATACAAACACATAGTAAATACATAATACTAATACTTCTATGTTACAATGCAGATGGTACCAAAAACAACTGCAAGCTGACTGGATTCACACATGGTCAAATATCACTTGGTAAGAAAACCTTCACAACAATAGGTATAATCTACCACGCAGGAGCCACAACCAATTCAGGGCACTACACTGCATATATAAAAAAGAAATGTGGATGGTTTGAATGTAATGATAGTACCATTACTCTAAAGCAGAGATTACCAGGAAATCTTACGAACGCTTATTTGATGTTCTTAAAACCAAAATTTGATAACTTAACTGTATTTAAACCCTAAGTAAACTTGTGTTAAAAAAGTATAAACTGTTAGAATACTCCAAAAGCTATCTAACTGCTCAAAGATTCTACAACAACTAATCAGATAAATGAATACCACTAAATTAGACCAAAAAATACACAGTTAGAATATGCCAATTGGTATCTAACTGTCCCAAAATTTAACAATATCCAAATAGATAAATAAATACCACTAAAATATATCGAAAAAATAGACAGTTAGAATACGCCAATTGGTATCTAACTGCTCCAAAATTTTATAATATTAAAACAAATAAATAATATGTTACTGCTCCAAAAAAATACAACAAGCCAAAGCATAAAGCATTAGCCAGAAACAACAAGTGAACACTGAAAACAAACAAACAAATAAACTGTAGCATAACAGAAAAAGGTTTTTTTTTAATCCAACATGGATTTTTTTTCTTCCACAGACCCAATAATTTTAGCAACAAATACAGAAACTGAGCAAATTGCACAGTACTCTGATTTGTAATCTACTAAATATGAGGGTCCAAAAAAAATAAAAAAGTGTATTGATTATACAATGTAATAAGTCATTACAAAATACTAATACTAACATGCTATTTTCTTTTATCACAGAAATTAACAAGAAATACATGTACTCCGGTTACTAGACCAAACAGTAAGTATACAATAATAAGGAGAACCATAGCAGCATATCACATCCATAGTATCGAATACCTTTGTTCCTTATACATTTGTTTTTCACCCAAAGTTATAAGCAAATATGAATGTGATATGCTGCGGTGGTTGTTGCCAGGGCATAGAGTCTTGAGTGCATGGCCAAATGGCCAAATGGCCATGCACCCAAGACTCTATGCCCTGGCAACAACCACCGCAGCATATCACATCCATAGAGTCAAACATTTCAACTATGGTCTATGGAAACATTTAATGTCCGCGGACATTATGAGTGTTCTTTGAACACTTTCAACTTGCCAGCGAAAAATACGGACAGCGTTTTCAGGACACCCCCTACAAACATTTCAGAACAACGCGATAGTTCTTAGAACACTTTCAACTTGACAACGAACAATACGGACAGTGTCCTCAGGACACCCCCATTTTGTTTATTTGCGAACATTTCAGGACACTGCGAGTGTTCTTAGAACACATTCAACTTGCCAGCGAACAATACGGACTACACCTTCAGGACACCCCCTACGAACATTCCAGGACACCGCGAGTGTTCTTAGAAACGTCTTCAGAACACCCCCATTTTGTTTATATGCAAACATTTCAGGACACCGCAAGTGTTCTTAGAACACATTCAACTTGACAGAGAACAATACGGACAGCGTCCTCAGGACACCCTAATTTTGTTTATTTGCGAACATTTCAGGACACCGCGAGTGTTCTTAGAACACATTCAACTTGTCAGCCACAACCCCCATTCATATTTGCGAACATTTCAGGACACAGCGAGTGTTCGACAACGTCTTCAGAACACCCCCATTTTGTGTATTTGCGAACATTTCAGGACACTGCGAGTGTTCTTAGAACATATTCAACTTGACAATGAACGATACGGACAGCGTCCTCAGGACACCCCCATTGTGTTTATTTGCGAACATTTCAGGACACTGCGAGTGTTCTTAGAACAGTTTCAGTTTGCTTGCGAACAAAATGGACACATATTGAGTCCGCAGAACACCCCCATTCAGTTTATTTAGAACATTTCAGAACACCCGTGATGTCTGCAGACAAATCGAACACAAAAAGAACGTCTAACACATAAAAAACACAACTTTCATCCTATCCCATACACTCCTACCCTCCCCAAACACTCCTACACACCAACACACTCTACTAAATACAAATTTTGAACAAAGTTTCACTGCGCTGTCCAAGATGGCGGGTGCTACCGATAATCTGACACGCTTCACGCTCCACGCCATCCAATCAGCGAACACGTTGCATGTCCGCAAACACCACGCAAGCCGATTGGCCAATCAGGACACTGTCCGCGGAGCGAACAGGGAAGTGTGTCCGCGGACCGAACACAGATATCACTAATTTTTTTTTACCTACTTTTTGGTCATTTTTAAAAAAACTACTGGACGGATTTTCACCAAATTTGCAAAAGCACGCTTTCGGGACCAAGCCGCTGCTCCTGGTCCAAATTTGGTTAAAATTCGTCCAGCGGTTTGGGCTGTAGACGCAAGCAAAAATTGTTTCCCATTCAGTCTATGGGAAAAAAATTGTTTTGGGACCCCCCTATAACTTTGCCCCCCTGGACGAATCCTCACCAAACTTTGCAAAGAAATTCAGAGTGACACAAATACTTTTTTTGCAAAGTTTGGTGAGGACCCGTCCAGGGAGAGCGAAGTTAAAAGCCGCCCAAAAAGTGTTCTTCCTATGGAAACAGCAACTTAACCATAACTACATGGCCACTACCGTGGCCATGTAATATATATATACATATATATATATATATATATATATATATATATATATATATATATATATATATACATATATAAATATAAATATATATACATAGCCATCAACTACATAATTGGATGAATCTGAACAGACAAAACTTTAAACGGTGAAGTAAGGACATGCCTATTAGTCAGCATTTATTTAAACCAAATCACACCCTGGATGATTTTAAGAATGCAGTGCTGAAAGGTAACTTTAGGACAGAAAATGCGCAAATAGCATATGAATACAAATGCATGCAGTCTTTGAAAATGGTTTAAATAGACATTGCGGGTTCATGAGTCACTATCATGAATAAACCATTTCCATTCTCTGCGCCCATAGAGAACCAGAGGTAAAAACAGATATACTTGTTTTTTCTGATAACATTTTCTGTGGCTCTTTACTGACACATCTCGAGCCCCATCTGTTTCTCTGATGCAATATTTTGTTGCTGGACTCACTCCTGCCCAAGCCCTACCAGCTCTTTAAAAGTCCTGGCCCATAAGCTTCCCAGAGGCTGGCTAGTGCTCCAGTTCCATGGCAAACAGTCCCTCCTCACCAAGATGTAGAGAAGCACACTCTTGATACAGCAGTATCCTTTTCACACCATCCTTCACCTGCCAAAGGGACAAAACATGAGTAATGTTTCCTCCTCCTTATTGGCCTTCTAGGAGGACAATAATGAAAATATGACTAATAGCTTGAATACTTGTCTTAATACAAGTATTCAACAGGGGGGGGGCTTCTGAAGTGTAAGGCTTCTTGTGAAAGACTCCAATCAGAAGCAGACACAAACATATAAGACATTCCAGAGGTAAATCCTTTAGCTGCTGTGCTATTCCAAAAGCCCCATTCTCTTCCTATGCCTGATGAAGTCATTTGGAAATTATGAAAGCTTGCAAGTAAATGGCTTTTCTAGCCTAACCAAGGTATCATCTTGTTTTCTTTTTTGGAGCAACTCTTTTTACATGTACTTATACATATACATATACTGTCACAGGACAATTATAAATGAGAAGCACAAAAGAGGCCAGTACATTAGGTTCCTGGTAAAATAATGTTTTATTTCTTCTCAAGTGGTATTCATTCTCAACACATTATAAAGCATTTATAAAAATGGTCTCTTATAGGTTTTCGTCCTATATGCACAAATACGGCCTATTCTTTGTCTTTGTGTCACAGGTTTCCAGGGGTTCCGTACCCACTCCAGTGGCTCTGATAATCCTACATTTTCCTTGGGTTGGCAGTTCAGTGCTTGGCACAGTCTCAAAATTCCACTGGGCAGGTCAGGCAGTTTGCTAGTCAATCGAATAACAGTAATGGCTCTTGTGATTTGAGGGACAGTGGGTGATGGGGCTCAGTAATGGGACTCCGCCATAGTGTAGGCTTTTGGTCCCAAGGCTTACCCTGACCTTGGAGGGTCTATTATATATGCTCATTGTGCCTCTGAAATGTTGAACTGACTCAATGTCCCTTGTGTTCTAGTGTGAACCCTGGACCAGTCATGACCAATGACGCCTCCCTACTTACTAGCATGATGGACATTGCCTCCACCACCCATCTCGGTCCTGGTGATGCACAGTGACTGCTATTTCTCTTGGTAACCACAGCACAGGCATTGGACAGCACCTGACACTGCCCTGGTGTTGAAAAAGTCAATCTGGTGCTTTGCTGGTGTGTTGCAATAATCCAAGATGGTGTTTCACAGCTCCCACAGCCTCTCCAATATTCGCAACGTTGAATTCAAATGAGTGGGTGCTGAGGTCTTCATGTTATGCTGTGCCAACTTATGACACACCTGTAATGTGCACATGGCATTTTTTGCATAGTAAGCCGAGCTGACATGTGACTGACCCTCTGTGCCACAATGACCATTCCCTTTACAGGCTGACGGTATTATGTATAGTACATGTTCAAAGAAGGGAATTGGGCACTGATGACCTTCAATCCATTATCGCCATGACAAATCCTATATGCAAATTATGAGTTCTTAGCCACTCTGCCTCTACCTCCTGCACCTTCACCAGATATCAACTCTGCTGTGGCTTGTTCCCTGAAATAATTCCAGGAAAAGTGTTCCCTTGTGTCGAATAAGCTTGTGCTGCTTCTTTTAATTATTCTGGGTCCACTCTTGCTAGTAGAGAATGGAAAGGCTACCCAGTGTGCAATGATGGCCATGTTGTCAATGCTCTGATGTCTGTCCACATGTCCATAATAAGATGTATTTCTGGACACTCAGACTTCTGTAACACCTGTCTCACCATGTCCATAATGTTGAAGAACAATTTGGTCAAACGCTTTTGTGAGAAAGGGGGGTGGCTGAGAATTTTCCAGCAACTATCTGCTATTCCCAAAAGTCACTGGAATCCAAGTTTCTCAATAAAAGAGTAGGTAAGATGTCTGTTACCAACATAATGGCAAGATATGCATTGGCGGTCATGTGACCTGTGATATTATTGTCTACACTGAAATGCTCAGAACACTTGTCTGACGCAATGGGGTGCTACTGGTATGCATCACTTTGGTACTAGGGGAGAGGATTGGTGTCACAATCAAAGCAAAACTGTAGTATTTTTGGGAGTAATTGTGAGAACATGTGAAAGTATGTTGCTTGCTATTTGGCATAGGGAAGAATCCACTTTAGGTATTCTGAGCTCTTCCCAGGTCTGAATGTGGTGCAGCATTAAAATGGAACCAGAAAGATATGGTTCCCAAATTGGACCAAGTCTTTCCTTGGCACACAGATCTTCAGCATATTGTGCGAGTTGCCAGATTCATTTGCATGTTATTGTGTGTTAAGTACTGCCACACTTTGGATTTTTGTTGTAAGCTAACAACTTGAGGGCTGGCATGTTTTGAACACCGTGTTGGTAGAGGTGATGGTGGCAGTGTTGGTGTGTTTTTTTAGGTGGCACCTGAATAAAAGCTGCATTATCTGACCTGCTGCTGGAAGCCTGGTGTTTATGTGTGTGTACACAGGTGGGGGATGAGCTTGGACTACTTCATCCTCTGTGTCTGCAGTCATTTTCTTCATCTGCTGATATTGTTAAGGATACCTGACATTTTATATAAGAAAGTGACAAAAAATGTTCTCCATATTTGGCCAAAACGGACGAGATACAAGTATGCAAAATTCAGTGACGATTCAAGGATAGTGTCATGTAAAAATATATGTATTATTAACATAATTGTTTGAACTGTGTTATGCACAATTCCCAAAAAGCTTTCAAGATGGAAATCCCATGTGTTTCTGCATACTCCTTGTCCCTTACCTGGAACTGATGCATGTCAAAAGAACTTTGAAAATTGGATAAGCCACGCAAGCAATATTCACTTTTTAAAAACCCCAACTACATCAATCATTTGGACTGTCATAGTAGCTCTTCACTCAACAAATACAGACATTCACATATTTGTGGAGTACACATGAGCATTCTCTCTCTCTCTCACACACACACACCTTAATGGTGCTTTCATTAATACCACAGTTAGAGTGATTCTTCTGAACCTCTACTGCTGGCGAGTTAAGGATTCCCTTGTAGTGGGTGAGACTTTGGGCCTCATTACACGGTAGGCGGTAACCATGGCGCTGTTAGCGCCATGGTTGCCGCCGGTATCTTACCGTGTCCGCCTTGGTGGATGGCAGAATTACCGCCCTACTCCAAGGTGAGCGGGGGCGGTAATTCCCCATTCACCAAGGCTCTTCCCCATTCCCATTTTTGCCCCCATAGGGCATAATGGGAATGGGGAAGGTGCTAATTACGGTACCACAAATTGCGGTACCGTAATTAGCTCCGAGGTCCCTTTGCGGCACCCAACTTTAACGGCTGGTAAAACCAGCCGATAAAGTCGGGTCCCGCAAAGGGAACTCGTAGTAAGGCGGTAGGGGTTTACCGGTACCGGTGCCCTTACCGGTACCGCTAAACCCCTACCGCCTACCGTGTAATGAGGCCCTTTGTCTTGCTACAGAACTAGTTGGTTTGGGCTGAACATTTGTCCCTAAAATTGGCATTCCAACATGTGTGGACTTTGCACTTTTATTTGTTTTGTACTGTTTGTAGTAACCTTAGCAATGCCATTCCCAATGCTTGTAGGCTTTACGTTCATTTGTATAGGTACTCTGGTTAACTATTTTTAAAAACGAATTCCACTGATACTTCGATTTAACAACGTGCAACATCATACATACAAAGTCACTGTGGACTTGTTAGATTCTCATTTGTTCCATGACGCCAACAATTCTCTTACCTTGACTCCTCCCCTTTTACAATCACCCGATATTAACCTAGAGGATCTCCCCACTGCTCAGAACAATGATGCTCTAATAACACGCTCCAACCGCGGTGATATAAATCAGGCAAACATGTCTTCTATCACTCAATTTTAATTACATGAAAGTCTACTTTCCAATCTAATACTATGATGTGAAAATCTTCAGAAAACTCAGCATCAGCATACTAACATTTTAAACACTATTATTATGAATGTATGTATTCCAAGGCCTCTTGCTAACGTAGCCTGCAATATTGACACATCCACTAAAGAAATCACCAATGACACACAAAGTGTAAAAACACATGAAGGGACAGCCAATATAATTTCTCTTCTGAATTGTTTAACACCTTCTTCTAATAAAGAGGAAACTATGAAGGCTCGGGCTTTACATGGCACTACTCCCTCACCTCTGTGAAAGAAGTCGAAACTCAAGAGATCCCAAACAAGCATAAGGGGCAAGAAAAAAGACAGAAAATATAAATCTACAAAAATATCATAGATACACTAGCTCAGATGTTAAGGTCACTGGCTCCACCATGTCAGACCTGATTAAAAATGAAAGACAATATGACCTTATTCTAGTACAGTCCCCACAGGTCAATGATGAAACAATCAGAGCTTCCAAGAAGAATCGTAAGAAGAAAAACATCACAGAATTAACAAAAACTCTGCGTACGCAAGTGATTCTTCCATCATCTGATCTACCTGGTCACCCTATGCCAACAGCCCTCTCCAATAATATAGATTCATACCATATCAAGTCATAGGCATCGGGACAGGTTATAGCATGTTCTACACCAGTAAGCAAGGCAACACTAATAAATATCAGTTTGACCACAATTTCAATGGTGGATTATGACATTCAAGGGTTAGATGGACTGGAACATCTTTTTAAAGACCTACCAATGACGATTTTACCAAAGGGGATGGGTGGGTCAATGCAAAGTTTGAGATCATTCACTGCAAAATCTAGCTAATTGACTCAGGTCAGACAGGCCAGTACTCTCAGACCTTCTGCTTCCAAGATCGATCATATTAATAAAGTCCTCCTAATAAAATGTATTTTCCTTACAAGGTCCAACTTGTAGCTAAATCATTCTGTGATACTTCAATTATTCCACAACATTATTCCCTGACATGTTATCAAATCTGAAGAAATCTTAATTGTGAACCAATTGGAAGATGAGTCACTTACAACATTGTACATTCACTTTAGCACAACCTCCACCCCAGACTATGTTATGTTGTATGATATTGAGCTCTACAAGAGAGGGTATTCATGCAACATTGTTGAAATTCCTATCAACGAATGCACAACTCTTAAACAGTTCACCTCACTAGCTAGACCATCAACTACTAATTTAAGTATGGTGAGATCACTAAATGATTCCACCCCTACCTATCCATCTCTGAACTCTGTTACTGTTCTGTCCTTAAGAATAACTGATGACTTTCGGGGGAACCAGAAAAGTTCAGATTCTCTCTGACTTACCCACAGATTTGTGGGACGACCCAAAAATGTGGCTATGGCTGCCAAAGGTTCTGCAACCTCAATTATTATTAATAACCACACCTTCTCCCTTTGATCATGGAGTACCAGGGGCTCTGCACACTACACTGCTGAGGATGGGCTTCTGGATGATATCAAACATCTCACCTTAGTAGCTCTCCAAGAAACATGGATGGTGAACAATCTCCTTATTGACAGCATTTCATTCTCAAGCAATACAAGACCTTAACGGAAGACAGAAAGGAAGTATTCTCATAGTGGTACAAATCTCATACACCATATAAAAATGGATCACCAGCACTGATCATGTATTCGCAAGCCTCCGAACATGTAGTAAACACACCAACTGAACAACTATATATGTTAGAAGCCCTCTTCTTTAGACAAAACTCCTCGAGGAAAAAGCCCATATATTTTTTTTTTAACTTTGTTATTAAGGGAACGGTTCACAGCAAGACAATTCTCATAAGCAGTGTGACATTGCATGAGCATAATATCGACAATGACATATATCTATGGCAATGAGGCAGGCATCGTCACCTAAGGTGACTGAGTAGGTGTTACATCAGCATCAGACATCAGATCACACAGGTACAGATGTAACAACGACCATATATCTTTGGGATGACAGGGCGTCGGGACTGATAAGACAAAGAGTTCCTCATCGTCATTCACCATACATAAGTCTTTCAGGAAGTTGGATCGGGTAGGCCCTGTGGCGGATTTCCAACATTTAAGAATGCAGCGTATGGCAATAACACATGGGATATTAAAAAACCTTCTTGTGGTTTCCTTCACCTTTCCAATGTCACCAAACAGGTATTTCAGGGGGGATAGAGCGGCTGGGATCGCCATTATCTCCTCAAGGAGCTCAGCCACTTCTCACCAAAAGTCCGCAATAACAGGGCACGACCAATACATATGGTACACTCCAGCATTGGGGGCGCCACATTTCGAACATGTCCCTGTGCAACCCTCCACAAACTTAGCCAGCCTAGCCGGGGAGTAATGTAACTGATTCAGGATTTTAAATTGAATCAGTCGGAGTCCTGAGTTCATAGAGACCGATTTGCTGAGTTGACAATATCGGGCCCATTTCACGTCATCAATCTGGGTACCCACATCCCGTTCCCAGGTTTCTCTAATAGTGTTTCGTGAGGGAGAATGTGTTTGCACCAAGGTGTATACCGACGAGACTCCCTTATTATGACCATCCATCGTCACCACAGCTCTAATGCTTTTGTGTGTCTGAGGTTCTGCCGGGAAGGAAGGCCATTTAGCAGCAAAAGCTGTTCTCATACGATAGTATTGAAGGCGCTTAAATTGGCCACCCCCCACTGCACCCAGGAAATCTGTGAGTTCACAAAACACGCCCTCGGGGAACATGTCTCGCATCCTGAAAAGTTTATTTGGGTCCCAGGTTCGCTGAAGGGCCTTGTCAAAGGTCGGGGAAATACTAGAGAAGTTCCACAGGGGTATATCTGGTCATAGGAGATCTCCAGGCCAATTCTCCTGTAGATCCTGGACCAAGCTTGTGCGGTGGTGTATACCGGGTCGAATGGGCAGATGTTGCCATAAGTGGGGTTCAGGAGGACTGATCGTATATCGTTAGGGTGGACTGCGTGCTTTTCAAGAAGAATGTGTGGGGCTGTGTCTTCGGGGTCAAACCAATGTTTCACAAATTGTGCATGTGCTGCTATACAATATAATTCAAAATCAGGTGCCGCAATCCCACCCTGTGAGTATGGCTCCACCATCTTGTCCCAGCCCAGCCTAGCAGTTTTCCCGTTCCAAATAAAGGAAGACGCCAATGATTTAAGTTTCACAAAAAAGGGTTTACCAGGCCAAATCGGGATGTTGTTGAAGAAATATAAGAGTTTGGGTAGAACTACCATTTTAAGTAGGGCCACTCAGCCATATAAGGACAGAGGGAGATTAGCCCATAGTTGGAGCTTTGTCGTAAGGGTGAGAAGTAAGTCGCTATGATAATGCGAGTACAGCAGCTGTCTATCTCTGGCCACCATGAATCCCAGGTATCTTACCTGCGTGGGGGCAGCTTAAACCCCATAATATGAGATAGGTCACCTGTATTAGGGGTCAATGGAAATATTTCAGATTTTGGGACATTGATTTTATATCCTGAATATTCTGAGAACTCGTTTATATCAGACATAATGTGTTGCACATTCTCATGTGGGTCCCGGACATATAACAACGTATCATCCGCGTACAGTGATATAATTTGGGGAGGGCCAGTCATTCTGAGACCTCTGTGCGAGTGGTGCTGATGGATGTATTCCTCCATCGGTTCAATAGTGAGTGCAATGAGAATGGGCAAGAAAGGACTGCCCTGTCTGGTCCCTCTGTGTAATTGGAAAGAAGGGGACAAGGTGTTATTAGTTAGGACCTTGGCAGATGGATGGGTATATAGCAGCCAGACGCATTTAATAAAATATGGCCCAAGTCCAAACCTCTCGAGTACCAGGAAAAGGTATGTCCAGGAGACGGAATCAAAGGCCTTTTTGGCATCCAGGGCCACTACAGCCGCTTTTGCCTCCATATCTATTTGCGCCAGAACATTAAATAATCGTCTCAGTTTTAAAGCTGTAGATCTGGTTGGTATAAAGCCAGCTTGGTCAGGGTGGATCTGGATTGGCATGTACGGCAGGAGTCTGGTGGTCAGCACTTTGGCGAAGATTTTCGCTTCAGTGTTGATTAGGGAAAGGGGCCTGTAAGAGGCCATATCCTGTGCTGGTCTGCGTGGCTTCAGGAGGACCGTAATGACTGCTTCACGCATCGAGTCTGGAAGGATACCACGATTCATAGCCTCTTCCCACACTTTCAATAATAGTGGGGCCAGCTCACCCTGAAATTCTTTGTACAGTTCGGCAGTCAGGCCGTCTGAGCCGGGGGCACGGCCACCGGATAGAGATTTAATGGCAGCAGTGAGTTCCTCGATAGTAACGGGTTGATCCAAAATGTTTCGTGTCGTTTGGGTAAGTGTTGGGAGATCGAGGGAGTCTAGTTACCTGAACGTGTCTTCCGTGGTTTTAACATCATGATCAGAATACAGAGCAGAGTAGAAATCAGCAAAAGTAGAGTTAATGTCCCTTTCCTTATCGACCGTGACCCCAGCCGGGTTCTGGATACTAACGATTGGGATAAGGTGTCTGTCTGTTCTAAGCATGTTAGCCAGAAACCTCCCCACTCTATTACTCTCCCCGTACCTGCGGGCCTTAGCCGGGGCAGCCATGTATAAGACTTCTCTGTTGGCTAGCTCATTGACTTCCTTAAGGGAAGCGTGAATCTTAGATAGGGTTTTCTTGTTCAATGTGGCGCTATATTCCATCTGCAATGCGTCTATTGTGGCTTCGGCCACAACCAGTTCCCTTCTCACTGCTTTCAGCATACCCGTAGACTTACCCAGTATAGTACCCCGAATCCAAACTTTGAATGCCTCCCATAGGGCAGCATAGGTGCTCACCGAACCGCCGTTCCACTCCAGGAATTACTCAATTTCAATATGTAGTGTCTCACAGATATTGGGGTCTCTAAGGATCGCAGAGGGCATTCTCCACCTTTTAGCCGGAGGTGGAGAGTCATCCAGGCTGATGTCTAGTGTTATCGGCGAGTGGTGTGAGAGCGTGCAGGGGTGTATTGCACAGTCAGTGATCCCCCCAGAGAGGGATGAACTAATGAACCAATAATCTATACGGGAGTGGGAGTCATGAACAGATGAGTAGAAAGTGAATTTCCTCTCATATGGATGTAACGTGCGCCATGCGTCAATTATATCGGTCTGTTCCATCATCTGTCTAACAGTAAGTGCTGCTTTGGACAGGGCCCTGGGGGAGGTAGATGAGCGATCTAGGGTGTGATCAAGTATCATATTAAAATCCCCACTCCATATTATTTGTGCCTCTCCTGATGTGTACAGCATATCAATGATTGTGCAGTAAAATAGTGGATCATCTATATTAGGACCGTATGTGTTAATCAGTAATATTTGCCATCCCGCCACCTCCCCACATACCAACACGTATCTACCCAGAGGGTCTATCTTACTAGAAAGATACCTGAAGCATAGCTTGGGATGTATAAGTGTCAGAACTCCCCTGGACTGTGCCGAATACTCTGTGAAGTACCTATGAGGACCCCATCGTGGGAGGAATTTGGTATTGATACTCCCCAGTGCATGTGTTTCCTGTATCAGAAGGATGTGGGGGTCGTGGCGTGTAATGTATGCAGCAATTTTCCTTGCCTTGACTGGATTATTGAGACCCCGAATGTTCCAGGAGAGTAGTCTAATGCTTAAGCCACTTTTAGTCTGCGCCATAGTTGCCTATCGAAAGGAGCATTTGCCAAGTATAGCGCCATTGTCTTAAGTGATGTAAGAGTCCTGCTGGAAAATAGTCCCCTAACTTTAACTTTGTAACATCCCCAGCCATGCCTGGGATAACACCAGGACAAACTTTTACCTGTTTCCCCCGCCAACCCCCACCCGCATCATCAACCCCAACCCGATGATGTATCCCATCAACCATAACTTGGGAAGTCTCCTGGGGGTGTGAGCTGTACTCACGTGACCGACCACCATAGGGGGGCTCACGGCCCTATGACAACATATGGTGGTCAGGGCCACAACACCGTCAATGGGTTATTGAACTTGTGGCAAGGCAGTGCGGAGTAAGTCTTATCAGCCAGCATGGTCCTCCAGTTCCGCCACCGGCCGGGGTGGCAAGTTGCGATTAGTCTCCCGGCACCCCGGGGGAAGTGGGATGGAGGCCTAGACATACATCATGGCCTCTGTAGGATTCGCAAAAAAGTGTGCTCGGCCTCCGTGTTGGATGCGCATTTTAGCCGGGAAGACAAGAGCATATGGGATCTGGCGTAGCCTCAGCTGTCTCTTGACCGGTTTGTAGGACCTCCTCAGCGTTTGCAGATTAGTTGAAAAATCCGGATATATATGTATCCTGTTGTCTTCATAATATAGAGAGCCTTTTTCCCTGGAAAGTCTCAGGATAGCGTCTCTGTCTCTATAATTCAGGAGTCGGGCAATGATCGTGTGGGGCGGTGCACCAGGCTTAGGAGGGGGGCCAGGATGCGATGGGCCCGCTCCACGAGAAAGTGATCGGAGAAAGCATCGGGCCCAAGAGGGATTTCAGGAGGTTTTCCACCTGGCGTTCCATGGAACCTTTTCTGAAGGATTCGGGTACCCCGACCAGGCGGATAATGTTTCTCCTGGCATGAGATTCCAAGTCCTCGCACTTACTCAGGGTTTTCTGCATGTCACCCTTTAACTGGGCGATATCGTGGCTATGTCGTGCTATCGAGTCCTCGTTGACTCCAATTCTGTTCTCCGCCTCCGTAGTGCGTGCACTTTCCTTATCAACCCTTGCCTTCAGAGAGCTGATCGTGGCCCCTATATCGTCCAGTTTGCTGTTAACCACTAGGAATCCACTCTGGACCATTGATAATAGATTGTCCACTCTCGCGTTCATTGGAGATTCTGGTTGGCCGTCCAGGGGCTCAGTGGGTGCTTCGGCGCACCCATGCGGCTGGGAGCTGGCAAAGGAGACCATCGGACCAGTTTTCTTACGGCCCATACTTTTCTTTTCACTGCAGCACATACATTAAATCTGTTGGGTTGCATCCACGCACGTTCTGGTGCCCAGTGGCAGTCGGTGGTCAGCGATCGCTGGCACTTAGGCGTGTGACTCAATCATCAGCGTCGTTTGTGGGCATATGGGGAGGCAAGGGCAGCACTTCTTGTGTGGCAGGTATGTGCAGAGAAAATGTGCCAGAGCGACCCGGGAGGAGCCACGGCAAGGGCACCCACCTTATGATGTTATCAGCAGGCCCCAACGAGCGAACGCAGCTGGCACGCCGCCATTGGCAAGGTCCGACTCGGTTATCAGTTTAAGGATCAGCTCGCGGGGCAGCAACGGCTCAAGAGGCGGGTCGGTGCTCCGCTGAAAAAGAGTAATGTTCCGTCCGGACCGGGCTTGCGGTGTACACCCGGGAGGAGAACCGGGGGCCAGCAGGATATATTCACCGGCAACTCCGAAGTGTATCAGGAAGGCACCCAGCAGCAAAAAGGCATGCAGCACGGCTCCTACCCCTCCGGCCTGTAGGCGAGCCGACGCCTCCGGCTGTCGCGTGATTTCTCTGGAACCGTGGTCCGGGTATGTCGCCGCCATGCTCACGGTGTAGGTTTCCAGTCCGATATCTCAGGATTGAGCCAGCGTTTCTGCAGGGAAATCGGTGGAATGATGCCGCAGGTCTTCCGCTGCCGATAACAGTTCTTTATTGGTGTGTAGGTGGCCCCGAACAGGATTATTTTTTTTAAAGGATATGTTACGGGCCGGAGCTCTCCCATCAGGCGGCCATCTATCACATCACTTCAGGTACAAAGTTGAGACAATTCAAACAGCTCTAATAACTGCTACTCCAACATCCTCACTTATGACTCTAACGGTTCTTAATATCCAGAGTAACACACATACACACATATGCCTTTTTTGGAGTTTACTTTTTTTAACTGCTTTCAACAGCCGACATCTCTGGCTCCCCCTTAGATATTGCGCCGCCTCAGGTGCTCAAAACTCTTAGCCTCCATTTCCTGTCTGAAATATTACATTTATTGAATTCCTCGTTAGAGGCCAGAATATTCCCAGATTCATGGAAATCAGCTATTATTAAACCCCTCCTGAAAAAACCCATCCTGGAACCTAAAAATCCTGTAGTTACCATCTGATTGCCTAGCTCCCATTCCCAGCAAAACAACTGTTAAAAGTGGCTACCCATAAACTTCAAAACTTTGTAGAAAATGCTAAAATACTTCACCTAGCCCAGCATAGTTGTAGACCAATGCGTAGTACAGAGCTGACAACCACATCTATCATTGATCATGTTACGATAAAACTGAACCAGAAAAAGGCTGGTGCAGATGTTCTTTTGGATTTTTCTGCAGCCTTTGGTACCATGGACCACCATATTTTGGCATGAAGGATGACTGAATATGGTATACATGGCGCGGCTTCTGCATGGACAAATTCATTCTTAAGTAATAGATGCCATAAAGTACGTCCAGGCACCTTTCCCTCTCATTAATATGCTGTGAGCTGTAGCACACCACAGGGCTATGCCCTGTCCCTTTACTGTGTAATCTTTACTTGCACCACTTGCTGGATCTCACAGCTAGTTTTGGTATATAATTCCACAACTACGATGATGACTTTGAACCAACTAATATAGAGTGGAGCCACAACGTCATAGGCTGTCTCGCTGCAGTCAAAATCTGGACTGACACTAACCTGCTTAAAATCAATCCTGGCAAGACAGAAATCGTGGTAGTCAACTCCATCCTAGACCTGGCTGTCTTCTTTTTTACCTAAGGTCTTTGGCCAATGTCCAGTACCTAAGCAAGAGGTTAGGAACTTAGGTATAATCATTGATAGGGAAGTAACCCTGAATAAACAAGTGGTGTCTGTTTCTAAATCCTCTTTAACCCTTTTCAGGAGGATCAAAAACATGCAGCCCAATCTCACTTTTCTTCACCAGGTTATGATGTTGAATGCACTTGTTTCTTCAAGACTGGATTTTAATATCAGCATCTACCTGGCCTTCAAACATTCCTCATGAACAGACTCCAGAGAATTAAAAATATTGCAGACCGAATCCTGATGAAACTCAAGTGATTGGGTCAAATCACCCCGTTTTGCAAGATTTACATTGACTCTCAATCAGAAAAAGAGTCATATTTAAGAGCCTCTGTGCTGCTTTCGATATGATAGGTTATTTATAACGCGCTTAATACCCAGAGGTTTCTGAGGGCGGACCAAACATGTGTTGCTACATGTCGTCTTGCTTCCAAGGCGAACACGGTGCCCCTGAGCTATCATCCCGGGACTTTTTTTAAAAGCCTGAACTCTTCCCATGACTCACCACTTTCATTTAGATTTAAATGCTGCATACCGAGGCGTACCCGAACATCAGCAAAAGAAAGATTGCACCAAATCCGCTATTATAGTAAATTAAGTCGGGCGGGGGGGTTGCGCCTCCTTGACACAGGCAGCTAAACTTTGGACCACGTTACCCATTACCTTTCGGAAAGAAACAAATCTCCTCTTATTCAGAAAGAAGCTGAAACCCTTTCTTTTCAGCCAGCACTATTATTATTATTATTATTATGATTATCATGATGATGATTATTATTATTATTGTATATTCCACTGACATGCAATATCAGTCCAATTATTATCTGCTCACCCAATGACAACTCTGGTGCTTCATCCTTGTTGTCATGCTCTGAATCTCCAACATGCATTCGGGCGCCCATTCACACTTTATAGAGCACACACCAACATTAACAATCTCTATTTTGGAGACCTCCTTTTCCCACAATGCCTTCCTTGCTGGGTTGGCCCTCTCACTGTACCCCAGCTTTTGTGGCATCTAACGTGCTACATAGCATATTAAGCACGCATTTACCTCAGTGAACTTTGTGGCATAAGGGACATCTCCCAAACTGCAAACACTCACTGACAGTTACTAAGAGAAGGCAGTAACCACACTTATCTCAAAGTCGGATGTCTTGTACTTACAAAAATGTCACTGCCATCTACATCATGTGCAATATAGATGCATACACTTCCGCAAATGCAGCTATGATCCTTTTGTTTCCCACTAAATGTGCCGGTGCCAGTATTAATGCTTGCAAATGCGGGTTCATACGTGTTTGCTATCTTCGGCTGAGTGCACTTTAGTAAGTAATACACTTTGCAAATGGAGTTATTCTTCTCAATGATTCAGCCCAACCACACTGATGAGACTGCTTCACACACATACATGGGTGCGGTGATTTTTAAAGAGAACTCGTGAGGAATTCCATCCACTAAATTATTGGTGCAGGCAAACAAAGTCGTTGCTTGCTTAGGAGGATCGAAACCAACAAACGTTGCAACTTGGCACACCAGTGAAATTGGGAACGCCATGCACCCCTTAGTGGAAGATTGGACACGTAGGAAGAGGAGGCTTGTGACTAGTGCCTGGGTAAGTCCGTTGAGTGTTAAGGTGTTAATGACATAACCAGTATCAGCTTTTTTGACAGAGGGCTCCAGAATAGGGAAATGGAATTAATACGGCAAAATAATTAAGTGTTAAGTCTTCTAGGGGTTGTGTTGCATTTAATCGACAAGTTGAACAGTTTCCGTGTGTTTCGTGGAGATGGTCGATCATGCATACTTCATTTGACTCGATCTTTTTGTAAGGAAACCCCCTTTTTCTGCTCCTTTGTTCTTCGTCGACTGTTCTCCAGATGCCGCCTCTGCCTAGTGAGACAGAAGGCGTATCTTTAATTACGGGTCTGTAATACCGACAACTCTCATCCTCTGTATCTGTGACAACAAACCAACTTAACCAGAAAGAAAAGCAAGAGCACCACTGGGATGAAGTTCAGATGTATTTCCCTGGGTGGGTAAACATCTGAAATGCGTTCAACTTTCCTCGCTGAGATGCTTTAAGAAGAATCACTCCCCAAGCTGTGCAAACCCATTTCTTCACATTGCCTCCCTGCAAATGCGTTATAAGCTTGTAAGACTTCTGTCAGCCGTGTACAGCCAGCCCTATCCCCAATCAAAAGGGGAGCTTGCTTCTTCACACTGCTACAGATATTAACACACATGCGTTCCTCTCCCCCAAGCCCCCTGAGAAGGCACGGGCTCAATGTTTCATATGCTGTCTTTACAGAGGGCCCAACATGCCTTCCAAGCGCAATCGTGAAGGTTGTTGAACAACAGGTGTATTTGTTTTGGTTTATATGATGGCAAAGGTAATTGCTCCATTTTCTTTTTCTGTCCACCTTGTACAGTATCACCTGTTTTCCAAAGCCAGTGTTTCTACTTTAAATTGTCGGTTGCAGCAAATGCAGCGTTATAGTATTTTTCATTCAGCTGAGTATGTATTGCTTGATATGTTTATTTGTATACATGTATTTATGTATATATTTAAGGGGTTTTGTAATGTGCCATTGCAGGTGGGTGTCAATCAACTAGCCAACAGTTGTCACATAAAATAGGATGGCAGGAAAGATGCTGCATGCCTTTAGGTTCAGGTTATGTTAACAGTATGTTCCTTTAAATGCGTGTTCATTGGAACTATCCCTAAAGACACAAGAGTCACACTGCCCCTCCCTAACATCTTAGCTTATTAACTTGCCTTCTGGGAAAGAAAGCTGCCTTTTAGTGTTTCTTGAATAAGTTGATGGTCTTCCATTCGCCTTAAATTATGCTTCAACCAGTTCCACGGTGTAGCCGCTGGTTTTGAGAAGGAACGTCTTCCCAGAGAGCACCTTATACATTTTGGAAGAGAAATGACTGAAGAACACAAGGAACAGAGGCCATGGAGGGGCCGATGATCTAAAAATATCTCTGCCCTCTGGTCTTTTTCAGTAAATGCCACGTTGAACCTTATAGATTGTTGGGAAGTCAATATGCCTGCTAAATGCCAGCCAGTGCGGACATCCCAAAGCTAGCATTGCTTGCAAGCAGCTGCTTTCTGCACTTTTTGGTTTTGGCGATTTTGTGTGGTGCTTTTGCCACAAAATTGCTGAAACCATTGTTACAGAAGAAAGAGAGGGAATGCAGGTTCTGAACTGAGAATATCTGGTTGCATAGCCAGGGGGCAAGTCCTAAAAATTGAAGTGGGCTGACTCGTCAGCAAATGCAATAGGATGGGACCATCAAGGTGAAAAACGTACATTTCATTAAATTGCTTTGTGTTTTTTTAAATGTTAAAAGGTGTGCATGTTTTAAACTCCAAGAACCAATACACATTTTTCCCTACAACGTGCAGTACTAAAACCTTTAGTTGTTATATTTATATAGTGTAGTGGTGAAGTGTCCGGATCCCGGAGGTCGTTGAAAGAGGACAGTCAATGTTTTTCATTTTAGCTGGGGGGAGCTGAGTCCACCCTCTGAAAAAAAGTGAGTGGAAATGCGCAGACACAATGTGCAAAACCCTCCACCTAATTCATGAGTCGAGGACAATGGCAGCCAACCCAGCGCTCTTGTCTATTGATGCTCAGGAAGCGTTCGATAGGGTGGAATGGAGCTTCTTGGAGGCGGGGCTGGTGAAGGTGGGACTGGGCCCTGTGTTTCGTAGAGGGGTTAAGGCGGTTTATACATCCCCTAAGTCAGCAGTCATGGTAAATTCAGAATATTCTAGGTGATTCAACTTGAGTAGAGGCACAAGGCAGGGCTGCCCCCTGTCGGCAATACTGTTTGCCCTCTCAGTGGAGCCTCTCGCCCAGACGCTGAGAGCTGACTCCCAGGTAGAGGGCCTATAGGTGGCTGGAACGGAATATAAGGTAGCTCTCTATGCTGATGATATCCTATTTCACGTTCAGAAACCCATGTCATCCATACCTAGAGCTATGCACTTAATTGAAAAATATGGCTCGCTCTCAGGTTTCAAAATTAATAGGTCTAAATCAATGCTGAGTTTCAGAACGTTTCGAATTTTGGTAGGGATATCCGGTCCCCTGCGCACAGTTTTTAGTCTTGAATTACAATATTTCCTGCAGCCTGGCACGTGGTTTGTCAGAGAACCAAACTCCAGGGTTCTCGAAAGGTTACGGACTGGGTGAGGTAAGAAGCCTTGTTAGTAATGGGCGCTGGCAGTTGGTGGCTGTCCACTTTCTGTGAGGTTATCTTGTTACCAAATATAGATAGTTTGATAGAAAACATCAGTCATTGGTTGTTGCTGTACATGTTTTTTAATGTATTCAAGAACATTTGACAAGTTCTGGAAACATGAGCCGTGTGAGGTGAAACAAAAAGCCGACCCGCATTTCAACCGTAGTCTTTATCAAGGCTGTGGTAGGTGAAGTGCTTGGATGCAGGCAGGGGGGTCAACCAATGGCTTAAAACAAAGGCGGGAATGGGACCTGGGGGAACCACTCGACGCAGAGGTATGGACAAATATTTTTAGGGGAGCGTCTCAGGTATCCATTGCTGCACAATACAAGCTGCATGCCATCAAGCTGCTGCACAAATGGCAGTACGACCCCTATAGACTATCTAAAATGTTCCGGACCAGGAGCCCATTGTGCTGGCGTCTGTGTGGGGAGAGGGCCGACTATTGGTATATGTGGTGGAGATGCCCGCCGGTCCAGGTGTACTGGGCCGAGGTCCTTGGGTCGATCAAACAGTTAGATGGGATCTCCCGGGAGATTACGCCCCTCCTAATACTGTAACTTTGAGGAACATGAATGCGAGATGACCAGGGTAAATGGAATTGTGCCCCCTCGGTCCTGACAGCAAGGGCCTGCTTAGTGATTAAGTGGAAAACGGACCAGGTTCTGAGCCAGAAAGACTGGATTGGGGTGGCGACTAATATCTATACAATGGAACGGATCGCTGCTGTCCTCCATGGGAGAGCAGCCTAGAATGAGCAATTGTGGATTGATAAATGAATACCTACCTGCTCCCACATAGACTGTTGTACAATGGAAAGGATGGTGGTTATAAAGATGTATGTTTCATTATTTGTATGCGAGAAATTAGTTGTGCCTGGGCAGCCTGGGGTGAAGTACTTCACCGTCCCACTACTAGCCAGTTCTGAAAATGGACATAAATAACTGGAAAGGAGTAAAGTATACAACTTGTACATGAGCTGTAACAGGTGGTGAACTCAGAGATCTAACTCTGCTTAGGGGGGTGAGGGGTGGGGAATGGGAGGGGAGGGGGACGTAAGAGAGTTAGAAATGTAAACAATGGATAGAGCTACATTTTGTTGTTTGTAAAAGGACTATTTGATATGTAATTATATTCTACTATGCTGCAATCGCACATGTAACTTGCCTATTTCGATGACAAAACTTAATACAATCAAATTACATTTTTTTTTTTTTAAAGTGGGCGGATTCCATCCACCCTCGTGTTCTTTCGACTTGAGCCCTGTGCAAAGCAACGGGCAATGCCATGGCATGAAAATGCCAAATCACTCAAATCTCTTTTTCCAAACTCCTCTGTGTACTACCCAATGAGAAGTTGCCTAACAATATATGCTCCAATCAGCAGCTTTGTGAGAAGCAGGTCGGGTTATGGGCTATCTGTTTCCCACTGTGCAGTGATTTCTTATTGGGCTATTTTGGTCATTTTTTTGGGGACAATTGGGCTATTTTTGGGTTAACTTGGACAGTTTCTTTTTTTTTCTTCTGTGGCTACCTTTCAACAGTGCCACCCACAACTCCACGCCCACTCTCTCTACCCCCACCCCACTCTTTCTATCATCCACCAACCACTCTCCCACTCTCTCTACATCCACCCACCCCACCCCCATTATGTGTGCTGGTTGGGTTGTGTTTGGGCTATTTTGGGCCCCATTTAACAAGTCCTACCGGTGCTGCTTTGTTCTTCATGATTCTTTCCCCAACCAACTACCATCACCCACCTACCCCCACCCCAACTCTCTCTAATGCCACCTACTCAGAGAGTGGGGGTGGGATGGGTGGGAGTAGAGAGAGTGAGGGTACAGAAAGTAGCAGTTGGGAAAGTGGGGGCAGAGAGAGTGGGGGTAGCCGTACCCACCCTACCCCAACCGACTCCCCCTAGCTCCTCCCCCTCTAGCCCCACCCACCTAATTCTCACTTTCTCTAACCTCAACCACCAAGTACCACTCTCCCTACCCCCACCCAACCATCCTAACCCCACCATGACTACTAACAGCCATCCACCTGTAAGAGGATTCAATTCAACACTACAGCTAAGTCAATGCCTAGTCTGGGATACTGAATGGAAACCCTTATTGATATATCTTTACGTCCAGTTCATGCGTTCTGGATGACTACCCCTATATAACACCCCTCTCTTGGAATCCCCCTGACCCCACTGAGCCACGAAGTAGTTCTGTTTTGCAAGTTTAAAAGGTTTATTTGATAATTTAAACAATAGATATATATATCACACTTTATAATAATTAATAATTGACTATCACACTTAATCTGAGCAGTAATCAATAATGGATAGTCCGGCACTAGCACACTTCTTTATAATCAATGATGAGTGGTTATAGGATGGATAAGATAGCAACAATACTTTGATGGTTTCAAATGGATGCAATGTGGAATGAAATGCAGTACAGAAAATAACTTGATAGGATTTCAGCAAAAGACAATGTAATCACTTTCTTGGACAATTCACCCCCCCTTTTATGCAATGCAAGGAAATGGAAGGAAAGCACACAGTTCTCAGAAATGCAATCAAATGTAATTCAGTTCACCCCAGCAAGCTTAGACTACAGAAGTTTGAAACACAGGCCCAAAATGCTTTTATATGTGCTGGCAATGAAGTGAAAAATATGCTAAAATGCTTTTAATTCCCTCTAGAGGTTCAGGGTGAGTGGTATCAAGTTAATATTAGTCCAGGCTCACTCTAGCAATGATTCAGGGATGGTTCTTAAGAGGCAAACGAATTTTTAGCAAGGAAAGCAAGGAAGCTGCTGTTTTCACACGTGGAGAAATTTGCAAATCGCGGTAAAATTCGCGAGTGCGGTTTTCGCGATTGCGGCAAAAGTGTAGGGAATAGGAATGTGGTTCTAGGTTCATTGAAAAGCCAAGATTCCCAGCTTTCAGAGGAAAGTTACTGCAAGTCTCTAAGACAAACGGTCACGGAGATATGAGCGATATGGTAAAGGTCGTTTTTCAGATTTGAAATTTTAAAAGTTCAAAGTGACAAGTACGGCTTGCAACTAGAAAATGACAGGTGACAGTTTTGCAAAATGACAGGTGACAGTTAGGAGACAGTTCTGGTTAGATTAAAATAGATTGAATTATATTATTTTAACTAAGAGATTGGTTCTGCACAGTTCTGCTAGGTACTCACAATATATTTAGAAATAAATGGGCCTCGCCACGGATCTGGTCAGGTTTTCTTCACTCGCCACGGACGGTCTCTGCGCACAGCGTCTGGGTCAGCTCTAATCTGCTGGTCTGGTCTGGGTCTCTGGTTCTGATCAGGTCTGTGGGTCCGGATACAGCGGTCTCCGGTTCAGCTGGTCTCTCTCTGGATACAACACTGCTCTCTGGCAAATGTCAAGAGTTCTTGCAAAGAATTCAAACAGCTCGCCTGGCTGTGATAATGGCAATGATTTGAGGCCTGCTAAAGAGGGATTTAGCTTGTAGTTGACCTTTCTGCTACAAATTCTGAAGTAAAGTCTTGGTCTCTGAAGGTGGATAGATTGAAGTCTCTATGTTGGCTCTCTGGAGGTTGATGGAGGTAAAGTATGGATTTTCCCGGCAGAGCGTCCCGCAGCAGATGGAATTGAATGTCCCTATCTGTCCTGACTGTCTGCTTTTATGTTTTTTGAAAATGGGTGGAGAGGCTAGCTTCCTAGGCCCTACCCCTCTCCACTTGTCATTGGCCACTTCATCCTCTTCCCCTTGATTGGGGGAATGAAATGAAGTGTCATCGTCTGTTTATGATACAGAGAACCCACCCCTGTCAACTTTACACACAATATATATTTTCTTAAAAAGACATATTTCATAGATACACAGTGGTTTGAAATTACATGCATCCATCATGCATTTACTGATGGTGGCCCCTGTTCAAACTCTGCTCTTCCTGGGGGCTTGCATTCAGAAATGGCAATATTTTGTGCTTTTTAGTGGTTTTGCAACATCAGATTTTTCTCCAGATTTGTACACATGTACACGGCCTGTCCATACATACTCCAGTAAATTAACATGTCTCTAGCTTAAACACAGAGGCCCTCATTACGACCCTGGCGGAAAGGGGTTTACGCCGGCGTAAAGCATGGCGTACCTTTCCGCCTGACTACGAGTTCCCGTAGCGCCATGGTGATTTTTACGCCTGCTTTTTGCAGGCGGAAAAATCCATGGCGCTACGGGACTTGTTGTTAATTACGCCACCGTAATTTACGGTGGCGTAATTAACGCCTTCCCCACTCCCATTATACCCTATGGGGCAAAAATGGGAATGGGGAAGGGTAAATGGGGATTGGGGACTTACCGCCCCGCCAAGGTCGGAATGGGGCGGTAAGTCCGCCAAACCCCATGGCGGAGGTGGCAGCTTTGCGCCATGGACCATGGTGCAAATTGCACCATGGTCCTCCGCCAGGGTCGTAATGAGGGCCAGAGTCTGTAGTACACATAAATAGCAGAGTTTTGCCCCAGAACATCACACAAATTGGAGTTTGGGCTTGAATTGAAGGTGCATTTTTTAAATTAAGGCTCTCAAAGTTATACATTCTGTCATTTGATTACAAAGAGTTATCAGTGTTTCTGTAAAATATATATTTTGCTTTCAATTCAGTTCTCAGAGTGTTGGAGTTCGCCTCCAAGACTTGGGTGGGTCAGTCACATGTGTCTTCTGGCAGGCAGGCCTTTGTTGACAGGAAACAGTCAAAATCAACATATCCTATTCAATTGCAAGAGCCTATTGTGTGGTCTCCAGGAGGCTCCCAGCCAGTCTGCCTTCTATCAATCAAGAGGTCATGTGAGATTCTAACTCCTGGTGTGAATCTCTGGAGGTGAGAGGGTTTCTCAGGCTTCAGACCTCTGGGAACAGCAGGTGGCTAATTTTTAATTAAAATGCAGCCTTTGAAGTCAGCTGAGTCAAATCCCTTTGTCAGCAACTGCACTCAGTTCTCCTGTCAGAGTTTAGACCGCTAGCGCCGCCTTGAGGATTTTGTTGGTACTGCATGCAATTTTGGGATCTTTCTTGGATTAATGCATTCTAAACAGGAATGGTTCTTACATGGTAGTAAATAATCCTTGCTTAACATTGTTTTGATGGGGCTCCTTACAGTAAGATGGTTATGTGGAACCCCACAAAAGGGTTGAATCTTTAAAGTGGTCCAATGAGCCACGATTTCAGCAACTTTTTGACATCAGTAACAGTGGATTTTGTGAACAAAGATCTTTCTTTACACTGGTGGGTGGCAAGTTAGGTAACCATTTTGGTGTGTGCACAAACTGCGTGGTTCTCCTGGATTCTGTCGCACTTGTGGGCTTTTTGGCCATCTTGGATTTTCTAAGCCCACAGCACCAAATGTTGCAGCGTGATAGCTCAAACGTGGGTCAGGACACCCAACACACCCTACCCCCAGCCCCTCTACCCTCAACTACCCACCCTACCCCCACTCTCTCTGCCCCCTCCTAATCCCTGCTCTCTCTACCCCACCCAACTGACCCATGCTCTCTCTACCCCATTCACCCAGCCCCCACTCAGTCTAGTGTGACCCACCCTAACTTCATTCTTGCTACCCCTGCCTACCCACCCTACCCCTACTCTCTCTAACCCTGCCAACCCTACCTCCACTTTTTCTGCCCCATCTACCCACCTTGATCCCACTCACTCTACCACCATCAACCCTACCCCCATTCTCTCTACCCTCACCCACCCAACCAAGACCGACTCTCTCTGCCCCATCCACTCAACCTACCCCACTCACTCTACCCCACCCACTGTACCCCCATTCTCTCTATCCCACCACTCTCCATACCCCCACTCTCTATACCACCACCTACCCATACTACCTCCATTCTTTCTACCCCACCCACCCTACCCCATGCTGCTCTCAACCCAGTCCCACCCACCCAACCACAATTCTTTCTACCCCCACCAACTCACTTTACCTCCGCTCTCTCTACCCCACTCACCCACCTTGCCACTTTTCTTTTTTCCGCTTTGTTTTTTATTAAGCATTTCAACAGGTACAAAGGTCATCAGGGAATCCCTGATGTCATTCAAAACACCAAATAAAATGCTGGTCTTAATTTCTGGATGGCCCCCCACGTCCCTCCCCTCCCCCGCATGTAAAACTACCAAGACCAACCAATAGGTGGGTGTAAGTAAGAATAAGACGTAAACAAAAAAGCAAAAAGAGATCCATGAGGCAAGATAATCATTTACAACTGACGAAATGGGGTCAGCGATCGTAAACCAAGTGACTACACAAGTCCGGATGCAAAGGATGGCGAGGGCCTCTCACAGAGGGAGGGGGTTAGAGTCTCAAGGCAGTACAGTGTTCACTCAGGAGAACCACAGACCAATCCAACAGGAAGGAGTTCATTTTGTTATTAGTAATTGCAGCTAATTTTTCATATGTAAAGATGGCCCAAAGTTTAGCAAGCCACTCTGCCTTAGAAGGGGTAGAAGGGTGCTTCCATTCTTGTGCAAAGACCAGCCTTCTGGCTCTCAACATTGCCTCCACCACCCTCGGAAGGGCACTCACCTCAAAATCAGGGATTGGGATGCCCAGTAGGAGCTCAAGAGGGTGCAAGGAGGGCACAATGCCCACTATCTCCTTAATCCAACTCAAAAGTTTAGACCAGTACGTCCGGGCTGACAAACACTCCCACCACACATGGTACCATGTTCCCAGCTGTGCACATTCTGTAGGGCAGAGAGAGGATATCACCATGAACATCTTAGAAAGTGTAGCTGGGGGGAGGTGCCAGGAGTTCAACATTTTGAAATGATGCTCCATAGCTGAGATGTACAAGGACCCCGAGTTCTAAAAATGACCCCCATGTCTCTTCCCCGAGAACCACCCCTGTTCTTTCCTCCCAAAGGCGCTTGAAGGGATGCCTGTCCTCTACGATCGCTGTGACTAGGACTCTATAAATCTTAGAGAGGGAGCCCTTCCTCATAGTAGATGTTAGGGAGAATTCTCAAGAATGTGCTAATTTCCCTTACCTTTTGAGACCCCTTCAGGACCTTTGAGATCCTTGAGTAAGTGTCTATTTAAATCACTGTATTAGTGGGTCCTTTGTGTAACTTGTTCTACTGCTCACTCAACTCTTGAGATAAGTCTGGCTGCTCAGCCACTGCTACCACATAACTGTGTAGTATATGCTTGTACCAAAGGTGACATTGTACTGACACTTGTAGTCGTAATTGCCTGTAGTGTTCCCCAAGGGTACTGCAGGTGATTCCGCCTAACACTGGTGTACAGTGGTGAGGATAAAGTATACTCGTTACATTTTAGAGTGCTACTTTTATTTTTGTTCAAATTATCCTCCCAAGTCTAAGCAACAGTAGTAAAGCAATTGTTTTATCATGACTGATATGGAAAGCTACAGGCAGGAAACCCTAGTGACTTTAACTCAATTGAGAGATATGTGTAAAGATAGGTTCTCACTGTAAAAGGCAAGACGGTTGAATTGATAGAAAAGTTATTAGAATTCCAAAGTCTGAGTAGTGGGTCTGAAACCCCCACACCTGCAGCAAATGTAGAACATTTTGGTGAGGATGATAATATGTCAGAGCCCATCTCCAATATTGTGGATGAATTAGATGAGGCAGAAGAGTCTCAGAATGTAGGCTTGGTCTTACCTCTACTTTCTCATAGGCCTCAACCTTTGACCACAGGGACCCCATCAGGTCAAAACCTATGTCCTGAATTTGTCTCACTTGAAAATATGAGACTGGAGTTCGAATTTAAAAGAATCCAAGCTCAAACTGAAACAAAGCATCAAGAGCTTAGCCTCAGAGAAATGGAATTGAATCATGCACTTGAAATGAAAAAGTTGTCTCTTGAAACTGGTTCTCTCCCTGAGTCCTCTAGGTCTTCCAGTCCTAAGAGGCCTTGCATGCCCAAAGATACAGTAAATATGTATGAGGTAAGCTTGATATTTTGGATTGGTTGGCTGCTTTTGAATATAACCATGGGATTCAAGACATTACAGGGAATCAGCTGATTCCTTGGCTTTTTTCCAGTTCTACCACCTGTTGCAACTGTTGTAATAATGGAGTTGGGGATATAGACAGAAAGGAGTATGAAACTGTGAAGCTAGCTTTGATAGCTAGATTGGGGAAGACCCCTTCTCAGTATCTTAAGAAGTTTAAAACCCTCAAAAAGCATGATGGTACCCCTTGGGCTACCTGGGTGACTGTATGTTTAAAAACGTAGGTGGATGGGTTAAGGGTTACAGAGTGAACACTTATGGAAGTATGAGAAATCATTTTATGTTGGAATCTATTTATGATGCCTGCTCTCCTGAGCACTTGGCTGACTCTAAGGAAATTGACCCAAAGAAGTTAGCAGGGGCTGCTGACTTGTGGGTTTCCAACAGGGCTACTCACAAGGTTTCTGGGGCAACTCAGAAGAAGGATGAGGGGGAGCAGCACGAGAAAAATACCAAAGAGAATTCTACTACTTCCAAAAGGGAGTAAACCAAATCAGGCTAGTGTACCTTCTGGGGACAAACTAGAAGGAGGTCAGAACAAACCCCCATTCTGACCATGTGAAAAGGGATCCCAGATGTACGGGTAAACCTTCAGGGGTCCACATTGTCTCCTTAGCCTTCTCTCCAGTGGATGACGTACCAATGGCAAGTGGAAACTTTCACTTACTGGCCGAGGAACCCATGAAAGTCTCAGCCAGTGTATTTTTTTAATATCCCTGTGTCTGTGGGAATAACAGAACTTAGATGTGTACAACTCTATTCCAGACAATACTAAAGAGTATTACAAAAACAGTGTTCTTGTGAATGGTCAGGAGACCCCTGCCATCAGAGACACTGGGGCCAGCATAACTGTAGTTGATTCATAATTTTTCAAGGAAGAGGATGTTGCTAAGGCACCCAAATTCCTAACTACGCTTGCTGGAGGCCCTGTCCAAATACTTCCACAGTTACCAGCTCTCATCCAGTGTAATATGACTGTCAAGATACCAGTAGGTGTGCCGAGTGAAGTACCTGGCAGAATCCTGTTGGGTAATGACTTAAACACTCTTGGGGTTGTATCAAACACCCCCAGGCCTCCCAGCAAAAGGAAACAGGAACAGACTGGGAAGGCCAGAGAGATTGCCTTAAGAGGCTTTTCAGAGGAGATTATAGAGGAAACTATAACTCCCAGGCCACAGGACTTACTGACTGCAATTTCAAAGACGAAGGAGGAAAAAGGGCAACCTAAAACTTCCAGGAAGAAACCAGCCAGTACTCCTGTGAACCAACAAGGACATCCCCGAGAGGAATGTCCAAGATCACATCTGTGATCCCTCCACCAGCAGAGGCTGAGTGTGTGGAACAACCTTGTGTGGTTGAATTAGCTGCTAAGGAATCAGAGCTGGAAGAGGACCTTGCTCCTGTTGGAGATCTGGATCCTGCAGACCATCCTGAGCTGCAGTCTTTACTGGCAGAAGGTAGACCCTGTAGGGCAGACTTCAGCAGGGGTGAAAGAGAGTGTTCTTCCCAGCTGGATGGGCAAGAGCCAGGGAAGCATAGGTTGTACTGGGAAGATGGCCTCTTCTACAGTGAACTGACCGAATCTATCCCAGGGGACTACAGAAGACTTGTAGTGCCTCTTGAAAGCAGACTGCTGTTCCTACAGTTAGCCCATGAGATACCTTTGGCTGGTCACTTGAGATTCAAGAAGGCCAAGGAAAGGATCTCTTTGTACTTCTACTGGCCTACGTTACGGGCTGATGTAGATAAGTACTGTAGGAGCAGTCACATTTGTCAAACCTCTGGCAAGGGTGGAGCCCAGAATGTGGCACCTTTGGTGCCCCTCCCAGTGGTGTGGGTCCCTTTTGAGAGGGTGGGAATCAACATTGTTGGTCCCATAGACCCTCCAACATCTTCAGGAAACAGATGTATCCTGGTTGTAGTAGACCATCCTACTAGGTATCCTGAAGCAATACCTATGAGAACTGTTACAGCTCAGGCTGTGGCTAAGGCCCTACTTGGTATTTTTACCAGAGTAAGTTTTTCTAAAGAGGTTATCTCTGACAGGGGATCCAATTGTATGTCCCACTACATGCAGGCCATGTGGATAAACTGTGGTGTAACGTACAAGTTCTCAACTGCCTACCATCCTCAGACAAATGGATTGGTAGAGAGGTTTAACTGTACAATGACGAGCATGATAGGTGCTTTAGAGGAACCCCTTAGAAGAAAGTGGGACCTTCTACTCCCATACCTTCCCTTTGCATATAGAGAAGTCCCTTGGGAGGAAGTAGGATTTAGTCCCTTTGAACTTCTTTAGTCCCTTTGAACACCCAGTTAGAGGCCCCTTGGCCCTAATTAAGGAGGGGTTGGAGAGTGCTTCTTCCCCTAGGCCAGTGAGAGGCACTGACTATGTGATAGGTCTCTGGAGGAGAATGTCACACATGGTGGCAGAAGCATCAGATAACTTAAAAGCAGATCAGGCTCTGGTGAAGCACTGGCATAACCTGAAGGCCAACATGGTTGAGTTTCCTCAAGACCAGCTAGTTCTAGTTATGGTACCTACAAGGCAGAGGGCCTTACAGGACAAATGGATAGGACCCTTCAAGGTTGTGGGTAAACTTGGAGAGGTCAAATATCTGGTGCACTTAGGAAATCCTAAGGAGGCTCCCAGAGTCTTTCACACCAACCGTCTAAAAGCATATGGCTCAAGACCAGAAGTGGGAGCTTTGCTTCTAGCTTCAGCTCAAGAGGAGGAGGAGAGTGAACCTCTACCTGACCTACTCAGAGGCCAGCCTTTAGATGAGAAAATAGAAGGAGTTAATCTCTCTTCTAATTTGACAACTGAACAACAGGAGGAGTGCAAGTTTCTTTTAAATCAGTTTGCCTCCCTGTTTTCACTATCACCAGGCTTGACCCCTTGGGGCCAGCATGATATTCAGACTGGTGACTGTTTACCTGTCAAAAACAGAGGTTACAGGATGTCAGATCATGTAAGATCCCACATAAAGGAGGAGGTCAACAAGATGTTTGATCTCGGGGTAACAGAGCTCTCTACTGTCAGGTTTCCCTACAGTTTGGGAAGTTATTTTGGGATTAGTAGGTCTTCATGCCTTACAATAAACAGTCTTTTATGGTTAGTTCAGTTTGTATTACTTAAAATGCCTTAACTCCTATATCATTTTAGGAGGATTCCCCAAGTCATCATGATGGTCAAGAAGCAGGGTTCTGATTGGTCTGGAGTAAGCAACAAGGTCATTGGTTGTGGCAGTAGTTTGTAGACTAATTTAGAATTCTAAACTGCCTTTCATTGTCCTCCTTTGAACAGGAGGGTCCTGTTTCATGAAATCTTAAAGTAATTCCCAATGAGTCCCTTTATTTTTAATCCTGGTTTGTATAGGAAGCTGGAGCTTGCTGTTCTACGTGGGACAAGACATGCTGTGAAATTTGGTGGGAGCACTGCATTTCTTAAGCTTTTGAAGAGACTAATCTTGAAGACAAAGTGTGTTCAGTTTCTTCAGTTCAGCCTGCTGTTTGTGCAATGTTGGATAGTTTAGCTATTTAGTTAGGTATTGGACACTTGCAACTCTAAAACTTAAAAGTGCCTTCTAATTCCGTATTGATTAACTCAGAAACAAAAGTTATGGATTATTGCAGTGTGTTAATTCAAATGCGCAATCTGAACGTTCAGTCTAAATCCTGAGGAGAATGTCCGACTGCGTGTCAAGATCTTATTTACTGAGATACTATTAGTTGGTGCGAGCATTTTTGTCATTACTTCTCTTTGTATGCCGAGAGCGTGCATAATCAAGGGAGTAGTGTTTTCCCTTCAGTGAACACAAGACACTACCCGCTGCGTGCAGGCGTCATCGGCATTTCATTTCTTGATTACTGCTCATGCGCATGTTCAGGAGAGCAGCGTCTTTGGCTGTTCAGTTTATTTTTAAACAAAAAGGTATTCTTTCACGATTCTGCGCGGCAACTGTTTTATTAAATAGTGTTCCGTTGCTGTTCGCACGCGTTTAAGAGAAGAGACTTTTCCTGACATTACAATCCAGAGCCCCATTGTGAATGGGTTCAGACAGCGAATACAGTCAGCGTTCACTTTCTTTCAATTGGGCATATAAGTGCAGAAATACCAATAAAGATTGTGCCCAGACAATTGAGTAAGGAAGTTGGGAAAATAAAAACTTGGACTCAAATGGATATTTAGACACAATGTTAGTTTAAACAGAAACAAAAGTAAAAGGTAATTTGAATGCTGCTTGCTGAATACAACAACAGTTCACTGCAGTATATTGAATGACTTTTTAGAACAGTTGTAGAGTTCAACAAAAGCATTGAATTGAATAGCAGTATAGCACAGAAGAAAAATACTTCTTCACCACTTCTTATGAACAATATTGATTTAACAAAGAAGAGTAGGGTGAAGTAACTCTTGAATAGAGCAGTTAAAACTTTTTCCCAGAAAGAAGTAACTTCCTTTAGTCACATGAATAGAAGAGAACTTTAGAGTGAAGTGACTGAATATTTTGTCTTCCAGATATCCAGGAAGACAACACAGGTGTTAAAGAATCCTGGGGAGTTAATTGTAAAGAGGGAGTCTCAGTCAGGAAAGTTTTAACTTCTTGCTTTTTTATCCTCTGCCGGTGGAGCTCGGCTGGTTGAGGAGGGAGTGAGCGACCTGTGCTTTTTATTTTATCCACTTTCTCCTTTCTCTTTGGGGTGTTGAGACTTCTGCTGTTTCTAACTGGCAGTTGACTACACACTCAGAAGGACTGTGGGGCTCAGCAGCTTCTACGGATCAAGAATCAGGATCCGGACATCTGCCAGTCCATGGTCTAGTCCAGTTGTTCTAGTACCAAAGGCAGGACCGAAGAAGTTGAGATTCTGTGTGGTCTACTGAGCTCTTAATGCAGTCACCAAGACTGATGCCCACCCTTTACCTAGGATAGATGAACTGGTGTATAAACTTGTTTCAGCCAAGTATCTCAGTCCATTGGATCTCCCTTCAGGCTATTGGCAAATAGCACTGACAGACCATGCCAGGAGAAAACTGCATTATCAACCCCAGCAGGCCTCTACCATTTTAAGGTAATGCATTTTGAACTAACAAATGCACCTGATACGTTCCAAAGGATGGTTAATCAAGTTCTGAATGGGATGGATGACTTCTGCATGGCATACTTGGATGACATTGCAGTGTACAGCCCTACTTGGAAAGAACATGTTGACCACTTAGGATATGTTTTACAGGCTCTTGAGCAGGCCCATCTGACCATAAAGGCAAGTAAATGTCAAATTGGTCAGAGTAAAGTGGTCTACCTTGGACATGAGGTAGGAGGAGGTGAAATAAGGCCATTGCCTAGCAAAGTACAAGCTGTACAAAATGGGACCACCCCTACTACTCAAACCCAGGTGAGAGCCTTCCTAGGCCTCACTGGGTACTATATGAACTTCATAGAGAACTATGGGACCATAGCTTCTCCCTTGATTGAGGTCTCCTTTCCCAAATTCCCTAAAAAGGTCAGGTGGAATGAGGAGTGCACTCAAGCATGTGAAGGCCTAAAGAAAGCCCTTTGTCAAGCTCCAGTCCTAAGAGCTCCTGACTATAACCAAACCTTCATTGTGCAGACAGATGCTTCAAATACAGGTATAGGTGCAGTCCTTAGACAACTGGATGAGTAAGGAAGGATGCACCCCATTTGCTTCATTAGCAGGAAGCTGAAGGAACCAGAAACAAGGTGGGCAACCATTGAGCGTGAGTGCTTTGCTACTGTATGGTCACTGAAGAAATTAGGACATACTTGTATGGATCTACTTTTGTGATTCAGACTGACCACCAACCCTTGAGATATTTGATGCAAATGAAAGGGGAAAACCCAAAACTACTGAGATGGCCAATCAACTTGCAAGGGTTTGATTTTTCCATTGAACACATGTCAGGGTGTTACCACCAAAATGCTGACGGTCTCTCCAGGATCTTTGACCGACTGGAGTAAGGAGATTCATCCAGGAGTGGATTAAATTCTCCTTAGTCTGGGGGTTAGGGGGGGACGAGTGTTAGGGAGAATTCTCAATATGTGCTAATGTCCCTTACCTTTTGAGACCCCCAGCAACTTTGCTGGATTTCTAGGATTTTTTTTTGTTTTACGAGTGTGAGCCTGTTTTCCCACTCTTTCATGTATTTTGATGTGTGTTTTACTTTTGTGTTCTTTGGTTATGGTGTTTTAAACAAACTCCATGGCATCATCTTTTTCTGTGTGTCACACAGCACCTTCAGTGCAGTGGCACAGGGGTGTCTTTCAGACTCCCCAAGGTTTAATCACCTTCTCTGGAACTGACTACTGTCTCCCAGAGCATGTAAAGTTAAATTGACTTTACTAGTCTCTTTAAATTTACTGACCCAGCACACACTATCTTCCTATAGAGTGCCGGAGGGGTTGATTAGCTTCCCCTGAGTCAAAACACTCATTTAACAGTAAAATGTTACCCTGCCATGGTTTTCAATATGGCGCACAACACCTATCTGTAAAACCAGACTGCGGTCAGCCTTTTTCGGCATTTCTTTTCGGAAAGGTCCTTCATGTGTTTGTCTCTGCATGCCAAACCAGGTTTGGTCCCTTTGTTCATTGGCCTTCGGCGGGCTTCAGTGCTGAAGCCCTCCTCTGGTGCCTGAGTGTCTGGAGTGGATAGGATGTGAGGGAGGTGCCTGAAACTCCCTGTGCTTAGTCTCCTAGGAGACCTGAATGCACTCTGGCATGATTGGCTGGCTGGCTGTCCGGCAAGGACAGCCACCCTGCTGTGTGAGTGACAGACAGCCTGGAATGTATGGGGGAAAACTGTTTAAAAGCAGGTCTCTGGGACTTGGAAAGCAGAGTCGACCTCTGGAATGAAAGAACCGAAGACGAGCTGAAGGAAGACGACTGCTGCAACTCCTGGTCCACCGGTGAAGCCCTGCTGCAGGTCCGAATTGCCTGAAACTCCATCGACAGAGAAACCCTTCAAGGTTAACTTCTTCCCTTGAATTTGGTGGGAACAACCATCTTGTGAGCCACCTGGACACAGTCCCCAACTTGGTTGAAATTTCTTCAGAGTGCTGTTGAAAACCGGATAGCCAGGGGGAAGGAAACCAGTTTGTAGACTTTAAGGCACTCACACCTTAAACCAATGTTTTGGTAAGCTTGTGGCCTCTTCCCTGGGCAGTGCAGGAAAACTCCCGACGTCCTCCTTCTTGTCCCCATGACTGAAGCTCATGAACAGCGAGATCTGCAGGAACTTCCAGGAACAACTGCCTCAGTACAGCTTTTCTTCACTTACAAGATACTTTTCAAGTGCGGTGCAGAACTACATTCGGACGCAATGAAAGTTTGTGAAACTTTCCTGACTACGAAGGCTTGTCCTTCAATAAACCAGCATCTAACTTTTGGTCTGACCAAATTCTTCTAAGATCCGTGGCAAAGACTTAACCGTTTACTACAGAACTATGCTATCTCCTATACAAGACTCTGAACCATTGACTTTGGCCCAGGCCTATTGAATTGAATTGCTGGTTGTAGTGAACTGAAACCCTTTGCCCTGCCTATGAAGGTATCTATGCTGTTGATTCTTATAACCTTGTCTTTTTACCCCTTTTTAAAGTAACTGAAGTGCCATTTTGCTCCCAATTCAGGGGAGCTGAACTTGTTCAGAAACTGATTGGTTGTGTATTGTAGTATATTAGATTGTGATATTGAGCTGCTCTTACTAGTGGAATGTTTTCCAAATGTCTGTGCAAATAAATGCATATTCTTTTACCAAGAAAGCTTGAGTAAGTGTTTGTTTGAATCACTGTATTTGCTAGTCCTTTGTGTAACCTGTTGTATTGCTCACTTTACTCTTGAGATAAGTCTGGCTGCTAAGCCACTGCAACCACATTACTGTGTTGTACAGGCTTGTACCAAAGGTGAAATTGTACTTACACTTGTAGTTAATTGTGTGTAGTGTTCCCAAAGGGTACTGCATATGATTCTGCCTAACAGTAAACTCCACTAAAATGTTCTCAAAGGGCTTGACGGGATGGGTCAAGTAGGCATACCACTTCGGGTGAGTGAAGATTCCTTTTAGGCTTAAGTATTCAAAGACCGTGAGAGGGCTGTTCCCCATAGCTTCAGCTAGCTGGTGACAGTCAATGAAAGTATTTTGGCAAACGAGTTGGGCGGTTCTCTCCAGGCCCATATCAGACCAAGACTGGGTGTCCCGTAAGCCCTTAGTGCCCAGAGAAGGGGGGACCCCACAGAGAGGCCAGGGGGGTGGCCAGGAGGACAGAATTCTTTTTTTCTTATCATTTTTCCAGGAGGCCCACAACACGGCCAGAGTTGGGTGTGTTCTAAGGCGGGGAAGGAGGGTCTTTATCAGGGCCCATAGGAGGTGCCGGAACTTTCTTGGGTGAGTGTGGTTGTCTTCAATATAAATCCAATAAGTTCCCATGTCGTCCCTCATGTGTTCCAACATTACCCTGAGCTGGGCTGCCTTGCGATATAACCTAAAGCCAGGCAGTCCAAAGCTCCCAAAGGATTTCGGTAGCGTCAGTAGAGTGTTTAACCCCTGGCTTTTTGCCACCCCAGATGAAGTGCTGGACTCGGGCATGCAATGTGGTAAGAAAAAGCTTGGGAATGACAATGGGAATAGTCGAGAAGATATAAAGGAGGCGGGGCAGAATATTCATCTTGATTGTGACCATGCGGCCGAACCACGAGAGCATGAGAGGGGCCCATCAAACGAGATTGCTACTTAGTCTGGTCAGGATCGGGGAGAGGTTTGATTCAAATAAGGCTTCTAGGTCTCTAGTGAGGGATATCCCCAAGTACGGAGTGGCCTTGTGTTCTATTCTCATTCCACTAAGTTCTTTTTTCCCCTTAATCTCATGGTCCCTGACAGCCATCGGCATTATGCAAGACTTAGATAGGTTGATCTTAAGTCCGGAAAAGATTCCGAAGGCGTGAATTAAATCAAGAAGGCTCTGGAGGGAGCCACAGAGGTTGGTCAAGTAAGCCAGGATGTCGTCGGCAAATAGCGATAGTTTAAGCACGCAATCGCCGCAATGGAGTCCGGCAATGTTGCGGTCCAGTCTGATGATAATAGCCAAAGGCTCCATCGCCAACGCGTATAAAAGGGGGGAGATAGGGCACCCTTGTTGGGTGCCCCTAGAAAGATGAAGGGATGCTGACACCGTGCCGTTCACAGAGACCCTCGCCGCTGGACCATTTACAATGTCACTATCCATCAGCAGAACCTGTCTCCAAGCCCCATATTCGGAGGACCTTGCCCATGTAAGGGGTTTCAACACGGTCAAAGGCCTTTTCCAAGTCCAATGAAAGCAGATAAGCCTCTGAGTCATGTTCCACAGCTTCATGCATGAGGTCCAGGGTCTTTCTCATGTTATCTGCACCTTGCCTGCCAGGGATGAACCCGACCTGGTCACCGTGCACCAGGGCAGGGAGGTGTATGGCTACCCTATTACCGAGGAGCTTGTCAAGGATCTTGACATCTGTGTTGAGAAGGGGAATGAGACGATAGGACTGGCATAGAGTGGGGTCTTTTCCCTCTTTAAGAATTAGGACAATGAGGGCTGACATCATGGAGTGAGGGAGAGACCCCGTTTCGAGGGCAGTATTGAACATTTTGGACATAAACGGGGCCAAGGTGGAGTGGAGTGCTTTGTAGAAGCAAACTGTAAAACCATCATCCCTAGCGTGGTACCTCTTTTGTGGGTGCTTATGGTATCTATGATCTCCTGAGGGGTAATGGGGAATTCAAGGGGATCGGCCTTCTCGGGAAGAAGGCGGGGAATGGGCAAAGAATCTAGGAAGCGATCAATATCAGTTCCATCCCCAGTGTATTCTGAAGTATCTAAAGGTTCGTAGAATTGGCAAAATTGTTCAGCTATCGAGGGATCCCTTATGCATTTCTCTCCTTCCAGGGACCGATGAGAATCCACTCTCCTGTTATTCTTAAGTTCTCTCAGCCTCCACGCGAGGATCTTATCCACCTTCTCCCCCTTTTCCATATACTTTTGTTTCAGCAAGGCAAGTTTCCTTTCCGTCTGGCCCACCAAGAGAGCTGCAAGTTTCGACCTAAGCTGATGAAGCTCCTCCCATTTGCCTAGGAACATTTGGGATTTTAACTTCCCCCCTGGTTGAATGGCAGCTACCTTGTCCCTTAAGTGTTTCTCCTCTCTTTCTCTTTCTCTCTTCCTCCTCGCGCCCATTTCCATAAGGACCCCCCTCATCGTTGCTTTGAACACTTCACAAACACCCATTACGCCCATTACTCCAATGTCATTTATTGCTAAATGTCCGTTGATGGCAGCCAAGTGGGCCTGTGAAAGCTCTTTATCCTGCAACAGGAGGTCATTACATGACCATCGCAAAGTATAGGGGGGGGCGGAGGAACTCCTATGCGGGTTCTAACCAAGTCATGGTCAGACGACGGTATGGTCTCGATGCCGGAGCCAGATATGCATTCCCGAATTGAGGTGTCCACCAGGATACAGTCAATGCTGGCGAAGGTTGCATGGGGGCTGGAGCAGAATGTAAAGAAAGGGTCCCACTCCTGCTGTGTTATGTGTGTGTCAGACAAACCTAGATCCTTGTTGACCCTATGGAATGTGGCGGCCATCCTCCTCTGCGTCTGGGTGCCTATGTGTGGGTTTGCTGACCTTCTATTGCTCTCGGGGATAAGAACCATATCAAAGTCGCCACCCACCTATAGAGTTCCCTCCGTGAAAGCCATGATTTTTAATTTCATATCCTCCCAGAAGCAGTTTTGGCCCTCGTTTGGGGCATATATATAGACTGTTGTTACCTTGCTACCTCTCACCTCCCCCTTAACCATAATATAGCACCCTTCAGGGTCAGTGTGCTGCGCTTTCAATGAGAAGTGGGCCTTGGGAGACATCAGGAGCGCTACTCCTCATTGTATTGCTATATATGAGGCATGAAACGTATTGAATGGATTTGGTCCTAAGGATCGGTTCTCTCCCTTTTACCCAGTGGGTCTCCTGGAGGAAGAGAAAGTGTAGATGGAGCCTGTTGAATTCCTTAACCACCAGCAATCTTTTATTGGGTGAGTTGAGCCCACGCGCATTTAATGACTACAATGTCAGAGTGTGATTTCTGTCATCCATAGGGTCTGTGGGAGATTCCTAGAAAACCACACAGACGGCTCAAAAAGCCCATCACCTCTTCTTGCCTCCATGGATCCTGTATACTTATAGATGTTCCCGTACCCACACAGAACCATTCATTGCTTGGTAGTAGATAAAACGAATAATCAAGAACAAACCAGAACAAAATTACCCCATTCCCCCCTGAGAGCGCCTGGACTATCTGCGACACCATAATTGCTGCTAGGCCAGGCTACCATTTCCTACATCCTTCGGGCTTCAAAACTCCACAATATGAATTCGAAGAGCCCCCCCTCACCCACACAACCAATAATTCTAACATTATCATGTCTCCCCACACTTCACCAGAGGAGCCAGCACAGTAAGAATGAAAGGAGAAATAAGCTAATTTCCTCAACAGGAGAACCATGAATAATCAAGATCGAAAAGACCCCATGTTAGAGCCTCTATTGTGTATTTAAGGGTCAGAAATCTCCAACCCTACCAAGCAATTCCAGCAAAGATGGGGGATTCCTCAGTCAGCTAATCCTTTCCCCTGCTAAGCCCACGCCGATTCCACAGAGGGATCACCCAGTAGCTCTTGGGACACCGTGTGAATGTCATCCTTTGTGACCAGGGCGTAATTTTAGCCCTCCAGTTCAAACGAAAGTGAGAAGAGGAACCCCCATCTGTATCTTACACCCTTGGATTGCAGGATTTTTTGTCAAAGGAGCACAAAGCCTTGCCAAAGTAAAGGCTGACAAGTCATGGTAAATCAAGATTTGTGTGCTTTCCCAGCTGACTGGGCCCTTCCTCCGCACGAGTTCCAGAATCCTGCTCTTCTCCAAAAAGTAGTGAAACCTCACAAGAACAGATCTGTGACCACTGCTAGAGGCTCCCGCTATGTGCTCCCTGTCAATCGTAGGTTAACTAGTATTAGCGTCATCAAAGAGCTTCCCTATAACGGCATTGACCGCTTTAATGATATCCGCCTGAGTCTGGCCATCTTGTTCCGGGAACCCTAGGAATCGCAGGTTGCGTCTACGTTCCACATTTTCTAAATCGTCAAGCTTCAGAGTACACTTCTCTCTCCTTTCCAATTCGGCCAGGCGCATGTCAATCTGGGTCTCAAGAAGGCCCATTGAGGTGCTATTAGCCTTCAGTGCTTGAACTCAATCATCCATGGTGTCCATTTACTTATCCAGGGTATCCAGTCTTTTACCAATGTCCACTCTGAAGCCACAGATTTCCTCAAGCAAGGCAGTCATACCCTTTGAGAATGAAGTGGCATTTAGTAATTCAGGTTGCTGAGTGGTGGACATGCTGATGGAACAGGGGCTTGCAGGTGGCGAGTGCCAGAATTTTTGGAGAGTTTCAACCCACTCCATGAAGGCACTACCAACACTAGGGCTCACTCCGGGCTGGCTGCAAGGGTTTGGTTGAACGAGGACACTCAGAAGTACCAGTATTTACAGTGGCAAGGTGTTGAGGATACTGAAAGGGAGGGCACCTGCCCAAGACAAATAGAGATGGGGTTTGGGTGGTGTGGGCAAGCCACCCCCGGTGAGAAGCACTTAAGCAAGTGTTGCAGCAAGTAACGGACCCCACTCAGGTCCCCACAAGGTGGGGAGAAAGCTAGGAAATCACTGCACCACTAGGTCAAAGGGATTTAGTGAGGGTGGTGAGATTCAATCTGGTGGCAGGGAGATGATGGATGAGTAGCCAATTCCAAAAGGTGAAATGCCAGGAGGCGCGTGCTAATGTGAGAGGTGCACCTCCATGAAAAAAGCAGGCCAAGGCTCACAGCGTAGGTCCCAAGGGTTCAACAGATCTTGCTCCAGAATTAAGAAGGAGGCAGCTTGGGGGCTGAGGAAGATAGGTAGCCTCATGGCCAGGGACCAGGACGGGCAGTGCTGTGGCAGGCTCCCAGGGTGGAGTCAAGGTGGGCCACGTGAGTCACTGGGCTCCAGGGTTGGGAGTCCTGGCGTGGATGATGTGCTCCTGGTGAGCCAAAGATGGTGGACAGTCTCACAGAGGCAGTAGCATCGGGTGTCTGCACCATGAGAGTGCAAGGGGAAGGCTTCCGCCTAGCGGGCTACCGAGGCGCCAGGCTTTGCACCAACTGTAGCGACAGTAAAGGTGGGGGGCAGGAGGGACTCGCACTCTCCGACTCTGGCAGGCGAACCCAGTGGTTAGCCCCCAGGGCTCCACCATGAGAGGGCCCTGATGAGCGGGAGCAGGTTGCTTCACAATGCCGCCTTCCCACCACCCGCTCGCTGCCCGCACTTAGCTGTGGTTTTCTCCCTTTGCCTTGAAGGAGGGTAGGGCGTGTCAGGGTACTCTCAGGCTTTGTCTTCATTTGGCGGCAGGCGATCCACGTCCGGCACCTCACCAAGTGTCCCCTGCAGGTTGTCCAGTCGCCCAGGCCTCACAGTGTCTGCAGAGGGGGAGGAGCAGTCGGAAAGGTGTCTGCCGCAGCTTGGATCAGAAGAGGCGTTGTAGACCCTTGCCCACTCCACCGTGTTCTGGAGGCAGGCGTGGCGCAGGGGCTCTAAGGTGGAGTGGGGGCAGGTGTTCAGGAGTCTCTCTGGAGGTGTGGAGTACGCAGGTTGACTCCGACAAGGCCATCACGTAGAGAGAACAGCGTATGGGCTCTGCCTCCCGATCTGCTCCAGGACTCGTAACTGTGTAACCATGCCACATAGAAGAGTTGGGATGGAGTTTTCAGTGATCCCGAGGTTCAGACAGCTCTTGGGGGGGTTGATGTCTCCTCTCCTGGTGACTGGGGGGGGCTCAGTCCACTTCTAACTGGCCAGGAGGAGGAGATCGGCAGAGACGCTTCAGCACATTACAACGTCCCCTGGTGGCTCCACCATGCCACTTTTCAATCTATCCCCACCTACCCCCATACCTCCTGTCTCTCTACCCTAAAACAGCCAGCCTACCTCCACTCTCTCTAACCGGACTAACCCACCATACCCATGCTCTCTCTACACCCACCTACCCTGCCCCTTCTCTCTCTACAATGACTGACCCTAACCTCACTCTCTGTACCCCCAACAACCCTCTATAACCCACTGCCGCAACCCCACCAACTGACCCTACTTCCAATCTCTCTACTATCACCCACCCACCCTACACTCATTCTCTCTACCCCAAACACTCTTTACACCCCCACTCCCTATACCACCACCTACCCAACCTACCCCCACTCTCTATACCACCACTCACCATACCACCACTCTTTCTGCCCCACCCACCCTACCCCATTCGCTCTACCCCCACCCACCCACCCTACCTTGATACCTTCTACCCACACCTAATCACTGTACCTCCACTCTCTCTACCCCACCCACGCACCCTGCCCCTACTCTATCTACCACCACCCAGCCACCCTACCTCCTCTCTCTCTACCCTCACCCACCCAGCCTACCTCCACTCTCTCTACCCCAACAAACCCACCCAACCTCCACTCTCCAGCCTCTCTGAAACACCTGTTCCTCCACTCTCTACCACCACCCACCCTACCCAAACTTTCTTTCTCCAACAAAACACCCACCCCCACTCTCTCTACTGCCAGCCACCTAACCTACATTTAATCTATCTACTATTACCAACCGACCCCAAAAGCTGACTGTCTCCCAAGTTCTGGTTCTCTCTAGGTTGGACTATTTAACAGCCTCTTTCTAAATCTACCTGCCTCTACTCTCCGTCCTCTGCAACTAATCCAGAACAGGACTGCGAGACTTGTCCTTGGCCTCAAGCCCTGGGATCATATCTCTCCAGCTTTGAAATCTCTCCATTGGGGCCCAGTGGATGCAAGGATTAAATTTAATACCCTCTGCATTGTCCACAAGGCTTTCTGGGGCCTGGGTGCAAAACACCTTCAGCTATCCCACCGCAAATACACCCCCTCTCGAGCTCTTCGCTCCTCTACCTCTAACTCCCTCAGGGTCAGTCATTTTTCAAAGAAACATGCTGGAGGTAGATCTCTGTGTTCGGCTGGGGCATCCCTCTGGAACAGCCTCCCTGCCACTCTGAAACTTGAGGAGAACCATCTCCAGTTCCGGAAGCACCTCAAGCCCTTCCTCTTTGCTTCTGCCTTTCCTCCTCCTCTCCCCTGCTGATCTGCTCTCTCTTAGCACTGTGCACCTGGCCACGCTCTGTCCCCTGGGCCAAGGTACCTGTTCACCCTGCCACCCCCCTGCACTGCCTCCTGGCCACCTCTTGCACTGGGGACTGTATATGTACCCATACAGACCCCCCCCTTTTTCTTCTTTTTCTGCACTTATCAGACTTACTCAGTTCTGCTGCCGTAAACACAGCACTTGCCACTTGCTGGCTGCAATACCTCTGCTTATTGCCTCCATTTCTAGTAATTTGTATTTATTATTATTTATCTGTTCTCCTCTGCTCCACACTTTTCACTCTCTCCTTCGCCTTCACGCTCTGTAACACTTGTGTACTAGTGCGATACAAATAAACTATCATATCATATCACCCTACCTCCACTCTCTCTGCCCCATCCACCTACCCTACCCCCACTCTCCCTACCCCAACACCCACCCTGTCCCCACTCTCTCGTCCCCCTCCCACAGACCCTACCCTTATTCTCTCTACCAACAAAACCCCATTCTCTCTTCCCCCACACACCCACTCTACCATTCTCTCTACCCCAACCACTCTCTATTCCACCACCTATCTATACTTCCCCCAATCTCTATACCTTCACACAACCTTCCCCCACTCTCTCTACACCCACCCTACCCTGATTTGTTCTCCCTCCACTTTCTGTACTATGCCCCTACTCTTTCTTCCCCCACCCGCCCTACCTCCTCTCTCTCTACGCTCAACTACCCAGCAAACCTCCACTCTCTCGACCCTGAACAACCCACCCTACCTTCACTCTCTACATTCCACCGACCCACTGTACATCTGATAGCTACCCCATGCACCTCACCCCTACTCTCTACCACCACCCACCCCACCCCACTATCTTTCCCCATACACCCACTCTCTCTACCCAACCCACCCACCCTTCCCACAATTGCTCTGTAAAACCCACCCAACCTACACCCACTCTCTACCATCAACCACCTCTCAACTTCTCCACCCCATCCACCCACCCAACTGCCATACTTTCTACTCCCACACTGTCTACTCCCACTCTCTATGCCCCCACCCGCCCTACCATCACTCCCTCTACCCTCACCCACCCACCCTACTGCCACTCTCTCAACCCCCAACCATCCACCCCACCTCAACACTCCCTACCCCACCCACCCACCCTACCACTATTTTCTCTACCCACACTCTCTCATCCACCACCCAGCCTACCTACACTCTCTCTACCCTGACCAACCCACCCTACCTGTGCTCTCTAGAACCCACCTACCCTTGCCCCACTCTCTCTACCATGACTGACCCTACCCTCAGTCTCTTTGCCCCATCCACCCACCCTACTTCCCCTCACCCTACTCCCACTTTCTCTACCCCTACCACCCACCCTACCCCCATCTGACTCCCTCTCCCTCCACTTGCTCTACCTCACCCGCTTACCTTGCCCCTACTCTATCTACCCCCTCGGACCCACCCTACCACCTCTCTCTCTACCTTCAATCACCCAGGCTACCTCCACTCTCTCTACCCTGACCAACCCACCCTATCTCCACTCTCTTCATCCCACCAACCCACTGTACCCCTGATAGCTACCCCACCCACCTTACCCCTACTCTCTACCACCACCCACCCTACCCCCATTCTCTTTCCCCAACCACCCACACACCCTACACCCACTCTCTCTGCCCCTACCCACCCTACCACCATGCCCTCTACCCTCACCCACCTACCCTACCCCCACTCTCTCTGCCCCACCCTACTGTGACTCTATCTAGACCCACCCACTCTATCCTCACACTCTTTACCCCAACCTCCCACCATGCTGACTCTCTCTACCACAATCACCCACCCTACCTGCACTCTCTCTACCCCATCCACCCACCCTACCGCTACTTTCTCTACCTTCACTCTGTCGACCCCCACCCATCCTACCCCCACTCTCTCTAGCTCCACTCACCATACCCCTGCTCTCTCTACAACACCCGCCCACCCTAACCTGATTTTTCTACCCCCACCCACTCACCCTACCTCCACTCTCTCTACCACACCCACCCAACTTTCCCCTACTCTATCTACCCCCACCACCCTACCTCCTCTCTCTCTACTCCCACCCGGCCAGCCTACCTCCACTCTCTCTACCCTAACCAACCCACACTACCTCCACTCTCTACCCCCATGACCCACTGTACCCCCACCCACCAAACCCCCACTCTCTACCACCACCCACACTAACCCCACTCTCTTTCTTCAACCACCCACTCTCTCTTACCCACCCACCCTACCCTAACTGTGATCTCTCTACCCTAACCCACCCAACCCCCACTTTCTCTTCTCCCAACCACCCACCCTACCTCACACTCTCTACCCTAAACCACCCACCCTACTCCACTGTCTCTACCCCCACTCTCTCTACCCCCACACAACTCTCTCTACAACCTTGCCAACCCAACCCACCTCCACTCTCTACTCCCTCTCATCCTTCCTCTCACACTCTCACTTTTTTCTCACCCTCTCACTATCAACCTTTCTCGCTCATACTTCCTCTTGTTCATCATCAACGGCATCTTCTCTCAATCCTTCCCTCCCTTTCTCTATTCTCCTCCCCCCTCATTCTCTTGCACACCCAGGCCCCTTATCCCATCCTCCTTTGTAACTTTGCACTCCCCTCCTTGCACCCTAGTGCCTATGAATGCAAATTGTAACTTACCTCAGGAAATGCCAAAACAATTGGCTTTGACAATACATGTTTAAGTTTAGCATCAGGTACAGAGGGAGCCCTAAAAGATTCTGTTGACATAGTTCAAATAAGACCACACTTATGTTTCCATCGCTGCAACTCTGCATAGGAAGGAGATATAGGTAAATATGGTGAAGCATTTTCAAGTTGAAGGACACTTCTTTTAACCACCACTGCAGCCCGTATGGTCTTGGTCAGCTTTGCATCACAAAGGCATCACAAATGTACCTCAGGATTCTTCACCGAAGATGGCTTTGAACATTCTACAGGCTCTTTCATCCTTTTTTGTTACAGCCAGGCCTTACTAGTTGTTCTCACGAACACAATACAAATCTTCATGGAATTAATTTTGAGACTATTCTGATGCATCCATTGGTTAGTATAAAGGAAGCAGGTTTCGGATGTGTGCACACGGTTTGTCGCATCAGGCTGGATGCTAAAAACAAACCGTGTATCATCATAGTAGTTGTACATTTTAACACTGAAGGTGTAAATCAGCCGGATCTATGGTATAACATGAACATTAGAACAGCTGAAGGGACAGGGAAGACGAGCATGGCAGTCCAAAATCCACTATGTGTGTCTATGATTGAGGCAGATCCTCTGACACAGATTGAAAGTGACAGGAGAGACTTATGCATGACAGACAGTGTCTCTGCCAATTCCAGATTTCAAAATCGTTGAAATCAATGTTGCAAGCAGGTCAGTGGAACATTGTAGCACTGAATACATGATGAAGAATTGTTACATTGGCTTTAGTTAAGCTGTGTAGACACTGCACAATATTGTTATGTGATGAACCATCAAGTTAAGACACAATACAGAGAAAACAGAAGCATCTTTTTTTAAGTTTAACGATTTTATTGGTAGAAATTAGGTATACAAGGCAACTAATACAACCATTGTATATTATAAATCATGGCACATAAAAAGAGGAGATATTAAATAATTAATGCACATGTAAGCCAAATATCCCCAAAACTAAGAGCTTTTAAGATAAGAGGGGGGACATTCTAAACAACAAAACAAGACAGAACAGGACTGGACATGCACAGGATGAAGGAGAGAGGAGGGAAGGAGGGGGGATGTGGGTACAAGTATGACAGACAATGTTTGCAGGAGAATAGCTTACAGTTTGCTAATGTGGGTCAGCAACAGATAGAAAATCAATAAAAGATTGTCATTTCAACTGATACTTATTAAGTAAGTCAGGGGACGATGCATTGCAGCACTCTAATCTATGGATATTACAAATAGAGTTCCACCAGAATTTATAACGAATATGACTAAAGTTTTTCCAGTTGGTAGTGATGATTTGGATCACAACCATTAGGCATAAATCAAATAAGTAATATGCATGTTTGTTACTCGACCAATTAGGCAACAAGGAACTTCCCAGGTTAAGAAAATCAAAACAGAAATCTTGATGGAGATTAAAAATACATGTGATGGTATTCCACACAGATTTCCAAAATGGCTTGACATGTTGACAATCTATGAACATATGCTTAAAAGAACCTTGGGTATGTGGGCAGCTCCAACAGGTATCATTTGGTGATATGCCACATTTGAAAAGGGAGACAGGGGTAATGAAGGCTCTGTAATGAAAAAAGAAAAGCGTTTGAATAAGGCTAGCAGACCCTCTAATTTTAGAAATGTGCTGCCATTGAGGAGGCCATGAAAATGGACTATTCAACAGTAGACAATAATCTCTCCAATCATTATGAAGACAATCAACTTCTGGGGTAGACAAGGTAAGAAGTACAATTCTATAATAAATAGAGGCTGTAGTAATGTCAAAGTTCAAAATATACAGTAATCTCTGTGCATTGGGATAATTGGAGCTATACATCAGTAATTCAAAATGTTCCACTATTGTGGCAATGATGGCAAGACATTGTTTCAGGGAAGAGGCAGGCATGTGGAACTTGGTAATACAATCATACAATGTAATGAGAGTACCTTGAACAGAAATGGGATGCCTTTAGAGAGCCATGGCTTCCAAAAGATAGATTTACTATTAATTTTGCTCAGCGGATTAAGCCAAATGAAAGGTAAAATAAGTGCGAACTGTGTAGCCATATATGGGAAGACATATAGCCTAAGGGATAGAACAGATTGGCGAATGCATGCATACTTAGTAAATGTATCCTTTCCTTTAATATAATAAAAGTCAGCAAGGGTGATTGGAAATGCCATAGCTCTTTCCAGGCATACCCATCTAGGTGCACGGAATGAATCATCTTGAGTAAACCACCACTGTGTTTGCTTGAGAACAAAGGCCATATGATATTTTCTGAAGTTGGGGAATCCAACACCACCTTGGTGGCAGGGTTTTTTAGTTTACTAAGCGAAATTCTGTGTTTCTTTTCCCCCCCTTGGGAATTTAGTCAGACAGGAATCGATTGATTTCAATAGGGAAGGAGAAAGGGGAATTGGTAACATATATAGAAATATAGTCTGATGGGGGAAATCATCATTTTAATAGATTCCAATTGACCTCACCAGGACAGATAAAGAGGGGACCATGAGGATACTAATTCTTTAACCCTGGCTAATAGGACATCAGAATTATGTTTATAAATACTATTGTGGAAAGCAGAGATGTGAATACCTAAATACTTAAATCCCTGGGGACACCACTTCATGCCTAAAGTGCGGGTGTCATAGGCAGTACAATGTATACCAAGGGAGAGAATTTCTAACTTATCAGTAATATGTTTGTAGCCTGAAACCTTTGAAAACCTACAGATTATACTTAGTAGATAATGGGCACTATGCTGTGGGTTGTTTAGGAATAAAAGTACATCATTGGCATAAACCGCTATTTAAATGTGTAAGTGACCAGATGACAGTCCTAGAATATTATCATCTTGTTTTATAGCTTCTAGAAAGGGTTCTAATACAAGAATAAAATGAATTGGAGATAGTGAGCAACCCTGGCGTGTTCCTCTAGATAAGGGGAAGAAGGAAGACATTTGACCATTTACAAAAACTGCAGTTCTAGAATTTGAATAAAGGAACTTAATCATTGAAAGAAAGGGAGGACCCAACCCGTGCCACTTAAGAGCTTCGAACATAACATCCCATTTTCTTCATCGAGAGCAATCGCAACATGGGGGTCATTTGATTTGTGTATTATGTCAATGATATCTAGAACCAGTCTAGTTCTGGAGGAGGATACTCTGCCTTTAACATATCCAACTTGATCATGTTTAAGAAGATGAGGTAGAAAGGGGAGGAGTCTGTTGGCTAGAATCTTGGCATACATCTTGCAGTCTGTATTAATGAGGGAAATAGGATGATAGTTTTGGGGAAGTTCAGGATATTTATTAGGCTTAGGAAATACAATTAGCATAGCGTCAAGAAATGAACCTTGGGCATATTATTTGATATGAAATGAGAGTAGAGTTTGTTTACGCTTGGGGACTAATAGGTCAGAAAAGTGGGTGATCAAATCAATAGGGAAGCCATCCGGTCCAGGGGATTTTCCTTTTTTAAGGTTTTGAATAGCCAAATGTATTTCAGGGTGGGGGGGGGGTTATTGGTGCATCAAGTGACACAAAATTAGCCTGGGGGTAAGAGTAACAGGGAATATTGTGTAAGAAGTCGATGACAGCAGAATTTTTAGGAGAGGCTTCAGAAGTGTATAAATGGGAATAAAATAGTTTGAATGCTTGAACAATTTCCTTATCTGAGAATTTTCTAGACCCCAAGTGATCTTTAATAACAACAATCTTGGATTTCTCTTTCTTAAGTTTGAGGTAGGTGGCTAACGATTTACTAACTTTATTGGAGAATTGGTATATCTTTGCTTTATAGTTAAGTGGGTTGGTACACAAATATTGTGTGATAATTCTGTTATACTGAAATCTTAGTTTCAGAATGTCCTTGAGAGTAGAGGTAGAGTTAGTACGAATGAATTGGATCTACAAGGGTTTAAGTTGTCTCAGAATGGATTCTGATTCAAGTTTAAGTTTTTTCTTTTTGTTTGCAATACAAGATATAATATGACCTCTAAGAATTGCTTTATAGCAGTCCCAGTTATTGGTAATCAAAGTGTCTTGATTTTTATTTTCATTGAAAAAATGGTTGTGTTGTTGTGAGATGAACTGTGGAAATGATTAATCTTTTAATAGGTTGGTGTTAAATCTCCATCTACTATGGTTACAAGAGTTTGTTGGGGAAGCAATGTCTATGTATACTGAAGCATGATCAGAGATCATAATAGATTCTATTTTGGCATCAAGGAGGAGCCTAAGCATCAAGTTAGGGATGAAAATGTAATTGAGACGACAGAAGGAATTGTGGGACATAGAGTAAAAGGTAAATTCAGAGTCTGTGGGGTGGAGGATACGCCAAGCATCACTAAGGCCTGCTTCAGATATAAAGTTAAGAAATTGTGTATGAGATGCAGTGTTGGTATACCACACCTCAGATTTCATGTCCAAAAAGGGGTCTACAACTTGATTACAATCTCCACATGCATTCAGATTTTGGGGGTTACATAGAAGCACATGATTCCTAAGGTGTCTCCAAAAGTAGGGATCTGCAGATTTTAGGCCATATATATTGATAATTGTGTATGCTGTAGAATATACTAATATCTTGAGAATAACCCATCTTTCTAACGTGTTGGAGTCCGAAGATAATACTTTACATTTAAGGGCTTTGTTAATAAGTGTGATGACGCCGTTCTTTTTGCCATTTGCAGCACTAGAAAAAAAACAGACCCACCCAGTGACGCTTACGTTTTGCTGCTTCATCGTCTGAAAGATGTGATTCCTGTATGCATGGTATTGAGGGCTTTAATCTGTTGAAATGTGAAAGAACCTTTTGCCTCTTAATAGGGTTGTGTAATCCTTTAGCATTCCACGATACTATGTTAATACTATGTTTAGACTGGCCATCAGTCTGGGTAGTGGGTTCGTACAAATTGATATAAATAAGAAATCAAACGATACAACTTCATTAAGACATTAAAGTCTATTACCCTATGAGACATAAAAGTACTCCACAAAGGAGAAGGATACACGAAAGGAGCGAAACATAAGGAAGAGGGTAAGACAAACAGTGAAGACATGAAAATCGGTAATAAGAAGATATATCCAAAAAAGTAAACAGAACAGTGGTTTACAGGAACCAGCCACACCAATCCAGTTCAAAAAGTGATTTATTGGGGAGGAGGTGAGCCGAAAAAAGGAAAAGGCTTGCCAAACACCACTCCGGCAAAAAAAGGTTAAAATATAGAATATGGAGCGTACAATGTCATACATTCATTCAAGTGATGGGGTTAGAGGTATCCACATCATTCCTTTTGCGAGATTGAATGTATTGTTTCAAATCCGCCATGTTTTGGAAGGTCGAGGACTGCCCATTTATGGTAACATTTAGGATAGCTGGATATATAATGCTATATCTGGCATTTAATTGCTTAAGTGCAGGTCTAAATGCCAAAAGTTCTTTTCGTCTCACTGCCGTTGTTTTGGGGACATCCTGTGTAATGTAGATTCTATTTCCTTCCCAAGTTAGTTGCTTAATTTGCCTGACTTTTTCCATAATAAGCATTATATGATTAAAATCAAGGAGAGCCAGTATAAGGGTTCTGGGTGGACGAGTAGTGCCTAGAGGTGAACTGCGAGGACCAATTTGGTGCGCTCATTGAATGTTAAGCTGCACAGATGTCGACAGGTTGAGAATTTTGAGGAAGAAATAAATATAGAAAGGTAGTAGGATTGTCTTTTTCTATTCCTTCCAGAAGGCTAACAATGCAGAAGTTGTTCCTCCTATTTCTGTTTTCAAGATTCTCAGCTTGCTGTTGTAATGAGGCTATTGTAGTTTCTAAATTAATGACTTTATTAGAGACATCCTCTGCGTCACTAACTCACCTTTTAACCTCATTCATTCAGGATTCAAATATTGACCATTTATTGTCTAGTAGCTGCAATTTAGAATTAGTATCTTCCATAAAGTGCGTGAGGGCCCTGATTTCTAGTAAAATGGTCTGCATGACAGGATCCACAATATCCTCGTTGGGTGTTGGAGATTCACTTTTCTGCATTTTTAAAGTGTTAGGAGACTGTATGGAGGTCTCTTTAATTTGACACTTTTTAGTAGCCATCATATATATATATAAGAGAATGTGACATACAATGTGTTTCAATAGTTCTCAATTCATATATTTGTTGTGTCTTTAATCTCCTGTGTTCTCTCCTTTTCCCTTGCACATAAGTGGTAATACAGAGAGGAACTCTCAGGGTATCAGTCAATAACCCTTAACCGAATATTGAGTTGGTTGAGATATAGAATTGGAGGAGAGGAGTAAACATTATATCTAGGACCACAGGGAGAATGAAAATGAATATGGAGTTTCTCCTCAGAAATGATTAGTCATTCAAAACAGGTGATAAGAATATGCACAAAGGTTCAAAAGTACTTAAGGCATATTGTAGTAAGTCTATTGTTACTATCCAGGCTTTAAAAATAAGGAGAAGGATAGAAAAGCAAGGAAAAACCTTTGTTGTGAGGAAATCGGCTATCCAACTCGAGGTGTGCTGTCCGCGCCATGTTGGCCAGCTAACTGACAGGAAACAGTTGCCGCAAATCAGTAGTATGACGCGACTTCAGTCCCATCCTCCGGAGGTTCTGGAACTCAATGATTCAGCAGCGCATATCAATTCCTGAAGGATCCAAGCACCGAGGAAGTTCAGGAGAACATTATGGGGCATAAATGAGGTGGAGACAAGGTACGTAGTGGGTATATATTAAAACATAAAGTTTCTCTGAAGTGGAGCTACGCACTAGGCAACCGCTTCCATCAGCTGGAAAAGTCACGCCCCCCCCAAACAGAAAATCTTGGTTGTGGAATAAGAGCATATTCTAATATAAAAACACAGATCTCCCACAAGCTTTCCTTTGCTCACATAGCTAAATTATGATTGAGCATTCCCAGTCATCTCATAGGAGGGGAGGCAGGCTGATATTGATACACTCATAATATTATTTAGAATAATGGAAGGTTTATGCAGCAATGTTATAGAAGTTACACTCTAGTTAAGTGTTGCATGAAAAGATTAAGGGCCTCATTACACGGATGGCGGTAAGGGTTTACCGGTACCGGTATTTTGCCGGTACCGGTAAATCCTTACCGCCTTACTACGAGGTCCCTTTGCGGGTTGGGAAATTTAACGCCTGCTTTTTGCAGGTGGTAAAAACCAACCCACAAAGGGACCAGGGAGCTAATTACGGTACCGCAATTTGCGGTACCGTAATTAGCACCTTCCCCATTCCCATAGAGCCCTATGGGGCAAAAATGGGAATGGGGAAGGGCAATGGTGGAAGGGGGAATTACCGCCCCGCCAACCTTGGAATAGGGCGGTAATTCCCCTTTCCACCAAGGCGGTGCCGGTATTTTACCGGCATGAACCATGGCGCTAATAGCGCCATGGTTCACCGCCATCTGTTTAATGAGGCCCCAAGACAGATAGGACTTTGACACGTGATGAATAGGGAACGTTTTGGAGTGCTTTTTGCACATTAACCATCAGTAGCAATTCTCCACATGGCCAGAATGGGTGACTTGTTTAGGCACAAAAATTTCCTTGCAGGTGTTGCAGGGAAGTTGATTACACTGCAGAGTGCACTCAATGGCTATATCCTAGAAGTGAGAATAATTGCTGACCTCGGATTTGGTCACTTGCCTGTGTCTCTCGTATACATGCATTCACTCACCTTTTCTGTGCCAGTGACTAATGCAAGCAACGCTTTCAGGAGTCATTTGAATGTAATGGCCTTCAGTTCTTTCTTAATCATAGGCAGTGGGCACTGCCTGCTATAGATGCTCATAGTTTCAATGTCTCTGACTCTTTTTGCAGGATTCATGCAGTGATACCAGCATCGCTCTTGAAAAGCAGATGTTCTAGAAGCTGGCTAATTAGGCAGTGCGCAGAGGTTCAAGGGAAGAAATCGCCCCGCTGGGCCTCCATTTAGTCAAAGTGAATGAGTATTTTTGGTGTTTGTAAAGACGAAGAGAACTTCACCATCTGAAGTGGTCTTGGAGGCATGCATGCTGGTAAATCTGCTGGAAGACTCCTCTCTGGATGTCTTCTTCATTTTTTGGGACTCACCCTCATGATTGACAAGATTTCATGTATAATCGTTTGATTGGGAGTTGAGAAGGGTCTCATGTCTCAGTCACACTGTTGCTGCTAGTCCAATAGTTGGCAGCTATATAATCAGTGTGTGCCACTACATTAGCACTAGGATGGGCATCTCCATGGGCTACTGTGAACAAAAGCTTGCATACCAAGCATGGGACATTTTGAGAACTATACCGCTCAAATGTTTAAGTCCGTGTAGGGGCACATTAACTGTTGCATCCCTGATGAGGCCTTTCATGTGGACTCAAAAGGGAAACATTTGTTAACCCGGCAGAAAAGCAATCACTTATAGAGGGGACTCAGCAGAGGTGTAGATTGTGATTTTCGGTTTCACAGTAGGCTCCATGCCAGTCAGATGTTATGCCTCTGCGAGATGGCGATTGTCAGTAGCTGATGTTGGATAGCATTTTCTCACAGGGGTCAACTCAGGTACATTTCTGTCCACTTGTGAGTGCCATATTTTCTTGCAAGTTGACAAAGAGACTGAGAAATGTGTGTGAGTATGCATGATTCTTAAAAGGGTTTGTGTCAGCACAAAGGCCTAGACACTGGCCAATTTCTGCCACCATCAGAAATTGCTACTAGGGACATTGATCAGGAATGGATTCTGCACCTAAGGTTGCATCCCTGATTCATGAAGGGGGTACTCTTGAAGCAGACGTCCCTGAGTCTTGTTGGACTTCAAGGGTAGCTGACCTAGGCAGGTAAGACACCGGATGAAGGGCAGTGCAGACCAATGTCTGCATAAACCCCTGTCTGTATTGACCTCTACCACATAGAAATGATTTGCACTCCAGCACAGTCACTCCTACTAAACACAAGTTACCCATTGTGTATTGGGCACTTGCATTTATTGTGATGTAATACAGAACATGAGAGACCATTTTCCATTTGCATTCATTGCCCCATCACTTTAGTATTTGGCCCCAGTATCTTCACAATCAACTTTGCAAACACATTAACACATGTTTATGTTATCATGCCTACAGACAGCAAAACGTATTTACAGAACATATTTAATAAATAGAATTGACCCCAAGTCTGACACAATCCTTATCATTGTGCTCTGAACCACATGTGTACGAGCGTGATACAAATAAAATATCAATATCAACATCAATTATTCCAGGAAACGTAAGTCCACTCTCTATTGGGCAGTTATAGGAAAAAGACTAAAAAGCCTACATTGTTAAACATATGTTGTTTGTGAGCACTATTAAAGGTCTTACTGTTTCCACCATTATCTGCCTACCATATTTTTAGAATGTCGTGTTTGTCTTAATGTACAGGGATTGCTCCAGTGTTGGTGGCGATGCTCTGTCAGGCAGCCACTCATCTGCACTTCAGACACGTTTGTGATGTAGAGAGGTGGCTCACCATTAATGGTCGATAGGTCACTGTCCAGCCACCAATTATGGAGTAGCTAGAGGGGGGGGGGGTAGGCCAAATTCAAAGCTGGGCCCTGCCTCGGCTGTAGAAAGCAGCTCAAGAAATGATCCTGAGAATGTTTGTGGCTTGTCTGTCTATGGCAAAGCCCAGCCCGTTCATGCTCAATGGTCAGGAAAGGCCAGGGGCATTTTGTTTCCCCAGCCTTGCAGGATCCATTGAGCATGCTACCTGGGGCACTGGTTGGCCATTTTGAATTAGTATAAGCTCCTGAGCATTCCCATTTTCCAGTGATGCTAGAGGCACCAGGTTCTTTATGCCGGTGAACACCCAGGAAGCAGAACTCAGGCAGAGGAATTGATATTCACCTCCCCCTGCTTCCAGCTTTCTGTATGAAGTTGCCAACCCCCATGATAGCTGGTGGTTCGGTGTCCACCTGCAGGCATGGAGTAGGTAAGTTAAATGAAAAGGTGAGTGCTTGACTGTAAATTCTGTGCCTCTGTGAGTGTGGAGCAGTGCTCAAGAATTGGGGGTAAGGTTGAGAAGCTGGATGTGGGGGAGTTGAATGGGGATATGTTCCAGAGGTTGGCGATCTAGGTCGTGTAGGTGAGCAGTGGGCATGATGAAGAACTAGGGCGAGTTAGGTGAGCTATATGTTGGAGAAGAGATTGAGAGCCAGAAGGATAGGCTGTGGAGGTGGAGGGGGAGAGGTGCCAACCATCTTTCCATGGCAATGTCCTAGACACTGGCCCATGTCAAAATGCTATGGGGATATGCTGAGTATATTAGTGCAGCCAGCATGAGTGTGTCTTCTTGAAGGTCCCTCCCCCGCCAGTCACACGCACCTGCAATGCCTTCATGGCAACCACTGCACTTGGGGACTGTTTCTATATCCCCACAGTCCCACTACCAGCACTTGACACCTGATGTCTGCACTTACCGTTGCACTTGCCACCTGTTGGCCGTACTTTCACTTATTGCTTATTTATTCTATTATCCCCTGTACTGCACTCTCCCCCACCCTCGCACTTTCCCCCTTCCCATGCACTTGCGTGATCTGAATGACACCTGGCCTAATAGGATCGCTGTCTGTCTTCCCTCTATTCCCACTCCCTTGCCTCATCGCACCTTGAAACACTTCTGTATAGGCGTGTTATAAATGCCATATCATATCATATCATAACATAGTGGCAATACTGCATATCTGTCGAAAGTCACAGAGTCCTTAAATGGGAAATAGTTGCATTAATAGGCACAACCACCTCATATGACTGTGTTTCTTTAAGGAGTAATACTTGAATTATTATTCAAAGCCACATCACGTGTGCTCTTACATTGATGAAAACGGGCATTAGTAGGCACACCCATCACAAGTGGGTTGTTAAAGTGGCAATACTGCAAACATTGTGCTCGATTACAAAAAGCTTTTTCTTTCAGTGTTGAATATCAGCATTGAAGGTGCAGTCTCTACGAGTGCATTGTGAAAGTAGCAGTGCTGTCGTTACTAGGCAGAACCACCATGAGTGCATCCTTACAGTGGGGAAGGCTACCATTATTAGGCACAGTCGTCACAAGCGGGTTCTTACAGTGTGGAATATTAGCGTTATTAGGCACAGCCACTATGAGTGTTTCCTCACAGTGGGAAATGCTGGCCTTATTAGCCACAATTACCAAAAGTGTATTATTAAAGGGGCAATTCTGGCGATGTTAGGCAGAGCCAGCATGAGTGTGTTCCGACAGTGGTGCATACTGGTCTAATTTGGCTCAGCCACTGTGAATGTGTTCTTTGACGGGAAATAGCTCTATAGGTCACAGCCACCACAAGGGCGCACTTACAGTGGGAATACTTGCATTAATATGGTACAGACACCAGAAGTGCGCTTTTAGAGAGGAAATACGGTCATTATTAGTCACAACCACCACAAATGTGTTCTTAAACTGGCATACTGTCATTATCCGGTACCAACACCACAATTGTGTTCTTTAAGTAGACAAAGCCACCAAAAAAGCATCCTTAAAATGACAGTACTGGGATAAATTGACGCATACGTCATAACTGTGCTCTCTCAACCACAATACCATTATTAAAGGAACAGCCAACATGAATATTTTACATTGGCAATACTGGCGTATATTTACAAAGCCAGCATTACAACCTTGCCTTGCAATGTCAAACTACTGTCATACCCTATGGGCATTGTACAGGTATCATGAAGCATGTTTTACAGTGAATTTTTGTGGGGCAAGTAGGAAAATATGCTGGAAAATCCTTATGTCTACTGTTGATGAAGGGCATCTATTGGATTTGTTCATGTGTCACACTACTGAATTGCTTGTACATTTTATGGCGTTTACCCAAAATGCTCAGAAAAACTCTATTGTAACATACTCCTTTGTAACACATTATTTAAAAAAAACATCTTTTGGGGCTGGGGTGGGGGCACTCTTCTGAAATGTTTGGGACTCCTGCTCTGTGAATTTGGGTTGAAGAACTGGTATCACCTGGGCGCTGGTTCATTGAAGTAATGACTCTTTTTATGATTGTATACAGATTTTACAAGGAATTGGAGCTGCCATGTCGCTTTATATTTGTTGGTGATTTATTAATACACTCAGCCGACAAGTATTTCGACCCAACATGGGTCTTTTTCAAGGCGCGTCTGGTGATCGCAAAGCATATACTTTATTTGTTGAGCTCTGTCAATAGGCTCTTGTTGTATGAACATGTGGGCCAGTGGGCCACTGCATCTAGATGGGCGGTCACGGCGATCATCGAAATGATACTAGTTCTTCAACCAAAATTTCACTCTATCCCTCTCTGAATCAGAAGAACACTGTCTTGTAAGAACCACTTCACTGGCAGCAGGTTCTACTTTCAGAAGATCAGCACAGTGATCTGTGAATGTTAGTGCTCTAACCACCCTGCATTCTCCTTCTCTGTGTTTGGTCACTTGTGCTCTTGAGTGGAAAATATGTACCCATCTATGTTAAAAATATTCACGTCCCCCCACTCCCTAGGCAGCGTCTTGTGATTGTCAATCACGTAACCAGGCCATCTGCAATACATGTGTTAGACTATACCATGTGGACAGGCCATCTCAAATTTTCAAGGAACAGAAATTCTGCGAAAGGGCATTCCATTGTCTTTCAAAGTTGATGTTGTGCTGTCATACACTTTGGAAAACGTGGCACTTCTAACAATGGTGAGGAATTGCACAGTTTACAAAATATCAAGGCAGCATTCAGACCCATAGGAACAACGTTTATACAAGTTATTTAGAATATATGCTGCTTACCAGGCAATACGGTTTCTAAATGTTCATCTTCATGGCTTGATTCTTAATGGCCTCTGGCACTCTAGAACTGTACCCTTATGTTCTCTGATGCTCACACCCCAACCTCAAAGCCCCTCATCACATATCTTAAGGAACACAGATAAAGGTAGCACCACCACGTTAATGCTAATGAGGCTGGTTTTCATAGACCCATCTTAATTCGTCCATTTACATGCTGCCCATGCTCAGTTCTTCTAAGAGATCCGCCTGAATGCATGCAAGAATGATAAGCCCGGGGTCCAATCAGGCCCCTTGCACAGTGATGCACGTAGGTTTTCAAGCCACTCTCTGCAGTTTCTGTGCACGGCGCCTCTGTTGTCCAATGACAGCATGATTTAAGACTCGAGTCGCTCGATGTGTTGTCATGGCAACAGTGGAGCATGTTGTAAATGTATTCCGCGTGGACTTGAATGGTATGTTTGCATAGTATGGCGCGCATTGTGCGACTTGCGGCACGGCTGTCTGCCCTTTCCCTTGGCAAGGCTTGTAGTGACGGCAGTTTAAAGATGTTTTCGGTTGAACCAACTGTCAACTTGTTTCGCTTAATCATTTAATGTTCCCCTAGAAAACTTCTCAGGCTTCAAGGCGATTGTTCAACTAATTGTCTTTGGTTGCTTCATGGCTACAGCCCGGTCACTCCAATAGAGCAACATATTTTAAATATCATGCTTTGGCCAAGAAATGTAGCAATAATAATGTATTTGTTTAATACCCATTAAAAAAGAATAAGCACATGTGCGTTCATAGACAGCCGTGTTTATTGCATATATCCGGATGTGCTCAGATAAAACGAGAGCGTTTAATTTGCATAGAAGCTGTAATCTCTGATGGTAATTAAAGAATGAAGTGTTTTGGATTAATCAGATTTGACAATATTTAGACAACGGGCATAATTTAAATACCAATACACTTTCACAATTTAACAAACATACATACATGTGCACTATAAGTACTCTAACCTCTTAAATTATCCTTTTAAGTGCCAACAAATTAGGCATTGGTCAATAATATCAAGTGAGTGCAAATATTCCTCCACAAGCGTCTCTTTCAATAGTTTCATCTGATTTAGTACAGACATGTGTAAACCTGCATGTCTGTTCATAATGATTCAGGGCGGGTTAGTATTTCCTGGTTCTTGAGATTTTTATGTTTGGTTTAATACATTGAAATATTGTGATGTTCTTTTAAATGAATCCATTTGATAGCCATCTTTTATTTTTTCTCACCGATGCCACCCATTTTATTCACAAGTTGTCTCTTCTCTGACTAAGAGGGGTCTACTCCTCTACATTATAGCATTGCAAACTCTCCCTTTATTGACCATTAATGCAAGGTGTCTACGCTCCAAGTGAAGGACGGATTTCGCGACTCAAATAATAACAATGTTTAGTTCTACTACAACCTACAGTTTCGTAGCTGCTGTAAATAGGTGGAGGTGACATGACAGAGCATAGCATCGTCCATTTTGTCTTCCAGAAATAGGCGTAGGCTTTGAAAAGAGAACATCTACTGGCATTCACACAAGACCATGCAGGCTTGCCACAGTTTGCCAATACAGGCATTACCCATTTAAATATAACACTAATTGGCCTCTCTGCTCGTTTACTCACCTAAATCCAGTGGTCGAGTCTGTTAGTAACAGTGCCAGTGCTTCCATGACGGTCTTCTTACCATGGCCACTGTGTCCGGCAGGGTCTGATCTGTCGGGCATAGCAGCTCCAGCAGTCAGGCCCTTAGTATGCCGGTCTGGAAACAACAGTGTTGGTAAGCTTACCAGCACTGGTGTTTACGGACAGGCATGCTTGGAAAGAACCAATTTGTCTGGATGGAACCCAGCATATTCTGAAGCCTCCTTTTGACCTCTGGTGCTGGGAAGAAGATGTCATTCCTCCAGGCCACCATCTCCCTTAGCCTCCTGCTAGTGTTCTCTCAGGAGAGGAACTGAGATATTTAGATATACTGGATTGTCTTAATATTAGCGATTACCACAATGTAGTCTCAAACACTCGCCCCCAGCCCACAGATCCAGAAATGGAGCACTTGGCCCCACTGAAATCTAATAAATATTAAATACAACAGTGATAATAATATACAACAATAGGAACACTGTATAGCATCACTAGCACCATGTTTTATCATTTCAAATGCCAATAATTACTTATACAATACATGTTTAATATTAAAAAAGAGTACATTATTGTCATTATTTTAATAGTATAGGACCACATTTTGCAAAATCATTTTCCAGAGCAGCCATCAAGGGTACTTTGCAAAAAGTGCCCCAGAAGGATTCCAAGGTGAATCATGGCCCTCTGTAAACCATTGTTGGATGGGCATCTTGCATAATCACTGCTTTACAGCACCTTCTGTCAATTCTGCCACTCACGTTTCACTCCTTTGCATCACAGGTACTGCAGTACTAAGGCCATTACGGGTACTTTGAGCATGTGTTGAATCCAAAATAAACAGGAATGCCTTACTGCAAGGTGTTATCACATAGCTTGGTATTGCATTTAAGAAACAAAGAAACATTTAAGAAACAAAGTAGTTCATTTGAAGGTCAGAACATCTGTTGTTGTGACTGTGGTTTCTCATGTGCTTAATAAATACTAGAGATTCGAAATGCCTCTGCTATTGTAGGTTCTAGTCTGAACACAGTATTTGCCAAGACATAATCTGTAAAGGGCACTGATCTCTAAATGCAGACAAATATCTTCTAAATTATGCCACTCAAACAGCTCATTTATAGAAAGGTGCTGAGAGGTATTTACCTTCTCAGAAGCTAATGTTGCAGTGCCTCCTAGAAATTAGAACGCTCCCTTCATTACCAATGGTACATTCCTCTGCTGTGCAAAGTATCTCCTCCAGTGATCTACTCCTTTTGTAAGCCAATACATTTTCTATGGGCCTTGATGGGATTGTGCGCCTTACCCAAGGTGAACCCAATGTGTTTTCTGCTTGAACAGTGAACTGTTGAGCCAGAAAGGCCATTTGCATCTCCTAATGAACACTGTATGCTTGACAGAAACTAAATTCAGAGCAATGTCATGTGGAGTTTGTTGCACATAGCAAGTGTCAGGGAGAGAGGCAGCCTGATATGATGGATCAAATGTCACTAGCCATTGTTTATGTTTCTCCCACCCCCACAACAAATGACTCAATGCATTATGAGAATTGTAGAATTTGCTTTCTTGGGAGAACATCTCTTGTAGGTTGGTTCGACTAAATCCAGTTAACATCATGTAGCCTATTGTTCTATGCGAGAGGTGGGAAAAGGAATGGTACATGCTGTAACAATATATTTAAAGACTAAAGTTGATGCCCCTCCCCTCCCCTCCCCCCCAATTAAAGAGCAACACAATTTATCATTTATCTGATTCAGTCTAGCCCTATCCATGAATCCTGTCGAGCCATGTAGATCCCCACCCCTGTGCCACCAATAAGTCAAGAACCCTGCTGGGGTACAGAGAGAATAAATATTTACTAAAAAATATTTACTAAAAAATAGGTTCAATTAATGTTTGCGCCAAATGATTACGCACACCACCTTCTCTGTGGCACAAAACAAAGCTTCAAAACAAAACTCACTTTTTGGGATTTCACTTTTGGGTCTCATGTACATGGAACACAGTCCAAATAAACAATTCACCCTCCTGTCCCACAAAAGTCCCTGAATGTCAAAATTAAATAATACCTCGAAGCATTACAAGAACATGAGCATTAGCATTCCTTGATCAGGTCTACATTTAAAACAACTGTAACTTTATCTATTTTCAAAAGCAATAATACACATGCACCGCTTTGTATATTTAATTTCCCTGACACTTGAAAATGCTAGCAGTTTTGAAAGCACAACAGACTTTTGATAATACTTTGGATTGATAGAACCCTTCTTCCTTTGCCCCTATGCAATGCAGAATCTCTTCTACCAGGAGTCAATGTCTCACTCTCTGTAGAGAGTAGACATTTCAATTAGGGACCTCACTTTATTTTGTTTAGCAAGAGAGATACACCACTCATATCACACCCCCTTTTTAAATACCCCGGGTCACAATGGACCAGGAACCAGGCTGGTAGGTAAAGGTAATATTTATTTTTTTATTTAAACATTCAAGAAGTCAGACACTTTTGAATATATGGGGAAGCAATCACCAATGTGGTGACAATAACAAATAGGAATATGAACAATGCAATTAAATTAACTCTTTAGCTACACAGATAGAAAACACCAGAGAATAGAGACACTTTTGAATTTTGGGAAAGATAGCACTCAAGTTAGGATTTCCCCCTGCAATATTCCTCAACCCACAAATAAGCAATTCTAAATAGATATAAGTAAGTATCAGGTGATCAGGAATGAGGAATGAGAAACAGAATTTGAATCCAACCTTCCCTCCCCAGACAAGAGAGAAAAACAGATTTGAACCCTTGCAAGGTTAAAGTGACAATGAATGTGTGCAAAAATCCTTAAATAAGTACAATTCTCTACCGGAGCAACACTGGAAAGTTACAAGCCATCATAGGCAATAGATTGAGCAAAATCATACAATGCGAAAAGGAATGGAAGTTTTAAAACCATTGATGGAAAAAAAGAACATGTGTAAAACTTTGCAAAAATGCTGATTCCCGCCTGAAATTAACAAAGCGGTTTTTAATAAAAATGGGTGCAATATTGTAAATCTGGATATCACAAGACAAAAATATTAAAGATATTGGCGCTAGCACAAGGTATCAGGCAGGGTTTAAAGAATGATTGTGACAATATTACAGTTATCAGGATGAGTATTGGAAGACTTAGAGATTGGGATGGAACACAGGAAGGCAAGGTTTACTATGTTTCTATGCTTCCTATTGATACTCACAGTCCCCTTTTGGTTTGGATTTTGGACAGTCAGCACTCTGGAACACCACACAGAGCTGGTCTAAAACAGGGCAGCTGGACAAACTCAGCGGGGCAGAGTCAGCTGGGCAGGGACTGGATACCAAAGGATAGTTCTTCTGGACTAGCAGTTCTGGTTACTGAATACTATAAGGAATCAGGATAGCAGGATATCAGGATAGCAGTGAGTGGCAACAAGCCAGGTAAATTCAGGACACTTCCCCAAAACACCACAGCGCTTCCCTTCGTTATGGGCATTATTTTAGAATGGAGGCCTAGCTGAAGCAGGATGAGCAATTGCTTGGCCTTGTGGTTGGGATCTGGAGTTTAGATGGATAGTTGCAAGATGAACAGACAGGAACAGGACGCCAGAGTAGGAATCAGGAATCAGTGTGTGTCTTGAGTGCTAGTCAGGGGCCCTTAATTATAATGCCAGATGACATAATTACAGAATATGACAATGACAGGATTCACTATCCACATCCCTACAATAGGATTGGGTAAGGGCATAATCTCCACCTTGCTCACAATTTTATACACAGATGCAAATTGTCCCTAGGGATGTATGCACAAAATTTTACATTTGCAACATGGATGCTTTGCTGGTAATACAACATATATCACCGTTTCTGTCCAGAGGGTGTCACGACGTTCTACCAAGTTTTCAAACACAGACCACAATTCTACTTTTACGCTGTAAAGATTTCACCTTTTTACCCATTTTGACAGCTGAGATATAAGTCTTTTTAACGTTCTTTCTAAAATAGTCTTAAGGAAAATGGGAGTCATTGGGCCTCATTCCCAGTCTGGCACTAACCAATGGCACCGCCCTGGTGGAATGGGAAATTACCGCCCTATTCCGAGTTGACCAGGGCGGTAATTTCCCATTCCCCAGGGCTCTTCCCCATTCCCAAATGAGCCCCCATAGGGCTCAATGGGAATAGGGAAATTGCAAATAATGGTGACCGTACTTTACGGTCACCGTTATTGGCTTAAAAGCCCCTTTGCGCCCTCGTTCCTAACGCCTGCTAAAAGCAGGCATTAAGGACGAGGGCGCAAAGGGAACTCAGAATGTGGCGGTAAGGGATTACCGGCACCGGTCTCGTTAACGGTGACCGGTATCCCTTACCGCCATACTCGGAATGAGGACCATTGTCTGTCAGTTTTTACTTCCCAGCTAACACCAACTGGCAGTTTCTTTGAAGCAGGATGAGGGCCTCTCTCTTGTTTGAAGGTTTTATTGTCCTTCACACTTGACAGCAGAGAGTCCCAGGACTGCTATTGTGCTAGCCTGGAGTAAAGACTAATGTCTGATGAGCCTGTGAAATCCCTTTGTTCTGGTCCATTCAAAGGCTTTCAAGCTGGCATTTAGTGCTTTCCTGTACCAGGCGTTTATGGTGTGCCCCTCTTCCTGAAGGAAGTTACAGGGCTGTAACTTGAAAAGCAGTTTTTTTTTCTTTATAGCTTGCCCACTTAGCTTATGAGTTTTAGCCTTCATTCTCTCATTTTAAATCTTGACTCAAACAAAATCTGTGGAATCAAAACAGCTCATGGGTGTATTTTTACCAGCAACAAATCCTTTACCTTGCTAAGTATGCAGGCCTTCACCCAACAATTTACTTTTAAATAGGCCAAGTTTTCTTTAATCAGCAAAACATCATTTTTCCACATGTGTTAACAAGTAATAACATTTCTTTCTTTTTAAATTCGACTTGGCAGTTTCTGCCTTTGCAAACACTGCCTTTTCCTGGAAGCATGAGTTTTATCAGCACAATGATACATGACACTAACCAGGCACAGATAGTTAGAAGTTCTTTGAAGACAGCTGATGTTTGATACATTGTAGAAAAATATGCACACTTTTCCATGCGATTGGAAGCAGAGTCCTTGGTTGATTTTTCAAAGTTGCTTTTTGACTGGAGCTGTCATTCAAATGGTTCCTCTGAGACATAATGAATGATCCTGGACATGGCAGGGCTTTTTTTAATCACAGTAGTTTCATGAGAAATTGATGAATTTAGCGCCAAGCAGCACTTTTAAGGTTGAAAATGGTGTCATTTTTAAATGGGAATTTTGAGATTTCCAGCAAGGCAATGCTGTGCTGCCTCTTTCACTTAATTTGTAGAAAAATATTGCAGAGCATACTGGCACACTCCTGCGGTGTGTACTCTGTTCCTCCCTGCCTGAAACGTGTGTGGCAGTGTGATGCAGCCATTATTTTGGTGGTTGTAAAAAACAATTTTGAAATCTGGCACGAACAGGAGTTAACGCAGTCATTTTGCTGTTTCTTGCACCAATGCGGCAAGTGATGTGGTAAGGCACATCTGAGTGGGTCAATATATCCCACAGATCCCCCCCGACTTTGTCTGGACTTCAAGTCGTGGGGGAGTCGGGCAAGTGGGATTTTATTTTTCTTGAAAAAGCATGTTCAGTCGGGTATGAGTCCTTCTTCCATTAGCAAACGATGTGACATGTTCACTTTGCTGCCTCTGGTTGGAATGTGGAACGATACCCCCAGCCTTCTCTCAGGTTTACTTTTCTGGTGTGGAGTGACACCCCAGATTTCCTTGGGTTTCTCCTTCCGGGTCCCAGAGGTGGTCCTCCTTGGTAAGGACAGTGCAACCAGTACGAATCTATAAAAGAGAACACAAACCAGTTACGAAAATTTACCACTAACTGTCCTCCAATCGGGAAGACAGCAGTGGGATAAGCGTGCATTCAGTGAAATTGAAATATTCCTATGCTGCAGATGTATCCCCCACTGGGTTTTCTATGGACTCCTCTATTTGTTGCAAACTATGCCTGGGGTGGCAACTCTTTAGCTGATTGATGTGGACCCATTTCTCTTCTGTCAAGTCACCTTTGGGGATGCGGATTCTGTAGCCGACACGTGAGATTTTGTCTACAATTTCAAAAGGACCCCACCAGCTAGGCAAAAATGTGCGCTCTTTGGTCTGGTTCCTTTGGAAATTGTACAAGTAGACCCTGTCTCTTATTTGGTATTCCTTTTTGGTGGTTTTTAGATCATACTGAGTCTTCATGCCCTCTGCAGATCTTTCTAGATTCCGCTGAGCATACGCAAAAGCATGTGAACTTGTTTTCTTAGGTTCTCAACATACTCATGAGTTGTGGAGGCATTGATCATTGTCTACTCTTGTATTCTATGGAGCAGACACTGGGGTAATACCATCCTTCATCCAGTCATCAGCTCAAATGGAGACATATTAGTTGCAGAAGAAGGTGTAGATCTGATGGCCATCAGGACAAGCGGTAAACGGATGTCCCAACTTGTTCCAGAGTTACCCCAAGTATCTCCCACATCTTTGTCATCACTTCGCTGGTGAAGTGGCTACCCCGGTCTGACTCAATCCTTTGGGGTAGTTCAAAAATTGAGAAGATGTGATTGATCATCAGGGCAGCTGCCGTTTCTGCCTTGCAATTTGGGGCTGGGAAACATTCCACCCATTTAGTAAACAAGCATGTTACGGTTAACATGTACTTCCACCTAGAGGAGCGAATCACGGGACCAATGAAATCTACTTGTAAATCTGACCAAGGCAGTGTCATCCCCCGCTTTTGGAGGGGAGCTCGGTGTGTAAGTGATGTTGGCTGAAATTGTGCACACACAAGACACCCCTTCAAGTATTGATCGAGGTCCTGTCCCATGTGAGGCAGTATGAAACCTCCTGCAAGATTTCTAAAGTAGTGTGAAACCCCTGATGACCGGCTGTGGCCGCATCATGGGCGTGACTTAGCATCAGGCTTCGGAATGAGGTAGGGACCACCCACTGGTCACAGCCAGATATGGATCTCCTTACCAACAAACCGGCTTGAATCTGAACATTTTTGGACACTTTATCAACACCCTGAGGTCCTTTTTCCCAATGCAATCGGTATCCGTCAGGGGAAAGTTCTCAGGGTACTCAATGTGTTGATAAAACTTACCAATGATTGGGTCCCCTTTTTGAGAGATGATTAAATCAGCATCTGGGGTCTCCTTACTCCACTGGGCAGTTGAGAGTTAATTGTGAGCATTTGTCTGGGACCTAGTGATAGCAGTGACCCCAACAGGGACTCAATCTCAAGGAGATCCCCTTGGATGGCTCTGGGTTAGGCCAGTTGATCGGCTAGGTCATTTCCAGTTTTGTCTGGTCCCTCTATCCTGGAATGAATCTTGATCTTTTTAGAGGTGACCAGATCATCAATATTTTGGATTAGCTTGCTATGTTTAAGCGGTTTGTTATTAGCACATAGCATGCCTCTGGTATTCCAATTTACCAGGTGCTCCACGAACCCGTTCCGGACATAATCTGAAACGGTGATTATGACCAGTTCGTGGAGTTGGTGTTGGACAGCAGTGAGGATGGCTTGATGAACTGCCATCAGCTCTGCCACCTGACTACTATGGGGACCAATTTTGTAACCAGCGGAGGGTTGCGGGGCATTATTTACCAGGGCATTCCCAATGCCGGACACCAGTTCCTTTTCCCCGTTATTGTCAACATGGTAGGAGCACCCGTCCACATAAACAGTGGGCATTCCCTCGCACTTGTCTTCATCATAGACTTTGCACAGGGAATTGAGGTACGCCTCCGTGTTGTCCTGGGTTTTAAGACTTTCATCCTCGAGACAGTTTTCTCTGGCACAATCATGCAAGTCAGCCAGACCTTGCGTGAGGGTACTCTTCTTGTTTTGGCCATATCTGACCTCCACAGGAAAGCCTTGCATTGACAGAACCAGGAAGTCATTCTGGAATTAGTCACATTTCCAGCCCGGATTCAGTCACTTTGGAGATATTGCTAAGGCTGGTGGGGAGTCTCCACTATGATGTGTTCCCCCTGGATTAACGGGCGGTAATTTTTCAATGCCCACACCGTTGCCAGGAGTGCCTTCTCACAATCGTTGAATTTTTCCTCCACAGAGGATAACGTCTTACTTGCATAGGAGATGACTTTATTGACTTTGTCATGCTTTGGTATAATCCTGCTGTCAAGCAAGTATTCGGGAACTGTAACGCTCACCTGGTTCCCACGGAGGCGCGGCGTCGAAGGCGCAGAACTCTGAAGATGGACAGGAAGGGCCCCTCTATTCTGGCTTCCCTGGCTCGTTGGATACCCTCCTGTGCGTAAAAAGGGAGTATTACCAACTGTGGAACAATGCTCAAGCCTCCCACTCCCTTCCAACCCTCCACGATACCTCCTCCACGATTCCCCGTGAAGCCTCACCTTAGGGTTTGGAAGGATGAGCTCTCCATCCTGCTTCTGATGCAGGGGCGCGTTGAAACCCAGTTACTTCACTGGATTGAGGATTGATGGGCGTTCAGGTAAGCTTGACTGTTCAGGTAAGGCGCTGTAAAAGTTCTGTTCAAAAGTTCAAGCTTAATAATAATGTTCGTTGTCTAATTGCAGCAAGCGCTAATGCTTATGTCTTTTTCCCCTTAGGGGCCGGGGTTCGGAGTGCCGGAGATATGGCGCCGACCCGAAGTGAAATAGTTCTGGATGAGCGCTCAGGTAATGTCTTTGCATTCGCTCATTCAATGTCTTTGTCTTTTTTCCCCATAGGGGCCGGGGTCCGGAGATGCCAGGAAGCGGCAGGACCCGAAATGCAGTGGGAATAATCCAACAGGTAAGACTTAAAAGGAAACTGAGCTTTCCTTATTCCTTTTCTCCCTCTCACCTTTGTTCTTGTCTTTTTTCCTCTAGGCGCCGGGGCGTAGCTGAATCCGGAAGATCGCTGCTGAAGATGGAAGCGCCTTGCAAAGGTGAGTAAAATGCAGCGCTGCAGCGATCGAAACAAAATGCCTTTAAAATTATGTCTTCCTTTTCAGGGCCGTTGGAGAAATGACTCCGGGATGCAGATTTAGCAGGTAAGGGCTTTTCTTCTCCTATTCTCTTCCTTTCTCCCCTTGCAGGTGTTCCAGGGTGCTGGCAGGCGTGGCTGAAGTCAGGATGCAGGAGCTGACACGGTGAGCGTCCAGCTGCTAGGTGCAGAACAACGCGAAGCACGTGTGGCTGTTCGGGTGGGGTTTAAATAGCCTTGGAAGAAGTTCCTGGTATGTATCCTTCCACCAATCAGGTATGTATCCTTCCCCGACCACACCCGGGTGGTGAAGTAGTCCTACAGGTAAAGTAGTCCCATTCAGGCCTCAAGAGGGCCTGGATGAAGCAGCAAGGTCTGCATCAGGTAAGTGTGCACCAAAGCACTTAAACACATATCCTCTTCTATGAGCCTGGCGCCTAAGGCGCCAGGACTGGGGTCCGCTATGAGCCTGGCGCCTAAGGCGCCAGGACTGAGTCCAAAGGGCCCCGACTTGGGCCCGCTGAGACTTCCCTGGGGAAAATGATGTCTGCCTCTGGGGTTGCTGGGCCTGGCCTGGCTCCTTGGAGGTAGGCATCATGACAGTACCCCCCCTCAAGGCCCCTCCCAAGGTCTTTTCCTCCGGTGGTTTTGGTTTGTGCGGGAATCTTCGATGGAATCGTTGAATTAATCGTGGTGCGTGAACATAGTTACTGGGTTCCCAAGATCTTTCCTGAGGTCCATATCCTTTCCAATCAACAAGATAGAAGAGATTCGACTTAACTATCTTGGAATCTAAAATGTCTTTCACTTCGAATTCTAATTCTCCATCAATTTGGACAGGGCCTGGGGGCTCAGACAGTCTGGTTCCAGGTTGTACTGGTTTTAGAAGAGATGCGTGAAAAACGGGATGAATCCGCATGTTGGATGGTAAATCGAGTTTAAAGGCCACTGGGTTGATAATAGCTTTGATGGGGTGAGGCCCAATGAATCTGGGATTAAAAGTTCGCTGACCTTTGAGGGGTAGATGTTTAGTTGCTAGCCATACCTGATCTCCTACTTGGTAAGGAGGAGTTTTACTTCGGTGCAAATCAGCGTTTTCTTTATACTTTTTCTTGGCTTGCTGTAAGTGGGTTGTAGCTTCTTTGAAGGTTTGGGTTATTGTGGAATGTAGGTGATTTACTGCAGGCATCTCCAGGGTCAGAGGTGGATCTAGGTCAGAGGTCCGAGGATGGTGACCATACAGGGTATAAAAAGGAGTCTGTCCGGTTCCAGAATGCACTGAATTGTTGTATGCATATTCTGCAATCCAAAGGATGTCTTTCCAATTTAACTCGAATTGGTGTAACATGCACCGCAGATATTGCTCGAGAGTCTGATTGGTTCTCTCGGTTTGTCCGTCGGTCTGGGGGTGGTGGCTGGTGGATAACCGCACGTCTATTTGTGCTAGTTGGCAACATTTCTTCCAAAAGTGGGAGATAAATTGACTTCCACGGTCTGAGACTAATATGGAAGGGAAACCATGTAACCGCACTATATTTTCCATAAATTCCTTGGCCAAGGTGGAAGCTGACGGCAATCCTTTTAAAGGGATAAAATGGGCCATTTTGGAGAATAGATCCACTATTACGAGAATCGTGTTGTAACCACCACAAGGAGGCAGGTCAGTTATAAAGTCCATTGACAAGGTGTGCCAAGGTGCTGGTGGAATGTCCAAAGATTGAAGTAGGCCGGCTGGCCTTTTCTTTTGACTCTTATTTTGGGCACAGATTCCGCAAGACAACACAAATGACTTTATGTCTTTTCTCCAAGAAGGCCACCAGAAGTGGCGTTTGATCTTTTCTTCTGTTTTCGCGATACCGGGGTGTCCTTCCATTAATGATTCATGATGACGGGTAATGACAAGTTCCTGCAATTCTTTACTTGGCAGAAATAACCGCTCTTGGAAGTAGGGTAAATCATCCTTAACGGTGTAGTGAGGACCCTTTTGACTCCATTCCAGTAAGGCCTAAGAGTCAAAAAGCTGTTTTACTTGAGCTTGGATGTCCTCAATGGTTTGCAATGAAGTCAAGCCCAGAATTCTTTGTTCCGGTATGATTGGCACAGGTTCTAAACTCGAATTGGGTTCTTCCATATCTATCCGGGATAAGGCATCTGCCTTACCATTCTTGCAGCCAGGGCGATAGGTAATTACAAAATCAAATTCCGCAAAGAATAAAGCCCATCGGAGTTGTCGCGAAGATTGAGCTTTGGCCGTCTTTAAATGCTGCAAATTTCTGTGGTCCGTAATTACGGTGATGGTGTGTCTTGCACCGAGAAGATAGTGACGCCAAGCCTTGAAAGCTGATTTAATAGCCAGTAGTTCTTTGTCGGTAATTGCGTAATTGAGTTCAGGTGGAGAGAATTTTCTGGACCAAAAGGCTACAGGGTGTAGTTGGTTAGTTTCTGGGTCTCTTTGCGACAGGACAGCTCCCATGGCCGAACTGGATGCATCGGTTTCCACGATGTAAGGGAGATCTGGGCGCAGGTGCTTCAATACAGGTGCAGAGGTGAATTTGGTTTTCAGGTCCTGAAAGGCTTGTTCAGCCTCAAGAGTCCATTCAAAGCGTTTATTTTTCTTTAGGAGAGCTGTGATGGGTTGAACAGTTCGAGAAAATTCCGGGATGAACCTTCGATAGAAATTGGCAAAGCCAAGCATGCTTTGCACTCCCTTCACAGAGCTAGGAGATGGCCATTTGAGAATGGTGTCCACTTTCCGCGAGTCCATTCGGATTCCTTGAGGTGTCAGGATGAATCCAAGAAACTCCACTTCTGTGGTATGAAAAACGCATTTTTCGAGCTTGGCAAATAATTTGTGCTGGCGCAATTTCTCAAGAACTGCCCTAACATGGTTTCTGTGATCAGATTCTGAGGAGGAATACACCAGGATGTCGTCAATATAAACGATGACACAAACATCGATAAGTTCCCGAAGAACATCATTCATGAAGTACTGAAAGGCGGCAGGTGCGTTGCACAAACCGAAGGGCATTACTTGATATTCGAAGAGCCCAAATTTGGTGCGGAATGCAGTCTTCCACTCGTCGCCCTCTTTTATACGTACCAGGTGGTAAGCTCCTCGGAGATCTAGCTTGGTGTACACACGAGCATCTTTTACTTGGTCGATAAGCTCAGGTATCAGGGGCAAAGGGTAACGATTCTTAATCGTTATCTGATTTAGGGTGCGGTAGTCAATACAGGCCCTAAGGTCTCCTTCCTTTTTAGGTACGAAGAACAAAGCGGAAGAGACTGGTGACTTTGATGGGCGAATGAAGCCATTGGCCATGTATTGATCCAAATACTGGCGCAAATGCAGGTTCTCAGGTTCAGAAGGAGCATAAATCCTACTACAAGGTAGTTGTGCATTGGGTACCAAGTCGATTTGGCAATCGTAAGATCGATGCGGAGGTAAGGTGTTAGCCTGCTCTTTCTGAAAAACGTCTTGGAATTCTTGGTATTCAGATGGTAGCTGTACAGGGGTGGAAGTTACAGAGGCTAGACCCATAGCTGGATTCCTTGGGTAACAGGTTGGTTCACAATCAGGAAAAGTTATCTTCTTTGCTCGCCAGTCTATTCTCGGATTATGTGTTTCTAACCAAGGGATACCAAGAAGTACTTGAAATTGTGGGGCCTTGATCACATCAAACACGATTGCTTCCCGATGTCCGTCCTGACCCACCAGAGTGATTTCAACTGTGGAATGCGTTACAGGCCCTGAGGCTATTTCGGTTCCATCAACTGTAGTAATTACATCTTGGGTTACTTTCGGGCGGAGAGGAAGCTTAATCCTGGAAGCCAATTCACGGTCTATGTAATTTCCAATAGCTCCACTGTCTATGTATGCTTTTATAGCATGCAACTGCTGAGGCTGTTTTGGGTTCACAAGCACCATTGGCATGACAAAATGCGAGGTCAAAGAGTTTGTTTTCAAGCTCGGCAAGCGGACCCCTACGCTTGTCGGGCTAGGTCGTTTCCCGAACCAGGTGTCAATAACTCGTTATCAGTGGCTCCAACCACCTTCTTGGGTGGTTTAACTGGACAACTTTGAAGAAAGTGACCGGAAGTTCCGCAATACAGACAAAGTTGCATTTGTCGCCTTCTCTCTCGTTCCTTCTGCGTTAATGGTCCTTTAACACTGCCAATTTGCATAGGTTCGGAAACGTCAGTACTCTTGGAGTTAACGTGGGTCTTGATAGGTACTCTGGTTTCATACTTGAGCCGATCTGCTTTTCTATTTTGAAGTCTGTGATCAAGTTGAACCACTAAGTCTATGTAGTCTGCGCAGGCCTGGGGTGGATCTACTATCTGAGCTATAACATCTTTAAGCTCTCCGCGCAGGCCTCGATGAAACAATGTGATCCTTTTATTTTCAGGCCATCCGGTTTCCACAACTAGTCTATTAAAGGTGGCGATATAGGACAAAAGATCCTGATTACCTTGTCGTAAGGATAGCAGTTCGTTGACAAGGGCCTGTCCCTGCGAGTGTCGAGCGAACAATCTTTCCATGCTGACCTGGAAGCCCTGGAAATCCCGGAGAATGGGATCATCCTGATTTACCAATGGAATAGACCAATTGGCAGCACAGCCACTGAGGTAAGATAGTACAAAGGCTACTTTGGTCTGGTCGTTGGGGAAGGCCCCGGGCCTGCATAAAAAGTGTAAACGGCACTGGTTCATAAAAACGGCATATTTCTTGGGATCCCCCGCAAAACGTTCCGGCGGGGCCAAAGGCATGTGTCCAGGTAGATTGATTTGTACCGGGTTATTCGAACCCATTGTTGTAGAAATATCTCCGGAAACAGGTAAAGGAGTGTGCTCTGCCTGGCCCTGCAATAACCTTTTGGCCAGATTATCAGTTCTTTCCTTGGATAGGATTAGTTCCCTTCTGAGAGCATTAGTCTCCTGGCGGGCTGAGTGCACTTCTGCCCGTAATTCCCCTAAAAGATGGGCCAGCTGATCATTCTCGGAAGTCTCCATAGCGCCCAGGTGGGAAATTGTGGTAAGGCTTCGCGTTCTGTAACGCTCACCTGGTTCCCACGGAGGCGCGGCGTCGAAGGCGCAGAACTCTGAAGATGGACAGGAAGGGTCCCTCTATTCTGGCTTCCCTGGCTCGTTGGATACCCTCCTGTGCGTGAAAAGGGAGTATTACCAACTGTGGAACAATGCTCAAGCCTCCCACTCCCTTCGAACCCTCCACGATACCTCCTCCACGATTCCCCGTGAAGCCTCACCTTAGGGTTTGGAAGGATGAGCTCTCCATCCTGCTTCTGATGCAGGGGCGCGTTGAAACCCAGTTACTTCACTGGATTGAGGATTGATGGGAGTTCAGGTAAGCTTGACTGTTCAGGTAAGGCGCTGTAAAAGTTCTGTTCAAAAGTTCAAGCTTAATAATAATGTTCGTTGTCTAATTGCAGCAAGCGCTAATGCTTATGTCTTTTTCCCCTTAGGGGCCGGGGTTCGGAGTGCCGGAGATATGGCGCCGACCCGAAGTGAAACAGTTCTGGATGAGCGCTCAGGTAATGTCTTTACATTCGCTCATTCAATGTCTTTGTCTTTTTTCCCCATAGGGGCCGGGGTCCGGAGATGCCAGGAAGCGGCAGGACCCAAAATGCAGTGGGAATAATCCAACAGGTAAGACTTAAAAGGAAACTGAGCTTTCCTTATTCCTTTTCTCCCTCTCACCTTTGTTCTTGTCTTTTTTCCTCTAGGTGCCGGGGCGTAGCTGAATCCGGAAGATCGCTGCTGAAGATGGAAGCGCCTTGCAAAGGTGAGTAAAATGCAGCGCTGCAGCGATCGAAACAAAATGCCTTTAAAATGATGTCTTCCTTTTCAGGGCCGTTGGAGAAATGACTCCGGGATGCAGATTTAGCAGGTAAGGGCTTTTCTTCTCCTATTCTCTTCCTTTCTCCCCTTGCAGGTGTTCCAGGTTGCTGGCAGGCGTGGCTGAAGTCAGGATGCAGGAGCTGACACGGTGAGCGTCCAGCTGCTAGGTGCAGAACAACGCGAAGCACGTGTGGCTGTTCGGGTGGGGTTTAAATAGCCTTGGAAGAAGTTCCTGGTATGTATCCTTCCACCAATCAGGTATGTATCCTTCCCGACCACACCCGGGTGGTGAAGTAGTCCTACAGGTAAAGTAGTCCCATTCAGGCCTCAAGAGGGCCTGGATGAAGCAGCAAGGTCTGCATCAGGTAAGTGTGCACCAAAGCACTTAAACACATATCCTCTTCTATGAGCCTGGCGCCTAAGGCGCCAGGACTGGGGTACGCTATGAGCCTGGCGCCTAAGGCGCCAGGACTGAGTCCAAAGGGCCCCGACTTGGGCCCGCTGAGACTTCCCTGGGGAAAATGATGTCTGCCTCTGGGGTTGCTGGGCCCGGCCTGGCTCCTTGGAGGTAGGCATCATGACAGGAACCCTGTGTCCAAGAAATACTCCTTGTTTTTGATAGGGTAAGCTAGACAAGGGGCTTTTGAGAGGCTTCTTTTGAGTTGCTTTACTGCCTCGGCTTGTTCTGGACCCCACTCCCACTTGACCCCCCCTTCAACAGGTGGATCAGGGGTTTTGTGACCTCTGCGTAATCCTCAATGAACTTTCAACTGTAATTAGTCAGTCCAAGGAGGCTCCTTAGCTCACACAGAGTTGTGTGGTCTTTCAGTTTTAGGAGTGCTTCCACTTTCTTTTCCTGGGGACAAAGACCCTCAGGGTTATTTCATGCCCCAGGAAGTTGACACGGGTTCTGCACCACTGTGCCTTTTGAAAGGAGAGTTTTGCTCCGGCAACCCTCAACTGTGTCAGAACATAACGGATTTCCGCTATGTGTTCTTCCACAGTTGAGCTTTTGATCAGGACATCATCTACATATGTCAGGTTACCCCTTTCAGCCAAGTCGGGCATGGCCTTATGCAAGGAGATGGCAGTATATACCTTTGACCCCTGGATCTGGGCCAGCCCCTGGTCAATTTAGGGGAGAGGCCATCGGGATGTAGGGAGCCATTTGTTCATCTCAGCACAGAGTCTGCACAGTCTCCACTGGCCGTTGGGTTTTAAAATCCCCAGCACCGGATTATTAAAGGTGCTGTGGACTGCACGAATTATCCCACGGGACTCAAGGTTTTTGATTATTTCTGTGAGGGACTCCATGGATGCGGGAGGCAAGCGATATTTCTTCACAAACACTCGAGTCATACCAGGGTCTGTGGGAATTGTTGTTGTATGGATTTCGGTGCGACTACAGTGAAATGAGTCCACCGCAAAGAGATCTTGAAAATCTAAGAACATCTGCTTCAACTTTTGCTTTTGCTCTAGAGTCTCACAGGCATCAGCAAGGTTGACTCTCTCTTCAACCATTTGCCTGAAGCATGGAAAGAATTCTGGTTTGGCTATTTCAGTGGCCTCCTCCAGCTTGGTGGAGAAGTCCCTGGTTTAAATATTGCCCTGGACAGAAGATTTCAGGTAGGGGAGACAGTCTCTGTGAACCTGGAAGATCACCTCATCCCTCCTAATGTCACAGGTTGTCATGCCTGGACAACCCCAATAAACTCTCCCATGATCTCTCCTCACCTCCTTCTTCTGATGTTCCGGTCAGAGTCTCTGTCATCCCTTTTCTTCGGTTTCCACCTCCTTGGCGTCTCGGGGTCTTACTCTTCTTCTCACGCAAATAAGGATGGGCTCCACCAGAGGCCACCTTGGCAGAATGTAAACACCTTACCAAAGGAAACCCCAGGGAGCCAGAGTCCAGAGCAGGGAAAAACACTTGACACCAAAAAACCCTGCAGCAAAGATTTCCGCTGATGCAAGTATGAAGTCCTTGGGAATGGCACAATCTCCAGGAAACAGTGGTCGGAAACTCAAATAGAATCCGACAGGAACAGAACCACAATGGAGGCAGGATGCAGATAGAGGTTAGAGCAGAGTTTATGCTACAGATTGTACCGGTATTAACCCGGAAGCAAGGCGGAACGGGGGAAAACAGAAAAGAATGTCAGAGTAACTATAGTACGAGCAGGAGCTCAGAGAAAGGTAAGTGCAGACACGGACGAGTAATAATCTCTGTGCGTGGAACAGCAGCACTAGAGAGGTAAGCAGAAGTGCCGATGAAAGTATAGTAATAAGGCATACCGGTAGAGCAGTTATCAGACGAGACGAGACTCGATGAAATAGAAGCCACAGAGAAAAAGAGTGGCGAAAGTACAAAGGCTGGGCTAGAAAAGGCAACAGGAAGCAAAAAGTCAAGGCGGGTACTGGAGGGACTCGTGAGTGGGGCAAACACTGAGCAGCAGGAGAGAAACAGCCAGGAGAGCTGCAGCGGGTACCAGGAAGAATGATACAACGCCCCGAGCCGTGACTACGGCGTGTTGTTATAGCAACCTTACTATGTGACGGCCATGTTGGGAGAGGACTAGGCTGCATATGTTCCTTCTCAGATAGCTGTTCCCAGGACCTGATTTACGACAAGTGATACAGTGTATCCTCCATGAAGGCCATAAGCGCCATTGCTGCCGCATGACACAGGTCACCTCTTCCTCACTGTAAGGGCAGGAAGAGTACACCAGGAAATTCCCCCTGCCGCGTGAAGATCCTGTCTGGTGTTATGTCATTGTCACTATCACTGTCAAAACAGTCATTGGGGATTGGTCCTATCAGTTCATTACCTAAAACCATGGAAAAATGTCGGTCATCAACCAAAATTCCAATAATCGTGCCTGCACCCAGAGTGATACTCCTAAGGTCGCTGTTATCCATCAGTATTGTAATGATGTTGTGTTCTACATTGACTAATGGTGTTGGGTTTAACCCCAACCCCTGCTGTTTGAAATGGCCATTTAGGTGAACATATGCGTCAGGATTTTGCAGTTTCTACCCTCTTTTAATTTGTAATTTAAGTGGGAATGGTCGCGTCCGTCCTGGGATGGTGACCTCCTCTCCAACTTGAACTTCAACTGCATACAGCAGCAATTGGTCTGGCCGAAATGCTTTTTCTGAATCATCAAAGTCTATTGGATTACCCACTAATCGGGACCAGGATATGTAATTTATCAGGTCCAAATGAATGGCAAAAGGATTGAGAATGGCACTGCCTAAATAGAATGCAGCAGGGACATCTCGCACGACCCAACAAGTATGTACTATGCTTTTTTTGGCTATAGAAATTTTGAGCATACACCTGCTAGGCAGGAGATGTTTGGAATTGGGAGTTCCAAGGTCCATTACCCATTTATCAAACAATTTAAATGTGGGAATGGCTGGATCTTTTGGGAGTTTTTCGGAACATGGCTTCGCTGATGAAGCTCTTACTGTTGTTCACACAAACTCGGGTGACAACAGATTCCTTCCCCTCATTTAACTGAATAGGGATGAAAAACTGTTCTCTAATTTTCTGAATGTCAGCTAAACTTTGAGCTGGTTTCTCATCATTTTTGACTAAATAATTGGGATTTTCAGATTGTGAATTGGTATAGAATTTCAAAGTATTTCCTTCCAGTGTCCGAATGCCACTTGAAACTGGAAGGAAGGATGATTGTCAGAAATGGAGAGGAGCTCCCATTACCAGTTTGTTGTCCTACAGCAATTACTGTCATGTCAGGTACTTATTTGTTCTGAAAAAGGAACTCAATATGACCTGGTTTTTGTTCAACCATGTGGCATGTGCCATTTAAACTAACAAAGTTGACACTATGTTTTAAGTTGATCGGTCTGTTAGTCTGGGTCCAGAGGAACTTGTTCACACAGTCTATTAGGGGAGACAACCTACGCAGAATGTCATTACGCAGTAGACAGGGTGTGCCCTCCAGAGTCACGACTATGACTGGGTGTTTCACCTTGTGTCACCCAATTTTTATTTCCAAATCTGCAGTTCCCTCGACAGGAATTTCATTCCCATCTAAGTTCTGAAGTTGTCCAGGAAGAGGGGTGAGAGGGATCTGGTATCTCTCCCCGCTTTCTGAATTCAGCTGATCAAAGGCCCTCTTTGACAGAAGAGTGGCTTGGGATCCAGTGTCCACCATTGCCGAAAATTTACATTACCCTTGCACTTGGATTGGGGCATAAAATCTACCCTCCTTCTCCTCCAATGGGCACAGGTAATGCACATTCTGGGCTAGTTTGGTGGTCAATTTCCTTATTTCTGACTCTGATGCAGGAGTGGTTTGGTCATGATTCGGTGTTGGAGCTTGGGGATCTGAAAGGAGAACTTGACATTGGTATATCTGGGGAGTTTTGTGCTACCCTTCTTCTTATACTGGGCCGCCCCCTAACCCCATTTTTGGAGGCAGTCCCCAGACGTGGTTTGGACAGCATGGTTTCCTTGATTATCATTCTGGGGTGCAATGATGAGCGGTTTGAACTCAGTCCCCACATTCACCCAGTCTTCATTCTGATCTCTTGGGACCCATTTTTCTTTTGGAGGAGTTCCCCCGTCCCTGAAGGAGAAGATCTTTTTCCCCAGAATCCTCAGAGGATTCTTCTCCTTCAAATTGGAGGACACTAACCTCCTCAACAAAATGGGTCTGTTTGGATTCTTTATTTCTCCTACCGGCCCTCTGTTCCTTGGGTGGCAGGTTTTCTGGGGCAGGAGTTTTGGTTCCGGTTCCTGGGTGTCCACGGTCTCTTCACAGGTAAGCAAGGAAGTTTCCTCTAGGGCTTTACACCTCCCTTCCCCCGTACTCCCTCCTCTGGAACCGGTGCATTGTCGGGTTGCTCCCCCGTCATTGTTCTGGAGTACCAGACCCTTGATTTGTGGGGTTCTGAGCAGCCATGTTCATCTGAGGGTTCTGTTGAGCCCTCAACTTGTGATCCAGATCCTGGGACAGGTTCTGGACATGGTGCTCCAGTTGAGACATCCCGTTCCGGCTGGTACGGGGGCCTCTGGTCAACCCCGGTTGCATTACAGGAAGGGTAACTATCTCTTCTCCCGCGATAGCCTGCGTATTGAGAATTTGGGTAACCCTCCAGCCTTGGCCTTCCCTCTCCCGGATTGGGCTGTCTGGGCTCCTGAAAGCGGGGAAAGAAAGGAGGGTTGTCCTGCCAGTTGGGGATTTGTGGGTACCGGGGAAAGAAACTGAACCCGGCATTTGAGGGACTACTGCCCTCCTGGGGAAAGCTAGGAGGGACGTTTCCTGGGGTCATACCTACCAAGTTGAATGACCCCCCTTGGGCTGGGGGAACCCACACATACCCCAGGATGGGTCTGTTAGCCTTGTATGTAATCAGGGGAGTTAGGGGTCCCATGTGTGGGATAACCTCCCTGACTACCACCTGTCTGGGATTGGCCCAAGGGCCTTCTGGGTCTTTGAGTGGATGGATTTGGTACAGGTATATTTTTAGGCCCCCCATCTCCAGATCTAGAATGGGGCAACCTTCACCTCCGCCACCTTAACAGCAGCAGGGGTGTTGGCTGGTTTGGGGTTTTTGTTTGTGTTTTTGTTATCTGCCGGTTTTTGTACCTCATAAATGCGGGTCGCCTGTTCTATGACCCAGTACAGTGATCTTTTCTCAGGAAAGTCCCTCACCAGTTGGGTCATTATATATTTTGGGAGGGCATGAAAGAAGGTGGTGATGAACTCCCGACTATCTGTGAGCACCCTCCTGGTGGTCTGTGCAAAAGCGCGTTTGAACTCCTGCACAAATTCTTGTGGGGCCTGATCTTCCCCGCGCTGCAGATTGTAGGCCACTTTGCAGGTCTCTTGGGGTTTTCTGTGTGCAGAGAAATGTTTTAAGATGCCCACCCTGTAGGTGGACCATCTTGAGTGGTTCTAGTCCTCCAGTCCCACCAAGAAACTGGAGTACTCAGGGGCGAATGTCCATTTCACATACTGTATGCAATTCTGGCTGTCCTTCAGTTGAAAAGTATCCATCATTTGTTCAAATAATTCTAGGTGTTCCCAGACAGAATACTTGGCATTTTTATGATATGGAGTTATCACACTTCTAATGGCCTTGATCTGCCTGATGGGATCCTTTTGCATAGCTCTCTTAATTTTGTTTGCCTTCTTTGTTCTAGTCACCCGAGTCCACTCGTCCTCAGACTCAGAGGCGCTGGTACTGGAGGTGGCTTCTTGGTCCTCTAGGCACTCGCTGATTCTGCGAGCTTGAGAAGGGCTTGCAGAATGTGGGAGCCTAGCTTCACTATTCCTGTGGTGCTCAGAAGAGTCTTCTGACTCTTCCCTGCACCCAGGGTTGGTAGAGTATCCCCCCACTGCCCTAACTGGGTAGAGGCCTTCAGGATACTCTTTCTGGGCTTGATTTTCTGGAGTTCCCTTCCACATTTCACAAACTGGTCCCTTGGAGGTTGGCATTTTAGTGAATCTAATTCCCTGAACCTCCCCTCATAGGAGTCTTCCTTGTCAGAGATTTCAGCCCTAACACTTGGGTATCTGTAAAGGGACGCCCGTCCATCAATTTCTGGGGGGCATGGATCTGTCGGTCCCATTTTACCAACCCTATTGAATTCTGCCATCCCCATGGCCCATGGTACATATGAGCCAGTAGACATGAAGCTGGCAGTGTTCATGGAATTGAAGGGGGTGGAGTCCATGAGTACAGAGGTCCTTATGTTATGATCAGGGCTTGCTCTGTCCCTCTCTACCTGATCAGGGTCCCTCCAGTTAGAATTTAGTCTAGCACCCTATTTCTCCAATCTTGCTACCTTTTGTTTTTCAGCCCCTATTTCCTGGTGATAGGCACAAATCTGAGCATTTTGTTCATCTATCAAGGAATTACTGGTCTCAATGATTCACTCTTGCACTGCTACTTGTTGGTGGAGTTAATCAATCTTTTCACAGAGAGTCTCATTGCCTCACTGTGCTTCCTGCATGTTTTTGGAGCACTGGGACATTCTCTGTTGCAAGTGATTCATCTCCTGGGTTTGGGTGTCTTTGGCTTGGGTGTTCTCTTTCAGAGCACCTTCTACCCGTCTGGTGTGCTCTAGTATCTTCCCATGCTCAGTTCTTAGTTTCTTTAGCTCCTGTAGGGCCAACATACTTTCTTGTAACTTGGTTTGTAACTCGCTTATTTCCTGGCCTAGAGTGTCTTTCTCTTGATTTAGGGTACCCCTCTGCTCTGCCAGGTCATCTCTTTATTTTTTGATAGTGTGGGATTTCTGGCGCTGCTGATCAAATTCCTCTTGAGAGTGGAGGTCTTTCACAATTCATTTATTATTTTCATCTTTCAATGTGTCTATCTGCTCTTGCAGGATAACTATCTGCTCTGTGCAGGCTCTATTAATCTGTAATTGTTGAGCCAGATAGTGTTGGCGCTCTTGCAGAGAGCCAACCCAATCCTGACACTCCTCTTGTAGTGCCTGTAATTGGGTGTCTTGCTCTGCATTCTCTTGCTGTAGGAGAGCCAGGTCCTCTTTTAATTTTGTGACAAAATGTCTAGATTCTGCCTCCAATTCTTGGCTCTTCTGTAGCCTTTGTTCTGAAGAGTCTAGATCATTCTGGATTTTCTCTAGTGATTCAATTTAATTCTGTGCCAGAACTATGTTTTCAGCATGCTTTTCCCGTATCACTCCTATGTGGAGGCATAGGTAGGCCGCAATTCTGGCAATTTTGCTTTGCTCCTCTTTAACTTTTGGGGCCATGTATAATTCACTAAGAGCTTGGTGTAATAGGCCATTGTCCTGCCATATATCCATGTTCATGGCAGTGACTTGTTGTGTGATTTCCTGTAGCCAGACATGTTCATACTGTTCTGGTCACTCACCTGTGACAAAAAGCTTGTGCAGGGGGTGCTCCCTAGCCATACCGATTTCTACTGGGATAGCCATTTTGGAAATGTTAATTTCTTTATGAATTATTTCAGGGTTGATTTATTTTTACTTTTACAGACCGGCCTGGCCTTAGAGTATTTGTTTGGGAGGCGCTTGTACAGCGTAGCACAGTATACCAACCACGCAAAGTATTACCAGTCTGCAGGTTAGTCTGCTGTGTTAGACTGTCACGGGTGGTTATCAAACTCACAAGAGAGATAAATGGATTTGAGCCCTTGCAAGGTTAATGTGACACTCGGAAATGGCGGAATAAGACAATGAATATGTGCAAAAATCCTTAAATAAGTACAGTTCTCTACGGGAGCAACACTAGAAAGTTACAAGCAATCATAAGCAATAGATTGCGAAAAATCATACAATGAAAAAAGGAATGGAAGTTTTAAAACCATTGATAGTAAAAACACGAGTAAAACTTTGCAAAAATGCTCATTCCCGCCTGAAATTAACCAAACGGTTTTTGATTAAAACGGGCGGAATATTATCCAGATGCAGTTGTTGGGTTGGGGGGGAGGGAAGCTATGGATCCTCGGTACAGTTTGAAAGTGAAATGAGGTCTCTAGCTGTTAAATTGAGTGAGTTATGCAAGATCTAGTGAGGTGCATTTTTGGAAAATAAAGGTGCAAAAAAGGAACAGAAATCAATTTTTGCAAGGACAGTTTTACTTTACACTAGGGCATTCAAGCTATGTGACCAGATTGAGACATAGTAAGCTCCAGAGTTGATCCGGGGAACCAACCCCAGCACCTCCGCGCCTGCCCTGGTTGACCCGGTCCGATTACCCGAGGGAGGACTAAGGGCTTAGGATTTCACAAGACAAAATTATTAAAGATATTGGAACTAGCACAAGGTATCAGGCAGGGTTTCAAGAATGATTGTGACAATATTACAGTTATCAGGATGAGTATTGGAAGACTTAGAGACTGGGATGGAACACAGCAAGGCAAGGTTTACTATGTTTCTATGGTTCCTATTGATCAGCAATTGCTTGTTCTTGTGGTTGGGATCTGGAGTTTAGATGGATAGATGCAAGATGAAGACAGGAACAGACGGGAACAGACAGGAACAGGGCGCCGGCGTAGGAATCAGGAATCAGTGTGTGTCTTGAGTGCTAGCCAGGGGCCCTTATTTATAATGCCAGATTACATCATTACAGTATATGACAGGAGCACGATTCACTACCCACGCCGCTACAATAGGATTGGGCAAGGGCATAATCTCCACCTTGCTCACAATTGGTTAGATATCAGAAAAGTGATGTAATGTTTATGAGGTGATTTTATTGTATCTAGAAACTCCCACATTTCCTTTACTGGAAATCCGATTTTGCAAAAAACAGATGTTTATACACTTGCAACCTCTGAAAAAATCAGATACACAGGTTACATATTTGGAGCAGCACAGATTAGTCCAAACCTCTGACACATTTTGTTAATTTTACACCTTAATGATTTGGCCCACAATTCCCCAATTTTATACACAGATGCAAATTGTCCCTAGGGATGTATGTACAAAATTTAACATTTGCAACATGGATGCTTTTCTGGTAATACAACATATATCACAGTTTCTGTCCAGAGGGTGTCACAACGTTCTACCAAGTTTTCAAACACAGCCCACAATTCCACTTTTACGCTGTAAAATGTCACCTTTTTACCCATTTTGACATCTGAGATATAAGTCTTTTTAAAGTTCTTTCTAAAATAGTCTTAAGGCAAATGGGAGTCATTGGGCCTCATTACGGCTTTGGCGGTAGCCATGCCGCTATTGGCGGCATGGCTGTCACCAAAACCGGGTCCGGGTTCCCTGAATGGTGAATTAACGGGCCATTCCTAGTTCGGAGGGCCCGGTAATTCCTCCTTCCAGGTACCCGGACCCAGCCCTTCCCCATTCCCATTTGAGCGCCCATAGGGCTCAATGGGAATGGGGGAGGGAGCTAACAACGGGCCGATTACGACCGGCCCATTGTTAGCTTCCTCTTCCCCTCGCGGGACCCGGTAATGACGCCTGGTTTTACCAGGCGTCCTTACCGGGTCCCGCGAGGGGACCTCGTAATCAGGTGGAATGGTGTTAACGGGCCCACCAACATTAGCGGAGCCCGTTAACCCATTCCGCCTGACTTGTAATGAGGCCCATTGTCTGTCATTTTTTTTCTTCCCAGCTAACACCAACTGGCAGTTTCTTTGAAGCAGGATGAGGGCCTCTCTCTTGATTGAAGGTTTTATTGTCCTTCATACTTGACAGGGGAAAGTCCCGGGACTGCTATTGTGCTTGCCTGGAGCAAAGAAGAATGTCTGATGAGCCTGTGAAATCCCTTTGTCCTGGTCCATTCAAAGGCTTTCAAGCTGGCAATTAGTGCTTTCCTGTGCCAGGAGTTTATGGTGTGTGAAGAAGAGCAGTTGCTTTTTTTTCTTTATAGCTTGCCCACTTAGCCTATGAGTTTTAGCCTTCATTCTCTCATTTTAAAACTTGGCTTAAACAAAATCTATGGAATCAAAACAGCTCATGGGTGTACTTTTACCAGCAACAAATCCTTTACTTTGCTAAGTATGCAGGCCTTCACCCAACAATTTACTTTTAAATAGGCCAAGTTTTCTTGAATCAGCAAAAGCACATTTTGCCACGTGTTAACAATTAATAACATTTTCTTTAATTCGACTTTGAAGTTTCTGCCTTTGCAAACACTGACTTTTCCTGAAAGCATGAGTTTTATCAGCACAATGATACATGACACTAACCAGGTGCAGATAGTTAGAAGTTCTTTGAAGACAGCTGATGTTTGATACATTGTAGAAAAATACATGCGCTTTTCTGTGCAAGTGGAAGCAGAGTCCTTGGTTGATTTTTCAAAGTTGCATTTTGACTGGCGCTGTCATTCAAATGAGGCCCGGTTCCTCTGAGACATAATGAATGATCCTGGACTTGGCAGGGCTTTTTTTTAATCACAGCAGTTTCATGAGAAATTAATGAATTTAGCGCCAAGCAGCACTTTTAAGGTTGAAAATGGTGTCATTTTTAAATGGGAATTTTGAGATTTCCAGCATGGCAATGCTGCCTCTTTCACTTAATTTGTAGAAAAATATTGCAGAGCACACTGGCACACTCCTGCAGTACATACTCTGTTCCTCCCCACCTGAAACATGTGTGGCAGGGTGATGCAGCCATTAATTTGGTGGTTGTAAAAACGCAATTTTGAGATCCTGGCGTGCACAGGAGTTAGCACAGCCATTTTGCTGTTTCTTGCACCAATGCGGCAAGTGATGTGGTAAGGCACATCTGAGTGGGTCAATATATCCCACAACTCCCATATATTCCCACAGACAAGGATACTTTGCAAAGCCAAGTTCAAATACAATCTGCATGGCAGAAGGCATGGGTGATGAGAGATGATGGGCTAATTGGGTAGGGAGGTAAAGTCAAGTCCACCTCCTGGCACCTGGGTATTAGCGTACGTGCTGTTAGGTGTACCGAATATTCCAGACATGGCACGACCATCCCAAACAATTTTAGAAGGCCATATAACGAAGGGGATTGATACATTTATTCTTTTATCACTTTCACTTAAAATATACTGTGTTCCATTAATTGGTTCAGTTGGCATATCTCCTGCCTAAAATAGGGAATTTTTCAAAAGTATTATCAATAACAGATATGGATGTAATATCATTGCTATTAGCATGTATAGACTTTGCAACATTAAAATGATATATTGTAAAACTTTACTTCCCTTCAAATGATCCTTTCTTCTAGCATGTTCTTCACGCTTCACCAAAGGCATAATTCAGGAATGCTGTAAAGAAACACATATAATTACTAGATACATACCTAGTTTTCTAAAATAAAAAATATCCCCTCAATATTAACTTACAATAAATACTGAATATTAATTCTATTCTATAAGATAAATGCTTCAATTTCTAAAACATATTGTCACGGCTCGCTCTCTTCGCTCCCGTTCTCGCTCCCTTCGTTCCCGTCCCCGCCACTTGGGGGCATGTTCTGGGGTTTAATCCTTACTGGACATTTCCTTCGAACCCTATGCTACAGTGTTCTGATGAATTGGGAGCGTTAAAACCTTATTTTCCCAGTTACTTCCCTTCCGGATCCATTCCTGGTTTTTGGCAGCCAGCATGCTATTTAAATGAAATGACTATGTTTCCCAGAATGCCTTGGCTCACTGCTTCACCTCCTGCTTCCCAGAATGCCTGGCTCACTGCTTCATCTCCTCCCTGGCAGCCAGCATGCTACTCAAATCAAATGACTATGCTTCCCAGAATGCCTTGGCTCACTGCTTCACCTCTTGCTTCCCAGAATGCCTGGCTCACTGCTTCACCTCTTGCTTCCCAGAATGCCTGGCTCACTGCATCATCTCCTCCCTTGCAGCACAAGGCTGGGAGGAGGATAGGCAACACCTGTGGCTGCAGGTGCAGCAGGCAGCACGCCTGGGGGTGTGCTCGTTAAGCAGCTTTAAAAGCCTCAGTTTGCTTCAGTCCGGCGCTGGTCATTGTAGCAGTGTTCCTGTTGTGACTAGTCCCTGTTTCCTGTACTTGTTCTGTGCCTTGTACCTAGTTCCAGTTCCCTGTTCATAGATATTGAGCCAAGTATCTATATCCAGTTCCTTGTTCCTAGTTTCTGTGCTTTGTACCTAGTTCCAGTTCCTTGTTCATAGATATTGTGCCAAGTATCTAGTTCCAGTTCCTTGTTCCTAGTTCCATGCCTTGTACCTAGTTCCTGTTCCTAGCTTTGTGCCCAGTTACTAGTTCCTGTGTCCTGTTCCTCTGTCCTGGATTTCGGATTTATGCGCTTATTTGATTTATGCTTTCTGAATTTCCCTTTCTGTCTTCCTCTGTCTGCAGACAGCCTTTCTCTGTACTTTACTATTTGATGCAGCCCAGTTTGCCGGTGTTTTCTGTCCCTTTATGCTGTCCTGGTTACTGAAAAGCATGATGTATTACTATTTACTTTCGTAGAATTAGTTACTGCCTTTTCTCCTTGGATTGGGTGGGAAAGGTTTCCTTTTGTGATATCATTTTCCCTGCTCCTAATCCAACTTTATTGAGATTCCACTCCATGTTTTCCATTGCACTTCTGCATTCATTTTCCATTGATTATTAGGTGTGGGTTTGTTGTTACCAGTTCCAGAGTGTTTCCCATTTAGTTTTCCTCACGATTTATTATTCCACTCCATGTTTTCCATTGCACTTCTGCATTCATTTTCCATTGATTATTAGGTGTGGGTTTGTTGTTACAAGTTCCAGAGTGTTCCCCTTTTAGTTTTCCTCACGATTTATTATTCCACTCCATGTTTTCCATTGCACTTCTGCATTCATTTTCCATTGATTATTAGGTGTGGGTTTTGTTGTTACAAGTTCCAGAGTGTTCCCCTTTTAGTTTTCCTCACGATTTATTATCACAATTCAGACTTGCCTTTTACTAGGGTTTATGTATTTTGTTATCTTTAACCCTTTGCTTTTACAGCCTTCTGGGTCCCTGTTTGATCTACAGGGTTCGTGAAATTACTGACATTCAAGTGGTCTTTCCGGTCCTCGTGAGTACTGTTTATAATTGCCTTATTCAGTATTCTACAGATTGTCAGTTCACAGAATCTGTCCTTGCTTGCCCGCTACGTGGGTTTAGCGCTGTCAGTATCTGTAAGAGCATAGTGGGTAAAGAGTTTGCCGACTTTCCTTTCAGTCATAAGGAGGTCCTAAGTGTTTACCCCACATCCCTTTTCCTATATTGGTAATACTGTTTTATCTTATTGACGTTCCTGGGTTTTACATATATACACAAGACTTGGGTATTATATACACGTTGTTAGATTCAGAGTTGTTCACAGTGCAACTGCATGCACTTTCCCTTTTGCCATAGTATGCCTTCTTCCTTTCTTAACACATATAAGGAAAAATACTGAAAAAAAAACTTTATTAAGAAAAGGTTTCCTTTTACCACTGTACCTGACACACTTTGTTCTATTGTAGGTAATATCCTAAATCAAAGTACCTATTATACATAATATAACCAAACAAAATCAACATATATATTCTAACTGTTAAATGTGGGCTAGATCGCACTACTGAGGCCTATAGTTTACCTCTTTTCGCTTGAAAAAGTGACACGAAATTCACATGAAAATTCACATAATAAATGATTCTGTAACTCTTTAACATAATCAGAGATTTCATTACTTAGAGCTTTGTAATAGAGTTTATGTGTACAAATTTAACTGCTAGGCACAATGTTACATACATTATACGTGAGGAAAGTGTGCATGGCTGAGGAACATACAGCAACCATTCTAAAACATGAATGCTTCCACTTCTGTTATTGATGCTTCTACAAACTGAAGAGATGGGCAGTTATGTTATACCAATATAGGATACAGAACTATTGTGCATTTGACAACATATTTTAATAAAAAGGGAATAAGCGAAACAGTGATTTCTTAAATGAGAGGAGACCATTACTATTATGTAATATTTGTGATGTAAACATTTGGTTCTACTTCCAATGTTGTTATGCACTATTTATACAAGCTTGGTCTACTGAGTCCAATTCAACAACTAACATATTTGGGTAATTATTGCTCTAGTAAATGCTATGGTAACCTAAGATATAAAAGAAGTTAATCTTTTTTTTTAAATTGTATAACATAAGAAGCTTTCTTTCACCACTGTACCTCACAAAGATCTTTACCATGTCAGGAAATATCTTAAAGCATATTGTGTATCCTACATGATATGATCATGCAAAATGAACCAATACTGCATTTGTTAAAGGTGAGCAAACATTCCACATCTGAGGGAACTCTACATGCCTAAGGTACATAATGCAACCATTCTAGATGAAGAATGCTGACACTTGTGTGGCTCATGCTTCTACAAAGTGTGTTAAGGGATTGTTAGATCACACAAATTTTGGCTACAAGGCTGTTTTCCACTTAACAGAATATGTTAATGCTAACATCAATAGTGACCTCTTCAATGACAGTGCACCTTACAATACTACACTCCATGATGACCTATTAGTGTTGTAAACATTAATTCCTACTACCCATGTTGTTATGCAATATTTATACAAACCTGCTTTACTGAGGCCTATTTAGTACCTTATATATTTGGGTAATTATTTCTATAATAAAGCTTATGGTAGAATACGCTATAAAAGAAGATAACCTTTTTTATAAGGTATATTTCATGAGAAGGTTTATTTCACCACTGTGACTCAAAAAACTCCTTTCAATTTCTGGGAATATCTTAAAGCACAATGTGTATCCTACATGACATGACCAGGCAAAATGAACCTATACTGCAATTGTTAAAGGTAAGCAAACATTCCACAGCTGAGGCCCATAATGTGCCTGTTTTTCTTGGGACAGTTGACACTGACAAACTATTTTGTAACTCTGTCACATAAAGAGAGATTTCACTACTTACAGCATTCTAATGGTTTCATGTGTACAGGTTTAACTGCTAGACACAGTATTACATACATCTTTTGTGAGGGAACTGTTCATGGCTGAGGTACATAAGGCAACAATACTAGATGAAGATCACTGCCCCTTCTGTGAATCATGTTTCTACAAAGTGAGCAATGGGATGGTTATATTACACCAATATAGGCTATGAGGATCTTTTCCACCTGACAGAATATTTTAATGGTAATGGCAATAGTGACTTCTTCAATGTCAGGGCACCTAACAATAATACACTTCATAATTGCATTTTAGTGATGTAAACATCCATTTCTATTGTCCACGTCATTATGCACCATTTATACAAATTTGCTCTGAGTCCTATTTATTACCTAATATATTTGGGTTAATATTACTCTAATAAAGCCTATGGTGTCGTACGCTATTAAAGAATCTAATCTTTTTTTTAAAAAAGTCTATTTTATGAGACGGTATCTTTCACCACTGTACCTCAGAAAGCTCCCTTCAATTTCAGGGAATATCTTAAAGCACAGTGCGTATCCTACATGACATGACCAGGCAAAATGAACCCATGCTACAGTTTTTAGAGGTAATCCGACATTCTACAGCTGAGGCTCATAATGTGCCTGTTTTTCTTGGGACAATTCACAGTAACAAACTATTCTGTAACTCTTTCACATAATGAGAGATGTCATTACTGAGAGCATTTTAATGGTTTTCATGTGTACAGGTTTAACTGCTAGACTAAATATTACATACATTTTTTGTGAGTGAACTGTGCATGGCTGAGGTACATAATGAAACCTTATTAGATGAAGATTACTACCACTTCCGTGGCTCATGCTTCTACAAACTGAGTAAAGGGATGGTTAGACTACACCAATTTAGGCTACAAGGATCGTTTCCACTTGACAGAATATTTTAATGCTAACAGCAATAAAGACATTGTCATTGTCAGGGCACCTTACAATGATACATTCAATAATGACATATTAGCAAAGTAAACATTCATTTCTACTACCCATGTTGATATGCACTATTTATACAAACTTCCTTTACTGAGTCCTATTTAGCACCTAATATATTTTGGTAAATATTGCTCTAATAATGTCTATGGTAACATACACTATTAAAGTAGCTAATCTTTTTAAAAAACTCTATTTTATGAGGAGGCTTCTTTCATCACTTTACCTCACAAAGCTCCTTTCTATTTCAGAGAATATCTTAAAGGACAGTGTGTATCCTACATGACATAACATAGGCAAATTAACTCATACTATAATTGTTAAAGGTGACCAAACATTCCATAACTGAGGCACATAATGAGCCTGTTTTACTTGGGATAATTCACACTGACAATTCACACTGACAACCTATTCTGTATCTCCTTCACATAATGAGAGATTTCACTACTGCAACCGTTCTAATGGTATTCATATATACAGGTTTAACTGCTAGGAACAATATTAATTTTTTTCTGAGGGCTGAGGTACATAATGCGACCATCGTAAATGAAGAATGCTGCCAATTCTGTGGCTCATGCGTGTACAAACCAAGTAAAACGCTGGTTAGATTACAGCAATATAGTTTATAACGCTCTTTTCCACTTAACAGAATTTTTTAATTCTAACAGCAATACTGTTTTCTTCAATGACATGGCATCTTACAATATTACACTCCATAATGATATATTACTGATGTAAGCATTCATTTGTACTACTCATGTTCTTAGCACTATTTATATAAACTTACTCTACTGAGTCCAATTCAGTTATTTAGGTAAATATTGCTCTAATAAAACCTATAGAAATCTACACTAAAAGCTTATCATTTTTTACACCCTACTTTTTCAAACTAAAAATTCATTTTCTTCCTTAATAAACATCTTCCAAGAGTTGCGACCACACATTTCTTAGATACACAGCAGCACCACATTATTATTTTTAACAAATACAGAATGATAAAAAAAGAACTTCCCAAAGACACATTATCAGCAAATTACCAAATACATAGTTCAAGAAAACAGATAGAAAGATCCTTTAATTACAAACAAATGTTTGTCACACATAACCATACAACAACATGTATTACTGCTTGATATGAAAAACCCTACTTTCAAAATAATAGTTATAAAGTTTACTAAATAAAATATGTGGAAATACAGAATCACTCACCTACAGCTGCTCTGAATAATGAATAGATCTTCACAATTGACAAACAGTCAACATCTGCACAGTGTTGGTTCTGCATTCAGACTAACACATTTTTACACACTGGTGGCTGTTATACTTGTCATAAATGAATAGCACAAAAACAGGATTGTAGAAAGCAAACAACTAAAATGGCCAACACATTTTTACTACAACATATCACAGCCAAGTATTATTTTTTTTATTGTTCATTTGTAATGCACCTATAGACGTGTGTGTCTCAAGGTGCAACAAGGAAAGGAGGTGGGGGAACAGTCCTACTAGCCCTTGTATATTCGGATCGTACAAGTGCAGGTATTTATAATGAGCTTAATACATGAGGTCGATTTTAAGCAGGGATCCAGGATTCGAACCAGTGTTGCTCAGCGTGGTCTTGCTTCCAAGACCTGTGTGTTGCCACCGAGCTATCCTCCCTCGTAAGTGGTTTCAACCCAGCACTCCACCTAAATCAATGCCTAGTATGGGATGCCCAATGGAAACCCTTATTTATATATTTTTATGTCAAAAGTTCTTTTATTTCTGGGTGATAAACCCTTATATAACACCCCTCTCTTTGAATCCCCCCGGCCTCACTGAGCCAAGAAGTAGGTTTGCTTTGCAAATTAAAAGATTTATTTGAAGAATTGAACAATATATATCAAACTTTTATATGTATGAATAATATCTGAATATCACACTTATGAATATTTATGCAATGATCAGCAATGGGTAATATTACAATATCAACAATCTCTTTAATCAATTAGGAGTAGGAATAGGAAGAATAATGTAGCAGAGAATACTTTGTATGGGTTCAAGGAATTGCAATGATAGGAAAAAATGCAACACAGAAATAAAACTTGATATGACTTCGATCAAAGACAGGTGATCACTCTTTCCCCCTGTTATTACTCACTCCCCCCAATATGCAATATGAAGAGATGGAATGAGGGCAAACAGGTATCGGGAATAACAATCAACAATTGCAGTATCAATCCCGATTCCCCCCAGCAAGCAGAGATAAACAGAGCTGATTTTAAACAGGTCAAATGCTTTTGAATGTAATATGAAGTGATGGGAAAAATGCTAAAATGACTTTAATTCACTAAATGGGATTCAGAACTAGTGAGAATTGCTTTGGATTGGTTCAGGTCAACACTAGCAATGATTGTAGAAGAATTAGCAGATGGAAAACGAAATTCATAAATTGAAAGCAAGAAATAGCTGTTTTTACATTTGGTGAAATTGAGCCAAATGCGAAATCGCTGCAAACTTTTCAGTGCGATTAGAGCAAAACTGACAAAAATGACATTTACATTTTGTTCCTAGCACGTACGGTTCAGAAGTTACAGAGGTTTTAGTAAAGGTCGATTTTTCTCAAAAAGAGGTCAAGATTTTACAAATGGGATTGCGCTGTTGAATATTTACAAACAAGAATGGACTTATACTAAGGGGCTATGAAGATGCAAGATACCCAACAGCCAGCCACCAGAGCAGTGGCGCCTCCGCTCTGACCTTTGTCCGCCAGGACACTTGACTTTCTTCAGAAAATATATTTAGCGCAAGTATGATTTATCACTACAGTTATCACAGGACTATATAATGAGAGAAGGATTCTGGATGGACAAAAGAGATTCTATAATGCAGTTATGGATATGTTGGAATGGGTTGGATTGGATTACTTAATACTAAAAGATTTGCTATGGACAGTTCTATGCTAAATACTCACTACTGCAAAAAAGGTAGCAGTCCGGCAGTGGTACTCTTGTTCAAAGAGGAATTGCCATAGCATTTTGGTGCTGGACTGCCCATGTGGGCGGGACAAAGACTGATATGCAAATGGACATTTCCCATCTGTGAAAGGTACAGTGAGCAAAAAGCGTGTGCTGCAAACTCTCATCTCAGAAAAGGTTATCATGCCATGTTCTTTCTGGAGAGGAGCGCCTGCTACCTTTTTGACATAAATACTCACTACTATGGCTTTGGAATGGAATGGACCCGTCAAAGATCTGGTCACAGGTTTGGACTGGACATCGCGCGCCACCGGACAGGATTCAGGGCACCTGGACTCTACTCTCAGCAAGGCACTCTGGTCTGCACGGCCTCTTGAACTGGATCTGACGGTTCTGGGTTACAGCTCTGCTGGACTGATCTGGGTCTTGGGTTCTAGCAAGGATTCTTGGCCAGAAGCAGCAAACAGCTCATCCAGGCTGTTGAATGGTTTAGGCCCCGTGGAAGTTTAGTTTGCTAGATTTTAAAGGCCTGCTGAAAAGTGTTTGGGTTAGGCCTCTGTTTCAGGGTTCTGGAATCTGGTTCTGCAGTCTGGATCTTCCTTCAAAGTGCTTCGCCAGTCGATCAGTGATGAGTGAATGTGTGTGTATATGGGTCCTCAACAGTCCCTATTTATCCATCTTCCAAAGGGGTGGGGAGGCTGATTATACAATGCCCAACCCTCTAAGGATCTGATAGGTCAGAAAATTTCCCCTCTCCTGATTTGAGAAAGGAACAGTGTGTCATGATGTGTCATCATGTGTCAGAGTGACACAGTGTTTAGGTCCAAAGAAAAATCCTCCCCTTTTCTCCTGTTTCAGAAAATCCATTTTTCCTAAAAAAACATATTTACAATATCCCCAACTTGTTAATATTACATATACACATCACAGATTAATTAAGGCACGTCTCGGTTCAAGTCCCATCTTCATACGAGTTTTGGTTTGCAAATGACAATTTTTCACGCTTTTGGGCAGTTACTCAGAATCAGTTCTGTGCCAATTTTTACACATGCATACACATACCATCTGGGCATATTCCTGTAATTTTTCATGTTCCTAACATAATCACAATAGCTAGAATATGAACTTTTTCGTGGTTCAGTCTCTGAATGTCGCACAGATTCCAGATTAGTTTTAAACTGTGAGCGAATATTTCATTTTAATAACCTATAAATTCCATATTTTTACCAGTTCAGTACAATTTGCTATTATAAGTCTTTTCCACAAACATACAGTTACATCAGTTTCAAATCCACATTTTCAGTCTGGCCCACCTCCAAGGCTTGGCTGAGCCAGAGAGTCACATGGGCTTGTCTTCCTGGGCAGTTGGTGTCAGTCACACCCGAATTAGCATTTTCTTTCAGTTCAGGGAACCCATTGTCTCTTTCCCAGATCAGCAGAGGAAGTCTCCTCCCCTTCTCATTAGCATTCCCATGAGATATTCTCTCATTTTGGTGGGAATGAACAGGGTGGTGTGTTCTCAGTGGGGGAAAACCTCTTTGAAGTTTTAGCTGAATCAGGTCACCTTATAGTCAATTGTGACATTGTTCCTTGTGAAAAATTACAGTTACAAATTTAAAATAAGGAAACATATCTTCAATTCCAGTCTTTTTCAACATGAAAATCAATGTGTGGCACCCTATATTGCATTTGATGGAAGTCCCTTCTTTGGCATATTTAGCTTTTGAGACACAAGTTTCACCTGACAGATTTAGAGAACGCCAACGTCTGACAGAGGTGAGTAACGGTATTGCACCAATTTTTGACATATTTCTTTCCAGCAAGCATCTTTAAAGTGGATTTTGTTCTGATAAAATATACTTCTGCTGACATTATATTTATGTGGATTCTTGAAGTAGAATGATGTTCAACACCCAACAAGGAGGTTGGATCTTTTGGGTGGTTTGTGAGCCATGATTTTTGCAAATTTGACAACAAAGAAAAACGGATTTCCACACAGCTCTGTGTTTCTTTTGCAGTCATTTTGCTCTGTGGGCAGCCAAATGATGGGTTTTGGCGGTGGTCTCCTGGGTTACCACTGACAAGGGCAAAGTAAATGGTGGCCTATTTTTCAGATTTTTCCTGCGCACTTCTGCGTGATTTTAGCAAGTGGAATGCTTTCCAGCGGCCATTCTGATGTTCCTGATGCAAGCAGTGCACAGGAATGTTGCAGGGCCTGAACTAATGGTGTAAAAACATCCCACAAGCCCCCGCTCTTGCGATTTGGCATTGATCATCCATCAATGGGAATTCGCAAGACTGGGATGTCAGTTTCATCTCTTCTGATTCCACAAATGGCAAAGTTCATCCTCTTTTCCTCCATTAGGGGTGGATTGATCGGTTCTCCTCGCCACTCCTGATGTGAGTATTGAGCAATACTTCGGGCCCTTTGGATCTTTCCTCCCGGTCCCCGGGTAGTCCTCCTTAGTTAGTCTCCATGGTTATCAATCAAAATACTATGGGTGACAAAACAAAAACATATTTGTAGACATTTCCCCACCACTATTAATGTAGTGGGGCAGACACATACCTTTTGATAAATCAAGACACATTTTTATTATTGTATTTTATAGACTATATATGGAGTATTTTTATAGTTAGAGTTTTATGGAGCTGGAGTGACCCCCTCTGGGGTTCTAGAAGACTCCTCCAGTTGCTCCAGAGTGTGCCTAGGATGGCAGCATTTTAGTTGATTAATATGGACCCACTTATCTTCCCCATCTGCCAAACTGCCTTTGGGGGTGCAGATTTTATAGGCGACTGGTGAGATTTCATCTACAATTTCAAAAGGACCCCTCCAGGTAGGCAAAAATGTGTGCTGTTTGGCCTGTTTCTTTTGGAAATTGTATAAGTAGAAACGGTCTCCTACATTGTATTCTTTTCTGGTAGTCTTCAAGTCATAGTGGGTCTTCATGCTGTCTGCAGATCTTTCTAGATTTCGCTGAGCATAGGCAAAAGCATGTTGAAGGTGTTTTCTTAGATTTCAACATACTCATGAGTTGTGGAGGCATTGATCAATGTCTGCTCTTGGGTTCTATAGAGCAGATGCTGGGGAAGCACTATCCTACGTCTAGTCGTCAGCTCAAACGGTGACATTTTAGTTGCAGATGAAGGGTAGATCTGATGGCCATTAGGACAAGAGGTAATCGAATATCCCAACTTGGCCCAGAATCTGCCACACACTTTTTTAATATGATCACAATTGTTTTGTTGGATCTCTCCACTGCACCACAAGAGGCTGCCGGTAAGCAATGTGTAGCTTCCTTTTGACCCCAAGTATCTCCCACATCTTTGTCATTACTTTGCTGGTGAAATGGCTACCTCTGTCTGACTCGATCCTTTGGGGTAGTCTAAAATGCAAAAAGATGTGGTTGATCATCAGGGCAGCTGCTGTTTCTGCCTTGCAGTTTGGGGCTCATTCCACCCATTTAGTAAACAAGCATGTCACAGTCAACATGTACTTGTTTCCCCTAGAGGAGCGAATCACGGGCCCAATGAAATCGATTTGTAAATCTGACCATGGCAGTGTCATCCCCCTCTTTTGGAGAGGCGCACGGTGTGTGAGGGATGTTGGCTGAAATTGTGCACACACAAGACACCCCTTCAAGTATTGGTCGAGGTTCTGCCCCATGTGTGGCCAGTATGTAACCTCTCTTAAGATTTCAAGTGTTGTGTGAAACCCCTTATGACCGGCTGTGGCCGCATCATGGGCGTGACTTAACGTCAGGCTTCAGAATGAGGGGGGGACCACCCACTGATCATGGCCAGCTAGGGATCTCCTCACCAACAAACTGTCTTGGATTCAGAACCTTTTTGGACATTTCATCAACACTCTGAGGTCCTCCTTCCTTATGTAATCGGTATCCGTCAGGGGAAAGTTCCCTTTTTGAGCCATAGTCAAATCAGCATCTGGGGTCTCCTTACTCCATTGTGCAGTTGAGAGTTCATTTTGAGCATTTGTCTGGGACCTAGTGATAGCAGTGACCTGGATTTCCTTCAACAGGGACTCAATCTCTATTAGATCCCCGTGGATGGCCCCGGTTTTGGCCAGCTGATCAGCTAGGTCATTTCCAGTCTGTCTGGTACCTCTACTTTGGAATGACCCTTGATCTTTTTCCAGTAGATGGTCATCCCATTCGAGGTGACCAGATCATCAATATTTTGAATTAATTTCCCATGTTTCAAGGTTTTGTTATTAGCACATAACATGCCTCTGGTCTTCCAGTTAACCAGGTACTCCACGAACCCATACCGTACATAATCCGAATCGTAGTGAGGATGGCTTGATGCACAGCCATCAACTCTGCTACTTGACTACTTCGGGGACCAATCTTGTACCCAGCGGAGGGTTCTGGGATCTCATTCACCCATGCATTCCCTACACCGGCCACAAATTATTTTTCCCCGTTGTTGTCAACATAATAAGAGCATCCATCCACATAGACAGTAGGCATTCTCTCACACTTGTCTTCTTCCAAGACTTTGTGTGGGGAATTGAGGTATGCCTCCATGTCGTCCTTGATTTTTAGACTCTCGTCCTTGAGACAGTTTTCTCTGGCACAATCATGCAAGTCAGCCAGACCTTGCGCGAGGGGACTCTTCTTGTTTTGGCCATATCCGACCTCCAAAGGAAAGCCTTGCATTGACAGAATCCAGGAAATAATTTGGGAATTACTCACATTTCCAGCCCGGATTCTGTCACTTTGGAGATATTCCAGAGGCTGGTGTGGAGTCTCCACTATGATGTGTTCTCCCTGGATAAACGGGCGGTAATTCTTCAATGCCCACACCGTTGCCAGGAGTGCCTTCGCATAATTGTTAAATTTTTCCTCCACAGAGGATAAAGTTTTACTCGCATAGGAGATTACTTTATTGACCTTGTCGTGCTTTTGGTATAATACTGCAGTCAAGCATGTATTTGAGAACCCTGTCTCCAAGAAGAACTCCTTGTTTCTGACAGGGTAAGCTAGGCAAGGTACTTGTGAGAGGCTTCTTTTAAGTTGTCTTACTGCCTCGGCTTGTTCTGGACCCCATTCCCACTTGGCCCCCCCCTTCAAAAGATGAATCAGGGGTCTTGTGATCTCTGCGTAGCCCTCAATGAACTTTCTACTGTAATTAGTCAGTCCAAGGAGGCTCCTTAGTTCCCACAGAGTTGTGGGGTCTTTCAATTTCTGGAGTGCTTCCACTTTCTTTACCTGGGGACAGAGACCCTGAGAAGTAATCTCATGCCCCAAGAAATTGACACGAGTTTTACACCACTGTGCCTTTTGAAAGGAAAGTTTTGCTCCGGCGGCCCTCAACTGTGTCAGAACATAATGGATCTCCGCTATGTGTTCCTCCACAGTTGAGCTTTTGATGAGGATGTCATCCACATAAGCCATGTTACCCCTTTCACCCAGGTCGGGCATGGCCTTACGTAGAAAAATGTTGAACTCATTGCCGGAGTTGATGTATCCGAAGGGAGTCTGGGTCCATGTGTACTGCTACCCTCCAAAGGTAAAGACCAGCTTGTATTGGTCCTCCCTACTGACAGGTACAGTCCAGTATCCATTGGTCAGGTCTATTGCAGTGAATACCTGTGACCCCTGGATCTGGGCCAGCCGTTGATCAATGTACGGAAGAGGCCATCGGGAAGTATGGACCCATATGCTGAGCTCCCTAAGGTCGGCGCAGAGTCTCCACTGGCCGTTTGGCTTCAATATCCCCAGCACCGGATTATTGAAGATGCTGTGGACTGGACGGATTATCCCACAGGACTCAAGGTTCTTAATTATTTCAGTAAGGGACTCCATTGATGCGAGAGGCACGCAATATTGCTTCACAAACACTGGAGACATGCCAGGGTCCGTGGGAATTGTTGTGTGGATGTCGGTACGACCACAGTCATATGAGTCCACCACAAGAGATCTTGAAAATCCAAGAAAACTTGTTTCAACTTTTGCTTCAACTCCAAAGTCTCACAGGCATCAGCTAGGTTGACTCTCTCTTCAACCACCTGCCTGAAGCCTGTAAAGACTTCTGGTTTTGCTATCTCAGCAGCCTCCTCCAGCTGAGTGGAGAAGTCCCTGGTCAAAGCGTTGATTTGGACTGGTGGCTTCAGGTGGGGAAGGCAGCCCTCATGGACCTGGGAAATCACCTCATCCCTCCTGAAGTCACAAGTCACATTTTCCTTACCATGAGGGCAGGAAGTGTACACCAGGAAGTTCCCCCCATGCCGGGTAAAGATCCTGTCTGGTGTTGTGTTGTCATCACTGTCACTGTCAAAACAGTCCTTGGGGATTGGTCCTAACAGTTCATTGCATAAATCAATGGAAAAATGTCGGTCATCAACCGCCATTCCAATAATGGTACCTGCGGCTAGAGTGATACTCTTTAAGTCGCTGTTATCCACCTCTATTGGAATGGTGTCATGTTCTACCCCCAACCCTTGCTGTTGGAGGGAAGCATTTAGATGAATATAGGCATCAGGGTTTTTCAATTTCTGTCCTCTTTTAACTTTCACTTCCAGGGAGAATTGTCGGGTCCTTTCTGGGATGGTGATTTGCTCTCCATTCTGAATTTCAACGCCATAAGGCAGCAGTTGAGCTGACCTAAATGCTTTCTCTGGATCATCAAAGCCCATGGGATTATCCACTAATTGGGCCCAAGCTTTGAAGTTTATTAGGTCCAAACTAATGCAAAGCGATTGAGAATGTCACTGCCTAAGTAAAAGGCGGCAGTGACGTCTCGCACGACCCAACAATTATGGAATATGCTCTTGTTGCCTATGGAGATTTTGAGCATACACCTGCTTGGTAGGAGATGTTTGGAATTGGGTGCTTCTAGATCCATTTCCCATTTGTCTATCAGTTTGAATGTGGGAATGGCTGGATCTTTTGAGAGTCGGCGGTACATGGCTTCGTTGATGAAGCTCTTACCGCTGCTCACACACACTCGGGCGAGAACAGAGTCCTTCCCTTCTTTTAACTGAACAGGGATGAACAACTGCTCTCCAATTTGCTGAATATCAGCCAGGCTCTGAGCTGATTTTTCCTCTTTCTGGACTATAGGAGTGAGCATGCCTGATTGTGGATTGGTAAAGAATTTCAGAGTGTTTCCTTCCAGTGTGGAATGTCACCTTAAACTGGAAGGAAGGTTGCTTTTCAGAAATAGAGAGGAACCTCCATCCCCAGTTTGTTGTCCTACTGCTATTACTGTCACATCTGGAATTTGGTTGTTCTGGAAGTGAAATTCTCTTGGTCAGGTTTCTGTTCAACCATGTGGCATGTGCCGTTTAAACTAACATGGTTGACACTCTGTTTTAATTTTATTGGTTGGCTAGTCTGGGTCCAGAGGACCTTGTTTACACAGTCTATTAGGGGTGACAACCTTCGCAGGAGGTCATTCCCTAGTAAACAAGGGGTGCCCTCTGGAGTCACAACTATGACCGGGTGCTTCACCTTGTGTCGCCCAATTTTAATGTCCAAATCCGCAGTCCCCTCGACGGGAATTTCCTTCCCGTCAAAGTTCTGAAGTTGTCCAGGAAGAGGGGTCAGGAGAATTTGGTAATTCTCCCCCCTTCCTGAATTCAGTTTATCAAAGGCCTTTTTGGACAGAAGTGTAGCTTGAGATCCAGTGTCCACCAGTGCCAAAATTGTACCCTGCCCCTGTACATGAACCGGGGCATAGTATCTTCCCTCCTTCTCCGCAAGGGGGCACAGATAATGCACATTTTTGGACAACTGGTGGGTTAGGTTTTTAGTTTTGGACATTGAGAGAGAAGAGATCTGGGCAGAATTCTGTGGGGAGTCTAGGGAATCTGCAAAGAAAAAATGGCAACTAGAGATGGGAGAAGTGTTGAGCTCCCCTGGTTCTGGATCTGGGCCGCCCCCCGCCCCTTTTTGGAGGCAGTCACCAGGATGGGTTTGAACCAGGGGATTTTGATGCTGTTGGTTCTCGGATTGGATTATGTGCGGCGCTAGCTTAGTCCCCACATCTACCCAGGCTGGATTTTAATCCCTTGGGACCCATTTTTCCTTGGGAGGAGTTCCCCCATCTCTGAAGGAGAAGATCCTTTTCCAAGGATCCTCTGAGGATCTCTCTCCTTCAAATTGGAAGATCTGTACCCGCTCCTCAAAATGGGTCTGTTTGGGTTCTTTGTTTCTTCTACCCCCCCTCTGCTCATTGGGTGGCAGACTTTCAGGGGCAGAAGATTTTGGTTCCGGTTCCTGGGTTTCCAGGGGCTTTCTACAAATGGGGAAGGAAGCTTCCTCCAAGGCTTTACACCCCCCTTCCCCTTGTGCCTCCTCCCTGGGAACCGGTGGTTTGCCCCCGTCATTGTTCTGGAGCACCAGGTCCAGAGTTGGAGGCATTCTGTGCCGGCATGCCCATCTGAGGGTTCTGTTGAGCCCTCAGCATGCAACCCAGATCCTGTGCCATATTTTGGTCCTGGCGCTCTAGCTGTGAAACCCGCTCAGGCTGATACGGGGTTCTGATTTCTCCCCTGGGCTGATCCCGGGAAGGGTAGCTATTCGTTCTCTGGTAATACCCCGGGTTGGGAAGATTTGGGTACCCCTCCACCCTTGGCCTCCCCTTTCCCGGATTAGGTTGTCTGGGCTCAGGAAAGTGGGGAAAGAAGGATGGATTGTTCTGGGGTTGGAAGTTTTGTGGGTACCTGGGGAAAAAGTTCTGCCCAGGATTTGGGGAATTTATGCCCTCCTGGGGGAAGTGAGGAGGGATGTTCCCTGGGTTAGGTGCTGCTTGGTTGGATCCCCCCCCTTGGGCAGGAGGAGTCCACACATAACCCAGGATGGGTCGGTACCCCTTGTAGCAGGGACTTATATAGTCAGGGGAGTGAGGGATACCATTTGTGGGACAACTTCCTTGGCTCCCTGTCTGTGACTGGCCCGAGGGCCTTCTGGGCTTGGGATTATTCTGCTGTGCAGATGGGTTTTTAGGCCCCCCATCTACAAATCCAAAATGGGGGCAACCTTTACCTCTGGCACCTTAGCAGCAGCAGGGTTGTTGGTTGGTTTGGGGCTTTTTTGAGTATTCTTGTTGTCTATGGGCTTTTGCACCTCATAGATCCGGGGGGCCTGTTCAATGACCCAGTCTAGTGATCTTTTCTCTTGAAAATCTCTCACTAGCTGGGTCATGATGTACTTTGGTAGGGCATGGAAAAAAGTATTAACAAATTCTTTGCTGCCCGTGCGCACCCTTTTGGTGGTCTGCGCAAAGGCACGCTTTAATTCGTGCACAAATTCTTGTGGGGCCTGATCCTCCCCACATTGTAAGTTTTAGGCTGCCTTGCAGGCCTCTTGAGGATTTCTGTGTACAGAAAAATGCTTCAAGTCCTCCAGGCCCGCAAAGAAACTGCAGTATTTGGGTGAGAAGGTCCATTTCACATACTGAATACAGCTACTACTATCTTTCAAATGGAAAGTTTCCATCATCTGCTCAAAGAGCTCTAAGTGCTCCCAAACAGAATACTTAGCGTTCTTATGATAAGGCGTGATGACGCTCCTTATTGCCTTGATTTGTTTTAAAGGGTCCTTAAGCAAGGCCCTTTTTGCCTTATTTGCCTTCTTGGTTCGGGTCACCCTGATCCAATCCTCCTCTATCTCAGAGGCAATGCTGCCAGAGGTGCCCGTCTGATCTTCTAGGTTCTCCGCGATTCTGTGAGCCTGGGAATGGCTGGCAGAATGTGGGGACCTAGTATCCTGTGTCCTGGGGCGCTCAGAGGAGTCTTATGACTCCTCCTTGCTCCCAGGATTTGATGGGTGCCCCCCCCACTGTCCTAGCTGGGCAGAGGTTTTCAAGATGCCCTTAGTGGGCCTACTCTCATGAGGTTCCCCACTAAATTTCACAGTGCTTGGGTACCCATAACCAGATGCCCGCCCATCCATTCCTGGGAGGTACTGGTCTATGAGCCCCATACTTCTGACTGGATAGTAATCTGGAATCCCCGTGGCCCTGGGCTCATGTGCACCAGTGGACATGGGGGTGGCAGAGTCCAGGGACTGGGAGAGATGAAGGCCTCTGCTACCAGGGTTCCTGAGGTTATTCTCAGGTGTTTCCCTTTCCCAGCGAACCTCATCTCTATCAGCCCCTGCTCCCTGTTGTCATGCAAGAACCTGAGCTTCTGTTCCTCAATAAAGGCCTTACTAGTCTCTATCAGTCCCTCTTGCATGGCTACCTGCCTGTGGAGCCTATCATTGTTCAAACAGATAGCCTCATTTTCTCTCTGTGCTTCCTGGTTTGTCTTTGAGTACTGAGCCAGTCTTTGCTGCAGGAGGGTTACCTCCTGAGTCCTGTCCTTACTGGTCTGCTCCTTCCTTGCCAGAGCATCTTCCACCCTCCTGGTGTGCTCTAACAATCTATCATGCTCTTTTTGGAGGTCACCCAGTCCCTGGAGGGCCAGGTGATTTTTTTCCAGTTTCCCTTTTAAGTGACAGACTTCCTGGCCTAAGGTATCCCTTTTCTGTGCAAGAGCCTGCCTCAGTGCCGCCAGGTCGTCCCTCTGTCTTTGAAGGGCACCAGCTTTCTGACGCTCTTCCTCAAATTCTGCCTGGGTATCCAGGTCTTTCAGAATTAATTTGTTGCTCTCTGCCTTCTCTCTATGTAGGTGGCTTTGCAGGGTGACTATCTGTTCTGTGCATGCCCTGTTGAAATCCAGTTGTTTCTCCAGCTTTTTCTGGCTCTGCAGTAGAGAGTCCACACTTTCTTGGTGCTCCTTATGCAAGGCCAGAATTCTGGTATCCTGTTGTGCCTTTTCCTGTTTGAGGATACCCATATCCTCTTTTATTTTAACTATATACTGCCTGCGTTCATTTTCAGACTCCTGGCTCCTCTGCAGCCTCTGCTCAGAAGAGTCCTGATCAGATTGGGCCTTTTCTAATGCCATCAGTTGCCTTCTTGCCAGATCTTGGCCTTCAGCATATTTAACCTGTATGGCTCCCATAGATAAATATAGATATGCTGCTATCTTGGCAATCTTATTTTGCTCATCCTTGGCCTTAGGAGCCATATATACAGGCCGATTCATGGAATAATTAGCGCGGCGCAAGTGGGCAAAAACGTGCGAATCGCAGTGGAATAGCGAAAATCGCAGTGCAATTGCGAAAATCGCACGAAAAGCAGCGCACGTCGATTCATGGAAGGCCGTGCGCGAGAAAACCAGCGGATGTGCGATAAATAAGTGCGCGGCGCACGTTGGCGCACAGGCCATCTAACAGCGTGCGCCAGGTCACAGCGAAAATCGCACAGGCCACAGCGAAATTCGCACATAGCGCGGCACACGCAACAAAAGTAGGCGGAACACGGGCGTAACACTCGGAATGGGGAACAACTTGCCAAAACGTGGGCGTCACGGGGGAAGTACAGGGCACAAGTGCGCGGAACGCCCACACGCTCGCCTACAACACGTATTCATGGAATAGAATAGGGCAAAAAAGCGAACGCTCAAACCAGCGCACAGTCACAAACACGACCGCCACAAGAAAGCAGGCGGTAGCGTCTCTGCGGCTGTAAGAAATGTGCGCCAAAAGGTGCGCCAACAAATAGCACCTATATACTGCCATGATGAATGTCCCATACTGTGGCCCTCCAGGAAAAATGATGTGCAAAGGGGTACCCACAAACACGGACACCCGCTGACAAAAAATACGTGTGCGTGGATACCGGGGTGCGCGGGAAGTCTAACACGCAATTTCAGCAGGGTACGTGCATCACAGGGGTTCGCGTGAAGTTATTCACGCGATCGGGCCTGGGGGAGCGGGCTACGTGTATTTCAGGGGTTCGCGTGAAGTTTCACACGCGATCGGGTCTGGGGGAGCGGGCTACGTGTATTACAGGTGTTCGCGTGAAGTACCTCACGCGATCGGGCCTGGGGGAGCATGCTACGTGTATATCAGGGGTTCGCGTGAAGTTTCACACGCGATCGGGCCTGGGGGAGCGGGCTACGTGTATTACAGGGGTTCGCGTGAAGTTCCTCACGCGATCGGGCCTGGGGGAGCGGGCTACGTGTATTACAGGGGTTCGCGTGAAGTTCCTCACGCGATCGGGCCTGGGGTAGCGGGCTACGTGTATTCCAGGGGTGCGCGGGAAGTTCCACACGCGAATAGGCTGGGGGCGCGTGTATTCCAGGGGTGCGCGGGAAGTTCCACACGCGAATAGCCTGGGCGCGTGTATTTCAGGGGTGCGCGGGAAGTTCCACACGCGAATAGGCTGGGCGCGTGTGTTTCAGGGGTGCGCGGGAAGTTCCACACGCGAATAGCCTGGGGGCGCGTGTATTCCAGGGGTGCGCGGGAAGTTCCACACGCGAATAGCCTGGGCGCGTGTATTTCAGGGGTGCGCGGGAAGTTCCACACGCGAATAGCCTGGGCGCGTGTATTTCAGGGGTGCGTGGGAAGTTCCACACGCGAATAGCCTGGGCGCGTGTATTTCAGGGGTGCGCGGGAAGTTCCACATGCGAATAGCCTGGGCGCGTGTATTTCAGGGGTGCGCGGGAAGTTCCACACGCGAATAGCCTGGGGGCACGTGTATTTCAGGGGTGCGCGGGAAGTTCCACACGCGAATAGCCTGGGCGCGTGTATATCAGGGGTGCGCGGGAAGTTCCACATGTGATTTGACAGTGTGGGTCCTCCCAGGTGTACCCTGTACACCCTCCACGGCCCCTGCAGGCAGCCCACACCACAGGGGACTACCCTGCATCCCTGGTCATGTCCCGCAGGCAGCCCACCCACCATGGGCATGCCCCCCAGCAAAGGCACATGTCTCCTTGAACTAATGACCACCAACTCATGTCCCCTTGCACCCCCACCCCCCAGCACTGTGGGGCACCTGCCAGCAGGCCCCCACCCATGTCCAACTCATGTCTCCCACCACCCCCACCCCCCAGCCACCAGGGTCACCCTCCACCAGGCCCCCACTCATGTCTCCCACCACCCCCACACCCCAGCAGTGCAGGGGCACCCTCCACCAGGCCCCCACTCATGTCTCCCACCACCCCCACCCCCCAGCCACCAGGGGCACCCTCCACCAGGCCCCCACTCATGTCACCCACCACCCCCACACCCCAGCAGTGCAGGGGCACCCTCCACCAGGCCCCCACTCATGTCTCCCACCACCCCCACACCCCAGCAGTGCAGGGGCAGCCTCCACCAGGCCCCCACTCATGTCTCCCATCACCCCCACACCCCAGCCACCAGGGTCACCCTCCACCAGGCCCCCACTCATGTCACCCACCACCCCCACACCCCAGCAGTGCAGGGGCACCCTCCACCAGGCCCCCACTCATGTCTCCCACCACCCCCACACCCCAGCAGTGCAGGGTCACCCTCCACCAGGCCCCCACTCATGTCTCCCACCACCCCCACACCCCAGCAGTGCAGGGTCACCCTCCACCAGGCCCCCACTCATGTCACCCACCACCCCCACACCCCAGCAGTGCAGGGGCACCCTCCACCAGGCCCCCACTCATGTCTCCCACCACCCCCACCCCCCAGCCACCAGGGGCACCCTCCACCAGGCCCCCACTCATGTCACCCACCACCCCCACGCCCCAGCAGTGCAGGGGCACCCTCCACCAGGCCCCCACTCATGTCACCCACCACCCCCACCCCCCAGCAGTGCAGGGTCACCCTCCACCAGGCCCCCACTCATGTCTCCCACCACCCCCACCCCCCAGCCACCAGGGGCACCCTCCACCAGGCCCCCACTCATGTCACCCACCACCCCCACACCCCAGCAGTGCAGGGGCACCCTCCACCAGGCCCCCACTCATGTCACCCACCACCCCCACCCCCCAGCAGTGCAGGGGCACCCTCCACCAGGCCCCCACTCATGTCTCCCATCACCCCCACACCCAAGCAGTGCAGGGTCACCCTCCACCAGGCCCCCACTCATGTCTCCCACCACCCCCACCCCCCAGCCACCAGGGGCACCCTCCACCAGGCCCCCACTCATGTCACCCACCACCCCCACACCCCAGCAGTGCAGGGGCAGCCTCCACCAGGCCCCCACTCATGTCTCCCATCACCCCCACACCCCAGCCACCAGGGGCACCCTCCACCAGGCCCCCACTCATGTCACCCACCACCCCCACACCCCAGCAGTGCAGGGTCACCCTCCACCTGGCCCCCACTCATGTCTCCCACCACCCCCACCCCCCAGCCACCAGGGGCACCCTCCACCAGGCCCCCACTCATGTCACCCACCACCCCCACACCCCAGCAGTGCAGGGGCACCCTCCACCAGGCCCCCACTCATGTCTCCCACCACCCCCACACCCCAGCAGTGCAGGGGCACCCTCCACCAGGCCCCCACTCATGTCTCCCACCACCCCCACCCCCCAGCCACCAGGGGCACCCTCCACCAGGCCCCCACTCATGTCACCCACCACCCCCACACCCCAGCAGTGCAGGGTCACCCTCCACCAGGCCCCCACTCATGTCTCCCACCACCCCCACACCCCAGCAGTGCAGGGTCACCCTCCACCAGGCCCCCACTCATGTCACCCACCACCCCCACACCCCAGCAGTGCAGGGGCACCCTCCACCACGCCCCCACTCATGTCTCCCACCACCCCCACCACCCAGCCACCAGGGGCACCCTCCACCAGGCCCCCACTCATGTCACCCACCACCCCCACACCCCAGCAGTGCAGGGGCACCCTCCACCAGGCCCCCACTCATGTCACCCACCACCCCCACCCCCCAGCAGTGCAGGGGCACCCTCCACCAGGCCCCCACTCATGTCTCCCACCACCCCCACCCCCCAGCCACCAGGGGCACCCTCCACCAGGCCCCCACTCATGTCACCCACCACCCCCACACCCCAGCAGTGCAGGGGCGCCCTCCACCAGGCCCCCACTCATGTCACCCACCACCCCCACCCCCCAGCAGTGCAGGGGCACCCTCCACCAGGCCCCCACTCATGTCTCCCATCACCCCCACACCCCAGCAGTGCAGGGTCACCCTCCACCAGGCCCCCACTCATGTCTCCCACCACCCCCACCCCCCAGCCACCAGGGGCACCCTCCACCAGGCCCCCACTCATGTCACCCACCACCCCCACACCCCAGCAGTGCAGGGGCAGCCTCCACCAGGCCCCCACTCATGTCTCCCATCACCCCCACACCCCAGCCACCAGGGGCACCCTCCACCAGGCCCCCACTCATGTCACCCACCACCCCCACACCCCAGCAGTGCAGGGTCACCCTCCACCAGGCCCCCACTCATGTCTCCCACCACCCCCACCCCCCAGCCACCAGGGGCACCCTCCACCAGGCCCCCACTCATGTCACCCACCACCCCCACACCCCAGCAGTGCAGGGGCACCCTCCACCAGGCCCCCACTCATGTCTCCCACCACCCCCACACCCCAGCAGTGCAGGGGCACCCTCCACCAGGCCCCCACTCATGTCTCCCACCACCCCCACCCCCCAGCCACCAGGGGCACCCTCCACCAGGCCCCCACTCATGTCACCCACCACCCCCACACCCCAGCAGTGCAGGGGCAGCCTCCACCAGGCCCCCACTCATGTCTCCCATCACCCCCACACCCCAGCCACCAGGGGCACCCTCCACCAGGCCCCCACTCATGTCACCCACCACCCCCACACCCCAGCAGTGCAGGGTCACCCTCCACCAGGCCCCCACTCATGTCTCCCACCAGCCCCACCCGCCAGCCACCAGGGGCACCCTCCACCAGGCCCCCACTCATGTCACCCACCACCCCCACACCCCAGCAGTGCAGGGGCACCCTCCACCAGGCCCCCACTCATGTCTCCCACCACCCCTACACCCCAGCAGTGCAGGGGCACCCTCCACCAGGCCCCCACTCATGTCTCCCACCACCCCCACCCCCCAGCCACCAGGGGCACCCTCCACCAGGCCCCCACTCATGTCACCCACCACCCCCACACCCCAGCAGTGCAGGGTCACCCTCCACCAGGCCCCCACTCATGTCTCCCACCACCCCCACACCCCAGCAGTGCAGGGTCACCCTCCACCAGGCCCCCACTCATGTCTCCCACCACCCCCACACCCCAGCAGTGCAGGGTCACCCTCCACCAGGCCCCCACTCATGTCACCCACCACCCCCACACCCCAGCAGTGCAGGGGCACCCTCCACCAGGCCCCCACTCATGTCTCCCACCACCCCCACCCCCCAGCCACCAGGGGCACCCTCCACCAGGCCCCCACTCATGTCACCCACCACCCCCACACCCCAGCAGTGCAGGGGCACCCACCACCAGGCCCCCACTCATGTCACCCACCACCCCCACCCCCCAGCAGTGCAGGGTCACCCTCCACCAGGCCCCCACTCATGTCTCCCACCACCCCCACCCCCCAGCCACCAGGGGCACCCTCCACCAGGCCCCCACTCATGTCTCCCACCACCCCCACCCCCCCCAGCACTGTGGGGCACCTGCCAGCAGGCCCCCACCCATGTCCAATCCATGCCCCCCTGCACCTGGGTCCCAACATTCCCCAATCATGTCCGTAATGGCCATCCTCCCCTGCCAAAAGGCCCAACCAACTATCACACCCACCCACATATCAAAGGCAATTACATGTTACAACCCCAATGCAATTCAACACATGTCTGTCACACACAATGGCTGCAAGTGAATGACAAAACACCCAACATGACATGCCTGAAAGCAATGAGATGATACGACACATTGAAGATTAAAAAAATAATATGTATTGAACAGCAAGTAGAATGGAAATGAAATAAGAAAAAACACAAAGCAAATCAAACAAAACAAGATGAATGTCCAAGAAAATAATCTGAAAAATTAAAATAAGCCAATGAAGAACCATGAAGAAAATCATCCTGGGTCCATGAGCCCAACCAAATTAAACCTAACTATGATTACTAACTAAAAACGGAACTATATACAAAAAAGTGGTGCATTGTCCAATCGCAACCAAAAGAAAAATCAAAAAAACAAAGGAAACCTAACCCTAACTATACAACTATATACAAAGGCAGCGGGCTATTTGGACGGCTCACTGGTTGTTGTCATGGGCCAGGGCATCATCGAACTCCTGGTCAATGGCTTGGAGGCGGGCATGTTCCCTGGCCCCGAGGTCCCGCAGGGATAACGCAGTGTCAAGCTCAAACTCCCTGCGAAGACCCTCGAGGCACTCAGCCCGCCTCAGCGCCCTCCGCATGGAGTCCTCCGCCCTGACCATCGTGAGCCGTTCCTCCTCTGCCCGCTGCCGCTCCGCACCTATCCGCTGGCACAACCGCTCCCACACGGAAGCCACTCCCATTCCAGGGTTCTCCTGCCCTCCGGCCGATGCCTGCACCCCTGATGTTGATGGCCCCGAGCCATGATGCCTCCCATGTTGAGCCTGCTGCTGTCTCCGACGCAACTGCCTGTGCCAGCACGACGGCATCCAGGCTGATGGAAACCACCGACGCCGTCGTGCACGTGCCCTGCCCGATGATGCCGTCACATCCTCCATCTGCTGGGGTCCAGTTGCTCTGGTGTCCACCCCTGCTGGATCTCTGACTCCCGACTGTGGCAGGGATGGGATCCCCACCGAGCTGGCTGCATTGGTCGGGGCAGGTCCACAGGGGGCCCTGGTGGCATCTGGGCTGGAAGACGGCAAGGAGAACGACTGGTGGATAGCCTGCACAGAGGAGGAGAGGGCCGCCACATTGGCCAACACATGCAGGAAACCCCCGAACATGGACGATCCCAATTGGGCCACGTCGGCACGGTGCACTTCGTGATGACGTGCGTGCTCCTCCCGGGAAGCACGCACGGCATCACGAATCACAGCCGTGCGCATCGCGACCCCAATCAGGACCTTCTCCGCACGGCCAGGGGTTCCCACGTCCGCAGGTGGAGGGGAGTCAGGTGACATGGACATCCCCTCTACCTGCGGACAGGCCTGGGACGGGGCATCCCTGCTGGTGCATGGTGGTGCACTCACAGGGTCAGGGACAGCGACATGCACAGGCCCCTCCACGGTGACCTGTGCTGCCTCCTGCCCCTGGCCCTGGACTGCACCACTTGTACCAGCAGGGATGCCCCCACCAGGCCCCATGTGTGCCCCAGTGGCGGCCTCCTCCTCCTCTGTGCAAACCACCAACCTGGATGGCTCCTCACCGTCTCCCACCATAGCAGGCCCCTGTGGGGGCTCACCCACCCCTTCCGCTGCAGCCGTGGGGGCATCCCCGCCGCCTTGCTCCACAGCGCCGTCTCCGCCCTCTTCTTCACTAGCCGCTGCGTAGAGGGAGACAAAGAACACAAGCATCAGGGCACTGTACAATGGTCCCCTAGACAGGAAGCAATAGCAGATGAGCACCACAGTCAAAGTACACTTCCATCATGTCCCTCCACAACACATGGGTCAGTCCAGGCAAAACACACACAGTAACAGGCATGGTGCATGCCATGGACATTTCCATGCATGTCCAATGGACTCTTGAAACATTCAATGATATGTAACTCACATGCATCATGGCTCATGCCCATCACATGCACACACTTCACCTCAGTCACATCCATCTGGCCCCAAACACACCAAACACAGCGGATACAAGGGTAATTTGGCTGCTTTACTGAATCTGTGCATTGTCACACACATGTGTCATGCATCCATGGCATGCACAAGTCACAGACACGCAGGTCAGGCACACAGACATGGCTACCATATATGTACCTGGCATCAGCACCCATCCCTCACCCCCACCCATGTCCAGGTACAGAGACTGGCATGCTCTCATGTTCAAAATCTGCATAGGGCTCCCCATGCGGCATTTCAACACATGCAACAACCATGTGCATCACACATCACTGGTCGCACATGCATTACCATGATGTCCCTGCACACATACATGCATACATGGCCTATGGCACACATACAGGCAAGTATCATAGAACCAGCACACCGCAACATGCCCTGTCTCACACAGTAATGCATGGACACTTACCGCTCAACTCCAGACGGGCCTCCCTCTCAAGGATCTGGGCGTGGAGCGCTGGGCGTACGCGTTCCAGGACCCTCATCTGGATGGAACTCATGCGGCCCCGGCCCCCCTCCACGAGGCGCCGGGCCTTCACAAGGGTCCTGGACCTCAAGTCCTCCCAGCGCTTCTTGATCTTCAGGACGTCGCGGGTTGCCACCCCCTCCGCGTTGATGGCAACCACACAGTCGGCCCAGATCCTCTGCCGTCCTTCCTTGCTGGCGCGGGACGATCAAAAGAGGGCATCATACTGCCCCAGGACATGCTCCACCAGGACACCAACTTCGGTGACAGTGAAGCTGGTGCCCCTCTGCCCCTCTGGCCTGGGGTTGCCACTGGTGCCAGATGTGGAAGTGCCCGACATGGCAACCCCAGAGGCAGGTGTGGGTGGGCAACTGGGTCCTGGGGCTGGGCTGTGGAGCGATGTAATCCCACTCGGGAGTCTTCAGTTCCAGCAGGGGTGGACACAGCAACTGGACCCCTGCAGATGGCTGATGTGCAGGCACCAAATGGCAGGGCACGGTGGCAGCAGGCAGGCAGGCAGGCAGCAGCAGATGGCACGTGGGAGGCTGCTCGGGGCATTGGGGGGCAGTAACTCGGCCTTCTGGGCAGGAGCGTGGGCTTCCGTGTGTTTTCGCGTGGCCAGCTTGATACGGAGTGATTTGGCACGTGAAAATCCTGCACGTCAGCGTGAAATCCGAGGAAAGGCCCTTAGCGCGTAAGCGCGTCAGCACGCATACGCGATTCTATTGGACCAGAGTCCCTCAGCGCGTAAGCGCGTCTGTGACGTGACCCGCACGGGTGTTCCCCACTCAGCACGTGATGACGGGGCACACGTGGAGATACTGCACGTCAGAGTGTCATCGCGTGTAATTGGACAAAAGTGCGCGTACACGCGATTGGCCTATGTACGTGTATTTAATGGGTGCGCGGGCACTTACACACGCAAGTACGTCAGCGAACCTGTATCCCTTGGTGCGTGTGAATTTCCACACGCTATTGGACTGGGAACTGGATTCCAGGGGTGCGCGGGTCACACGCTCGCCTAGAACACGCGCAAAGCATAAATTTGCGGACTTTAACAATAACAAGCTCAGACGGCAGGATGAACATACCGTTCCTAGCAGCAGTGGCAGTGGGCTACCAAAGGAGGAGGAGGAGGATAGTCAGGGCCAGAATATTCACACCCAGAACCAGCCTTTTCGGGATGCCTGATGACCAGGTGTATGGGAGGTACAGGTTTCCACCACACATCATACTGGACCTGGTGAGTGAGTGGGAGGATGACCTCACATCACCCACCCTGTGCTCCCAAGCACTCAGCCCCCTGGAGAAGGTCCTCAATGTACTGCACTTCTTAGCCACTGGATCATTTCAGCGGACAAGTGCCATAGTGGGTGGGGTGTCACAGGCCACCCAGTCACGCTGCCTACACCAGGTCTTGAACATCATCACTGCACGCCCATCAGTCCGCAGGCACATATACCTGCCCAGAACACCTGCAGAAAGGCATGCTGCCGCCCTGGATTTTTACGCTGTGGCACGATTCCCCAAAGTGCTAGGTGGCATCGACTGCACCCATGTGGCTCTACGTCCCCCCAGGGCATCTGAGCACATCTATAGGAACCGCAAGCACTGGCATTCCATCAACGTGCAGGTAGCATGTAATGCCAAGGGAATCATCACCTCAGTATATGCCAACTATCCCGGCTCCACCCACGACAGCTTCATTTACCGAATGTCCACCCTAAGCCGGGACCTAGAAGCTGGGCGGCATGGCGATACATGGCTGCTTGGTGAGTATGTATGCCACTGCACATGCATGCATGTTGGATACTGAGCAAGGTCACAACCCCACCAATGATACCAATCACCACCTCCACAGGGGACAGTGCCTACCCTCTCAGCCCCCACATGATGACGCCAATTCGGAACCCCACCACGCCACCCCAGGTAAGATATAACACAGCCCACATTACAAACAGGGGCATAGTGGAGCGCACATTCGGAGTGCTAAAGTCACGCTTTTGCTCCCTTGACCGTTCTGGCGGGCAGCTGTTATACGCTCCCCCAGTAGTGTGCAGGATCATAGTGGCAGCATGTGTCCTGCACAACGTTGCAACACGCCGGGGCCTGGCCGTGGACATGGTGGTGGCCCCACATCCCCAACCACATGCACAGCCGCTGCGCATGGGAGGGGAAAGGGCACGGGGGGAGGCAGCCCGTACACAGCTAGTGGCTAGTTACTTCACATAGAAATCACACCCCTGTGGAGTGCACACTGCCCTGGCACATTCCATCTGACAATCAATGATGACTCAACCTGACACTGATCCTGAATGTCTGGAGAATGAACCGGGAATACCATGTCAGCCTGAGATTGTTCACCTGGAAGTGTCACAATGTGTGCATCCCTACCCACACAGACACCACCAATGCAGTTTTGTGAAGTTACACATGGAAGCAGCTAAAATGAATACCCACTTGCAAAATGCAACAAGAGGACAGTGCCATGTCAGCCAACCCAACCCCAGCACCGCCACACGACACACCGTGCCATGTGATGCTAATTGCAGGTAAACAAAGTAATCCCCACAACATGACATCAGTCTCACTATGTACAGTGGCACTATTAGAAACCTGCAACACCTGAAATGCTCACAGCAATGCCGGACCAACAACATACTTGAGCACGTAGTACCATTAACATGACATCACAAATGTTACATATTAGTAGTCTCACCACCTGGAAATGCCTGCACTCCCACCACTACCAACTGTGCAGTGTTGTCGCCATGTAGAGTTGTAGGTGCACTGCTGCCAACATGGTCCCCATCTCCAGACTAGAGGTCCTTGTGTGGACATGAGGAAGGGACCTGCAAATTGGGAGGTAGACACAGAAGAAGAGTTACACATCAATGCAACATGCAGTGTACAACACAACAGCAATATGCACTATGAATGTATACACAGTATTGACTACAGACTGGCCACACAGCTCATGGGAGTCCAACGTCACTGTGTAATTCACTGTCACTTGGGCACACCCTTTGCAAGCCCATGGAAACGGGAAGCAGGAGGGGTGTGTGTGACTCAAACCCAAGCATCTGAACCAAATACATTACAAGCCTGCATGTGCCCAGCCACAATGCAGCGTATGCCCACAGGAACCACGGAAGCCAACAGATCGTCCCAAAAAAATTGGGAATAAAAGAAATCAAAATAAAAATAAAAATAAGAAACAATCAAAAATGGCCATTGATGGGCCCGGGGGGGTTGGGGAGGCCACCCAGGAGGTCCGAGGACAGGATGCACACCAGAATCCACCTGCGTGGATCCTGGGAAGATAAAACACCTCCATGGGCTCATGGCCCACACGGCTACCCTATTGTGGGAGTATCACTGCTGTCGCTATTATCACCCTGTGCAGCTGCATCTGGAGGTGGTTGCACTATGGGAGGCAGCCCACGCAAGGCCCTAGTCTGCTCCTCCATGGCTGCAAGCATGCGGGTGTGGTAGGTCTGGTTCTGGAGGATGAGTGTGCGGAGGTCCCCATGCAACAACTCACGGGATGCCCGGACCTCCGCCCTTGTTGCCTGCATCTCAGCTGAGAGCGTACGGGTGAGACGCTCCAGCTGCTGTTCTGTCCTTTGGTGTGTTGAAGCCTCAAGCTCAACAAGAGTCGTCCTGAGGTGAAGGAGCTCCTGCCTCAGGTCTTCCCTGTGGCCCTGGGACTCAATGGAGATGGCCTCCTGCAGAGTCTCCAGTGCCGCCCGCCTGTCCCTGTTGGACCCTAACATGTCCTCCCTGTGTGACTGGCAGATGGAGTCGGTTGCCTGCTCTAGTCGCTCCATCAGCCTTTCTGGGGGGACAATGGAAGTGGCCACCCTATCCATGGCCTGAGCCATCATCTCGGATGATGCAGCCTGTTGGGTTGCCATACCGTAAATGGATTGCTCCCATGCGGTATTGCCGGGTGGCGTACGGCCACCACGTCGGCGGGCACCACACCTGTCTGGGGCAAGGCGAACTGCGCCTTGCTGTGCCGGCACTGCCTGAGGCTGCAGGACTGCATTCCCCCTCTGATCTGCTGGCCCAGGAACAGGATCAGATGTCGCGGAGTGTGACCCTGCATCCGTAACCACCGAAGGCGTAGCTGCCAACACTGACATCCCCATGGAGGGTCCTGACCCTGGTGCAGGTGGGTGAGACAGAACAGAATCCCTCCCTGGAACACTCACCTGCGACGGCACGTAAGTCTCATCCGAATCAATACCTGAGTACAGCTCGGGGGAGGTGCAGCCAGAGACACCCCTTGAGAGCACGACCTGCAGCACTTGTGGGTTCTCCCCCACCACCACACCACGTCCCTCACTGGTGGTTGGTCGGCCCTCGGACCCCTCCTGGGTCTGCACCATCTCCACAACCCCAGCAGTATCAGGTGCGTCTTCCCCTGCAAAGACATGAAAACAAAGAAATGGAAACAGGCATTAGCACCATGGCACACAATGAGGGCTGAGAAGCAAGAGAACCAGTACTTGATTGACACATGTCCCACATGACTAAAACCCTCCCATGCATGCACCCTCACTGCGTATGAAGTGCAGGCAAAAGGCACACACTGATGACACCAATATGGAAGATGAACACATTTTCTGCATGCTGCCTGGCAGTGGCATCACACATTGGCCTGTGATTGCCAGGTGAAACACACATGCCATCACACAGATGGCATGTACCATTGCAATTGAGTGAAGATGGAGAGGAGGGCAGCACCTATTCATTCAGTCCAGTTCCCGCATGTAATTGCTTTTCTAATTCTAACAGGTCAGATTTTTCACCTGGAGCTGCCAGTCTGAAATGGTCCAATTGCACAGGGACATGTGTGTACAAATGATATCCAGGTAACAAAGTCACTCCACTTTACCATACCCATGTCAGACATGTGACTAGTGGACAGCGACATGCCTAGTGAAAGTGGTGGAATGCAAACAAACTGACTGAATGAGCAGTGAAAAATAAGCAAATATGTTGTGGCAAGGTGACACTTCAAGGGCAACTGGCGTGCAGTTGGGCTAGATGTCTACTGTTGGCAGAAGGGATACTGCTATGGCCAAATGCAGCTGCGCAGGAAGGATTGCATGAAGCACATGGCTGACCCATACGACTCAGGCGCACACACTCTCACCTGGCACACAAACAGAAGCCCTCACACACACACCATGCACATGGATGACACACACATGCATGTGCACTCACCGGACAATGCCTCGTAATCAGCCAGATCTCCCACGCCTTGGATCTGTTCCTCCGTGACGTAGGTCCCAGCGACTGACTCATGTGGAGTGAGTTCCATGTCTACTACTGGAGACCCACCTCCAGTCACTAGAGTTGCGGCATGACTTGAGGCCAGCTTACTCTTTGCCCTGCGCTTTAGGTCATTCCAGCGCTTATAGCAATCATTGGCTGTGCGCCTCACAATTCCAAGGGCACTTACGATGTCCGCAACGGTCTGCCAGTGTGCCTGGCGTTGTGCAGGTGTGGTCTTGGATCCTGCAACAATGACCATCTCGTTGTCATGTCCGGACACATACTCGACAAGTGCATTCAGTTCGTCATCCGTGAAGCTAGGCTTCCTGGACGGGCCGGACTGTGTAGCCGTGTCTGGGGCATCAGCCTGTGCCGGACGAGCACTCTTCCTCTTCCGCTTGGAAGGTGGTGGTGATCCTGAGTGTCCTGCGCCGCTCTGGACACTAGGGGCAGGAGCCCTGGTGGACTCTGTATCAGGAGTGTGGGATTGCACACTCAGCATGGGAGTTGGTGCAGGCATTGGCTCTAGTGTGATGGTGTCAGGGGGAATGTCAGCAGCATGGACTAGGACCGACACTGTCCTGGCTGGGTGTGTGAGGGCTGGGGTGGATGGAGCCGCAGCTGCCCCTGCAGCCTCTCCGCCCTGCCTCCTTGGTGCAGCAGATGACCTTGCTGCCCCAGATCCACGTGGCATGATGGCATCAACGTGCACCAGCGCACGTGTCGTAGCCCTGCTGACCTAGAAGTCAGCCATGGAGTCAGCCAGGTCTGGTGCCACAATGGGCTGGTCCAACAAGGGCTGAGCATGGATGGTGTCAGCCACATCAGCCTCAATGGGAGGGGGGAGGGGGGGATTATGGGTGCCCGTGACTGGTCCTCCACACATGGGGGGACAGGCTCACCCTGCAAGTTACGACCACGTCCCCTACCGGATCCACCACGGCCACCACTTGTGGCTCTTCCACCTTTGCCACCCTTACGGAATCCTCGCCTCCCAGCCATGGCACTGATGTTAATGTGCGTATGGGAGTGGATGTAGACTATTGTCCTGGGCAATTGGGGGTCAAAGGGGTTGGGTACCAGATGGTAATTGTACCCTAGTGCTCTAGCAAGGCTGAATGTAACCCCTGGGGAAAGATGACGGGTCACGCAACGCACAGGAGGCCCAAAAAAGGGAGATGACGTGCACGCAACCCCTCCTAGACCACGTGTGCAGAAAGAAAAACCTGCACTACGCTGTGGCACCCAGAAACACAAGAATGAACGTATGCGTGTCACACGCAGCCTAGAATGACCTGTGAAGGGGTAGGCTACACACGGGGCAAGCACAGATGTTAGATACGTGCGTGACTCACCGTCTGCCTGGTAAACGAGCGTGTAAAAGGAGCACATTTCGTTGGCAACACCCCCGCCAAAAGAAGATTTGTACGCTGTCTGAGGAGACAGGACAACAGTAGAAGGGAACACTGTTTGAGGGAACAGGCCCAGGTAAACCAGTAAAAGCGAAAGAAGAGAAAAAGCTGTCAGAGGTAACAGGGAATACGAACTTGAAACGCCGTGAAGTAAATCGCGTGTGAAACGACAAGAAGTACAGAATTCACCCACTCGCTCTCCACGAAAAGCACGTACAAGGAAGTGGTGTTCTACGCGTACCTTTTATACAGGCCCACACGTCCAGCGTCACTTACGCGGCGTGTACGCGCTAGGGCCATTTCCACCAATTACACGCTTTGTCACTTCTGCGTGTAGGGACATTTCCTCCAATTACACGCTTTGTCACTTCTGCGTGTAGGGACATTTCCTCCTATTACACGCTTTGTCACTTCTGCGTGTAGGGCCATTTCCACCAATCACACGCGATGAGACTCTGACGTGCAGTCTTTCCACGTGTGCTCTGTCATCACGTGCTGTGTGGGAAACACCCGTGCGGGTCACGTCACAGACGCGCTTACGCGCTGAGGGCCTTTGGTCCAATAGAATCGCGTATGCGTGCTGACGCGCTTACGCGCTAAGGGCCTTTCCTTGATTTTCACGCTGACGTGCAGGATTTTCACGTGCCAAATCACTCCGTATCAAGCTGGCCAGGCGTAAGCACACGGAAGACCCCGCTCCTGCCCAGAAGGCCGAACTACTGCCCCCCAGAGCCCCGAGCACGCTCCCACCTACCATCTGCTGCTGCCTGACTGCCTGCTGCCCACGTGCACTGCCATTTGCTGCCTGCACATCAGCCAGGGGTGCTGTTGCTGTGACCACCCCTGCTGGTACCGAAGACTCCCGACTGGAATTCCATCGCTCCACAGCCCAGCCCCAGGACCCAGTTGCCCACCCACTCCTGCCTCTGGGGTTGTCATGTCGGGGCAAACACCATCTGTGACCACTGACAACCCCCGGCCAGAGAAGCAGAGGGGCACCAGCTTCAGTGCCACCGAAGTTGGTGTCCTGGTGGAGCAAGTCCTGGGGCAGTATGATGCCCTCTTCGGAAGTTCCCGCGCCGACAAGGAAGGACGGACTCGGATCTGGACTGACATCGTGACTGCCATCAACGCGGAGGGGGTGGCAGTCCGGGACTTACAACATGTCAGGAAGCGCTGGGAGGACTTCAGGTCCAGGACCCTGAACAAGGCCCGGCGCCTCTTGAAGGCAGCGGATGCCAAGGGGCGCCGGGGCCACTTGTCGGAAGAACAGATGGGGGTCCTGGAACGCATATCCCCAGCGCTCCACGTCCAGGTCCTGGAGAAGCAGACCCGTCTGGAGTCGAGCGGTGAGTGTACATGCATCCTGATTGTGAGCAGTGCGTGTGGTGATTATTCGGTATTGTGCAGGTTGCACATCTGTTTGTATGGGGTCGAGTATGGGTGGGGGTGTACATGGCCGTGGGGCTGACACATGCGAGGGCTGTAATGTGTGAGACATGGATGGTGCTTGTGTGTGTGGGCTTGCATGGCAAATGCAGTTGTGCGTGCACACATGTTTGTATGTATGTGTATGTAAGTAGACATGTCCGTGATGTCACGCATGTATGTTGTATTGGGCTGCATGTATGAGCACTGTGTACATGTGCATGTGTGTGTATTTGACAAGGGTGCAACAGTGATGCAACATGGATGCATGTGACTGCGGTATGTGTAAGCCTGATTGGCAGATGTGACATGGATGCCCGTCTGAACAGTGCGACACTTGGCCGAGGTGTACACATGCATGCAAGTGTGGTGGTGTGTGTACATGTGTGGTGCACTTCCTGTGTTGCATGTGATGTCTGGGTCAACTTTGGCTGCTCATGCTGTTGTATGTGTATGGATGGTGGTGGCAGTTGCGATATGGCTGTGGTATGGCTCATGTGTGCGAGTTGCAATGACATGTGTGTTGGGGATTGTGATGACATGTCTGAGGTTTGCCAATGCCACTCATGTGCAACTGTCATGTGTGTATGTGTCCATTGTACAGTGCCCTGATGCCTGTGTTTTGTTTCTCCCTGTCTGCAGCGTCAACTGATGAAGAGGGCGGAGAAGGTGCTGTGGAGCACAGCGGCGGGGATCCGACCGCCAGCCGGAGACGCAAGGCCCGGCTCCCCTCCCGTGTTGTCATCTCGTCGGGGAGTGAGGAGTCTGGTGCCGCGTCCCAGGCCGCAGCTGCCGGGGGGAGGTCCAAGAGGCGGAGGTTGGAGTTGGACTCCTCGGCAGCAGAAGGGGCAGCTGGGACCCCACAGGGCCCAACAGGGGAAGATGGCACGGAGTCATCCAGGTTGGTGGGGGGTCTGGAGGAGGAGGCCGTGCAAGCACCAGAGACGGGGTCTGGAGGTGGGGATCCCACTGGTGCTAGTGGTGCAGTCCAGGACCAGGGACAGGAGGCAGCACAGGCCGCCGCGGAGGTGCCTGTGTGCAATCCTGTCCCCGATCCTGTCCCTGCATCATCTTGCACCAGCAGGGATGCCTACGTCCAGACCCGTTTCCAGGCAGGGGATGAGCTGACGTCAACTGGCCTTCCTCTGCCTGCGGACGTGGCTATCCAGGTCCGGGTTGAGCCTGTCCTGGCTGGTGTGGCGTTGCGTCAACGGGCCATGCGAGGTGACCTGCAGTCTTTTCATGGAGAGACTGCACGTCATCTCGAATGGCTCGTTGACCACGTCAGCCTGCTGGGACAGGTCACCCAGGCCGGATTCCTCCGTCTGAAGGGGCTTGCTCCGACCCCCTCCTCAACTGGACCCCCTACGCGCCAGTCGTCCTCTGTGCCATCTTCCCACCCATCAGTCACCTGGGTGCCCTGTGGAGCTACCTCTGACGGTGCGGCCAGGCTGGTGGAGGAGGCATCCCTGCCACAGTCGGGAGTCGGTGGCCCAGCAGGGGTGGCCACATCAACAAGTGCACCCCAGCCAGCGGAGGATGTGCAGGCAGCAGGAGGCAGTGCACGGGCAGAGGCAGAGCAGCAGCAGCAGCAACATGGTGGGAGCCATGAAGGCTCAGGGCTTTCGACATCGGAGGGGCAGGCATCGGCCGGAGGGCAGGGGGACCCAGGACAGAGAGTGTCTTCCGTGTGGCAGCGGTTGGGCCACGCCATAGGTGCGGAGCGGCGGCGGGCGGAAGAGGCGCGGCTCACAATGGTCAGGGCGGAGAACTCCATGCGGAGGGCCCTGAGGCGGGCCGAGTGCCTCGAGGCAATCCGCAGGGGGTTGGAGGAGGACACAGCGTCGTCCCTGCGGACCCTTGGGGCCATGGAACTGGACCGCCTCCGGGACAACGAACAGGAGTTCGATGATGCCCTGGCCCGGGACACCACAGAGTGAGCCGCTGGACTTGCCCGCCGCCTTTGTATATAGTTCTTTAGTTTTAGGTTTCCTTTCTTTCGTATTATGATTTGGAGTCGACGGACACTGCTCCACTTTTTGTATATAGTTGATTTTTAGGTAAATTTTTTAGTAGGTTTCCTTTGTTCAGTTGGGCTCATGGACCCTTGTTATTTTTGTACATAGTTCTTTATTGCATGGAGATTTTTTTACATTTGACTTTGGACAAAAATTTTTTCTATTTGGATTTCAAGTTTCATTTTTTCATACGGACATGCAGCTTACTTTTTTCTCATTCACATTGTAGTTAGGTTTCTTTCTTTAGCATTCTTATTTTTTTTCAATACAATTTTGTTTGCATACTTCACTGTGTGGTATCATCCCATTGGTTTCATGCATGTCATGTTGTGTGTTTTCCCATTCAATTGCAACCATTGTGTGTGACGGACATGGCTTCATTAGCTTCATGAACATTGGGGGTGTAACATGTGATTTCCATTTCCATGTGGGTGAATGAATTACTTGGTAGGGCTTTTTGGCTGTGGAGGCTGACCATTACGCACATGATTGGGGATTGTGAGGACCTGGTGGGGGCTGCCCATGGTGGCAGGGCGGTGGGGGGTGGTGGGAGACATGATTGGGGGCCTGGTGGAGGATGCCCCTGGATGCTGGGTGGTGGGGGTGGTGGGAGACATGAGTGGGGGCCTGGTGGAGGGTGCCCATGCACTGCTGGGGGGTGGGGGTGCAGGGGGACATGGGTGGGGGCCTGGTGGAGGGTGACCCTGGATGCTGGGGGGTGGGGGTGGTGGGAGACATGAGTGGGGGCCTGGTGGAGGGTGCCCCTGGTGGCTGGGGGGTGGGGGTGGTGGGAGACATGAGTGGGGGCCTGGTGAAGGGTGCCCCTGCACTGCTGGGGGGTGGGGGTGCAGGGGACATGAGTGGGGGCCTGGTGGAGGGTGCCCCTGGTGGCTGGGGGGTGGGGGTGGTGGGAGACATGAGTGGGGGCCTGGTTGAGGGTGCCCCTGCACTGCTGGGGGGTGGGGGTGCAGGGGGACATGAGTGGGGGCCTGGTGGAGGGTGACCCTGGATGCTGGGGGGTGGGGGTGGTGGGAGACATGAGTGGGGGCCTGGTGGAGGGTGCCCCTGGTGGCTGGGGGGTGGGGGTGGTGGGAGACATGAGTGGGGGCCTGGTGGAGGGTGCCCCTGCACTGCTGGGGGGTGGGGGTGCAGGGGGACATGAGTGGGGGCCTGGTGGAGGGTGACCCTGGATGCTGGGGGGTGGGGGTGGTGGGAGACATGATTGGGGGCCTGGTGGAGGGTGCCCCTGCACTGCTTGGGGGTGGGGTGGTGGGAGACATGTGTGGGGGCCTGGTGGAGGGTGCCCCTGCACTGCTTGGGGGTGGGGTGGTGGGAGACATGAGTGGGGGTCTGGTGGAGGATGCCCCTGGTGGCTGGGGGGTGGGGGTGGTGGGAGGAATGAGTGGGGGTCTGGTGGAGGGTGCCCCTGGTGGCTGGGGGGTGGGGGTGGTGGGAGACATGAGTGGGGGCCTGGTGGAGGGTGCCCCTGGTGGCTGGGGGGTGGGGGTGGTGGGAGACATGAGTGGGGGCCTGGTGGAGGGTGCCCATGCACTGTTGGGGGTTGGTGGTGCAGGGGGACATGGGTGGGGGCCTGGTAGAGGCTGCCCCTGGTGGCTGGGGGGTGGGGGTGGTGGGAGACATGAGTGGGGGCCTGGTGGAGGGTGCCCCTGCACTGCTTGGGGGTGGGGTGGTGGGAGACATGTGTGGGGGCCTGGTGGAGGGTGCCCCTGCACTGCTTGGGGGTGGTGTGGTGGGAGACATGAGTGGGGGCCTGGTGGAGGGTGCCCCTGCACTGCTGGGGGGTGGGGGTGGTGGGAGACATGAGTGGGGGCCTGGTGGAGGGTGCCCCTGGTGGCTGGGGGGTGGGGGTGGTGGGAGACATGAGTGGGGGCCTGGTGGAGGCTGCCCCTGCACTGCTGGGGGGTGGGGGTGGTGGGAGACATGCATTGTTGATCAGTAGTGCAAGGTGACATGTGGGTTGGCTGGGGGGCATGCCCATGGTGGATGGGCTGCCTGCGGGACATGAGCAGGGGTGCAGGGTAGTCCCCCGTGGTGTGGGCTGCCTGCAGGGGCCGTGGAGGTTGTGGAGCATACACCTGGGAGGACCCACACGGCCAATTCACGTGCAGTACTCCCCAGAACCCCTGAAATACACATACCCTGCAGAAATCGCATGTGGAACTTCCCGCGCACCCCTGGAATACACATACCCTGCTGAAATCGCGTGTGGAACTTCCCGCGCACCCCTGAAATACACATACCTTGCTCGCACTGGGCCAATCGCGTGTCGAACTTCCCGCGCACCCCTGGAATACACGTACCCTGCTTGCACGGGGCCAATCACGTGAGAGATTTCACGCGAACCCCTGAAATACACGTAGCCCGCTCCCCCGGCCCGATCGCGTGAGAAAGTTCACGCGAACCCCTGTAATACACGTAGCCCGCTCCCCCAGGCCCGATCGCGTGAGAAACTTCACGCGAACCCCTGAAATACACGTAGCCCGCTCCCCCAGGCCCGATCGCGTGAGAAACTTCACGCGAACCCCTGAAATACACGTAGCCCGCTCCCCCAGGCCCGATCGCGTGAGAAAGTTCACGCGAACCCCTGTAATACACGTAGCCCGCTCCCCCAGGCCCGATCGCGTGAGAAACTTCACGCGAACCCCTGAAATACACGTATCCTGCTCCCCCAGGCCCGATCGCGTGAGAAACTTCACGTGAACCCCTGAAATACACGTAGCCCGCTCCCCCAGGCCCGATCGCGTGAGAAAGTTCACGCGAACCCCTGTAATACACGTAGCCCGCTCCCCCAGGCCCGATCGCGTGTGGAACTTCCCGCGCACCCCTGAAATACACATACCTTGCTCGCACTGGGCCAATCGCGTGTGGAACTTCCCGCGCACCCCTGAAATACACGTTCCCCGCTTGGCGTTTGCTGTTTGCCTGCCCGGTGAACTGGTCCAGGGTTAGCGCAGCCCTTTGCGATGATTTAGCGATTTTGATGGCTTTTCCTTGCGCGAGGGCGTTCTTGGGGGCGTAACTGGCGCTGCTGCAGGGTCGCTGCGATTCTCTGCGCCACGGCTGGTTTGGGAGCCTAAAATCCATGAATACGCTGTGCGCGGAAATCGGTTTTAGCGCACGTGCCTGGCGCAGTCAATCGCACGCGGACACTCTGCGCCAGCCGCTTGCGACACTTTTCTGCGAAATTCTATGAATTACCCTCATAGTTCACTCAGGGTCACATGTAAGGGATCCTGATCTCTCCAGATATCTAACCCTGTTGCAGAGATCTGTCGTGTAATTGCCTGCAACCACACATTCTGATTCTGCTCAGTCCATTCACTTCTCACAAATAACTTATGTAAAAGGTGTTCTCTAGCTATCTTAATGTCTACCAATGTCGCCATTCTGGAAATATTGATTTCCTTCCTGACTTTACAGAAGATTTTTATTTTATTTTTGCAAAACAGACCGTTTCGTTAGAACGTTCCCTTTTGAGGGGTGCTTTTACAGTGCAACACAGCATGGTAGCCCAACATAATGTATGTATCCTATTAGTTAGCACACTGTATTAAGCTGCACAAGTGGTAGACCTAATCCAGAAATCCATACAAGAGCCCCCAATCTGTAAGTGGTTTCAACCCAACACTCCACCTAAGTCAATGGGCCTCATTACGACCCAGGCGGAGGACCATGGTGCTATTAGCACCATGGTCCATGCCGGTGTCCGCCATGGCGGAATGGGGAATTACCACCCCATTCCGAGGTTGGTGGGGCGGTAATTCCCCATGCCGCCATGGCCCTTCCCCATTCCCATTTTTGCCCCATAGGGCTCAATGGGAATGGGGAAGGTGCTAATAACGGTACCGCAAATCGCGTTACCGTTATTAGCACCAAAGTCCCTTTGCGGGTCCCTACTTTAACGGCTGGAAAAACCAGCCGTTAAGGTCGGGTCCCGCAAAGGGACCTCGTAATCAGGCGTGTAACGCTCACCTGATTCCCACAGAGGCGCCGATCTGTTAAGACTGCTATGACCTCTTCTAAGGTGATGCGCAGGACTCGGAAGACGGACTGGACCGGACCCCTAAACCTCGCCTGTCTGGCCCGTAGAAGAATCCTTCTGTAGATGGAAAAGGGGATTAACTGTCTGCTGGATAATGTGTCAGATTCCCCCCTTCCCCCTCTCACACTCCTCGAACCCCCTCCGCGATTCCCCGTAGAGTCTCACCTTAGAGTCTGAAAGGACGAGCTCTCCATCCTGCTTCCGATGCAGGGGCGCGTTGATTTCCAGTTACTTCACTGGATCTCGGGTTTGGTGAGTATTCAACTCTGCTTGACTTTTCCGATATGAGGCCGTAAGTATTCAGTTGCAAAAGTTCAAGCCTTAATTGTCCGTTGTCCTTTTCTCTATTTCAGATGTAGGATGAAGAATCAGCGTAGAGGAACGGATTCGCCGAAGGTAACTCTGGTGAGTCTTTTTGATGGATGGTTCCCTTAGTGATCTTGCTTTCTCCCACTAATACGTGTGTCTTTTTCCCCTTAGGGGCCGGGGTACGGAAGTGCCAAAGAAGCGGCGCCGACCCGAGGTGAGGAAAGATTGTCCCAACAATAATCAGGTAAGTCTTAAGGTGGAAGAATCAGGCCTTCCTCAATCTGTTCCTTCGCTCACCTTTGTTTTGTCTCTTTTTCTCCTTAGGCGCTGAAAGGGGATGGATGGTGCCAATGGTGGCTGAAGAGCCCGAGGGCGCCTCGTGAAGGTGAGTGGAACGCGGCGCTGCAGCAAGCGATGCGATGCGCTTCTAAAAATAATGTCTTTTCGCAGGATCGTCGGAGTGATGGTTCCGGACTCCGGATGGAGGTAGGTAAAGTTCAATTATTCACCTTTCTCTCCTTTCCTTCCTTTTCAGGTGTTCCAGGTTGCAGGCGGGCGTGGCTGGAGCCAGGATGCAGGAGCAGACACGATGAGCGTCCAGCTGCTAGATGCAGAACAACGCGAAGCGTGAGCTGCTGTCTGGGCGTGGTTTAAATAGCCCCCAAAGTAGTTCCAGGTAAGTATTCTTCCTCAGCCACGCCCGAGTGGTAAAATAGTCCCATAGGTAAAATAGTCCCTTTCAGACCTCAAGGAGGTCTGGATCCGGCAGCATGGTCTGCATCAGGTAAGTGCATCCAAGCACTCCCATAATGAGCCTGGCGCCTATGGTGCCAGGACTGATGCCTTCTATGAGCCTGGCATCAAAAGCGCCAGGACAATGTCCAAAGAGCCCCTATAAGGGGTTGCTGGGTCCATCCTTGGGGACATGATGTCTGCTTTCGGGGACGCTGGCCCTGAACTGGCTTCCCGGGAGTAGGCATCATGACAGCACTCTCCCCAAGGCCCCTCCCAAGATCGTTCCCTCCGGGGGTTTTGGTTTGTTTGGGAAGATCCGGTGGAATTTCTTAATTAATCGAGGTACATGTACATGGTCACTGGGTTCCCACGACCTCTCCTGAGGCCCGTATCCCTTCCAATCGATTAGATAGAAAAGTTTTGACCTTAACATCTTTGAATCTAAAATGTTCTTCACCTCGAATTCAGGTTCTCCATCTATTTGAATGGGTTCTGGAGGCTTGATTAGTCTGGTTCCAGGTTGCACTGGTTTCAAAAGTGACACATGAAAACAGGGTGAATTCGCATGTTAGCTGGTAAATCAAGTTTAACGGCCGCTGGATTGATTATGGCCGTAATGGAGTAAGGCCCCAGATATTTTGGATTAAAAGTTCGAGGTCCATTGACCGATAAGTGCCTGGTAGCCAGCCATACTTGGTCCCCAATCTGGTACTGAGGTGCTTCACTCCGATGCAGGTCAGAATTCTTCTTGTATTTACTCTTGGCTTGCTGTAAATGTGTAGTTGCTTCTTTGAAGGCTTGGGTAATTGTAGAATGCAGATGGTCCACTGCGGGCATTCCGAGGCCTTGAGGCGAGTCGAGGTCTGAGGTTCGAGGGTGATGCCCATATAAAGTATAAAAAGGACTTTGCCCAGTTCCAGAGTGTACCGAATTATTATATGCATATTCGGCTATCCAAAGAATGTCTTTCCAGTTACTTTCAGATTGCTGCAACATACACCGTAAATATTGCTCAAGGGTCTGATTCGTCCTCTCTGTTTGACCATCGGTCTGAGGGTGGTGACTAGTCGATAATCTTACATCGATTTGTGCCAATTGACAACATCTACGCCAAAAGTGGGAAATGAATTGGCTTCCCCGGTCTGAGATTAGTACAGACGGGAATCCATGTAAACGAACAATATTTTCAAGGAATTCTTTGGCTAGAACTGAAGCTGAAGGTAAACCTTTCAATGGAATGAAGTGGGCCATTTTGGAAAATAAATCCACAATAACAAGAATAGTGTTATATCCTGAACAAGGAGGTAAGTCCGTAATAAAATCCAATGACAGGGTGTGCCAAGGTGCTGGCGGAATGTCTAAAGGTTGAAGGAGACCGGCTGGTCTTTTCTTTTGGCCTTTATTTTGGGCGCAAACACCACAGGACATCACAAATGATTTAACATCTTTTCGCCAAGAAGGCCACCAGACTTGTCGTTTCACCTTTTCTTCCATCTTGGCAATACCGGGGTGCCCCTCTATTAGTGTATCATAATAACGAGAAATAACAAGCTCTTGTAATTCCTTGTGTGGCAGAAATAAGCGCCCTTGGAAATAAGGTAAATCATTATTTATAGTAAAGTCAGATCCCTTTTGTACCCAATCCTGTAAGTCTGTAGGGTCCAGGAGTTGTTTAACTCTAGCTTGAATGTCTTCAAGCGTTTGTAAAGAAGTCATACCCAAAATTCTCTGTTCGGGAATTATCGGTACAGGTTCTGAGTTAGTATCAGTTTCTCCCATTCCTATTCGGGATAGAGCGTCCGCTTTGCCATTCTTACAGCCAGGACGGTAGGTGATTACAAAATCGAATTACGCAAAAAACAAAGCCCAACGGAGCTGTCGAGATGACTGAGCCTTGGCGGTCTTTAAATACTGTAAGTTCCGGTGGTCGGTGATCACTGTGATGGTATGTCTAGCGCCAAGTAGATAATGCCGCCAGGCTTTAAAGGTGGATTTAACGGCTAACAGTTCTTTGTCAGTGATTGTGTAGTTAACCTCGGGTGCCGAGAATTTTCTGGACCAAAATGCAACGGGATGCAGTTGGTTAGTTTCGGGATCTCTTTGAGACAGAACAGCTCCCATGGCTAGGCTGGATGCGTCAGTTTCGACGACATAAGGGAGATCTGGGCGCGGGTGCTTCAATACAGGTGCAGAGGTAAATTTAGCTTTTAGTTCCTGAAAGGCCTGCTCGGCTTCTTCAGACCATTCGAAACGTTTATTTTTCCTTAAGAGCGCAGTGATGGGTTGAACAACACGAGAAAATTCCGGGATAAACCTGCAATAAAAATTGGCAAAGCCAAGCATGCTTTGAACACCTTTCACGGAGCCTAGCGATGGCCATTTGAGGATAGCATCCACTTTTCGTGAGTCCATGCGGACTCCTTTAAGTGTCAGGATGAAACCAAGAAACTCGACTTCCGAGGCATGGAAAACACATTTTTCAAGTTTAGCAAATAGTTTGTGTTGGCGCAATTTCTCGAGAACTGCCCTGACATGTTTTCTATGATCAGATTCCGAAGAGGAGTACACAAGAATGTCATCGATATATACGACAACACAAACGTCGATGAGTTCCCGAAAGACATCGTTCATGAAGTATTGGAAGGCAGCCGGTGCATTGCACAATCCGAAAGGCATCACCTCGTACTCGAATAGCCCATATTTGGTGCGGAAGGCAGTTTTCCATTCATCGCCTTCCTTTATTCGCACCAGATGGTAGGCCCCCCGGAGATCTAACTTGGTGTATATGCAGGCATCCTTCACCTGGTCAAGGAGTTCAGGGATCAGAGGCAAAGGGTATCGGTTTTTAACAGTTATCTGGTTCAATGCGCGGTAGTCAATACAAGTTCTGAGTTCACCTTGTTTTTTAGGCACAAAGAAAAAAGCCGAGGATGCAGGAGACTTAGACGGGCGAATAAAACCATTGGCTGGGTACTGATCTAGATATTGTCGTAAATGAAGATTCTCGGGTTCGGTAAGAGCATAGATCCTGCTGCAAGGGGGTTGTGCACCGGGTAATAGATCGATCTGGCAATAGTACGACCTGTGAGGCGGTAGAGTGTTGGCCTGTTCCTTTTGGAAGACGTCTTGAAATTCTTGGTATTCTGACGGTATTTGCAAAATGACAGGGGTTACTGTAGCTAGGCCAATATTTGGATTTCTTGGATAACAGGTTTGTGCACAATCTGGAAAGGTTATCCTCTTTGCTTGCGAGTCAATTCGAGGATTATGTGCTTCCAAACATAGGGATTCCTAGAATTACTTGAAATTGCGGAGCCTTGATTACATCAAACACAATTGCCTTCCGATGTCTGTCTTGACCCAACAATGTCACTTCAGTAGTGGAGTGTGTTACCGGCCCAGAGGCGATTTCGGTTCCATCCACTGTGGTGATGACATCCTTACTGGTTTTAGGGCAAAGAGGGAGGTTGATCCTGGAAGCCAATTTACGATCCACATAGTTTCCTATAGCCCCACTATCGATTTATGCCTTAATGGCATGTAACCGCCCAGGCTGCTTCGGATTTACGAAGACCATTGGCATGATGAATATGCGAGGTCAGAGAGTTCGTTTTTAAGCTCGGCAAGCGGACCCCTACGCTTGTCGGGCGTGGTTGTTTCCCGACTCAGATTCCATCAGGTTCTTATCAGCGACTCATACCGCCTTCTTAGACGGTTTTATAGGGCAATCTCGTAAAAAGTGTCCAGAAGCCCCACAATAAAGGCATAATTGCATTTGCCGTCTTCGTTCACGCTTTTTTTGAGTTAAAGGTCCTTTAACCCCTCCAATTTGCATAGGTTCAGTAACATCGGCACCCTTGGGGTTAACATGGGTTTTGACCAAAACCCGGGTCTCAAACTTGGACCGATCTGCCTTTCTGTTTTGAAGCCTGTGAGCTAATTGGACCACCATTCTATATATTCAGAGCAGTCTTGGGGTGGATTTACGACCTGGGCCAGGACATCCTTAAGTTCTCCACGTAGACCTCGATGGAATAACGTGATTCTTTTATCCTCCGGCCATCCGGTCTCCACAATTAACCTATTGAAGGTTGCGATATAGGCTAAGAGGTCCTGGTTACCCTGTCGTAGGGATAGAAGCTCGTTGTCCAGGGCCTGTCCCTGAGAATGCCGCGCAAACAGTCTTTCCATGCTTGTCTGGAAGGTTTAAAGTTCCAAAGAATTGGGTCATCTTGATAACCAGTGGAATTGACCAATCCGCAGCACAGCCGCTGAGATATGATAGTACAAAAGCGACCTTGGTTTGGTCGTTAGGGAAGGCCCCAGGTCTGCAGAGGAAGTGCAATCGGCATTGATTCATGAATACGGCAAACATTTTGAGGTCCCCGGCAAAACGTTCCGGTGGGGCCAGTGGCATATTTCCAGGTAGATTAATTTGCACGGGGTTATTAGAAACCACTGGGGCGGAATTACCCCCAGAACCTGGTAAAGGAGTTTGAAGAGCCTGACCTTGTAATAGCTGTCTGGCAAGATCATCAGTTCGTTCTTTAGATACAATTAACTCTCTCCTGAGGGCATTCGTCTCCTGGCGAGCGGAATGAACTTCAGCCCGTAATTCCCCCAATGGCTGGGCCAGCTGGTCTGTCTCGGAAGTCTCCATAGCGCCCGGGTGGGAAATTGTAGGTAGGCTTCGCGTTCTGTAACGCTCACCTGATTCCCACGAAGGCGCCGATCTGTTCTGGACTGCTATGACCTCTTCTAAGGTGATGCGCAGGACTCGGAAGACGGACTGGACCGGACCCCTAAACCTCACCTGTCTGGCCCGTAGAAGAATCCTTCTGTAGATGGAAAAGGGGATTAACTGTCTGCTGGATAATGTGTCGGATTCCCCCCCTTGCCCCTCTCACACTCCTCGAACCCCCTCCGCGATACCCCGTAGAGTCTCACCTAAGAGTCTGAAAGGACGAGCTCTCCATCCTGCTTCCGATGCAGGGGCGCGTTGATTTCCAGTTACTTCACTGGATCTCGGGTTTGGGGAGTATTCAACTCCGCTTGACTTTTCCGATATGAGGCCGTAAGAATTCAGTTGCAAAAGTTCAAGCCTTAATTGTCCGTTGTCCTTTTCTCTATTTCAGATGTTGGATGAAGAATCAGCGTAGAGGAATGGATTCGCCGAAGGTAACTCTGGTGAGTCTTTTTGATGGATGGTTCCCTTAGTGATGTTGCTTTCTCCCACTAATGCATGTGTCTTTTTCCCCTTAGGGGCTGGGGTACGGAAGTGCCAAAGAAGCGGCGCCGACCCGAGGTGAGGAAAGATTGTCCCAACAATAATCAGGTAAGTCTTAAGGTGGAAGAATCAGACCTTCCTCAATCTGTTCCTTCGCTCACCTTTGTTTTGTCTCTTTTTCTCCTTAGGCGCTGAAAGGCGACGGATGGTGCCAATGGTGGCTGAAGCGCCCGAGGGCGCCTCGTGAAGGTGAGTGGAACGCGGCACTGCAGCGAGCGATGCGATGCGCTTCTAAAAATAATGTCTTTTCTCAGGATCGTCGGAGTGATGGTTCCGGACTCTGGATGGAGGTAGGTAAAGTTCAATTATTCACCTTTCTCTCCTTTCCTTCCTTTTCAGGTGTTCCAGGTTGCAGGCGGGCGTGGCTGGAGCCAGGATGCAGGAGCAGACACGGTGAGCGTCCAGCTGCTAGAGGCAGAACAACGCTAAGCGTGAGCTGCTGTCTGGGCGTTGTTTAAATAGCCCCCAAAGTAGTTCCAGGTAAGTATTCTTCCTCAGCCACGCCCGAGTGGTAAAATAGTCCCATAGGTAAAATAGTCCCTTTCAGACTTCAAGGAGGTCTGGATCCGGCAGCATGGTCTGCATCAGGTAAGTCCATCCAAGCACTCCCATAATGAGCCTGGCGCCTATGGTGCCACGACTGATGCCTTCTATGAGCCTGGCGCCAATGTCCAAAGAGCCCCTATAAGGGGTTGCTGGGTCCCTCCCTGGGGACATGATGTCTGCTTTCGGGGACGCTGGCCCTGAACTGGCTTCCCGGGAGTAGGCATCATGACAGGCGTTAAGGGTTTAACGGCGCCGTTAGACCCCTAACACCAGGGTCGTAATGAGGCCCAAGGGATGCCCAATGGAAACCCTTATTAATATATGTTTATGTCAAATGTTCCCCCGCCTCACTGAGCCAAGAAGTAGGTTTGTTTTGCAAATTAAAAGATTTATTTGAAGAATTGAACAATATATATCACACTTTTATATATATTCAATAAAATAACTTTGTGAAAGGGACGTTATGGTTAAGTTGCACTACTAAAAACCTATGCAATTCACAAAAAAAACTTTGTTAAAGGAACGTTATGGTTCCAAGTAAAACCGCAAAACCTCTGAAATTCGCCAGTTATGGTCAGCTAAGCAACCATAACTTGCGCCACCAGCGTGCCCTGCTAAAACTAACACCCAGGATAGCAAAGATGACATCACAAATGTCATTGATGACATCACTGATGAGATCACATTTCTGGCTCACTTATTTTGGGTCAGTGAAAAATGTAGGCCAGGTGGTTTTATTCAGTGACAATCAGACTATAAAAACTCAAAAGGTGCTGTATATCAAAACGTTAACCTTGTAGTATGTTCTTAAAGTACTTTCCTTAGGGTTTGGTCGCAGCTCATGGTACACATGCATGGGGCAATAGCATAGGTATTTAGTAGTGCAAATTAACCATAACGTCCCTTTAACAAAGTTTTTTTTTCATTGAATTTCACAGGTTTTTATTAGGGCAACTTAACCATAACGTCCCTTTAACAAAGTTTTTTTTACTGAAGTTCACAGGTTTTTCGTAGTGCAACTTAACCATAACGTCCTCTTAAACGGATGAAGACCATTAGCACTCTAGGTTCCCAAAGCGGGAACCCGGGGTGCTAAAAAAAATGTTTTCTTCCCAAACCGGTATGCCTGTAGGAAGGAAAATCTTTTACCAAGATGGCCAACATGGAAAGGGAAAGCGGGGTTTCATACAGGGCCCCTCTTCACTTCACAACACGTGTGCATGGTCTTCGCAGCTACGTGTTTTCTACAGCACGTGTGCGTGTTCATATGAGGCGCGTGTGAGCTTGGATTTATCTCATTTCTGCGTGTGTTTCTTCAAAGCGTGTGCATGTTTGCATAAGGCGCGTGTGAGCTCGGAAACGCGTGTGCGTGGTCTTTGCAGCTACATGTTTTCTACAACAGGTGTGCATGCTCTTCGCAGCTACATGTTATCCACAGCGCGTGTGAGCGATCTTCACAGCTATGTGTTTTCTACAGCGCTTTGCATGTTCAGATGAGGCGCGTATGAGGTTGGAAACGCATGTGCGTGGCTTTGAAGCTACGTGTTATCTCCAGCACGTGTGTGTGGTCTTCGCAGCTACGTGTTATCTACAGCGCGTGTGCATGGTCTTCGCAGCTACGTGTTATCTGCAGCGCATGTGCGTGGTGTTCGCAGCTAAGTGTTTTGTACAATGCGTGTGCGTGGTCTTCGCAGATATGTTTTTCTGCAATGCGTGTGCGTGGTCTTTGCAGCTACGTGTTATCTACAGCACGTGTGTACAGTCTTCGCAGATACGTGTTTTCTACAGCGCGTGTGCGCGGTTTTCCCTGCTACGTGTTTTCCATTAAGTCCTGTGCTCGTACATCAATTCTGCGTGTTTTCTTCAACGCGTGCCCGTACCTGTTTTGTATAGCGCGTGTCTGTGTTCAGATGAGGCGCGCGTGCGAGTTTGAGAAATAAAGTGTTTGCGTGTTTAGAGTGGCGCGGTATATGTCAAGAGCGGGTGAAGTAGTTGTGCACGTGCGCTTTACTGCATGAGCGTGGTGTTTCCTTCGTGTTTCCTTCGTGTTCGGATGTTTTTTAGGTCACACGTTTTTTTGCTTCTGGCAGCCATATTCCATCCCATCCTCATCATCCCTCACCTCCCCAAACATTATTTGATAAGTTTGCCAAGTGTAATGTGTTTTTGTTATGTTTGCCGCGATGTCCGTGGACACTTGCCGAGAATCCAAGATGACGTACATCTCTAAAAATCTGATGCACTTCACGCTGCACCCCAGCCAATCGGAGAGCACGTCACATGCCCGCGGACATCACGCAAACCGCTTGGCCACTACGTGTCCTGTCCGTGGAGCAAACAGGGAAGTGTGTTCGCGGAGCGGACAGAGATATCACAAATTTTTGTGCCTTACGTTTTGGTCATTTAAAAAAAAGTATTGGACGGATTTTCACCAAATTTACAAAAGCACTCTTTCGGGACCAAGCCGCTGCTCCTGTGGCAAATTTGGTCAAAATCCGTCCAGCGGTTTGGGCTGTAGGCGTGAGCAAAGTCTTTTCCCATTATGTCCATGGGAAAAACAGAAGTTTTGGACCCCCCCCCATAACTTTGCCCCCCCTGGACCAAACCTCACCAAACTTTGCAAAATTCAGAGTGGCCCATATACTTTTTTTGCAAAGTTTGGTGAGGATTCGTCCAGGGGGAGCGATGTTATAAGCCGCCCGAAAAGTGCTCTTCCTATGGAAAGAATTGAACAATATATATCAAACTTTTATATGTATGAATAATATCTGAATATCACACTTATGAATATTTATGCAATGATCAGCAATGGGTAACATTGCAATTTCAACAATGGGGGTCATTACGAGGTTGGAGGTAAGGAATTACCGGCACCGGTAAGGGTGCCGATGCCAGTAATCCCTTACCTCCGTATTCCTAGGTCCCTATGCTGGTTCTTCTTTACCTCCTGCTTTTAGGAGGAGTAAAGTACGGGACCCGCAAAGGTACTTCGGAGGTAATTACGGTACCGTAATTTACGGTGCCGTAATTACCTCCTTCCCCATTCCCATTGAGCCCTATGGGGCAGAAATGGGAATGGGGAAGGGCAAAAGGTGAATGGGGAATTACCGGTCCCTAAAACCCTGGAATGGACCGGTAATTACTCCATTCACCATGCCGGATTTGGGACGGTTTCGGAGGCAACCATAGAGCTAATTACTCCATGGTTAGCTCCAAACCCGGAATGAGGCCCAATCTCTTTAATCAATTAGGAGTAGGAATAGGAAGAATAATGTAGCAGAGAATACTTTGTATGGGTTCAAGGAATTGCAATGATAGGAAAAAATGCAACACAGAAATAAAACTTGAAATGACTTCAATCAAAGACAAGGTGATCACTCTTTCCCCCTGTTATTACTCACTCCCCCAATATGCAATATGAAGAGATGGAATGAGGGCACACAGGTATCAGGAATAACAATCAACAATTACAGTTTCAATCCCGATTCCCCCCAGCAGGCAGAGAGAAACAGGGCTGATTTTAAACAGGTCAAATGCTTTTGAATGTAATATGAAGTGATGGGAAAAATGCTAAAATGACTTTATTTTGCTAAATGGGATTCAGAACTAGTGAGAATTGCTTTGGATTGGTTCAGGTCAACACTAGCAATGATTGTAGAAGGATTAGCAGATGGAAAACGAAATTCAGAAGTTGAAAGCAAGAAATAGCTGTTTTTACATGTGGTGAAATTGAGCCAAATGCGAAATCACGAAAAACTTTTCAGCGCGATTATAGCAAAATTATAAGGATGCTTACTTCATTTGAAAGCTGAGGATGTTAGCTTCAAAATTACATTTATATTCTGTTCCTAGTACGTACGGTTCAGCATTTACAGAGGTTTTAGTAAAGGTCGATTTTTCACAAAAAGAAGTCAAGATTTTACAAATGGGATTGCGCTGTTGAAGATTTACAAACAAGAATGGACTTATACTAAGGGGCTATGAAGATGCAAGATACCCAACAGCCAGCCACCAGAGCAGCGCCGCCTCCCCTCTGACTTTTGTCCGCCAGGCCACTTGACTTTCTTCAGAAAATATATTTAGCGCAAGTATGATTTATCACTACAGTTATCACAGGACTATATAATGAGAGAAGGATTCCGAATGGACAAAAGAGATTCTATAATGCAGTTATGGATATGTTGGAATGGGTTGGATTGGATTACTTAATACTAAGAGATTTGCTATGGACAGTTCTATGTTAAATACTCACTACTATGGCTTTGGAATGGAATGGACCCGTCAAAGATCTGGTCAAGGTTTGGATTGGACTTCGCTCGCCACCGGACAGGATTCAGGGCACCTGGACTCTGCTCTCAGCAAGGCACTCTGGTCTGCACAGCCTCTTGGACTGGATCTGACGGTTCTGGGTTACAGCTCTGCTGGACTGATCTGGATCTTGGGTTCTAGCAAGGGTTCTTGTTCAGAAGCAGCAAAAAGCTCGGCCAGGCTGTTAAATGGTGTAGGCCCCGTGGAAGTTTAGGGGTTAAAATCAGGTTGCTAGATTTTAAAGGCCTGCTGAAAAGGGTTCAGCTTTTTTGGCTTATGCCTCTGCTTCAGGGTTCTGGAATCTGGTTCTAGAGTCTGGATCTTCCTTCAAAGTGCTTCGCCAGTCGATCAGTGATGAGTGAATGTGTGTGTGTGTGGGTCCTCAACAGTCCCTATTTATCCATCTTCAAAGGGGTGGGGAGGCTGATTATACTATGCCCAACCTTCTAAGGATCTGATAGGTCAGAGAATTCCCCCTATCCTGATTTGAGAAAGGAACAGTGTGTCATGATGTGTCATCATGTGTCAGAGTGACACAGTGTTTAGGTCCAAAGAAAAATCCTACCCTTTTCTTCTGTTTCAGAAAATCTATTTTTCCTAAAAAAACATATTTACAATATCCCCAACTTGTTAATATTACATATACACATCACAGATTAATAAAGGCACGTCTCGGTTCAAGTCCCATCTTCATACGAGTTTTTGTTCGCAAATGACAATTTTTCACGCTTTTGGGCAGTTACTCAGTGTCAGTTCTGTACCAGTTTTTACACATGCATACGCATGCCATCTGGGCATATTCCTGTAATTTTTCATGTTCCTAACATAATCACAATAGCTACAATATGAACTTTTTCGTGGTTCAGTCTCTGAATGTTACACAGATTCCAGATTAGTTTTAAACTGTGAGCAAATATTTCATTTTAATAACCTATAAATCCCATATTTTTACCAGTTCAGTACAATTTGCTATAAGTCTTTTCCACAAACATACAGTTACTTCAGTTTCAAATCCACATTTTCAGTCTGGCCCGCCTCCAAGGCTTGGCTGAGCCAGAGAGTCACATGGGCTTGTCTTCCTAGGCAGTTGGTGTCAGTCACACCCGAATTAGCATTTTCTTTCAGTTCAAGGAACACATTGTCTCTTTCCTAGAGCAGCAGAGGAAGTCTCCTCCCCTTCTCATTAGCATTCCCATGAGATATTCTCTGCTTTTGGTGGGAATAAACAGGGTGGTGTGTTCTCAGTGGGGGAAAACCTATTTGAAGTTTTAGCTGAATCAGGTTACCTTATAGTCAATTGTAACATTGTTCCTTGTGAAAAATGACAGTTACAAATTTAAATAAGCAAACATATCTTCAATTCCAGTCTTTTTCAACATGAAAATCAATGTGTGGCACCCTATATTGTATTTGATGGAAGTCCCTTCTTTGGCATATTTAGCTTTTGAGACACAAGTTTCACCTGACAGATTTAGAGATCGCCAGCGTCTGACAGAGGCGAGTAACGGTATTGCACCCATTTTGACATATTTCTTTCTAGCAAGCTCTTTAAAGTGGATTTTGTTCTGATAAAATATACTTCTGCTGACATTATATTTATGTGTATTCTTGAAGTAGGATGATGTTCAACACCCAACAAGGAGGTTGGATCCTTTGGGTGGTTTGTGAGCCATGATTTTTGCAAATTTGACAACCAAGAAAAACGGATTTCCACACAGCTCTGTGTTTCTTTTGCAGTCATTTTGGTGTGTGCGCAGCGAAATGATGGGTTTTGGCAGTGGTCTCCTGTGTTACCACTGACATAGGCAAAGTAGATGGCGGCCTGTTTTTCAGATTTTCCTGCGCACTTCTGGGTGATTTTAGCGAGCGGAATGCTTTCCGGTGGCCATTCTGATGTTCCTGATGCAAACAGCACGCAGGAATGTTGCAGGGCCTGTACTAGTGGTGTAAAAACATCCCACACCCTTCATAGGAGGATGCCACTTGGAAAACATTCAGCCACTTGGAAAATTAAAACTAACCAATGTGATTCAGACACAAACATGGAAGTGGACCACCAGATTTTTTTTTTTAAGAAATCATTTTTCATAGCCACGGTTATGCAACACCCAGCTATGAACAGAACCCATTATAGCCACGGGTGTGCATACATACATTTAAAAACACAAATTGCAAATGTTTCAAACTTAAATCACACATGCCCTGAGGTGAAGACATCCAATCAGAAAGACATGTAAAAATGTAAAGCATCCATAAAATAATATGGTCACTGCACAGAAATATGTACATGTATAATTGCGGCTAATGCAGAGCATTTATACCTGTGGCTCCAGCAGCCAGCCAAAACATATGAAATCCAATTGGGCTATTGATATCCATAGGTGTGTAGGATGCTTGTAGCCTCATGTACACATCATTTTTTTTAACATACTCTAAAACACATTAACAAGGTTTAAAAGTTGAAACGACAAAAAGGTACAGATAGGGGCATAGAATCAGAAACACATACTAAAATTGTATACTGTAAATTGCATGAAATAATATGATTACTGCAACAGAAATTTGCATATATATACCCACGGATGTGACAGCAGTTATAACCGCAGCTGCACAACCCACCAAAATACACTACATCTCAATGGGGTGTTGCTACCCACGGCTCTTGAACTCCTGAAAAGGCACAACGTTTCATCGGCTGTTTCATAGCTTCGGCTATGAAAAAGGTATCAACACTTTTTTTCTTTTCCATAATACTTAAAAGCATCTCAGCATAGCTCTTAAAAGAGCCTATGTGTTTTTTTGTTCCAATATATAACCCAAAAATATATTTTCATTCAGACAAATACTGCTCTACTCTATTATAATTCCAAACAACTTGCACAATTTCTCTATGCTCTTTCCTTAGATGACTAACTTATTTTCTTTTCCCAAAAGAAAATATTGTGTACTCCCAGTCAAGAATACTTGCCCACTTGAACACACACCTCTCTCTTCAAATACCTCATCTAAATAATATTATTGAACCAGAAAAACTTTCTAAGCCAATCCTTTGAAAACACATCACCTATGTGCTCAAAATCACTATTAGTCCCATTCTAAAAATGCACTATCCCTTGACAATCTACTGAGCAATGAGATTCCTCTCCTTCTGAAATTGCCTCCATTTTTTAAATATCCAACAAAAATATTTGTATATAGCCTCTTTAATTGCAATCTCCTAAAAACACACCTCCCTCTCAGGCAATACCAACTTACTATGCAGAAGAACACTTAATAGTATGATGCAATATAATCTACAGTTTAATTCGCACATATACACATCACTCAAATAAATACATTCTCTTATAGGTTCAATAGCTGAACATCGGAGGTACTTGACATCCTATTGGCAGCTACCCACCATAGAAAAAATAAACACCCAATCAGAAAGTAAATATAAGCAATTACACTTTCTCTCCTCATGTAATATTCTTCCATTGTTCATTCTAACTTCTGAGGTCTATACATATACAATTTATATCTACGCCTCCCGTGTGAAGCCCCAGCCAAAATAAACGCCTTTTTCCACTAACTACGCTGATGACACTCAGCTGGTAGTGGAATTGAGTGGGGACCATACGAAAGACAACAAAATGGTAAACAAACTCTACAATGTCATTGAACAGTGGATCGATCATAACTGGATGTGTTTGAATGGGAAAAAAACTGAGCTGATGGTCTTCGAGTCCAATCAAACCAGGGCAAAATTACCATCCAGTTATGAGTCCTTCACGATGAAAGAGTCCCACATCCAAGTAGTAACTAGTTTCAAAACCTTGGGCATGACACTGTAGGCCTCCCTGAGCTCAGGTGCTTAAGCCTCCTATGTCAGCAAAAATGTTTCCTACTACCTAAGATTATTAATAGCCATCAGACCTGTACTTAATGAATCAAACTGCGCTACCATAGCCAGAGCAACTATTCTTTCTAGACTGGACTACGGCAATGCCTTATTATTGGGTGCCAGTAAACAACACCTGACAAAATTCCAGCGTATTCAGAATCATGCTGTGCGAATAATCAAGCATAAGAAAAAAATCTGATCATATAAGTGAAGCAAGGATGGAACTTCATTGGCTAAGGGTTGAAGACATTGTAATGTTCAACTCAATGACACTCACACACAAGTGCCTGTATGGTAAAGCTCTGGCTTACCTTAAGTCCAAGATTGTGGGCTACATCCCAACCCGCACTCTTAGATCTAAGGCCCAAGGGCTCATTACAACTAACCTCCACAGGAAAGCTAATGGTTTGGGCAGAGCCTTTCCAAACCGGTCCGCTCACCACTGGAACAAATTGCCTCTGAACCAGAGAGTTGAATCCAAACTCCTCATATTCCGAAAGCAATTAAAAACCTTTCTATTGAAATGAACTAAGCAACCCTGAGTAGTACCTTCTTCTACCTGTTTCTTGGCATGCCAAGCATCTTGTGCCCTGTGTCAGGATCGGCGGGTGGAGGCTTTGGGACTACTGGATTAATCTGCTCAGAGTCACGCTCTAGTCCTCATCCAACATGGCGGCTTGCCCTATAACTTCCGGCTCCGCCCCTTCCTCCAGTGCGTTGTATCTGTGTACCCTCCCGTTACTTCGCTAGTACTCTTGTGACTTAGCTAGAAATCTTTCTTGCGCTTTTTCCTTTTTTCTTTTTCCCGTGCCTGTGCATTTTCAGTCCTACGTTATTCTTGTGTTACTAACCTTCCCTTTCATACGGCGTTGCCGTATTTCCTAACTACCATTTTTCTTGCCTTCACTTTTGTAATTTCTTTCACGGCGTTCGCCGTTCTTTCCCTTCTGTGGCTTCCTTTCTTCCTCTGCATTGCAGCTCTTGCTTCCTGTCTTTTCACTATACTTTCACGGCGCTTGCCATCTCCAGTCTCCAGTCTCCAGTCTTTAATTTTTTGTCTACTTAAGTATTTGTTTCTTAGGTTTATCCATCCTTTCTGCCATTCCCGGATGGCAAATTATCAGCCTTCTCACTAATTTAATTGTTACACTCGTTGGACTATTGGTCTTTGGAACTACCATCCATCCATCTGAATATCACCATATCCAGGGTTTTTTCTGCCTTCCGGCTTTTTCCCTGGGGTGAGGCTGGCCCCCTGAGGGGCCCCCGGGGGCAGGTTCTCAACTCTGTCACGGTGGCCTCTGGAGGGGCCAGACCTTACTTACACGACAGAAGAGGTGGGAAGCTTAAGGAAGACAATCCCAAGAAGAAGAAGAAGAACCCAAAGAAGTCGGAAGCTACACTTAAGGAGAGCTCTTCGGAAGTCTCAGGTGAGGAGAAGGGGGAGTTTAAACCTGAGCCTGACATCATACAACGCCCGACTCACACTATGGCTTCTTTGGAACAATATCAAGAATTGGTGGCCGCGATGCAGAATCTAACCGTCGAGGTTCAAGCCTTGAGAACTGAGAATATAGCGCTCCGACAACAGGTAGTGTTACGCCGGGATGAATACGGCGACTTGCCTACTATGCCACTTTCCTTCGGGAAGTATAATGGGTACCCCGGAGGCTTTAAAGACTTTATTGATGCGTGTAGGGTGTACTTTGCCTTCAGACCCCATGCTTATGACTCAGCCAGATCAAGGGTTGGCTTCATCATCGCTAACCTCTCAGGAAATGCCTTATCTTGGGTCACTCCGTTGGTAACTAACAATGATCCGTCTCTGAACGATTATGACTGTTTTTTGGAGGTGTTTAAGGAAAGGTTTGATAGACCCGAAGTGCTGTATTCATCTTTGGAGGCCATTCTAGACGTTTGTCAAGGAAGCACTGATCTCCAAACCTACATCTCTCGCTTCCAGAGACTAGCGGCCATGGCTGACTGGCCAGATTCGGCTCAACAGACCATTTTCAGATGAGGCCTTCACGACGATATTAAGGACGAACTAGCTAGAGTTGCCAGACCAGCTTCTTTCCGAGATCTGATTACCTTGTCACTCCAGATTGAATTTCATCTACAGGAACGACGACAAGAAAGAAGACGACCCAGAGGAACTCCTCAGGCTTTAAATCTTTCTCCTCCTTCACCTCAATCAAGAGCTTCAAACATGGCGGAAGAACCCATGCAAGTCGGAGCCGCTCGAGGTCCCCTGACTCCGGAAGAGCGAAAGAGACGACGTGATACCGGATTGTGTATGTATTGTGGTTCTTCTAAACACCTACTAAGAGACTGTCCGGAGGTCCCACCTCGACGGAAGGAAAACTTCAGCCCCCGCTCTGCTGCAAGGGAAGTGTCGGGGGACTTGACAAGTACCCTTGCAACAGCTCAAGAACCTTAGAAAGTACAGAAGAGAACAGTCTGATGGTGTTTAAGGTTGAACTTTGGCTGTCAGAAACTGCTCCCCTCGAGGTACTGGCGATGTTGGACTGCGGAGCCGCAGGCAATTTCATGGATTTAAGATGGGCAACTGAGCACCAGGTGGCTACCAGACTCAAGTCTGCTCCCATACCAGTAGAAGGGGTATATGGTAGACCCCTATCCTCTGGACCAATCACCACAGAGACATTCCCTCTCAAGTTGAAGATGGGCCATCATGAAGAGACTTTGGAGTTTGACCTGATCAGGGCAGCCCATTTTCCTTTGGTTATAGGCATTCCGTGGTTACGAAAACATAACCCGCACATTAACTGGACAGATAACAAGGTGAATTTTGATTCTCTATTCTGTAAAACCAACTGCACGAACCAGTCAACGGCCTCCCTTTCTAATGTCAGAACAGTAGAAGGAAAGTCTGTCCACAATCCCTTGATTGTATCTTCTATCCCTCTCCAGTATCAGGCCTATGCTGAAGTATTCATGGATACCCTACCCAGAATGCTGCCTCCGCATAGGGTTGAGGACTGCGGTATCGACTTAATACCTGAGGCGGTGGTTCCCTTTGGCCGCATGTATCCTCTATCTCTTCCAGAGCGGAATGCCCTTCGGAACTATTTGGATGCTAATCTACAGAATGGCCTTATCCGAGAATCTAAGTCTTCCTGTGGGGCTTCTCTGTTCTTTATCCCCAAGAAAGATACTGTGGAGTTACACCCCTGTATAGATTATCGTGGTCTAAATAAGGTCACCATCCGTGACAGGTATCCCATGCCCTTGATACGAGACATAATAGAAGCAGTACAAGGAGCGGTCTACTTCACGAAGCTGGACTTAAGAGGTGCATATCACCTATTGCGTATAAGGCAGGGTGACGAATGGAAAACGGCCTTCCGCACCCCCTTTGGCCTATATGAATACAGAGTGATGCCGTTTGGCCTTGTAAATGCTCCGGCAGTGTTTCAAAGATATATGAATAAGGTATTTGCTGACATGCTGTTCATAACAGTGGTGGTATACCTCAATGACATATTGATATTTTCCAAGACACTGGCAGAGCACAGAAAACTTGTCTTACAGGTTTTGCAGCGCCTTAAGTCTCATCAACTGCTGATCAAACCAGAAAAGTGCCAATTTGAAACTACATCAGTGTCCTACTTGGGATTCATACTGTCCAAAGAGGGCATTGCGATGGATCCTATCAAGATAAGGGCAATTAGAGAGTGGAAGGAACCTACCAATGTCAAGGAACTACAAAGTTTTTTGGGGTTGGCAAACTTTTATCGAAGATTCATACCCAATTTCTCTAACACCATGCTTCCGCTCACTTCTCTGCTGAAGAAGGGGATAAGGTTTATCTTTGGGGAGGAACCCAGAAGGGCATTTACTACCCTCAAGGATTGCTTTTCTACGGCACCCATTCTAGTCCAGCCGGATCAGACCAAACCTTACATCTTGGAAACAGACGCTTCCTTAGGAACAGTCGGGGCCATTCTACTACAGAAATCTGAGGACGATTTCAAACACCCTGTGGCCTATTACTCCAAGACCCTGACTTCCAGTGAGCGTAACTACTCCGTACTCGAAAGGGAACTTTTGGCCATTAAGTTGGCTTGTCAAGAGTGGCGTCATCTTTTGCAAGGGGCAGCTCACAGCTTTACCATCCGAACAGACCATCGTAATCTGCGGGTATTACAGCAGATGGAATGCACTAATGCACGTCACGCCAGGTGGGCCTTTTTCTTTCTGCAATTCGATTTTTGCATCACTTATATTCCCGGTACTGAAAACATGAAGGCAGACGCCTTGTCTCGAAGCCAAGGGGAAGGTTCTGGAATTTACAAGGATCACGAACTAATTTTCCCAGGTCTCAAGATTGTAGCATCCACTCTCTCTTTCCTTCAAGATCTGATACCACAGTATCAAACAGGATTAGACCTTCCTTTCTCCATCATCCATGGTGAAGATGGGCTGTACTATCATGGGAAAGCACTGTTCATTCCCACCAAGAAACTTCAAACTCTAGTCTTATCATGGTGCCACAACACCCCTTTAACAGGACATCCCGGAATTAGAAAGACTTATAACTTGCTACGTAGGGGATTCTGGTGGCCTATACTTTGGAATGATGTAAGTCGCTATGTATCTACCTGTTCGGTTTGTGCCTCCAACAAACATCGAACTGGAAGACCGGTAGGACTACTACAGCAACAATCCTTACCCGGGCGCCCCTGGGAACATATTTCCACTGATTTCATTGTGGATCTCCCGCCATCTGATGGCATGACAGTGATCATGGTGACAGTAGATTCTTTCAGCAAGTTAGCCCACTTCTCTGCTTTTAAGCAAGTCCCTTCAGCCTCACAGACAGCTACAGTATTTCTTCGAGATATTGTCAGACTTCATGGTTTGCCTCGGACTGTGGTTTCCGATCGGGGACCACAATTCACTTCGAGATTCTGGGCCTCTCTTTGCCTGACAGTGGGAATTCACAGGGCTCTCTCCTCGGGTTATCACCCTCCGAGCAATGGACAAACCGAAAGGTTGAACGCCAGTCTGGAACAGTATCTGAGGTGTTTTTGTAGCCCACAACAAGGGAACTGGTATTGTTTCCTTCCGCAGGCAGAGTTTGCCTACAACAATGCATTTCATACATCTATCCAGATGAGTCCTTTTTTTTGTACTTATGGGTACGATCCTCAACATCTACCCTGGCTTAGTACTCCATCCTCCAAGTTTCCAGCTGTGGATGGTGTGCTTAAGGACTTGCATGAAGTACATGAAATAGCTCAGAAAGCACATCAGGCCAGTCAACAAGCACAAAAGAAGTGAGCGGACAAGGGCAGAAGCCCCAACCCGACGTGGCAGATAGGTCAATTGGTCTGGTTGTCCACCCGATTCTTACCCCGATAGGTCCATTCTGGCAAGTTCGCCTCACGATTCCTGGGGCCTTTCCCCATTGTGCAACAAATAAACCCGGTGGCCTTCAAGCTCAAACTCCCGGACTACCTCAAGGGAGTGCATCCAGTTTTTCACGTCTCCTTGCTTAAGGAACACAAGGAAGACCCATTCCAAAGACCTGTCCACAGAGTACGTGCCCGGGTAACCCCGGCTCCAGAAGAATATGAGGTGGCCTACCTGGTGGACTCCAGGGTCCGCAGGGGTAGGTTGCAATACCTGGTTCATTGGAAGGGATACCCATTGGAGGAAAGATCCTGGGAACCCGTGAGCCACATTCATGCATCCCGATTGATCAGAAGATTCCACGACTTTCACCCGGGTAAACCTGGGGGACCCCCAAGGAGAAGGGGGTATACTGTCAGGATCGGCGGGTGGAGGCTTTGGGACTACTGGAGGCATTAATCTGCTCAGAGTCACGCTCTAGTCCTCATCCAACATGGCGGCTTGCCCTATAACTTCCGGCTCCGCCCCTTCCTCCAGTGCGTTGTATCTGTGTACCCTCCCGTTACTTCGCTAGTACTCTTGTGACTTAGCTAGAAATCTTTCTTGCGCTTTTTCCTTTTTCTTTTTCCCATGCCTGTGCATTTTCAGTCCTACGTTATTCTTGTGTTACTAACCTTCCCTTTCATACGGTGTTGCCGTATTTCCTAACTACCGTTTTTCTTGCCTTCACTTTTGTAATTTCTTTCACGGCGTTCGCCGTTCTTTCCCTTCTGTGGCTTCCTTTCTTCCTCTGCGTTGCAGCTCTTGCTTCCTTTCTTTTCACTATACTTTCACGGCGCTTGCCGTCTCCAGTCTCCAGTCTTTAATTTTTTGTCTACTTAAGTATTTGTTTCTTAGGTTTATCCATCCTTTCTGCCATTCCCGGATGGCAAATTATCAGCCTTCTCCCTAATTTAATTGTTACACTCGTTGGACTATTGGTCTTTGGAACTACCATCCATCCATCTGAATATCACCATATCCAGGGTTTTTTCTGCCTTCCGGCTTTTTCCCTGGGGCGAGGCTGGCCCCCTTAGCGGCCCCCGGGGGCAGGTTCTCAACTCTGTCACGGTGGCCTCTGGAGGGGCCAGACCTTACTTACACGACAGAAGAGGTGGGAAGCTTAAGGAAGACAATCCCAAGAAGAAGAAGAAGAACCCAAAGAAGTCGGAAGCTACACTTAAGGAGAGCTCTTCGGAAGTCTCAGGTGAGGAGAAGGGGGAGTTTAAACCTGAGCCTGACACCCTGTTTCGTCCAGTCCACCTATTTTTTGTATGTAAACGTCTTCATGTGGTGCCCCGATGCTAGCAGGCTTTTGGCGCATAATAAACACATACATAAATAAATAAAATGAGGTGACAAACAGTGCTTTTTCCTATCAGAGTAGAATGGAGAAATACATGGAGTGGCCGAAGGAAAACTATCCTACAGAGGAGGAAATAAAAAAGCAAGATGCTGATGAGAAGCAGCCTGAAGAAACAACACAGCATTCAGGATGTTGTACGTTTATTCTTTATATTTATATAAAACGTGACTAGCAATAACATTTTAAGTAACAAACATCATTCAACACAATTATTTTAAAGTCTATTATACCTTCAATGGTTGAAAAATATTTGAAATATTTTCATACAGATGAAGAAGTGATTCAAGTATCAAGAAGAATCAAACAACAGCCACCTCAAGAATTACCCACAAAGCCAATCATGGATACCTTAAAAGAAATTAAAGAACTATTAATTGATCTTGAAAATTATGCACAATCAATGAAAAAGTACATAAAATACTTAAGACAAATAATTGACAGTAATAATGCAGGAAATTGGGCTAATAAAGAAGATATATCATGTGTACGTAGTTAAAGAAAAAAGAAATCCCACAACCACATTCCCCCCAAATAGATGTGCATACTTATTTAACTTTGTAAAGTATTTACACTTATATGTATTATTGATTAATAGAAAGTTATGAAAGTGGTACAGTAACTGTGTACACAGACTACATTCATTATATCTTAAAATAAAACTTTACAAGACTACCACCCACACATATATCCACATATGTATATTTTTTTTTAACATGTTTTTATAGTCACGGCTACAACTGGTGTTATGGGGCAGACTCATCGGCCCGTAGACACCTATTGTATCTCAGATACTTTCATTACTATCATTCTACATGCTGCTACCATGAAACGACACGATTGATCTAACAGCAGGCGCGGTTATATGCAGCAACAACTGGAGGGTGTACCCATGGCTACCCTGATGGATACCCGTGGCTACAATCATTACTGTCATTCTACACATGGCTACATGAAATGTGGGAGGATAGCCATGGCTATAATAAAATACATAAACATATGTGGTTTTTTTACACACACTGTATTGAAAAGATCAATTAAAGATCATTGATACATTTATAGTCTGTGTTTTTATAACTGAAAAGTTGGGACTATTTTGGGGGAGAGGGAAAAAGAGGAGGGAACTGGGAAGGGAAAATCATTAGGATTCACACATCTAACAAAGGGTAAAAAAGAAACGTGTATTTTTCTTTATATTTTATATTTTATTTCTTTTGTGTTTTTCTTAAAAAGGTGGTACACAAATCTGCCACTTAAAAAAAATATATATTCCTAGCATTGGCAATTGGCTGTGTGTTCTGAAACAGCCTTTCTTCAGACATCTAGGGTGGCATCTCCAACCTCAATCCAGTTGTGACATCTTTTTACACATTACCAAGCAGTCCTGTAGATCGGGTGCAGGCAGGAATTGATGAGGTTGGGTGTTAGTTGGTGGAAAATAAGAAGCAATAGAAGTGGAAGACCGTGGTATGGATGACAGATACTGGCATGCTGATGTTGAACAAGAGCCTTCCTATAGGGATCCTCCACTTCATTCCAATGGACCCAGAGAAGATGCTGGATCAAAGTCGAAGTTCCCAAACTTTGAGATGACTTATTAGAAGGTCCCCTCTGCAACACCTTCCCACAAAAAAACACTGCACTTCCTCAATCTCCTTCTAACTATGTTGCTCCTTGACCCAAAAATAATGGCAACCATCAGCATCAATCTTCTGAACACACTGCTTCTTATGTGGAGGTAAAGCAGTAGCCACTGACACCACCTCTTCATCGCTGCTGGTCCTAAACACACTTAAACGTGAGACCGTGGACAAAAAAGACTCTGCTACTCACAGAGGAGAAACTTTAAAAATATATAAAAAGTTAAAATAAAGAAATCATAAACTACCAATGGCAGGACAAAGAACAAAGGTATAGGAACAAGAAAGGTACAAAAATGAATGGATAAATGAGGATACTGCTCTTTAAAAGTTCCTGCAGACTCACAATCAAGTTCACCCACCAAGAGACAAAAATCAATGAGAGAAAAAAAGAGAGGTGCCTTTGCTTGTGAGAAATAGCCACGGCTAGGCAGCAAATCCGATGGCTATGCAACTTTCATATGCGTGGGTACACCCAGACGCAATGACGTGTTTGTGCTTAAACTGGCAGCCAACCGCATTGATGCGTGTACACATGGCCCGTAACCCCATCAACAAACGGCCCAGTCGGGCACTGCAGTGTCCTAACGCAGCTTTGGCATACAGGCCAATCACATGCAGTGGTGTCTTAACGCATCTATGCCCACGCCATATGATGGAATCCACATGTGCACAAGTCACTAAATAGGGCCATGAGTTTCATTACCACAGTTATGCGTCTTCACACCTAGTGCAGCAGCCAATCACATTGTGCTTACACATGAACCGCAACCACATCAATGAACGGGCCAATCAGATGCTGCGGTGTCTTAACGTGTCTATATCCACACCATATGATGATATCCTTGAATGTGTAAGTGACCAATAGGGCCACGAGTTTCATTGATACGGTTATGTGTTTTTGTACCTCATGCAGAAACCAATCACATCATGTGCTGTGATTACACATACATGTGAACCATAACCACATCAACGAACGGGCCAATCAGACGCTGCAGTGCCTTAATTCGTCTACACCCACGCTGTATGCCAAAATCCTAGCATGCGCAAGTGACTAATAGGGCCACAAGTTTCTTTAATGTGGATATGTGTCTTCACACTTCGTGCAGCAGCCAATCACATTTCACGCTGCGCTTACATGCCTACACATGACCCATAACCACATCAACAAATGTCCCAATCAGACGATGCAGTTTCATAATGCTGTTGTGCCCACACCATATGACAGAATCTGTGATTGCGAAAGTGACCAATCAGGACGCGAGTGATCTGTGAACGCGAATAATCACCACACCCACATAAAACAACTTTATATTGATAATTGCTATCAGTCTTTGTTGGTGAACAGGTTACTTAGTAACTGCAAGAAGTTTTGGCTACTTATACCTAAATCATCCATCCGTTTTAGCCACTTTTTACATAACATAACAAACACAAGTGAAATTGTATGCTGTAAAATCCACATAACAATATGATTACTGCACAGAACATTTATGGTTCAATACAGGTGGCTATATCTATAGACGCATGTAGAAGAACAGCCAATAAACTAACAAACAACATTAACACACCTATGTCCGTGCTCCATATACACGTGGTTATAGAAAAAGCCCATGATGACCCTCTGTTGCTAGCCGTGGCTATTCAGAAAAACGGCAAAAATCAGTTTTCTGCTTTCCCAAACCTGAACCAAGTGGCTCTAACATCTGTACCATGTTCTCCACTTTCCTAATATCCTCTCTATTCCTCTGCTTTCTCCCATTCCCCTTTTAAGATTCAATGTATCTGTGGTACGGTTCCTCTCAAAATGTCAGAAGCCACAGCTATGGCACAAGCACAAATTCACAAAGTGTCATTGCCTCTATTTAGCTGCAGTAACACAGAGTACCCTACGTAGGGGAGGGTGGCTACACAGCACAGTGGTGGGTGCTAACGTAGGCACGGATATTCACCCTAGTCATTGCGATTGCTTGCCACGTCTCTGGTTAGACCAATTGCATTACTATATATAGCTGCGGCTATAAAAATAAAAATACAAACAAAATGTGAGTAGGGTGTAAGAATGAAAGAAGGGACCATAGGGGTCCAATTGTAGTAGAAAAAGGAGTCAGTAGTGTAAGTGGGTGGAGTAGTCAGGGTTATCTAATGTGGGTGAGGATAAAGAGGGGGAGTATGTTTAGTGGTTGGGGTAGGGAGGGTAGGGTGTAGGGTGGTGGAAGTAGAGAAGGTGTGATAGAGTAGTATCCTTCTATCTGTCAAAAAAGAAAACATATTAGGTAGAGAACACACTTTATGAAATACAATTAAATACATTTTTTTATCCTTATATGTAGCAATATAAAAGATACAACATTTGTGCATATTACACTATTGTTCTCAACGCACATGGTAATCATTGGGTCATCGGGAAAAACAATCCAAGTTGGATAAAAAAACACACGCACTAATAAATCAATAAGGTAAATGGGTGGGAGTAGAGTGTGTGGGGCTACATTTAATGGGTAGAGTTACACAGGATGAAAATGGATGGGTGAGGATACACAGGCTGATAATACAATGAGTAAGGGATCAAAAACTAGGGTAGGCAGTTTCAGGTTCAAAAACAGGGAAAGTATTGGTGGGCTATAAAGAGTCACAGTATAGTGCACACCGTTACAGAGGGTAAGGGTACAATGCATAGGTAAGGAGATACAGTAGGGACTAGCATGTCTGACCTAACTGACAGCAGTGATGACGAAGTAGTTGGGTTCCAAATCCGTCCCCACCACTTAAAAGGGTTACAGAAATGAAGACTTAAGCAAACAGTTGGAGATACAATAAACTGCGGACAGTTGCGCGTTCCACGGACGGTTCCTCTGATGGGAACCACCCATTAATTTTCGTCATTCTGAACCTGGCAATCCAGGAGAGAGAGCACCTTAGAGCAAATGCTTCTCAAAACTTGCAATCTTCTCTAATGGCATCACTCATGGCCACCCCTCTTCCTTCCCATTGGGGCCACCACCACCACAACCACCAGCTGGGGGGCCTGGACGGGGAAGAGGTGCGCTGATGCAGAGGAGTAGGATGAGGAAAAGGAAGATGAGGTAGAGAAAGTGCCTACCTCCAGCACCCAGACAGAGTCATCAGTGTGGTTGTTTTTTACCACCGTTGGTGGTGTACCAAAAGCTCAGGCCGCCCAGGTGAAATGCATTGAGTGCGGGGTCATACTCAGTCATGGGAAACCTGCACACTACAAAACTACCCGGTCTTCCTGTACACCACAACCAGGAAACCTGATTGTCTAATCCCCCGATATCCACGAACATCCATAGCACAAAGCATCCTTTCTACCCTTATTACTTTTAAGTTTGTAACACTCCCTTATTGGCTGTGTTGAAACAGTCACACATCCAACCACCAATCACATCCCAAAACTCTACATGTGACCCTGTCATCTCAGTTCCACACTTCAGATGTACTATTGAACTCTCAGAATACATATCTCCTGTTACTCACAGCCACCTACATCAGGAAATACTGTGAAACTCTTCAATATTTTATATGCACATTCAACATCTGCATCGAACAAGACATAGAACAGGTATGCTTATATTTTTTAGGTATTTTTTTCAACATGTTTACAAACATATATATATACAGAGGTTGCTGCCACTTACCCCATAATAAACTTCTCAATAAGCATATTCTCTTTTTTAACCACTCTATCAAATTCCTTGTATTGTAGCATTCTGCACCTGCGCACATCAACTGGCAGTTAACATTTACTTCCAACATATTAAACTTCCACACACCAAGTGCCACCTAAAAATGGCCGTCAAATCTTTTACAAAAGAAGCATTTTCCATTGTTAATTTCAAATAAATGTCATACTTTCCAACCTTTCTCAATCCACCCCTTATAGTGCCACCATTCTCTGTCCGCTCACACATATATGTATACTACCAAAGTATCTATATACAACACTTCACCTTACATATAAAGTACTGTTCTTTTCCAACCACGACTATAAAACACCAAACACTGATCCAACTACAACCTGCCATTGTATTACCACTAAGCCACAGTTTCCCTTTTCTTTAAAAATACTGCACCACAAACACATCACTTACCCAACTAAGTAACCATACCATGTATTATCCTATTGTTTATCTTCACAAAAAACAAATACATATTCCATAAACATTATCCTCAATTGTATGAAAATCACGCCAATCATAAATGCCATATACACTTCAATTATATCATTCCACCATATTGCAAATACTGTATACTCCACCTACAGTACGTATAATTACTATTCACATATAATGATAATGTGTGTAGGCAGTAGCCAGATTCTTGGGGGCACGCCTACGATCATGCCCCCAAGAGTCTGGCCACTGGCCAATTCCACCACAATAGAATTACACCATATAACAAGTACATGCAATACACCTTGAAATAACAAGACTCGCCCACAGTCCCCCCGCTCCCAATGATGTCTGCAGACTTAAAAAGTGACCTCGGACTCAGCGGCACCTGTGCCGCTTTTTTACCTATAAAACAGCTCCCTATTAACTTTTTTCCACTCCCAACCCCTTTCCAGGCTCTCTGTTGGCCACAAAATAACCCTAAATGCATTTTCTAGACTTTTTTCTAAGCGGCGGCTGTCCGTGGATCGGACTTGGCAACCGTTTCCAAAAATCTGACCTCACGTTTTTTAAACATCCAATCTGCGTGCATTCTTTGTTTCCATGGACAACGAGCCGCACTGATTGGTCCATGGGTGTCTGCGGGCTCCGAATCAGGATATGAGTTTGCAGACCGGACCCAGATATCACTATTTTATTTTTACCTACTTTTTGGCCATTTTGAAAAAAATACTTGACAGATTTACACCATATTTACAAAAGTACGCTTACAGGACCAAGCCGCCGCTCCTGGCACAATTCTGGTGAATATCTATCCAGCGTTTGCCCTGTACGCGCAAGCAAAGCTTTTTTCCATTGTGTCTATGAGGGTTTCAGAAATTTTAGGACCCCCCTATAACTTTGCCCAACCTGCACCAAACTTCGCAAAAAATCATTTTGTGGCGGCCATATACTAATTTGGTTAAGCTTGGTGAGGATTCGTCGAATGGCACCAGAGTCAAAAGCCGCCCAAAAGTGCTCTTTCTATGTGTTGAGCAACTTAACCATAACTACACGGCCGCTACGGCAAGCACTGTAATTCGACAACCCACTCATTATCTTTAAAACTCCTGCGCTCTCTCCATTACCCCATCTTTCGCTATACAACCCTCACTTTTTCTTTCCCTCACTCCCTGTCTGTCAACTTCTCTCCAGCACCTATACTTTCTTTCTCCGCCAACCTTCCTCGCCATCCTCCACTCTTTCTCTCTCTATCACTGTTAGGATAATTGGAAAAAAGCATGATTTCAGTAACTAAGCTACTCTGCATTGAAAATACAAAAAGATAACAAAGAAAATGCAACTGCACTCAACTTATGTAGTAACCCTCTAATAACAAATGTGCTGTGCTTTGGGAGGAAAACTAACTGCATCAATAAAAAAGAAACATTTTCTAGAGACAAAGCAAAAAGGCATAATGCAAAGAGTCTGAAACCAGTGCATGGATCTCTTGTCCATGGTAAGGGTTAAAAATGTCAGGAAAGTAAAAAAGTATTTTATAATGTGCAGTGTTAAGTGGAGCACATGATGTTGCAAGTTAGAATTACTTCGAGAGCGCAGGGATTCACCAGAGATGAAACATTGAAGGATTGGAAGTTTATATCTTAGGTGATACGGCCCATTTTCTTCAATGAAGTGATCAAATGGACATCATGAAATCACTGTGCAAGATCTGGAAGCATTGAATTGACTGATGCGTAAATATAGCAACTCTGAATTCAGTATAAAGAAAGAGAAAGGAGGCAAGCAAAAAAAGGGAGGAGAAAAAGAGGGAGAGAAAAATGAGAACAGCACCCCTGGTATGCTGAGAAAAAGAAAAAGAGTGCCCGAAAGATGAGAGGAGAGGAGAAAATTGAGTCTACGAGTCAGTATAAGAGGGAAGTGGCCTGGAGTTCAGAGCCTTGGAATAGGTACTAGCCAGTTGGTGCAAAAGCTACATTTGAAAGAGCATGTGTTCTATGGAATGCAGCCTACACTGATGGGGAGAATTGATAACTTCTGGCAAGCCCTCTGAGTGAGTGATGCAGCCAAGCACTAGAAAAACACCCAGAGGTCAGGCCGACTGACAGAACAATACACACATGGCGTGAGCCGCTTTGGAACTGCAGAAGGTCCTTGAAAAGAGGTTTCCTTATTCTGATAAGACGACAGTTCTGAGGCACACAAGAGGGCCATTCAGCTCAGTCAGATGCAAGTAAATTGCATTTAAAATAGACATTGCATATTGTATGTTTTTAAATACTGTCATATCAATGATTTAAGAAATTGGATCCAAAGAAAAACTTTGGACAATTGACAAATTAGAAATCACAGATATTGTAGAAGTAGGGTTATTCGAAGAAACTCTAGTGGGCAGAGATATATGTTTAACCAGTTGCAATGTGGATGCATAATGCATAAATCATTTCAATGATATCTGACGTTGTGAATTAAAAAGTTAATTTTAACCAGTAAGAACCAACACAAGGCTGTTGTCCAAAGGAGTTGACTTTTATCTATTTTAACATTTAGAATTACGTCTTGAGATAAGAGAAAGCGTTCTGGGGAATTGATGGTCTTTATTTTTATGCTGAAAACATCCCCCCCATAAAATATAAATATGACTGAAAATCAGCAGTCGGGGGTTTGAACATAAGTGCAAACCATTAAATTTAAAGCCCCTACAGCAGCCACTCTAATTTTCCATCATCCACTCTCTCCTTATCATCCACTCTATTTCTCATTAACTCTCTAACACAAATTCACCAATTCCTCAATCACTTTTTCTATAATCACCTGTTCTTTCTCTATATATATCATCTGCACACTCTCTAACACACTCCCTCTCTTTCTCTATCTCTCACTCTTTCAATCACCTGTTCACACATTCAATCAGCCACTATCTCTCAATCACCCCTCTCCTTTTGCATCATTTAATCTTTCTCTGTTACACTCTTACTTTCTCTCTTGTTCTCTATCACACTTTCTCTCTCTTTCCATTTCTTTCTCTACATAACCCACTCTTTCTCTCTCCATCACCTGCTCTCTCAGCATCACCCACTATCATATCTCCCTCCACAAACCTCTCTCTCTCTCTCTCTCTCTCTCTGGCTCCCTGTAAAGACTGGAGGGGGTATGTGTACTCCTGCTCCCTATATGGCAGAGTAAAAGCACAGAGCACCCCAGCCAAGGTTCTCTATTCAGTAGCTGTGAACGATCAACCAAGGCTTAAGCTCTCAGGAGAAGATGTGGACTGGTTCTTAAGTACAGTGTAATCCCAAAGCACCCACAAAGGAATGTCCACACGCTATGCTAGTGAAACACAGCTTTTCATATTAATAAGGCTTTGATTATGTAAACATACAATAACACACTTTGTGCTCAGGCATTTCTAAAATGATAAATATATACAGTTTCTATGTGGCACCACAGTTACTCTTTGATTCCATTAAAATGCATCAACTGCAGACAGTTTCGAATGGCATACAAATCAATAGCAAGAGGTACCAGCCATAGACTTGGGAGGAAAACGGGTTGTCAAACAATTGGCAGAATACTGGCTGTGTTACCTAGAAACAATTCTTTGTGAGGATCCTCCCACCTGGGCAACCTGCAAATAATTTAATAAACAAGCCCAGTCCATACATTGCTGTTCAGAGTGTTATCTCCTTCTAAAATTGTTCTACCCCCCAATGTATTTGGTTTAGTAGAGCTCGACGTCGGCTCATCAACGGATCCTTCTTGAGTGACTCTCTTTAAGGCACGAGCCATGGATTGTCGAGATCCCTTGAAGAAAAGGTGAACAAAGGCATCGAGGCAGCAGCTTCAGTTGTGGCGGTGCTCGTCGATGATCGGTCGGGGACATCCTGTGAAGAAGAGGCATGCGGTGCACCTCGACGATGATAGTTCGTTGCTGCAAAGAGTCAATGAAGAACTTTGGCCCAGTAAGTGCCTCGAGTCGTCGGCGGCTGAGTCAGCAATCGGGACTCGACCACGGCTGGCTTCTGTATCTTCATCTGCATCTTTGTGGATTTTGGGTTGCAGAAAACATACCGGCGGATTCTCCTCGGTTTGTAGGCGACCTTGACTTTCTCCGGCAGGACAAAGCGGTTGACGGTGATGAGAAAGGGAGTCCTTGATTCAAATTGTTCTTTGGCAATGGAGCATTGCAGCTCCCATCATCGCCGGCACAGCATCAAGCTTTCCCCGCTTCTGGGCAACACGGCTTCAACGGGCCTCCAGCGGTTACAGCAGTCCTCCGAACCCTGGGCGACGACGGTGGACAGGTGTCCGAACGCTTCTCTTCAGTTTCCTTGGCGGTCCCCGTCTCCATTCGACAGTCTTTTGAAGGCTGACTTCCAGGGAGCCTTGGTGAAGGTTTAGCAGGTGCACAATGGTCCCTTGGAGCTCTGGAAGAGGTCTCCTAGCCAGGTCCTCTCTTGGATCAGTTCTTGAAGGCACATGAGATTTCAGATTCCTTCAAAGGTAACAGCAGTCAACCTGCTTCTAGCGGCATAGCTGCGATAATAAGCATCAAGTTTCAACTTCAGCTTCTGAACGATTTCCACCAGTGAGAGGTCCCAAATATACTGTTTGGTCTCACATTCACTCTGCTGGGTCACACTCAGGCAACCAATCATCCAGAAGGGCATTCAAGCAGGCAGAAAGCCAATCAGGCTCACAGTGCATTCAGGCCATTCTTCTCCATCCAGACACTCACAGCAAAGAATATGGATTCGGACAAGCACCCAGCCATTCAGCATTCCACACTGCATTCATACCAGTTTCGGGCAAAGTTGTCTCAGTCATTGTGTCAAACACCAGTAACTAGACACCCATAACATGAAATGTGTATTCATCACACACTCCATTCACCCAGCTCCCACCCCACGGGCGTACCCACAAGATACAGTCATTGGGAAGGCTCCATCCAGTCTGGCCTGGACTTCCCCACAATACCATATATGGAACTTATATCCAACAGCCAGTCAGGGGAAGGGACAGAGTCAGGGCTTCCCGGGACTTTGGGAAAACAAGGTGGCAGGCAATAGAAAGGAAGAGGCCACAGAGGCCATCATGTCTCCTATCAGGAATCAACTTATTCCAATGGCAGGGCCTGGATATCCTAAAATGGAGGATACCAAGAGCTCCTGTCAAATTCAGCATGGAGCTGCCACCAGTCCATACCCTGCCCTGTGGGCCACACACAGATGCCCAAGAACATACACTAGGGGTACAGGGTTGTACCCTCACCCATTGGTGCCATATGGATATCCCAAGGGTTTGTTCACCAAACCAAAAAGAGGAAGAGCTGCACTGCCAGGAGTCCCACATGGACTCATGTGCAGGTAATAACACAGAACACACATAATAAAAGGAATATAGGACAAGGACATGGAGGCCCTGTCCCTCCAATGTATCTCCAGCACCACAGTCGCCCCCCCCAGACTGAGGTTAGGGTGGTCTAATCTCCCACGAGATTGACACCCTCATCCAGACGGTCAACATATCTTCTGGAAAGGCCATCCGCATTATCATGGCTCTTCCCTGGCCTATGCTCAATGGTGCAGTCTAGCCCTTTCAGGCTAATGGACCACCTGAACAGTTTTGGGTTTTCACCCTTCATCTGCAGAAGCAACTTCAGGGTCTTATGGTCTGTTTGGACCTTGAAGGTAGACCCCGTAAGGTAGGGCCTAAAATGCCTACGGATGCAAACTATGCAAAATAATTCCTTTTCAACAGTAGCCCACCTACGTTCTCTACCCTTGAGTTGTATACTGATGAATATGATAGGATGTTCCCTCTTTGTCATCTAACTGGGACAAGACAGCTCCAACTCCAGTGTCGCAGGCATCAGTTTGAACAATAAAGGGTTTGCTGTAGTCAGGGGCACACAACACAGGTGCCCTACACAGACTTTCCTTCAAACCAACAAAGGCCCTCTGACAGTCTTCTGTCCAATTAACTTTCCTTGGTTGTTTTGGCGAATTCAGAGCTGTCAGAGGGGCAGCTATGGTTTCATAGTCCACCATGAAGTTGCGATAATACCCAGTGAGGCCCAAAAAGGCTCTCACTTGGGTTTGAGTAGTGGGAGTCTCCCAGTAATGTAAATCTTGTACCTTAGGGGAGAGGTTGGATTCAACCCCCTCCTACCTTATGACCAAGATACGTGACTTTCCCCTGAGCTATCTGGCGCTTTGTGGCCTTGATAGTGAGGTTAGCCCTTTTCAAGCCCTGCAACACCTTATCCAAATGAGTCAAATGCTCTTCCCAGGTGGAACTGTAGACAGCAATGTCATCTAAGTAGGCCACACAAAAGGCCTCCAGCACACTGAGCACATGGTTGACTAATCTTTGGAAGGTGGTGAAATGCATGACTCTAAACTGGTAGAGTCCCTCAGGTGTTGAGAACGTAGTCATTTCCTTGGAATGGTCTGTCAGAGCTATTTGCCAATAGCCTGAGGTAAGGTCAAAGGTGCTCACAAATTTGGCAGCACCTATGGTGTGCACAAGCTCATCAACCCTGGGCAATGGGTGCGCATCAGTTTTGGTGACAGCATTGACTCCTCTGTAGTCCACACAGAACCGCCAATCCTTGGTACCTGCCTGGGAACTTGCCTTGTGGACAAGGACCACTGGACTGGACCAGAGACTGGTTGAGGGTTCAATAACACCCAGATCCAACATCTTGGCAACCTCAGCCTGGATGCGGTTCTTCACAGTGTCTGGCATTCGGTAGCACCTGTTTTTTACAGGTACCCTGTCACCCGTGTCAATTTCGTGCCTGCACCATGGGGTGAGGCCTGGTGTCAGCGAGAACAGAGGGGCATACTACCGGAGCAAAGCCCTGCAGGCCCTCTGCTACTCTGGTATCAGATCTGGAGAGAGATGCACTCTCTCCACTGAGCCACCCTGAGGGTTGCTATGAAGCAAATCAGGAAGGGGTTCCCTCTCATCCTCTTCTTGCTCTGAAGACAGCAAGAGACATGAGACTTCTGCTCGCCTATGGAAAGGCTTGAGCCTTTTGAGGTGGAATACCTGAGGGGCTACAACATGGACTCCCATGTCAACCAGATAATTGACTTTTCCCATCTTGGAGATGATCCTGAAGGGTCCAGTCCACTTGTCTGCCAAAGCCTGAGGCTTGGTAGGCTTCATCATATGGATCTCATGAGCTAAAATCCAATCCACTTGTGATGCTTTAAGGTCATGCCAGTATTTGTTCAATTCCTGGATTGCCTTAGGGTTCACTGTCGCCTGGCCAGTCATCTGTGTCATCCTCCATCTGAGGCCTAACACATAGTCCCACACTTGCTTGGCAGAACCTGGAGTGGTGGCTTCCAAACCTCTGAACAAGGCAAGGGGCCCCATCACGGGATGTCCAAAGAGTAACTCAAAGGGGCTGAAACCAATACCCTCTTGAGGTACCTCTCTGTAAGCGAACAGCAGGCATGGCAGTAGGAGATCCATTTCCTCCTTAGGGGGTCTTCCAAAGCATCCAGCATGCCAGTGAATGTTTTATTAAATCTCTCAACCAGACCATCAGTCTGGGGATGGTAGGAGGTGGAGAACTTGTAGGTTACTCTGCACTCTTTCCACATTGTTTTCATGTAACTCGACATGAAGTTGGATCCTCTGCCAGAGACAACCTCCTTAGGGAATCAAACCCTGGTGAAAATGCCTAGGAGAGCCCTGGCAACCACCTTGGCAGTAACAGTCTGAAGGGGTATAGCCTCAGGGTACCTGGTGGCATGATCTACCAAGACCAGGATGAACCGATGTCCACCTGAAATCGGAGGGTCAAGGGAACCAACAATTTCAATGCCTACCCTCTAAAATGGTGTGCCAACCACTGGCAACGGCTGCAGTGGGGCAATGACACTATCTCCAGTCTTGCCAGACAATTGACAAGTGGGGCAGGTCCTGCAGTAGGACTCCACTTCAACTCCCATCTGGGGACAGTAGAAATGGGCAGAGAGCCTTTGCTTTGTCTTTTTGGTCCCAAGATGACCAGCCAAGGGCACCGAATGCACCAACTGCCGTAGGAAGGGCCTGTAAACCTGGTGTACCACCAACCTCTTGAGGGCACCAGTTTCAGGCTTAGCGGGCTCACTACAAAGGAGCTCACCCTCTCAATAAATCCAGAATGACCCAGGCACTTCTCCTTGGGCCTGGGCCAGAACCTGTTTTCTCAGACCCTCGAGAGAGTGGCACTCTCTCTGTCCCTTACAGAAGTCTCCCCTAGAGGGCCCCCTTTCATCCAGCAGGGATTGAAGGTCGGGGTGATCATCTGGGTTGAGCACCTCTCCTGCAGGAGGGTCTTCTGGCTCTTCTCCCCCAGGATTTAAATCTGGGTTTACCACTGGACCCATCCAGTCTGGAGCATTAATCCGAGTGGGTGCTGCTGTAGCAGCAGGAAGAGAAAGAGCCCCTTCACAGAGATGACCTTCTTACTCTTTCTTCTTCTTGCCTTGGGTCACCCCTTTGACTTGGTTATTTGACTCTCAGTCAGACCTGGTGTTACCTCTGACCTAGTGACTGCAGCAGCAGTCAGGGGGAGACCATCAGAGTCCAACCCCAACTCCACTAGATCACTGCCTAACAAAATGTTAGCAGATACATTGTCCTGAACCTGGACAGGAAGCTTTGCTGTCTTGTCTCCAATCATGATTGTGACTAGGGTTACAGGAGATAATTTGGGAGGCCCACCAGCTAACCTGGTGGTTCTTAGAGGAGCACCTAAATAGTACTCTGGCTTGAGCAGGGTCCTGTACACCACTGTCATGCTTTCCCCAGTGTCTCTCAAATCAGTAGAAGGCTGGCCATTCAAGAGGACACTTCTCAGAAACCTATGGGTGTTCTGTGGGATTGTAGCCAGTATTTCCACGTACTGGTCCCAGGCCCCAAGGGACACTAGGGAAATCTCTACAGGATCACCAACGGTGATTCCCATAGAGGAGGGAAAGGAAGTGGCTTCCACCTCAGGCATGGGTTAGGGTAGGTCAGGCTGACAGCCGTCTGGACTCCAAGTGCCTTACCTTTAAACGTGGGTTCACCCTTCTTGTGGTCCAGAGCCCCAAAGTCCCAACAAGTGCAAGAATGCATGGTATGGTACTGGACCGCTGGGAGCCTGCTTTGCAGCAGGAGGACCACTACTCTTATTCCCACCCCTATAGGATTTATCCCCACTAGATCGTTGGGTCTTAGGAAAGGAAGGTTTTGGTTTACCCGACTGTGACTGCTTTTGGGACTCCTCAGACTTCTGAGAGGCCCCCTTGTCTTTGTCCTTGTCCTTCCCACTGGGTTCCCCAGGGGACACCTGGTGGGTGACCCACTTTTCAGCCAGCCTGGCCAGCTTAAAGGGATCTAAAATGTTCTGGTCGGAAACATACTGACGCAGCTCTGGTGAACAGGCATCGGAAAAATGCTCATAAAACAAAAGGTGTGACAATTCAACAAAAGTCTTCACCTTGTAACCATTAATCCACCCCATCATGTTCATATGTGCAGCAGTCATCCAGTCAATCCAAGACACATTGGGCCTCATTACAAGTACACCAGTCCAGAGTTAAAGCCGCCGGTAAAACCATACCGGCACCGTTTCCACATCCGCCCAATCATGACCCGCGGCCCCGGAAATAGCACCTCCCCCAACTGCCACCGCGGAGTTAAGGGTCCCGTAAAGTCCACCTGCACGGAAACCCCTCCGTTACCGGCAATACGAAACACCGCGAGCATCACAACTAGCGCTTACACGGAAACACGGCCAGAAAAATGGTGTTAAAACCGTGATCACGGTGGCGGTACCGCCGCCACCGCGAACATGACGTTAAACAGTGCCTGCTGAACTGAATCAGGGCACAGGTGCACCAAATCAGCCCAGCTGGACCCAGCAGCACACTGGAAGCCTACAAAAGGGCCACACCCAGCCCAACACAACACAGAACCATGCAGGCAGCAGCTCTAGTAGCACTTGGACTGGGCCTACTCAACCAACAGGCAGCACTGCACATGATGGCAGTAATGGTGCAGAGGAGGAGGCGGAGGCGGAGGAGGCGCAGGCGCCAACCAGCCAACCCTGCACCTATGGCAAACCCCATTGTCCAGCCGGCACAACCCCGCAGGCAGCCTGCAATACCATGCATCAGGGCCTCACCTTGGAACCTTACCCCAGGACAGATCCACACACTATACCGGCTGGACCGTCCAACAATCCTGTACATCACTGCCATGATTGAGGACAACATCAGCAGTCACGTAGACACCCCCACCGCCATCCGGCCTTCCTGAAGGTTGTGTCTGTGCTGCATTTCCTTGGCACTGGCACCTATCAACACACGGTCGGTGAGCTGCACGGCATATCACAACCCTGTTTTTCAAAAATCCTGGTACAGGTACTGGATGCCCGGTTGCGCCATGTGTCGGAACACATAGCCCTACCCCGTACCCTCCCCGAGGTCATTGCCACCAAGTTGGCCTTCCATGCCATAGCAGGCATGCCAAATTGCATAGGTGCAGTTGACTGCACCCACATTGAGCTGACAGTACCACGTGCAATTGAGATGGTGTTCCGCAATAGGAAACAATATCACTCGTTGAATGTACAGATGGTATGTGATGTCAAGCTACTGATTACACACTGCTGCGCAAGTTTTCCCAGGCTCAACCCATGACTCAATGGTACTGCGGAATTCCACATTGCCACGGTACATGGAACGCTATGCTGGACAAACCACATGGCTATTAGGTGAGTACAGCTGACAATGCTCCGACCCTGTTGAAGTGGTGTGTGTGTCTCCAGGCCAATGAGCAATGTGAGTGTGCCGCTGTGACCGCACATGCATCACCCCCCCTGCCATCAACCAAATAGACAGTGGATCCCAAACATCACAAAGGAAGACATGACAGGTCAACACAGTGTGCCCGTACACACCCTGCCACATGACACACACAGCCGATACTGTCCCATACACCTTGTGCTACTGCAAACACCCACCCACAAATGGAACACTGCCCTCCCAATGCACATGATGCCTGTAAATGAGACGTCGTGCATTAACTACTTCATTACGGTGGAGTGACTCTGCCATGTGTGCACATCACTGCACTATGCCATACTCACAATCAAATGTCACCCGCAGGGCAGAGTACACATGCACGTAAATGTGTAGGTAAATATCCATTTGGCTACATCCACTGTGATGGCCAATAAACACTTCCAACCACTGCATGGCACACATGCATGAATGAACAATGATACAAGATAGTACAGCATCAGATGAAGACATGATACCACAAACACTGACATGTCCCCCCATCTACATCCCATGTAGGTGATGCTGGATATGCACTCACGCCATGGATGATGACACCTGTACGGAGACCAAGGAACAGGCATGAAGAGGCGTACAAGGGCACATGTCCGCACACGTGGAATGATTGAGAGGACATTCGGACTGCTGAAGGCCCGGTTCCGCTGTTTGAGCAGATCTGGCGGATCACTGCTGTACAGCCCAGTGAAGACAGGTAAAATCACGCTCGTATGTGCCATGCTGCACAATCTCTGCCTGCGCAGGAACATCCCAATGCCCCCAGACGCAGATGAAGAAGATGGGGATGGAGATGGGGATGGGGATGGAGATGGAGATGGGGATGGGGATGGGATGGCACCACCTCCCCCTGGGGGTCCACTTGATGGCCAAAGAGCACCGGATGAACTGATTCGCATTTACTTTTGAGACACAGCACATTCACAGCAATGCATGGACATGGTGAAGACATAAATGATTTGTTGTACTGCAAATGAAATGATAGATGTCCTCATGTGTATGTTTTGATTTCGAATGATGATATATTGATGAATTAACAACAGGGAAGGAGGTGCAATGGTTAGGGAAGCTGTACACCCGTGCCCACCCACCACCCAAACGTACCCACCCCCACCAAGGCCCCAATGTTCAAACACCCAAAACAACCTCCCCCACCACCCAAACGTACCCACCCCCACCCAGGCCCCAATGTTCAAACACCCAAAACAACCTCCCCCACCACCCAAATGTACCCACCCCTCACACCCTTCAAGTCCACGTGTGTCCTGCAGTGCCCCACACACATGCCATCACTTCCGTGTGCGCTTCTGTGCCTGTGCATCCTTGCCCGAGAGCCCCGTTAGCCGACTCGAGCGCCTCCTTGGACTGGCAGTAGTGGAACTGGATGGGGTGGTGGTATTGGATGGCACAGAATCAGGTATAGATGGCATACGTGCAATATTTGCCCGTTGCCCAATCAACATGGACTCTATGAGCCTGGAGGTGTTGTCATTACCCTTCCGCACATGGCGTGCCACGGTGACAATAGTGCTGGCAAAGCATCCAATGGACCTTGATAGGCGACGCACTGACGTGCTGTAGCACTCCCTCTGCAGCCTAGATTCCTCGAGCTGCCTCTCCACCAGATGGGTGAGGGTAGCCTGCTACTTCTCCATCCACTGCATGCAGGAATTAAGCTCTGCCATAGATGGGGTGGGTGACCTCATGGGACTTCGGAGTGATGTGGGGCTAAACTCCAGCTGATGGAAGGATCCCAGGTCATCAAATGTGGGCATCTCCCCCTGTGGCCCAGTATCAGAGTGCTCTGCCGGGGCACTGTTGTCACTACAGGCTGCCTCCTCTGCAGTGCAGCTGCCTTCTGTGTTGGTTTGGGTGGGCATGATGGGTTCCCGTGGCACCTGTGTTGCCTCAGGCAGCGTGGAGACGCTGGGGATGTCAGTGGTGGTGGCCGGCACATTTGTTGCAGTTGGTACTGGGGGCAGAGATGCCGAACTGCTGGCAGCATTCTCTTGTGCAGGGGCAGTGGCTTGGACACGTGCCGGTGCAGATTGCCTGGCCTGTTGTGCAGTATCACTGTCACTTGATACGGCTGTGGGGACACAAAGGACATGCAATTAGTGTTGTGATGGTGGCTGATGGGTGCATCACATGCATCATACAGGTTGATCATTCAACAGTGTTAGTTACATGCATCTGATTGTTGGGGGTAGGCATTGTTGTGATATTGGTTGCCATACGGATCATGATGGGTCCTTTGGCCTAGTCATGCACTGTTTGGGGGGGGGGGGTTGTTAATGGGTCCTTTGGCCCAGTCATGCCATCAACATATTCTCATGTGGCATTCATGTTTCACCACTTACCAGCATCTGCAGGTGGGCTCACTCCTGCCTCAGCCTCCCCGATCCCATGGATGCCCTCAAGGTGGAGGACACTGCTGCAATGCTCCTCCCATGCTTGCAGCCTCAGTGGGGAAGGGGGTCCTCCACCTGTCCCACTGCTGCGTTGGCGGTGTGTGGAGATCAGGTTCCTAACCCTCAGCCTGAGGTTGTCCCACCACTTGTGGCAGTCCTTGACGCTCCTCACAGTCACGCCCACAGCGGTGCACTTGCGTGCTGCTTCCGCCCACACTTCCTTCCTCTGCTGCTGTGTGGCATGCCATTGATAGGCACTGAACAGCATCTCTGCATGCTCCACTATATGCTCTACCAGAAGACTTAGCTCTGCCTCACCAAAGCGCTGTTTGCGCTGCCTCTGAGCTGGAATCCTGGCAGACATGCTGGTGGTCCCTTTTGCCTTCTCACAGTGTGGATTCTGCGTGTGCTGACTCTGGATGGCAATGGATTGTGCTTTATATGATGGCCGCCTCTCTGTTTCCTGTCTTGGCGTTCATGGTATTTCCGGTTCCGTGTCCGTGGCGACGGAGGCGGACACGGGTTTTGCGCTACTTGTGGCAGCGCTTTGTCCATTTCCGTAACTTTTTCCGTGATGGCGGTAACAACGTTTCCGTGTCCGTGTGGTGCATGCGACCAACAGCACGTAATCGGACGGTCTTTCCGCAACCTTGCGGACCCAGAAACTTTGTTACCGCCGTCACGGAATCACTGCGGTCCAAACCTGACAGGTTGTAATGAGGCCCATTCTCTCTTTTCGTGAATTCCATGAACCTTTTAAGGTATTGGGTAGGTGTCTTACCAAACTTGTCAATCAAAGCAGACTTCATGCACTCATACTGACCCCTTTCTTCCACACTCAGTTTCAGAATACAGTCATAACCAGCCTGAGGAACTCTGGCTAACTAACCATCATGGATTCCACAAGCCATTTCAAACGTTGCAATCCATTGGAGGATATCAGAACCCTCCACATACACACTAACCAAATCTTTCATAAACTTGGTGGCAGGGGACCCTACACTCTCAACTGGTTTTGCTGAAGTCTCCACTCTAGCTCTCTCCACCTGAATTGTCTGGTGCTCACTGTCTCTATACTTGAGTATCACACTCCTCCTTCTTTAATTCAGCTTCTGTTTCCAACTTTTTATATTGAAAGGCTAACCGTTCCAGTTGTAGTTCCAATTTAGAAAGTTCAATCTGCAGGGCTTCCCCCTTAAGAGCAGTGCTGGGTTCAGAAATAGAGGCAGCAGGAGTGGTGGCACTCCCAGAAACAGATTCAGTAATAACCCCAGGGGTAGGGGCCTCAATGGTAGCATCCTCCCTTCATCAAGAGTATCACCATCAGTCTGGTAGTCCACCAGGGCAGCTATCAGCTCAGCCCTAGACTTATCCTCAAAGTCTAACTCCCTGGCTTCACAAGCACTCTAGAGAGCCTCTAAGCTCATCCGAGTCAATTTACCATTTGCAATATATTCCATTGCTTGTAATGTAGTTATCTAGTACACAACTAAACCTCAGTTTAACAGAGGGTAGGTATTTTGTAAGTGGCAAGGTTACACACTGATTCTTAAAACCATTAGCATCCCACCGCTGCCACCAGTGTAAAGACTGGGGGGGGGGTAACTGTACTCCTGCTCCCTGTATGGCAGAGTAGAAACACAGAGCACCCCAGCCAAGGTTCTCTATTCGGTAGCTGTGGAAGAGCAACCAAGGCTTAAGCTCTCAGTTGAAAATGCAGAGTGGTTCGTAAGTACAGTGTAATCCCCAGGCACCCACAAAGGAATGTCCACACACTATCTTAGTGAAAACACAATTCTTTATATAAATAAAGCTTTGATTATGTACACATACAATAACACACTTTGTGCTCAGGCAATTCTAAAATGATAGATATATACAGTTTATATGTGGTAACACAATTATTCTTTGATTCCATTAAAATTCATCAACTACAGACAGTTTCAAATGGCATACAAATCAATAGCAAGAGGTACCAGCCACAGATTTAGGAGAAAAACAGATTGTCAAACAATTGGCAGAATACTTGCCGTGTTACCTAGAAACAGTTCTGTGTGAGGATCCCCCCACCTGGGCAACCTGTAAATAATATAATGAACAAGCCCAGTCCATATATTACTTTTCAGAGTCTTCTCTCCTTCTAAAATTGTTCTACCACCCCAATGTACCTGGTTTAGTAGAGCTCGACGTCGGTTCATCGACGGATCCTTCTTGAGTGACTCCCTTTGAAGCAGGAGCCACAGATCGTCAAGATCCCTTGAAGAAAAGGTGAACAAATGTGTTGAGGCAGCAGCTTCAGTCCTGGTGGCGCTCATCGACGATCGGTCTTGGACGTCCTGTGAAGATGAGGCGTGCGGTGCACCTCGGTGACGATAGTTTTTAGCCGCAAAGAGTCAATGAAGAACTTTGTCCCACCAAGAGTGTTGCATTGTTGGTGGCTGGCGTCGGTGAACAGGCCTCGACCACGGCTGGCTTCTGGATCTTTGTCGGCGTCTTTGAGGACTTCGGGTGGTGGGAAACCCACCGTCGAATTCTCCTCAGTTCATTGGCGACCTTGACTTTCTCCGGCAGGACAAAGTGGTCGACAGTGATGAGCAAGGGAGTCTTTGATTCAATGGAGCATCACGGCGCCGGTTGTCAGCAGCACAGCATCAAGCTGTCCACACTTTCTGGGCAACACAGCATAGATAGGCCTGCAGCAGTTACGGCGGTTCTCCGAACCCTGGTCGACGATGGTAGATGGATGTCTGGGTGCTTCCCTTCAGTTTCCTCAGCGGTCCCCATCTCCGGTCGACAGTCTTTCGAAGGCTGACTTCCAGGGAGCCTTGGTGAAGGTTTAGCTGGTGCACGATGGTCCCTTGTAGCTCGGGAATAGCTCTCCTAGCAAGGTCCTCTCTTAGATCAGTTCTTGCAGGCACATGAGCTTTCAGATTGCTTCAAAGGTAACAGCAGTCAACCTGCTTCTTCCAGCTCAGCTTCGATAATAAGCATCAACCTTCGACTTCAGTTTCTGAACGATTTCCATCAGTGAGAGGTCCCCAGATGTACTGTTTGGTCTCCCATTCACTCGGCTGGGTCACATTAAGGCAACCAATCATTTAGAACGGCATTCGTGCAGGCAGACAGTCAATCAGGCTCACAGTGCATTCAGGCCATGCTTCTCCATTCAAGCACTCAAAAAGCGGAATGTGGATTCGGACCAGCACCCAGCCATTCAGCACTCCACACTGCATTCATACCAGTTTCGGGCAGGGCTGTCTCAATCATTGTGTCAACCACCAGAAACGAGACACCCATAACATGAAATGCGTATTTGTCACACACTTCATTCACCCACAGCTCACCCCACGGGCGTACCCACAACATACAGTCATCGGGAAGGCGCCAGTCTGGCCTGGACTTCCCCACAATACCATATATGGAACTTCCACCAAACAGCCAGTCAGGGGAAGGTACAGAGGCAGGGGTTCCCGAGACTTCAGGAAAACAAGGTAACAGGCAATAGAAAGCAAAAGGCCACAGGGGCCATCTTGTCTCCTATCGGGAATCAACTAATTCCAATGGCAGGGCTTGGGTATGCCAAAATGGAGGATGCTCAGAGCACCTGTGAAATTCAGCATGGAGCTGCCACCAGCCCATACCCTGCTCTATGGCCACACACAGGTGCCCAAAAACATACACTAGGGGTAGAGGGTTGTACCCCCACCCATGGGTGCCATAAGGGTATCACAAGGGTCTGTTCACCAAACCAAAAAGAGGAAGAGCTGCACTGCCAGGAGTCCCACATGGACTCCTGTGCAGAAAATAACACAGAACACACATGATAAAAGGACTATAGGACAAGGACATGAAGGCCCTGTCCCTCCAATGCATTTCCAGCATCACACTCCCACTTTTTCTCTCTTTCCTGATCACCCTTTCTGTCCATCCATCACCAGCATTCGTTCTCACAATCACCCTCTCTCCCCATCACCTGCTTGCTGCCTCTTCTCCTCCTTCGCATATGCTCTCCCGACATTACTCTGTATCACCCTCTCCTCTCTCCCTCTACCTCTAATGTCGTTTCTGCTCTCCCTTTCATCATCCACAGTCTCTTGCTATCATCTGGTCTCTCTTACTACCCTGATAACTTTCCCCATCACAGTCACTCACTCCCTTCTTTACCAACTATATCAACTACTCTCTCTCAATCACTCATGCTGTCTCTCACTCGCTTTCTCTACCAATCACCTGTAATTTCTCTCTCCATCATCCGCGCTCTATATCTCTCTTCTGACTACACGATCCATCCCTGTGCATCTTCTACTTTCCCTCTCTCTATGTCTAACTTCCTTTCTCTCCATCACCTGCACTCTCTCTCTATCACTAGAACGTTCTCTCACAATCACCTACTCTTCCTCTCTCTCATCACTTTCAAGCCATCTCTATATCACCAGCTCTCTCGTTCTATCACCCACTTTCTCCATTACCCAGTCCCTCCATCACCATACTCTCTATCTCTTTTTATGTCTCTATCCATTCCCAATACCTTTTTTCACTTTTGCATCACCTGTTCTCTCTCTCTCTCTTGCAACTACCCACTCCCTCTCTACACCACTCACTTGCTCTCTCTCCATCACCTGATTTCTTCATCACCCACACTTTTGTCTCACCCCATCATCTGTTCTTTCTCCATCCCCTGCTCCCTCTCCATCTCATGCTATTTCTTCATCACATGCTCTCTCTTTTTCCATCATCTGCTCTCTCTATCTCCATTGCCCATACTCTTTTTCATCCACATTCTCTCTCTATCTCCCACTCACCCGATCCATCCCTGCTATCTCCCTGTCTCTCTCTGTCTCTCTCTCTCTCTCTCTTTCCCTCTCTATCTGGGTCACCCATTATCTCACTCTCTATATAATCTGCTTGTGCACTCCATCACCCTCTCTCTTCCCTTTCCATCACCCACACTCTATCCATTATCTCTCACCATCACTCACTCTTTCTCCCCTTTCTCTCTTTCTCTTCCTCTTTTCATCAAATGATTTCTGTCCCTGTCTCTCTATTTCTATTTTACTCTTTCTATCCATCACCTATTTTCTCTCCCACTCTCTCCATCACTTGTGCTCCCTTCATCATCTGCTCTTTCCCCTTCATCATCTGCTCTCTCCCTTAATCACTATCCCTTTCTCTCTCTCTCTCTCTCTCTCTCTCTCTCTCTCTCTCTCTTTCTCTCTCTCTCTCTCTCTCTCTCTCTCTCTCCCCATCTCTGTCCCTCGCTCTCTCTCTCATCACCCACAAGTTGTGATTCCCACCCTTATCCTGCACCTATCTTACCTCTTAACCCATCCTTATGTTCAGAGTATCATCTGGCGTGCACTTATTTTCACCCTCCCAGAAGTGTATATTAATGTACTCTATCCCCCTCTAGTATACTTCCTTCCTTACACATGCCATTTCTTGCCCTAAAGCACACTCTCTCAAACAATGATGCCCTCTCTGTCTCTCTCTCTCTCTCTCTCTCTCTCTCTCTCTCTCTCAGACTCGACACACCCCTTGTCTCACACCGTCTCTATCTCTTGCACTCTGTTCAAACCTGAATATTTGCCATCCTTGAACAGACCCCCACTCTCTACCACCTCAGCTCTAGTCCTTTAACCATATCTATCACTTTTGCACTCTTTCATACCCTATATCTTCGCTATATCTCCCTCCGTTTGACTGGCACCCATGCACTCTCTTTGCCTCAGATTCTATCTCTCTGTCTGGCTCACCCCTCTAGCTCTATGTGTGCCTCATACCCTTGCTCTCCCTCTAGCACACACCCTTGCTCTCATGTTTTATTTTGTATTTGTATTTTGTGGTTTAAAGCACTCACGTAGCTTGAGAACAGAAGAGCACTGCACAGGGTGTGGGTAGCCTTCAGTATGGTACTGGCTACCGTTGCTTGCACCCTTGCTCTCTCACATGCACCACTCCGATTAAGTCTCAGATAGCAATAGACAAAGTAAAAATGCCTTGCAAACCACTGAAAATGGACCCCTTTTTGGCACTAACTTGCAGAGCTTTTGGAACTTTGTTGTAACATAAGTACATGGTTGAGTGGGTAAAACAGATGTTTATTCATAGGCGAACCCGTGTCCTGCAGCGCTGATCCCCCAACTACAACTGACACCGAACCTGAAATCTTGGACGTAAGGAAACAACAAGGCTATGTCCAAGTTTCCATTACATCACTCACATCACTTCTCCCACTTGTCCCTCCCCTGGAACAACACAAAGAAGAAGAAAGAGAAAACAGCTTCAATAATGGAAAAACACTATAAACTCAACAGAAAAACGCCCATCACAAAGAGATCGTGATAGGACCGTAAGACAAATTCCAACAACATCCTCACATACACTCAGGGCAATCCGGTGACACACTCAGCATTCCTGTACCACGTCCCTACACCCCCATCGCACATAGTCCTTGAACTTGATAGGTGGAAGTCTAATCCTCGCGGCATGACCTGAATCCACACACTCACCCCGCTCTGCACCATCACTTCTTGTGGAACGACCTGAATCCACAGACTCACCCCACTGTGCACCATCACTCCCACCCACCAAAGCTCTTCCCTGATCCACATCCCAGGAAACATAAAACTTGGTGGTACCGTTGGAACAACCTCAGGAACAGATGTACCAGTGTTACTAGAACACTGACCTCCACTCCCTTCCTTCTCCGCACACGAAACATCAATACACTGTTTTTCTCTTTTGCATCACCTGTTCTCTCTCTGTCTCTCTTGCAACTACCCACTCCCTCTCTACACCACTCACTTGCTCTCTCTCCATCACCTCATTTCTTCATCACCCACACTTTTGTCTCACCCCATCATCTGTTCTTTCTCCATCCCCTGCTCCCTCTCCATCTCATGCTATTTCTTCATCACATGCTCTCTCTTTTTCCATCATCTGCTCTCTCTATCTCCATTGCCCATACTCTCTTTCATCCACATTCTCTCTCTATCTCCCACTCACCCGATCCATCCCTGCTATCTCTCTGTCTCTCTCTGTCTCTCTCTCTCTCTCTTTCCCTCTCTATCTGGGTCACCCATTATCTCACTCTCTATATAATCTGCTTGTGCACTCCATCACCCTCTCTCTTCCCTTTCCATCACCCACACTCTATCCATTATCTCTCACCATCACTCACTCTTTCTCCACTTTCTCTCTTTCTCTTCCTCTTTTCATCAAATGATTTCTGTCCCTGTCTCTCTATTTCTATTTTACTCTTTCTATCCATCACCTATTTTCTCTCCCACTCTCTCAACATCATCCTCTATCTCTCTCCCTATCAAAGTCTCTCTCTCTCTCTCTCCATCACTTGTGCTCCCTTCATCATCTGCTCTATTCCCTTCATCATCTGCTCTCTCCCTTCATCACTATCCCTTTCTCTCTCTCTCTCTCTCTCTCTCTCTCTCTCTCTCTCTCTCTCTCCATCTCTGTCCCTCGCTCTCTCTCTCATCACCCACAAGTTGTGATTCTAACCCTTATCCTGCACCTATCTTACCTCTTAACCCACCTTATGTTCAGAGTATCATCTGGCGTGCACTTATTTTCACCCTCCCAGAAGTGTATATTAATGTACTCTATCCCCCTCTAGTATCCTTCCTTCCTTACACATGCCATTTCTTGCCCTAAAGCACACTCTCTCAAACAACTATGCCCTCTCTGTCTCTCTGTCTCTGTCTCTGTCTCTCTCTCTCTCTCTCTCTCAGACTCTACACACCCCTTGTCTCACACCGTCTCTATTTCTTGCATTCTATTCAAACCTGAATATTTGCCATCCTTGAACAGACTCACCCCGCTGTGCACCATCACTCCCACCCACCAAAGCTCTTCCCTGATCCACATCCCAGGAAACATAAAACTTGGTGGTACCGTTGGAACAACCTCAGGAACAGATGCACCAGTGTTACTAGAACACTGACCTCCACTCCCTTCCTTCTCCGCACACGAAACATCAAAAGGAATGTCACACCCATCATCTGGAACCATGGGGCTGTGCCCAACTCCACCCATTGAGTACCACAATTCTCTATTTACTCCACTGGTACCATCATCCAATACCACGTACCCTGCACCGACATTGACCACAACATGGAGACTCATGCATACACTAACCCCCTTTAGCACAAACAGGGGATTCCTTACCTGAATACGATCATCCACCAACACCATAAGGGACTTCCTTCCTGACTGTCCTTCCCTTGTCCTTTCCCTTTCGTCAACGCACACTTTCCAAAACCTCAACCATATACACATCCGAATGGACACCGCAACCCAAAGCAGCTACCCTTAACTTGGAACCAGGTTTCCTGTCCCTCATAAGTTCAAAGAGGGACAAACCATTAAGCACCGACGGCATGTGTCTGTATGCTGACAGTGTCTCAGACAAAACTTCGGTCCAAGACAATCCGTTGGCCTCCGCTAACTGTATCGCCCCATTGACAAACCAGTTCATTCTCTCCACCAAACCATTAGTGGAAGGATTATACAAGGCAGTCTTGTGGTGCCTTATCCCCAGTTTTGCCATAAAAGTCTCCATACAACTCGATACAAATTGGACACCATTATTATTCTTCATTTATAATTTCAACCAAACAATTAAATCATATAGCAAACAATATAGAGTTTAAACTATGTACAGATATAATAATACATTCTTGAACAAGTAGTATAACATGAATCACAACTGTATATTCATTCTTGCAAAAAACAAACTCATAATCTCTAAGGGTACAATTCAACACAACAAAACCAACCACAGAAAAGACAAGATGAGAAAAAGGACAACAAATATATACCCACATCCCAGTACCCCCCCCCCATTTAAAGAAAAATGCATAACTTACACCCCAAAACACATTCATCAATTTCCATATAAATCATTGAAAGGCCCCCAAAGGTCTTCATATACCGTTTTCCTGTGTTGCTTACATAACAAACATTTCTCATACTTTGAAAGAATCTTCATATCAAAAAGCCAATCCTCAACCAGAGGCTTTTTCCTCATCTTCCATACTTTCAATTTCTGCTTAATTGCCACAAGTACACCTCTATTAATCCAGATTCTTGTTACATAGTCAATATTTCGGCCGCATCTTGGAGACTGTAATATCACTGATGAATAGTTTTGTGGAAAGCTGACGTTCCAAATCGCATCAATCTGTCCATCACATCTTTCCAGTAGTCCATCACCCTATCACAACTCCATAGCATGTGTAACAGAGTCCCCTTTTCTTTCTGACAACCCCAACAATAATCATTATCCACCAGACCTAAGACACACATATGGACAGGGGTCCAATAAACTCTACCCAAAACTCTTTGGTGGATGTAGCGTAAGTTGAGGTCAATCTTTGCCTTTACTGGTACTCTCCAGAGCTGTTCCCATTCTTTCGGCAACATTTCTTTACCCAATTCTTCAGACCAGGTCCTTCTTAACGTCTCCCACGATTCCAGCCAATGGATTTCCAAAGGCATAAGGTTCATAAAACTAGACACCTTCTGTTGCATTGCAGAAAATAGTACACAAATATCTGGTTTCTGTACAATTGGCGCGCCTAACATCTGATGCCTTTCCAAAATCAAATCTTTCAAAATCACATACCTTCCAAATTCCCACCTATTCAGCCCATATTTATCTCTCAGATTCCCGAAGGAAATAATTTCATCATTATTCCAGACACTAGAATACCTTTTTTACTCCAACTCCTCCGAAACAACATCCTATTATTCACCTGTAATCCTGGGTTACCCCAGAGCGAAGCATCTTTATATACATGAATTCCTTGACCACTGTTACCATAGTGGTATCAGTGCACTAATGCATCCTTTGTGACAACAACTGATTTTAGATTCATAGCTTGACACAATAACTTCCCAAGGGAGTACAAGCTCTTTACATGATATGGTTCCAACGCTTTCTTTTCCCAATCATCATTTGAGAAGATAAACAATTTTTTCAGCAGAAATCTCTTACAATAATTCCCTAGAATGGGATAATCAAATCCACCATGTTGAACACTTCAGACCATAATATATCGTGGAATCCTAGCTCTTTTCCCAAAACCCCACAGAAATTCTTGAAAGACCTTATCAATTCACCCAAAAATTCTTCGTGAACTTCAGAGGGATTGATTGCAAAACATATAATACCTTTGGAAGCAACATCATTTTAATAGCATTAACTTTTGCCAAGACACTTAAGATAATACTACGCCATTTCCTAATATCTTTTTGGAGAGTCTCAATTATTGTATTCACATTGTATTGGACAGTATTATTATCACAAATCAAATAAATTCCCAGGTATTTCACACATTCGCTTTCCCACTTACAGTCCCAACCTAACAAGTTAGTTTGATTAGGATCAAATCTTGCTGGAAAAACAACTGACTTCCAATTGACTGTTTCTAAGGCTGCGGCTTCCACCCAACGTAAGGTATAATCAACTAACATCACCACAACTCTCAAACCACCACCTAACGCGTCCATGGGGCCCACAATGTCAATTGCCAGCTTTGACCACACATCCTCAGGGATCTCCATGGTGTTCATGGGCTGAGCTCTGAGTATATTACTTTTGTCGCTTAAAGCACACACTGCACAATCCTTCACAACCCTTTTTACTTCCCCATCCTTCCCCGGCCACCAGTATGAATCCCTCAACCTTCTCTCCACCAATGACCTTCCCAAATGTCCCTCATGTGCCAAATTTATCAGCCTGGTTCTCAAACTGCATGGGGGAACTAGTATCCGTCCTCTGGCAACACCCCACGGACCTTCCGACAACTCACACCAGACATGCTCATAACCCCTGCTAAATATCTTGCCCTCAAACTCAGATACTTCTGTCCTTAAATTGTCTTCGATCTTCATCAACTCAGGATCAACGGCACATTCCTTGTCCCATTCACATTTATCCACAGCAGGAAATACGCTGGCCACCTGCATACTCTCCTCCAATTCCTCCTGCTCTTTGCCACCAACCAAAATAGGCAAACACGATAAGCAATCCGCCAAAGTATTTTTCGTTTCCAGAACAAACTCAACCCTGGAGTTAAACTCCTGTGCATCAGCCATCCACCTTGCAATCCTGGGAGATGCTGAGGACATCCCCCTTGTCGTCAACACATAAATGAGCGGTTTGTGTTCCGTCCGGATCACATAAGGAATGCCACACAGGAAAGTCTTGAAGTGTTTTGACGGCCAGACTGCCGCCAATGTCTCTCTCTGAATTACGGAATAACGCTTTTCCGCCTCCCTCAGCACCCTAGTGGCAAATGCTATAGGTCTGCTTGCACCGTTTTCCCACTGTTCTAACACTGCCCCCAAACCCACATCGCTGGTGTCCACTTTCAACACGGTCTTGTTGCAGGGATTAAATCAAACTAAGGACGAGGCATGATCCACATCGCTTTTTAACTCAACAAACTCCTTCTGACAACTAAATGTCCACTCAAATTGGTCTCCCTTCTTTGCAGGTCCTGCACCTGAATGCAATTGCTGTTGTCCATGCTATTTTGGAGAAAAATAATGTTTTAAAAAACATTTTATTTTGCTTTTAACATCTCAGTAATTTGCCCTAATATGCGTGGATGGATGCCACTAAATTGCATTAGGAAGTTGTAGCACCTCATGACACTGATGTAGGTCCATATTGGGCTTCTGCTGCTGCATTATTCGGTGCAATTCCATGTGCCTTTCAAGATGGCTACCAGATTCGAATGAGCATTGAGGCCACTTCTCAGTGCCTTCAGTGTTCCTCTTCCACTCCCTATTGGCCAACTGGGATCTGAAAGCCACCAACCCGCGACCGGCAGGCTTCAGCCAGCCCCACTGCTCAGAGGCCTAGCCTTCCTCTGTGCTTTCATCCGGATTCCATTCCTTCTGCCTTCTCTCATGCTCGTGGTCCAGAGCTCCTATCCTGCTGCTGCTTCATTTCCTGGAGGTGTTTTTGCCTGCAGCGCTGCTCTGCCGTTCTTTAAGGTACTTTTGGACTTTGCAGGTCCTGCACCTGAATGCAATTGCTGTTGTCCATGTTATTTTGGAGAAAAAAAACACATTTTTTAATAAGATATTTTATTTTTTTGCTTTTAACATCTCAGTAATTTGCCCTAATGTGCGTGGATGTCACTAAATTACATTAGGAAGTTGTAGCGCTTCATGATACTGATGTACCTCCATATTGGGCTTCTGCTGCTGCATTATTCGGTGCAATTCCATGTGCCTTTCAAGATAGCTGTCCGTTTTGGATGAGCATTGAAGCCCCTTCTCAGTGCCTTCAGTGTGCCTCTTCCACTCCCTATTGGCCAGCTGGGATCTGAAAGCCCCCAACCCGGGACCGGCAGGCTTCAGCCGCCCCCTCCTGCTAAAAGGCCCACTTCTAGGGCCCCAGTCTGCTCCCTGTCCGCTAGATGAAGCTTTTACCGCGGACGGATCCTCCTTGGTGGTGCAAGTTCACTCAGCCATGATTTCTGGACTACCAAGACTCTTACACTTCCCTCTGCATGGGTTAGTTTCCCTCCTTCCGTCTACTTCCCTCTATTGATCTTCACTCATACCTCTGCTTACAACTGGTTTCCCTGTACGCTCTCAAATGCCCACGTCTTTTACCTGCCTCTTACTCCAACATCATTTCTTTCTCCTATGTTGCCTTAGCATTGCCTTTGAAAGTCAAATCTGGGTGTGTTTTTGTAACTGCAATTTGGGTTGTTTTTGAAAGTCAAATCTGGGTGTGTTTTTGTAACTGAAATTTGGGTTGTTTTTGGTAGTTAAATCTGGGTTGTTTTTCACATTACTTTTGCTCCTCAATTGTAATCCTGCTAGCCCAGTGGCCTTTCCTTACCATTTTTCCTGCATATTTCTCCTACTGCCATCCTCTCTCTTCTTGGCATGGCTCTATCTGTTTCTCCTATCGACTCTAAGTGCTTCTCTATTAACTATCCTTCCCTTCTTACTAAGTCTGGTAAGAAGAAATTAAAAAGGATATATTTTGCTCCAGCCCTGGACTCCCCATCGCTGATACCTATTCTAGTGCCTCTGCCAAACAAACCCTCTCTGACATTCCCTTTTTTGTTCCTTCGTCTGATCTATGGACCCCTCATATGATCTCTGTGCTCAGGCCTTTCTCCTTCTCTACCATTAATGGTGGCACACACTGGGAAGACCTCATGGCTGTCTTTGACTCCTCCAGAGTCATCATTAATGTCTACCTGAATTGGCACTGTCATGGTGCAAGGTCCTGAGGCTAATCTTGGTTCCCTGGCCACATCAACTTCCTCTCATCTCCAGCTGTCCCCTTCTCTTCTCCCTTAGCTACTTTGCCCTCCTCTCCTGCCGCCTCCACCCCATCTCAAACTCTCTCCACACCTCTACAGGGCATATCCCTGATTTGTACCCCTCCTTAGAAGGTTTTTAAAGCTGTCAACCTTCTTCATCTTGCCACTCTCAGCTCTCGCTCTGCTGTCAAACACTCCTCTGACATCTGCCACCTCCTAGAAGAACTTGACATTGATGTCCTCGGTCTTACCGAGACTTGGTTCATGGCCAGCTCTGTCATGAGTTTTTACACTCTCCTCCCTGAAGGCTACAAGATTCTCTCCACCCCCAGATCCAACTGGCCTGGAGGGGGAGTAGCCCTGACCTTCCCTGAGTGGATTCCTGCCTCCATCTTCCCCACTCAGACGTACTCTTCTTTCGAATGCCTTGTCTGCAGGCTCTCTCTCTCTCCTAGCCACTCTCTCACTGTTGCTACTCTCTACCAGCCCCTGGTCATATTACCTCTTTTCTCTCCTAGTGGGCAGACCTCTCCTCCTCCCTCCTGGCCTCAACCACTCAACTTCTCCTCCTTTGTGATTTCAACATCCATCTTGGTTCTCCCTGTTCCTCATCTGTGCTCTTTTTTGATCTCTGCGATTCACTCTCCCTCTCTATCCTCCCCTCTGGCCCAACTCTGCTGGTCACACACTTGATGTCTTGATCTCCTCTGGACTCACCCTCTCTACTCCCATAATCACTCCTCTCTCCTGGGGTGATCACAGCCTCCTCTCGTCTCATCTGTCCATCTCCACCCCCCAGGCTAAGCCTTCCCCAAGATTGCCACCCACCTTCTCGGACATCCGGCCCATGAAGCGTGTACCAATCGAGGCTTTCGCTGCCACCTTCTCCCCCCGCCCCCACCTCAGGCTGACTCTCACCCTGACACAGCCCTTTCCCTGCTCTTCTCCTCTATTTCTGCTACTCTGGATGTTCTTGCCCCTGTCATTAGGATCGGTTTGAAGTCCAAAGCCAAGTGTAATTCCTGGTATGACTCTGACCTAGCTACAATTAAATGCAATTCTAGGGCGGCTGAGAGAAAATGGAGGGCTTCCTTCCGAAAGGCATGACAAATGAGGTTAGGGCATGTGACTCCTCATGCAGGTCTATTTGGTGGTAAGCTGAAGATAGATCAAAAGTAGAGAAACACATGGCACCCCCCCCCACAGATGCTAGCAGCTCGTTAATGTTAGGCAAAAGGTGACGGTCAACCCATATACTTGCGTTCAGCTCCCTCAGATCCACACACATCCTCAGACTTCCATTGGCCTTGCGAGCCTATACCACCGGTGACCACCATTCAGAACACTCATTCTCCTCTATTATGCCAGCCTTCTGAAGTTTTGCGAACTTGTCTTTCAAACCATCCCTTGCCATCACTGGTACCTTCCACACCTTGTGCCGCACCCCTCTTTAACACAATCTTGTGTGCAAAACCCTTAAGCCTTCCTAAACTTTCAGAGAAGACAGCAGGGAAAGCTTCCTTTAAATACTCAGCAGTTATCACTCCATTGGTAAGTGCTCCTATCCTGGTCTACGCGCACAATACAGGAACCGATTTGCCTGGTTGTATTTCTATTGCTAAACATGCCTGCTCATCCCAACCCAGGATGGTGTCACCCTTCTGCACAACATAAAGTTTGCCCTTCAGTGTGCATCCCTTGAATTCCACCTTGTCTTACTCGTACCCCAACACTTAAATGGGCACACGACTGTATTCGTATGGACAAATGTCAGAGGGAATTAAGGAGGATAACCCCTTACCGTAACTGTTGACGTACAGCTCTGGAGACATCATGGTGTACAGCGACCCTGAGTCTACAAGCATTTGCAATTTGACCCCATTTACTGTCAGGGTGGCCCAAGGTCCATTTCTCTGCGCACTCCCCATACTCAACAACGCTCCTTTGCGCACACCTTGTTCAAGCATTCCCTCACTGACATATCCAACCACGCCATTGGACCCTCCATCAGGATCCAACATCCTTACAGTCTGTCTATTCTCAGCGAGTGTGCAGCACATGCGTGCAAAATGTCCCCTTCCCTTGCACCTGTGACACTCAGCACTCCTTGCTGGGCATTCCTTACCCCCAGTGGCGTGTCCTCTCCACCCACATCTCCTGCATCCTTCTCTGGATGAAAATGTCCCTTTGTTGTCTCTATTGGACACATTTTCACCTCTGGTGAATCTTCCATTCCCCTCTCCGGGCGCACCTCTTGACTGTCACCGCGTTCACACATTTGTGGTTTCCCTTTAATTCCTTTCAGTTACCTCTTGTGCGCTTGCTCGCGACTCCTTGATTGCACTAGGAATCTCAATCACTTTCTCTAGAGGAGGTTCCCTCTCAATCTATAACCTCTCCCTCACTTTAGTGTTGCTTGTCTTCATCATTATATGATCCCTAATGTACTCCTCCACAACACCCGTGAACTTGCAGATCGAGATAAGAGTACACAAAGTGGTAATGTAGGCGCCAATTCCTTGCACCCTTGAGAAGAAATTGTTCCTTTCTAGTACCACATTTGGCCTCTTTTCAAAACATCCTTCAAGCTTATTGAGCGCAGACTCATACACGCTCACCACACTTTCTCCGTGGCTGGCGCTGGCAACCGCAAATCCTCCCCTGGGAGGTGCCTAAAGATTTACAGTCCTTCTGTCCCCAAGCAATTTAGTAGTGCTGTCTCCCTTTCATCATCAGTGTACTTTGCTTCTCCTGCCGCTCTGAGGTACACATTAAAAGTGTAAATTCAGAGGTCCCACGCTATGGGGGGTTCACCCGGATTGGGCAAAAAATGAGGGCGGAGGGCGGGTGTTAACTTGCTGCATAGCGCTGCTCAAGGGCTCTCTTTACTGCTGGATGAAGTGCTGGTGCTAGTTAAGTAGCACCAACTGCTCAACTGGTGGGCTGGTCAAAGCTGCATGCAAAATGTGCTAGCACTTGAGTCAGGTCTATGAGCTGCTAACTGATGGTGGATGTCTCACTTCTATGGCTGGGCAGCAGAAGCAGTTATTTCCATATTTGCAGTTGTTGTTGCTTCCTTGGCAACAATGTGGGCTTGTGCCGTGTATTTATGGCCTTCCAGAATAAATTATTTCAATGTTTACAGTTGTTGTTGTTGCTTCCTTGCAATAACGTGGGCTTGTGATCTTTCTCTATGGCCTTTCCTCTAATGATGCTCGTAGCCTTTGCCTTCCCTTCCTTCTCCACTGAGTTATGGGGAGTACCCTACAGGGGCCCTCACTGTGTTATCCTTCGCTGCACGTGGGCGGGGCAGGGCTCCCACTCCCCTTCCCTTGATACTGTATGCACGGCGCAGGAGAAATGGTGTTTGTGGCAGGGTCCCTCAACTTGGGCCTGGTGCGCCGTGCTGGGGGAGGGTCGCTGCACAACACTCACCTTGTGCTTGTGAGCGGCAGTGAACCGAACCTCTCTCCCCCCGCAGCTGACCTCTCTCTTTTCTCTCCTCCCACGGCACTTGCGTGCGCAGAAGGATACTCAGCCCACCACTGGTCCCGATAGCTGCAGCTGCAGGCCTCACGACGTTGCTGGAGCTGGACGGCCATCGCACGTGTGTCTTTTCCACCGCTGGGGTTCAGCGATGGCTAAATGAATCCTCGTTGCCAATGTAGTAATGTAAGTACACGGTTGGGGGGGTTAAACAGATGTTTATTCATCAGCGAACCCCAGCGTCCTGCAGCGCTGCTCTCCCAACTACAACTGACACAGAACCTGGAACCTTGGACGTAATGAAACAGCAAGGCTACATCCAAGGTTCCATTACATCACTTACATCAAACTTCTAAGGTAATTACTAGGTATGTAGGCCCTGATTACTTACTGTCTCCATGCCTATGAATGTACATTTAAATAAACAACAGTGAATTCTAAAACATCTGGCTTTGCTCAAGATTTTCTCCTCAACTTGTTTGCCTCCTCTGGTCTTGTGTCACCATGACCACTTTTTCTATGAGTCCACTTTCAGTGGTGGCAGAAGTCACCCATGCGCTCTTCCCTTCCTTTCACACTTAAAGCTATACCAATGTACTACAGAACCAACAGCCAAGAGACTTCTAAAAACGAAAATGTCAGGCTTTATAAGACACACTTACATTTGATTACATAACTTGCATTTTCATCTCAATAAAGCATCATTTTAACTTATTCTAAAACACATTCCAAGCTCTGTAGCATTGGTTCCAGTGTCATTTTACATTGTGTATGATAATAATATCCAGTTATTTTTTTGTGAAGAAATGGTGCTAGCACAACTTCATGACTCCATGATTATGATAGGGTGACTACACATGGATTTATTTTACACATGGATTTATTTTAATGATGTGGAGGACGTCACGGTTCGTAATTTCGTACCTTTGATGCAAGGACCTAAGCACAAAGAGCACAAAGGCTGTGTTCACCTCCTCAGTTTGTTAGTTTTTTTGTTCTATTCATTTGTAGTGCGCGCCAGACCCAAAGTTATCAGGGCGCATGAGCAACAAGGATATTCTCAACTTGCTTACATTGCTGTACAACAAATAAAAATATATACAAAGGTAGTACAGGTACAAATACTAGGCAGATGCATTAAACAACAATTTACAGAATGTACATAGGGAGGTGTAGAGCGGGTGAAGTTTAACAGTCATGTTCCTTTATCCGATAAATATAATTGCGCCTGAAGTGGGGGTAGGTTTAGGCTGTCCTTAAAGTGGGTGGCAGGGAGTTCCAATGTTGGGCCGCTTTCACCTGGAAGCTGTTCCCTCCGGTTTTGGATCGTTTAAATTTAGGAGCTGTGAGGAGGTTAGAATTAGCTGTTCTGGTAGATCGGTTGGGAGTGTATCTCTTGAATCTGTCTACAAGGTATCGTGGAGCTGCATTATTAAGGCATTTGTGCGTGTGCGTGAGTGAGGCAACCTTCAGCATGATTTTGATCAATAGCACTGTGCATTGAATGCCCATGCATCGCTTGACAGTACATTTTCAGAAGGATGCAGATGCTCATCTGTATGGAATTCTCTGTTTTTGTCACCTGCTAAATACCTCCAAAGTTCATAAGGTTGTATTTAAACACCATCCACCAGGCATTTTCGATGTTTTGGGAATGGTGTGTGCTTTAGGCATGTACACACAGCCTGTCTACATGTATGTGCCTAAAGTACAGAGCATCCCTAAAAGTATCAAAAGTGCAAGAAGAAGACTACTTACATGCAAGTGTAGGCACAAGCTCTCCTCTCTGCTCAATGTAACCTTTTTAGTTCTGGCTAATATGTGGCGCGTCCCCCACCCATAAGCAAAACTGTTACATTAGACTAGAGGTAGGGAAACATGACATATAAGGAGGGACACACAACGTGTTGGTGTTGTTTGGATATTTGCCCACCCATTGACTGACCATGGATATGGTAATCCCTGTGGCCATTCCCACACAATTCCTGCCCCTCCCGCCCACAACATCTCCTCATGGAAACTCTTTGAGCTTGCTTTATTCAAGCCTTATCATCAAACTTTGCAAAAGTTTTTCAAAGCAGTCTTCCGAGAGCCAATTACTTAATTGGATTTGTAAACCCGCTATTGGCATAATTCAAATTTCTTAACCAGGTCTGTCTTCAGCCACTCGATTCATAAGCAATATGTGTGTCTTCCAGTGAAGTCCTATTAAAAATCAGCATTGGCAAAACCAACCGTGTTAAGGTGTTTGCCAGGCACTGCTTTTAAATGTTCAGGTACTCACACCCGTTTGCACCTGCTACCATCAATGGCCAGTTTATACCACTACGACAGCGCCTCCCAAGTGCCTTTCCCATGCCTACACAAAAGGCCAAAATGTTGGCATTTGCCATGCTTGCTTCAAATTGACTCCCACAGCAGTTTATATCAAATAAAGAGAGTCAGGAGGGATGTAACGACAGTTGCCACATATGCACAAGAGGGCAGTGGCATCTTCCAAATTATGCAAATCGAAACAATGCCGGATCAGAACCTACGTTTCATCACCAACGCGATACGTATTATTGGTACGTATTATGGGTTCGTACCATTGCACAGATAATCGTATGCCGCGTGAGCGTTCCAACCCATTGTTGAAAGGGGCAATAATTAAAAACTATAAACATGTATTGTGGAATGCACAAAATTCAGTTAATTTGATTGCACTAATCACAATACATTGATTGATGTCATAGTTTAAATTATTTTCACAGTTGCCTCTGTGTTGGAACAATTCACTGTTGACCCCAAACAGAAAACAACGCTCCAGAAATGCCGACTCTTACTTGAATTCACGCTGGCGCAATATGTTCAGGATTGTTCATATTGCTTAATTTTGCCTTTGTACTGACCCTTTCTAAGCGCCGTTGGATAATCGATCAAAGTATATGTTCAAAGAGAGACATGTTCTACTTCGTTCAGCCTGACCGCAGGCACAGCATTTCAAAGCAATAATCCCCATTGTTCTCCCTTTAGACGTTGTTCCCAGTTTCCTCCTCCTCTGTTCTGGCATGGCGCAAGTGCATTGTGAACTGTAGCACCAGGGCAGTAACGGTGGCATTAGGCGTGTCCTGTGCATTGTGCGCATATCGTGGTGCTCTGACCCCTGCGGCCAGCAACAATGGTGCCAAGAACCGTAAAAAATGAGGCGCGTATAGCGGGGCTCCACCTTGTATTCTGGCAGAAGACACGTGCGTCCCAATCGCGTTTAGTCGAACATTGCTAAGCGATTTGCCCTAGCTGCAATTAAACAACGATTAGCATGCACTATGTTCTTAAGTTTATGAAACCAGCTGGCTCTTTCTTTCCACGCTTCTACTAACCCCATGCACCTCAACCACATGACTATACAAACGATCACGACACATTGCAACATTATAAAGAAGGCGTATAGGATAGGTCCGTAATACGTAAAGGTTCTTGTAGCGGCATATTGCATGGATGTCTGTCTACAATGCAGTGCTATGATAAAGTAACAGTCATTGGCAAAGCCGATAGCGTGAGCTCTTGCATTTGAGGATTGCATGTTGTATGGGCCTGAGTTTGTTACTCTGAGCAGCTCAAAGAACATGCAAGTTGAAAAACCTGTCATCATATGGAAACTATTGAGTGAGCTATTCGCCTCTGTCATCTGATTAAATACTTCTAACAGTACCCATCAGCAACTGATGCACAGGGCTTGCAGCTTACACAGTCTGCAACAAAGTAAAATCCAACTTCTATTCAAACCCCAGCTACCCAAGGCCATACAAAATGCCCAAGAGAACAGTTCAACCCTTACCAATCTGTATACTATGGGGCCACAAAGCTGGTCTGTACCAATCTCAAATATAATACAGGCATTGCAGGCACACGTGACATGCAGGACCTTGTGTAAGAGCACATGTTCTCTTTTCTAGAATGAACATATTGTGCTGTACCAAGATAGCATGTAACTGATGTAAAGAATATCCAATAATTCCCCGTCTTGTTTCCTTGTTTGCCTCACTCCACCCACCTCCCAGCCCGCCCCCACCCCTGATTGGGCAGTTTTACACCGTTGCCTGGACTGGTGCCTTGGCCTCCTAGCCTGCACGCCACTATTTGCAAGGCGTTTGCAGGTGAGTGTTGGCCCCCCTGGGCCCTGTTGGACACCATTTGTACTTTTTGAATCCCACCAAGCCTGATCGCATTCTCCTGTCCCGACCCTCTTCCCCTTCATGTTTCCGTGTTTCCCTCCCTCCACCTGCCTTCCAGCCCTCCCCCATCCCATATTGGGTAGTTTTAATCTGTTGTCTGGCCTGATGCCTTGGCCTCCTAATTTACACACCACTATTTGCAAGGCGTTCACAGGTGGGTGTTGGCTCCACTGTGCCCTGTTGGACCCCATTTGTCCTTTTTGAATCCCACCACCCCCAGATTGCGCGCTCCTGTCCTGACCTTCTCCCCTTCTTGTTTCTGTGTTTCCCTGACAGGGTAGGAGACCAGCAATTGATGCCCCTCTGTAGATTGACCAAACCCATCCAAAGCATTGTAATCCCATCTGGGAGTCCTATCACAGTTAGATTCCACCCCATGCCAAATAGTGCCTTATCTAGTTTACATGCAATAGCCATATTCAGCATCTAATTGGCCTGTACCTCCTGCCTACATATTGTCCCAAGAAAGACTATCCAAATCAGAGATATACTGCTCTCAGATAGCATAAAACAAAAACTCGGGTTCTAGTAGACTGTACCCCAGCCACAGGCGATAGATAGCAGCCTCGTACATCTAGCCTGACTGTCACAGACAACCTGACTGAGACAGACAGCCACCTATCAGAATTAGCCCGACTGTCCCACCTACACCATTCAGTCTCTCTGAGTACTAACCACCTGTGTTACTGTTACCACTGCTATTGCATGTACTGCTGTCCCCCAAGCTAGGCCCTTTTCCCTCATCATAGGCATCCACAACCTAAGTGTTTCAATTACTGCCTGTCATTCTGTGAAACCTAGGCCTTTCTCCCATTTTCTAGGTGCCTCAAATCTCAGCGTTGTGGTTGCTGCCTGTCATTCTGTGAAACCTAGGCCTTTCTTCGATTTCTCGCTGTCTCGACTCTAGGTGTTTCGGTTGCTCCCTGCCATTCTGTGAAACCTAGGCCTTTATCCCATTATCTAGGTGTCTCAAATCTTAGTGTTGTGGTTGCTGCCTGTCATTCTGTGAAACCCAGGCCTTTCTCCCATTTCTAGGTGTCTTGAGTCTTGGTGTTTCAGTTGTTGCCTACCATTTAGTGGGACCTAGGCCTTTTTCCCATCTCTAGGTGTCTCGAATTTAGGTGTTTCAATCACTGCCTGCCATCCTGTGAAACCTAGGCCTTTCTCCTTGTGCTAGGTGCCTCAAATCTCAGTGCCGTGGTTGCTGCCTGTCATTCTATGAAACCTAGGCCTTTCTCCCATTTCTAGGTGTCTCGAATATAGGTGTTTCAATTACTACCTGGCACCCTGTGAAATCTAGGCCTCTCCCGTTGTGTAGGTGCCTCGAATCTTAGTGTTGTGGTTGCCGCCTGTCATTTGGTGAAGCCTAGACCTTTCTCCCATTTCTAGATGTCTCGAATCTAGGTGTTTAACTACTGTGTGCCACTCTGTGAAGCCTAGGCCAGTTTACTTTCATCTATGAGTCAGAAATCGAGGTGTCTAATTATAACTTGGCACTCATCGAATCCTAGATCCCCACTCATCCTCTGATATCCTGAATCTAAGAGTACTATCTCTTTGTAAACAACTAGTGAATCCTAGAGTCGCCATTATCTTGTCCTCTCAAACCTCTAGGTATACCATCTGTACCGGCCATAACTGATTCCTAGGTCCCCAGGACACCCAAGATCATCCAGCAGCCACTAATAGATATTAATTACAACCATAGTCACTACCCTATTTAACATGCACCCATAGATCCCCATTACCAACCAGCCAGATGACCAATGCCTAGTACTCCCTTACCTCCCAACACAGCTCTCCCATAGAAAGAGGAACACCCCAACCCAACCGACTGAAAAGACATCCACCCTTGGGAGCAGCCAGGAATCGCAACATAAGAGGAGAAACTCAACATTATCCTAGCACAAGGCAAAGCAGGTGGGTAACTGCCCCTGTAAACTCAATACCGAGACCAACTCTTACCACCAAGGACCCAAAATGCACCAACGCTGAATTGGACGCCGACAAAGACAGCAGGAACATGGAACAACTAATACAGACATACAAACTCATTCGCCGCCAACTGATGCAGCCTTGAATACAGAACAAACCCCACCAAATAATAAAATCACAGAACAAACCTTGTTAGAGAAAAATCCTTATACCTTACACCGTACCTCACAACAACCACAGAAGCATGATATTTCAATTACATGGATATCTTTAGACAAGCAAAGAACTCCCCGATCAACTTATAAAAAGACGGTAGGAGCCAAGAAGAGAATGGGATCACAGCAAACCATGCACTCCATATAGCACAAGAACAGAAGGTCACTGCCGATATCCACATCAAATCATAGGAGATGACGAAGCAGCAGAAGTCAACAATCCAACCATTAATTTAACAGACAGATTCAATGAAGAAGCAGCCTCCACGGAACCTCAACCAACCGGCATTAACATGAAACACCCCAAAGGAACACCGACAAATCAAAACGGGTAACAACAAATAAACCAAACCACACCTAAAGGATCCATGGCAATCTAATCAACGCAAGGTCAATGTCCAAACATGCCACTGAAATCTACACCTTCCTATGTGACGGAGGTATCGACATCCTATTCGTAACTGAAACATGGCTAGATGACAATTACAAGATCACTCTCAACAGCTGCCTGCCTGATAATTTCAAATGCGTCCAAGCAAACAGGAAAACCAAAGAGGTGGCGGTCTGACAATAATCCACAAGGAACACCTAGAAATTAAATGTGAAGACCCACTAAACATCGATAACTGCGATTCTCTAATCCTTTGCCTATCAACAAACCCCAGAACAAACCTTAAATTCATACTGGTCTATAGACCACCAACTTACGATGCAACCTTCGTAGACGCCTTCATGGAAGCAATCACCAACCTAGCCATTGAGCACAATCACCTGATTATCCTCGGTGACTTCAACATTTGGTTCGATGAAGAAACCACTATCACACACAAATCTCTAGCCAGCCAACTAGCAACAGTGCAATTACATCAACTAGTCAAAGGATCAACCCTCCTGGCAGGACATACACTAGACGCGATCTTCGCCAACAAAAAGCTCATTACCACAGCGCCACCAATTAAGAACCTCTGAAACGACCACCTCATCATTCCCTTCATAATCACAATGGCCACACCAATAATCAAATAACAGGACAAGCCACCGATCATCATGAAAAGAAACTGGAGAACTATCAAAATTTGCAATTTAAGTGAACTACTGGAAATTAGCAACTACCTAACCTGGAAAAAAAAAATTACTTCACAACTGGTTCACGCCAATATTAGACGAGATCACCAAAGAAAAACCATTTACCTCATTGCGCAAAAGAGCAATGGCAAAATGGTTCACCCCACTACTCAGCGCCATGAAAAGGAAAAATCGAAAACTTGTACTACAACGGAGAATGAAATACGACTGTGGAAAGAAATTCAAACTCCAATAACATATCTGCTAATAAAATAGTGAAATACAAAAAGCAAAAAGGAAATACTACAACAGAATCTTCAAAGTGCCAAATACCCAAAAGGAACTCTTTAAAATCATAAACGAAATAAAAATCCCACCTGGCTGCAACAATGCTCCAATACCATCGGAGAAACTATGCAATGATCTCGCAGAACATTTTAAAAACAAAATCATGACCATAAAACAGACCATACAAAGCAGACCATGCAACAATATGCAACCCACCCATCCCTACGGGGAACGGCCGAAAACACTTCAAAGCTTCCCCCAAATACCAGTGGAGACATTCATCAAACTGGCAAACAAAAGCAACAAACTTCGAAGCTTCCCCCAAATATAGTGGAGAAATTAGTCAAACTGGTAAACAAATGCAACAAAACGGGTTCCCCATAGATCCCTGCCCGCCAGACATATACGAATCAATCCTCTCACAAGGAACACCATTGGAATACTACAGAAAGATCTTCAACCAATCAATCTCAACTGGGAAAGTGCCACAATCCTTCAAATTAGCATACATCAAGCTGCTCCTCAAGGACACAGGAGGAAACATGGAGGACCTCTGCAACTACAGACATATCTCCAACATCCCCTACCCAGCTAAATTGCTGGAATCATACATGTATAAAACTACTCAAGAACTCACAGAAGAGCACCACCTACTGGACCAGGCACAAGAAGGCTTTAGACCGATGAGAGGAATGGAAACAGCACTTCTCTCACTTTGGGATGATCTAAAGACAAACGCAGTCTCAGACAATGGTTCCACGCTGATACTTCTGAACCTCTCCACAGCATTCGACAAAGTTAACCACGACATCCTCATCATGAGAATGGAGGAAATAGGAATCTCCTTACTATGGATCACAAACAGAACAGAAACCATATGGATCAAACCTTTCAAATCCAGCCCAAGAGAGTCCTCATGCCGAGTACCACAAGGATCAACCTTCTCCCCACTATTATTTAACATCTACCTATTTCAACTAATCAGGATCATTAAAAGACACAGCCTCACCTGTTACAACTATGCTGATGACACACAAATAGTTTACAAAATACAAAAATGCACAAGAAGAAAACACAATATTGGAGAACTGCCTTTGATAAGTCTGCAACTGAATGAACTCAAACAGCCTCAAACTCAACCCAGGCAAAACAGAAATGATGATCTTCACAAAAAACGGAGAAGACAACCACTACATACCCTGGCCAACAGAACTTCGCTCAACCCCAGCTCCATCGTCGATTGTAAAAAACCTGGGAGTCCTGATGGACAACAAACTTACCCTGCAGCTACAAGTAAATGCTCTAATCAACAAATGCTTCTTTCTCCTGTGAGAAGTAAAAACAATCCTACCATTCCTATCATTCGCTAACAAAACACTCACAGTCATCACTCTTGTTATGTCCAGAGCAGACTACGCCAATAGCCTATATCAGGGCATGCCAGAACAACTCCTAATAAAACTCCAATGAATACTAAATGCGGCAGCTACACTGATCCTCAAATTACCTTGAAGAGAACACATCACACCAGCACTGAAAACGCTACACTGGCTACCAATAAAACAGCGAATCAAGTTCAAATCAATATACATAACGCACAGAGCAATCCACGGCCAAGGCGCAGAGTTCCTAAGAGAAAAATTAAACATACACTGCTCAGCAAGGCCACTTTGATCCAGAAGCGACATCCGTTTGGAACCAAAACCTAACAAAAGAATATTCACAGCATCCTCCTTTTCCCACCTCACCCCAAAAAACCTTAAACAATCTACTGAAGAAAATAGGTAAAACAAGCAATCACCTCCTATTCAGAAAACTCCTCAAATCTTGGCTCTTTTCCCCGTAACTAGAAAGAATGCCTACAGGGCATTACACAACTGAAACAATGCTGAGAAAGGATGCCAATCCCCCGTCTCCCTAAGCTACTGCCCATCTACTGAAGTAAGGGAAGACCAATGTATGGCATATCCTAGCAACTGAAAGATAGAAAGCTAGATTAATATCAAAGATTGATCAGGGACTGTTAAACGGGAAATCATATTGTGCCTCCTCTCTTATATATATTTGCCTAAGCCCAGCCGCTCTGCAAAGAAAACCAAATTTCAAAAGTTCCGATTTTGGATCGACTTCGCTGCCATTTTAGGATCATCCGCCATTTTGATTTCTGTTCATATATAATTCAGTGTTCTAAAATGGTGGACTGTGTTTCCAACCTGTAACCGAGCCTTCCCGACCTTTACACTAAGTTAATGGTTAGACTGTCCGCGGGCCGAATGTTAAGACTGGGTAAAGAGACCTTGTCCCATACATGACTTGCGGTCTTAGGATTGTCTGCATCAATAAGCCTCATCAACAAACATACATCGAAGACAATATAAAGCAAATATCGAGCGTGGACACTGGCTGAACTGCATTGTGAAGGGATATGTGCTAAGGCTTACTGCTAAATCTGGGAATACACTTTTCCATTGTAACTTGTTTGAATGTAAACCAAATGTAATCCGTGTGCATATTGTTGTGTAAGCCATATGTGAACTCGGCACAAACTCTATACAATGGATTATTAACTTGCGGAGGGGCTGGACATTATTACTGAAATTGTATAAATATACGAATGTCCAGATGTCCAGTACCTCTCACTCCTCACACTGAAGGGCTGGTACTCACTGTGATGTACTGAGGGCCAGATAGCTATCTGAATTTGTTTCTTTGTAACTGCGCAGTATTAAAGATCTGTGAATCTTTATAAACCCGTGTTTGGTGTAATTCCTTTTGTGGTACTCAGCCTCAATATTTTCTCATGCTTTTACAGATGGCGCCCGAATAGGGACCCTCAAGATTGATGCCATCTTGTTGAAGGTTGACGCAGCTATTGGACCGGGATCAGACGGTGAAAAAAGGAGGCCCCTTTCTTGGATGAGAAGCGATACCTCAACAGTACTGCACGTCCCGATCCCTGGACGGTGAGCCCACGGTCTGAGACGGCATCTTGACGAGGGTCCATACATCGAGGCGGGCAGTTTTACCGAAATCACCAACCACGTGGGACCTTTGGAGTTCTTTGTAATCCAATCGGGCCTCCTGTGTCCTTTGATCAGGTGAGTCGTGACCCGATTCTTAAGTACCCTGTTAATTTGTTTTGGCGTATTGTACTCGCGAGTACAATTATTGACCAGGTAACACCAGGAATCTGATATGCCTGAGAAATTGTCTGCCTGCTTCAGGGCATTATTCTGCAAGGACAGACAATGTTTAGAATTTAGCCGACCGGTGCCACAGGAGGGGTCTCCGGCGTGTACTATGTACTGTAAGCACGGCATTGGTAGTATAGTGTTTAATGATATTTGGCACAGACAAACTAGACATGCTTCCGAACTTCAGTGGCCAACCAATGCTAGTTTTGAAATTCCTTGTATAGAATATTTAGAGTCTATATTATTAAAGAAAAAGGCTAGACCTGCAGCATTTGATGTATTACAGAATTGGAAGAAAGAAGCTATGCAGCAACTTAAAAGTAGAGAGAAACATGCGCGCCGTCACATGTCCAACGCAAAAAAGCGTTGTTGTACGATCAAAATAAACCGTCTGAGTCAGTTAGGAGTATGGATAGGGCTTTTTCACTTGGTATTCAGAAAATCTATCCGTCGAAAGACTTTCATGTATCTGATGAGTTGATTGACAAACTACTAAATGAACGAAGGCCCCGTGCAACTGCGCCACCTCCGTATGTACCTATTCCTGTTGTTTTGCCTCTTCCTGCTGTCGTTCCTCCTCCCGTAGTAATTCATGCTCCTCCTATCATTCCTCCTAACGTCCCTTTTCCTCCGGCTGTTGCTCCTCCTCTTATCGTTGCTCCTCCACCTGCTCCTCCACCTTTGCCTACTGTTACGGGTTTGGTAGATTTGTCTTCTGCACCAGTGATAGCACATTTGTTACCGATTGCACGAGATTTGTCTACTCTTTCTCTTCCAAGTGGTTCTGTCCCACTTGTAGTTGATAAGGGAGCGGAATCAAAGATCGTAACTCGTAATACTGTGTCTAAAGAGAGAAAGCGTGATTTGACTGCATGGGCTAGACAATGCATGGAGACGGGTGAACAATCTGATGTTTTTGCCACACTCTAATCTAGAAAGTTTTCCTGAGAAAAATGTTTTTATTGAAGGGTTGGGAATTCATTTATTTCTAATGTGGAACAGACTAGATGATATAGATCTCCCACAAGGGTTGAGGGATCTGAATGCTTTAGCATATTCAAGAGATACTGCAGAGAAAGTATATGAGCACGTTGAGAGGGTTTTTGAGTATAGGCGTTGGAAAGGTTACGGAATGAAGAAATTGATGGCAAAAGTTTGAGCGCTATTTTTGTACAGAAATGGTTCCTTCCTTGTTGTAAGTCGATAAATGAGGAAACACGTATTTGCACAAAGGATGCGATTAGATGGATTTCAGACATGTCGATATCTCCTGTAGAAGTATATGACACATATAGTCAGTATACGCCAGAAATGCAGAGGAAAGTGATACAGGTTATGGTAGAATATCTGCAGGATGAATGCATAAAAAGAAAGATTTGTTGTCCTGCAGAATTATTGAATAGCTATAAGAGAGCTTTTTTGTCTGACACTACTTCAGCTGCTTTAGCACTCGATTTAGCTCTGTTGCTCAGTAAGCATTCGGAGTTTCCTATCTCTCAGTTGCCTATGAGAGAGGTTCCGCCGACATTTGTCCCAAAAGTCGAGGTTCCAGCTAATGCCGCAGCAGGTACAGCTGCCAATGACATTCCTGCACATTATGTGTCGCAGTTTGTTCACGTCCCATTCTCAAGACAGGAAGTGAACACCATTAAACAATCCAGTCACGATATTAGGAAGAATCCGACAGGGTTCTATAAAGAGATAGAATCTGTCTTGCAGTCATCAGTATTTACCTTGAGTGATATAGATTTGTTATTTCCTGTGCTCCTACCTGTTGATTTGTGGAAACAGATTAGGACTGTGGACTATGTACCAGGGTTAGGGGACACATGGGTTAATATACTTCGTCAAGATAGAGAAAGGCCAGCTGGTGAGAGACCGCCACAGGTAATACTGACTTTGCCTGATAGAATAGTCACGAAACTAAAAGCTATAATTCCTGAAAGAAGTATTATTTGGGCCAAACTTACTGCTTGTGTCCAAGGGAAGTCTGAGGGTGCTACCAAATTCTTTAATCGGTACGAACAAGTGTTTTCAGATTTCAGTGGACAAGATTTGAGCACAGAGTCTGGGAAACAACTATTTGTAGATACATTTGTGTGTGGATTGTTTCCTGACATCCAATCGCAAATTATGTCTTCTGAGAGCGCTTGGCAAGCTAAGTCTCAGTCTGAAGTGTTGCATATGGCTCAGTACTATGAGAACCAAGTCAATAATGATTGCAACAAATTGTTAGTGGCCCTAGATGGGGTACTTCACAATTTAGGGGACAATACGTTCCTCAGGGAAATGTGCCATTGGGTCCTGTAAACGTGAACCAATGTGCTTATTGCAGACAAGAGGGTCACTGGCGAGCGCAATGCCCGATCCTCCATCAGAGGTCGAATAACACATTTGGTAACATGGGTAGATGATCCAGAGGCCGCCCTGGGGCAGCGGGTTCTGGTAGAAGTCAGTTTTCTAAGAATTCGCAACCTTTTTCACAGGATACTCAGGCACCGAGTGCGGATAATAGAAACATTTTTGATCTTCCTTCTGCTGCATATCTCTCTGAAGACCTTCCTTTTGATGACATTTTGTTTCGCTAGGATTGCCCGCAGCAGGGTTTGGAACTGACGCCTATTCCCGTTAATCAGAAAGGTCCCTACATTGAAATGATAGTGGGAAATAGGAAACATCTATTCTTGATAGATACAGGAGCACAGAAGTGTTCCATCGCCCATTCACAAGTTCCAAATATTCCACTGTCAGGGCAAACCAATGTTTCTGTAGGGTTTTCTGGTACGCCAGTAGTCTGTCTGGTTTCTTCGCCGGTACCGATTACATTGGGTCCATTCACAGACCACTGTCCATTTCTTTTGACTACGAACTGTGGAGAGAATTTGTTGGGGTTCAATCTGTTGAAGGAATTAAATGCAGTAATTCATTGTTCTTCGGATGGAGTGCGTTTGACGATTTCACCACAGCAACTTTCTGTCTCTCAGTTCTTGACTAGACATTTGCCGCCGGAATGTAGTGATATTCCGGAGTGTTTGTGGGCAATTGATGACAATGATGTCGGTGTTCTACAAATTGAGCCTGTCAAGATCATTTTGAAACATGAAGTAAAGTTGCCACGTATTCCCCAGTATAAGATTTTGGTTGATGGTGTGCAAGCTTTGAAATGCATAGTCTCTGATTTTGTACATCGTGGGGTAATTGAGAAAATTGCAGGTAGTTTGTGCAATAGTCCGATTTTGCCTGTGTACAAGAAAGGCAATAATGCAATTCCTTTTCGTTTCATCATTGATTTACGCGCTATCAATAAGATTGTTGCTCCACAATTTCCTATTGTGCCTGATGTGACGACAATACTAACCATGATCCCGGATTTTGCCACTCACTTTAGTGTTCTAGACCTTAAGAATGCTTTCATCAGCATTCCTATACACAAGGATAGTAGATACCTGTTCGCGTTCACCTTAGGGGGGCGCTCGTTTACATTCACCTGTGTGCCCAAAGGTTACACGGAAAGTCCGAGCATCTATAGTAGGGCTTTGAAAGAGCAGCTTGATACACTCGAGTTGCCTACCACTTGTACATTACTTCAGTACGTAGACGATCTACTCTTAGCTGCTGACTCAGAGAGTGCCTATAAGGAGGGCACCGTGTTGTTGCTTATTCACCTAGGAAAACATGGACACAAAGCTTAATTCAAAAAGTGTCTGTATTGTCGACAGGAGGTCGCCTATTTAGGCTATCTCCTGTCATAGGAGGGAAGAAGGTTGACGCCTGAACGGATAACAATCATTTCTAGCATGTCTGTCCAAAATACACAGAAGGAAGTCAGAGCTTTGATAGGAATGGCTTCTTACTGTAGGCACTGGATCCCAAACTTCTCGTTAACGATTAAACCAATGTTGGCTTTGACAAAGAAGGGCATTTCTTTGCCATTGCCGTGGAACTTGGAACACCAGCAAGCGTTTGATCTGCTCAAGACTGCACTGTGTCCATCACCGGTTTTGGGCACACCAAATTATGAAAAGGCCTTCGTGTTGAATGTGCATCAACGTGATGGATGTGCTTTGGCTGTATTAATGCAGGAACATGGAGGGAAGAATAGGCTGTGCGGCTACTTTTCTTCCGCCCTTGATCCTGTTGCATGCGCTTTGCCAAGATGTTTGAGAGCTGTCACTGCTGCGTCTGTAAAACAGAGCGAGGATATGGTCCTAGGCCAAGATTTAACCCTGATGGTACCTCACTCTGTAGATGTTCTATTAAACCGAAAACAAATGCAACACCTCACCTCCACACGATTAACGAGATACAAATTGATCTTGTTCGCACTACACATTAAAATTAAGAGGTGTTACATCTTGAATCCGGCTGAACTTTTACCTTTCCCGCAAGATACTGCTTGCAGTGACGAAGCGTCACATGACTGCCTCTACACCACAGAGCAAGAGACTAAAGGCAGAATCGACCTGAAAGATACTACTTTGAATAATCCACAAGGGAAACTGTTTTGTGATGGCTCCTGTTTCAAACTTCAGCATGGTACATCCACGGATGCTTATACAATCACCACATTGAGCACGATTGTGGAAACCAAAATAATCAGGCATAACGCCACGCAGGCCGCAGAGATTATAGCATTGACTCGAGCTTGTGAACTGTCCACAGGGCTTAGAGTAAATATATATACTGACAGTCAGTATGCTTTTGGGGTGGTTCACAACTACGGTAGACTTTGGGCAGAACGAGGTTTCTTGACCTCACATGGAACTAAGATCCAATATGGCTACTTGATAGTGCGGTTACTTTCAGCGCTTGCATTTCCCACACAGTTAGCAATCATGAAATGCGCAGCACATCAGAAAATCATAGATGATGTGGGAAAAGGGAACGCTTTCGCTGACCAGATAGCCAAACAAACTGCCACTGATCTCTATTCAGAAATGTATACTTCAAGGGAAGCCACAAATGTTTGTACTATGGATGAGGGTATCAAATCTGTAAAGAGTATTCAAGCTGATGCCACATTAGAAGAATCTAAAGAATGGGCTGAGGGTTTGGCAAGATTGGATGATGACGGGTGCTGGGTGGACAAGTTAGAGGAAAATGGTTGTTGCCAGATGCGTACATTACAATGATGGTTGCAATGGCTCAATTGCAATGGCTCACGGGCCCACCCACATTTGTGCGAGGAAGGTTTAAAAAATGTTACAAAATGTCTGGGTGAATGATAAAATCTCCAAAATAGCTGAGCGTTTTGTTCAGAGTTGTATGATCTGTCTACAGCATAATATAGGAAAGGGCACTTCGACACCAAGGGGTAGTTTTGGTCCACCTTCTGTCCCCTTTGAGGTCATACATTTTGATTTCATTGAAATGGAGCGTTGCAATAATTACAAGTATATCTTGGTTGTTATCTGCGCCTTTAGTAAATGGGTTGAAGCCTTTCCTGTCAAAGATGTCACAGCAATGACAACGGTGAAAACCATGCTTAAGGAATATATTCCTAGGTTTGGTTTGCCAAGGGTCATCTGGTCGGACAATGGTCCACATTTTATCGCTGCTGTAATTCTGCAGATATGCGTGGGATTACAGATCGATAAACGGTTCCATTCAGCTAGACATGCTCAAAGTGCTGGTTTGGTAGAGAGACACAAAGGAATCATAAAAAACAAACTTGCTAAGACGTGTGCCGGCACCAAACTGAAATGGCTGATGCCTTACCGATCGTGTTATTATCAATGAGAACAACCCCACAGACTAGGACTGGGCTCTGCCCTTTTGGGGTGGTTATGGGTAGGGCAGATAACATTTGGAACGTGCCTAAGCCTAAATCCTTGCGGGACATTGAACATGTACTTCTTTCCGATTACTGTGACCGGTTAACTAAAAATCGATATTTGATTTATCAACAGGTGCGAGAACCCTCCCAGTCAAGTACGAGGGCCCAGGTCACAGCATACGGCCTGGTGGCTGGGTGCTGATCAAATCATTTGAAAGAGCACCGCGTTGTAGGGGCCCTCATCAGGTCCTATTGGCCACACAGACAGCCGTGCGAGTGGCTGGACGAAAGCACTGGATCCACACGTCTCATGTCAAGAGGATTCCCTTCCCTTTGCACACGATACAGAAGATACAGAAATTCCTACCTACACTGATCCCAGCGATCACGCAGCATTGAGCAGCATCGAGAGTGCTTCGGAGACTCTCCCTGAGCCCATGGGGCCTGGGGAAACAGCCGCTGTATCTCCACACTCTCCCACAGATCCTTTTTCACCATTGACAGGTTCTGTCACAAATCCATTACTTCCATCAGGAAGCAACGACACGTTGTTTGCAGATCACGCAGTACCAGGAGTCACAAGGTACGATCTGCGTACCCGGAGCTAGACCTACTGCACGGTTTGGCTGTGCCACCAGGAAAAATCATTGTAGGGCTTGTCTTTTGGCCCTGTTCTTTTGCACGTAAGGAATTCTATTGGCTAGGGATAGGGAAGGAATAAGAAAACACACGATCAGGAGATCGCCAGCAAACAAACTTTGTAGTATTTTGTTTGAAGAAACAATGCCTGCAATGGCTCTCACTCATACAGAACAAATACGTGACTGTGTGCCTAATTGAAACAATGAACAATCGAATGCGTGGTCTCTAAAAACGTATTGTTGTCTTCTGATTATGTTAACCGGCTTCACAATAGTAATTGCCTTAGGATTTTGGTATTTGGAAGGAGTACATCCGCTTGAAATTCTTTTGCCTACAGAAAATGTACCTGCTGCTTCAACACCTTTCGTGCATCTGCACACTCTATCTCCTAGAGACTCTCAGCACAGGCAGAGTTACCACAATAACACTTTATTACTCATAATGAATGCCACACATGCCTTTTTTAATAGGTCTATTTGTTGGGTCTGCTCACATTTACTGTAACACCGAGACAAGGGGTTGGGTTGGTATATTCATCCTTTACCTTTGACTACTGCATGTTATGCTTCTTTAAGGGCACTATTCTTTGGCTGATGGAACAATAGCATCTCGGGGAAGTTTGATGGAACAAATTTGAACGATTTTGAGAAACGAGTTCTAACGCCCCTAGGATGATCACTCTTTGCGAATAGGAGGAAGCTTAATGTTGCTTCTATTAGGCCTTCTGATAGACTGCCTCGTCCTTTTCAATCTCTGATCTCTTTCAAGATTGCTCCTATAGGCAATAGGGATGCCACGCCACCTTCCTATACTGTTAACCACAGCCCCAATTCAGTTTCTTTCTGAATACAGAGGAATGGTACTCAGTCAATGGGTGATTTCAAGGGTTGCACCAATGTTGTGAACTTGACCAGTGAGGACAGACCTTTGTATGTCAGCGAACCTGTCTACTTGAAGCTTTCCCAAGGCTACCTAAGGATTGGCAGGGAACCTGTTATTTAGGGATTCTGTTACCCGGGGTATTCATAGCAAACACCATAGAAATCTCTAAGGCTCGTCCAAGGCGGGACGAGAATGGAGATACTTCAGCACAAGTTCTGGGTGACGTAGCAAAATCTTTTGTTCCTTTTTGGGAGCAAATATTGAACTCAGAGGATATCAGAAGACTAGCGAGAGTGCAGGAAAGGACCATCAACCGGACCACTGACATACTCTATAACATGACTTTAGAACAGAAAGCGATAAGGTTAGTGGCACTTCGGAACCGGATGGCATTAGACGTCATCCTGGCTGAGCGTGGTGAAGTATGTAAATTAGTGGGGTCTGCTTGTTGCGTTTTCGTGCAAGATTCCTCCCCAACCATCTTTAAGGCTATACAAAATCTGCACGTCCTTAGTTCAGAAGTGCATGTTCCTGAGGGAAACTGGGATTTAAGCACTTGGTCTGGGACTTCTTACGATCTTGGGGATGGAAGCTACCTTCAGTCTTGCTGATCATCTTGGGTATTCTGTTGTTTTTCTGTTGCTGTATACAGTGTCTTCCTGGCATATGTTCGGTTTTAGGAGGATGTTGTGCACAGACGATGGGAACAGTAGGACACAAGGTACGCGCCCTGGAGAGAATAACAAATGAATTTGTGTTGAAAGAAATTTCTGTTGCTGACCTTATGGCGGTCGATATCTTTGATGATTGTGATTCAGGTTGTATGGACGTTGAGACGTGGAGTTACTTGTAAAGTGACTAGAAGTAGTTTAGTGCTTGGCTTAGGCCAAAAGGAGGTTTTGTTAAATGGGAAATCATATTGTGCCTCCTTTCTTATATATATTGGCCTAAGCCCAGTCACTCTGCGAAGAAAGCTGCGTTTCAAAAGTTCCGATTTTGGATCGACTTTGCCGCCATTTTAGGATCATCCGCCTTTTGGATTTCTGTTCATATGTAATTCAGTGTTCTAAAATGGTGGACTGTGTTTCCAACTTGTAACCAAGCTTTCCTGACCTTTACACTAAGTTAATGGTTAGACTGTCCACGGGCCGAATGTTTAGACTGGGTAACATGACTTGTGGTTTTAGGATTGTCTGCACCAATAAGCCTCAACCACGAACATACATCGAAGACAATATAAAGCAAATATCGAGCGTGGACACTGGCTGAACTGCTTTGTGAAGGGATATGTGCTAAGGCTTACTGCTAAATCTGGGAATACACTTTGCCATCGTAACTTGTTTGAATGTAAACCAAATGTAATCTGTGTGCATATTGTTGTATTAGCCCTAAGTGACTCGGCATGAACTATAGACCATGGATTATTAACTTGCAGAGGGGCTGGACATTATTACTGAAATTGTATAAATATACGAATGTCCAGATGTCCAGTACCTCTCACTCCTCACACTGAAGGGCTGGTATTCACTGTGATGTACTGAGGGCCAGATAGCTATCTGAATTTGTTTCTTTGTAACTGCGCAGTATTAAAGATCTGTGAATCTTTATAAGCCTGTGTTTTGTGCATTTCCTTTTGTGGTACTCAGCCTCGATATTTTCTCTTGCTTTTACAGGGGAAGGGTGATATGTCAATAATATCTTGGCCTGCAAAGTAAACACAGGCAGTAATGGATCACCGAAAAGGAATGGACAGGAAGGGAAGCAGGGATTGTAAATAACCCACTAACCCAATATCTCAAACTTCTGCATACTTATCTCACCCAAAAATCCACACAACCACCCTCTCGCACAGCAAACCACGTGCACTTCACCACATTGCAACAACAAACAATCAACACATACGTCAAACCAACAGCACACAAGGTCTCACATCGATCCGCTATTCACACCTAAGCTCAGCGCACAGTGAAAACTGAACTGAAGCTGGGAGCAGAGACATCACCCTCTCACTTTCCTACTCCCTCTGCACCCGACTAACCAACCCCCCCACCATCTTGTTTGCAGATCCACCTGAGCGCCTGGGGACCAATTCCGTTGGTGACGGTGTGCGGTACAATTACCTTTAACATTAACATTAACATTAAAGACCATATACCCATTTCTCGAAGAGAAACATATGGGAATCATTTAAATCTTACCATGTATGGCAGGGACAGCTGAAAAACCTGCTCCACTCAGTCCTTGACTGCACATTTCACACTCAATATCAGAGCTTGAGTTGCATGCATACCTTCAACCCTCCAATAAAGCTAGGCCCCTAAACATGAAATGCAAAAATATCAGATATGCAGGCTTACAAGGTGGTTGTTTAAGCATAACAGTACAAAGGTCTCATAGAATACATCATACTTTGTACATGAAGTGCCTAGTCCCCTTGTAAACTTTCCATACAGCCTTTAACTCTTTTGTATCCTTGTGAAATTTGCACCGGGACCTGTACCACAGACACACCAGTCACAGTAAGTGAAAGAGAGTAAACTAGAGTGTAATCAAGAGTGAAAGAGAGCCAAAGAAAGGTAAATGGTGAAAAAGACACATGTGGAGAGATAAGAAGAAAAGATAGATGAACTGATATAGGAAACAGTGAGAGGGAGAGTGAGACTCAGAGTGTAAGAGAGAAAAAGTGAGACAGATAGAGAGATATATTGAGAACAGTGGTGGCTGGTTTTTAATTGGAGAGTGAACACGCATTGCGAGGGAACTTAATGCAACTAATGAGTGTTCAGGGTGTTCACCTCCCAAGAAAATGTTTAAAATAATGGATTAACATCATGCATTTCACTCTCTGTGAAGAATTGGATAAAAAGCCACATATTTTACAGTCTGTTTAGTATGTTAACAAATGAAAACATCCAATAGATGCCAAGGCACCAACTGTGCAGAGGCACATTTTACAACTCATTTCCATGATTCTTTTGCCCCCAATTTATGCCAGTATTCTTCCAGTGTAAAACAACATTTTCCTACTGGCTGTATCAGTACATGTCCTTGCTGGCTGCACCAATATATACCAGTATTCCTACATAAGAACATACTCATTTTACTTTGCCCATAATGTGAGTAATGATTGTCCCTGCTGACTCTTCCAATATATGCCATTATCCCCATGTAAGAATATACTCCCATTGGCTTTGCATTATGCCAGAGCAAAAATGTCCTGCCTCTGTAAAAAAAAAAACATACTGGCAGCATCAACAGGACAACAAGGTCACATAAGAACAATCATGTAAAGTATGGGGATTTCTCCCTCAAACCAGCCTTAATCCTATATAAGAAAACACACATCCCTGTAGTGTTATACGGTCTAGAGACTACAGTGATGGACATAAGCATGTGGGTGGAGAGGCTGAAACGGAAATTTGGGATAAAATGCCTGGGTTCTGCTCATTCTACTCCAATGAGCCTGATTAGATGCAAATGAGGTCTAATATCCTTAATAAGAAGGCCCTTTTTATATAAATAATATTACCACAATCCAACACTGTTCGAAATTCTGAAAAGAGAGTTAACGAGAGGTTGAAAGCTTACAATTAGCCACATTTAAGAGGGAAATGGAATACATTCTTTTTTTGCATTTGAATTTGCTTGGAACTTCAATGCACAAAAATGGCAGGATGATTGGGTTCGAGAGAAAATGCTCTGGAAATATCTGCATTGGTGCATGTAAAAGAATATTATAATCACATGCCAGTATACATACATGCACAACCTTACATAATCTTATTTCCGTGCATAGAAGCATGCCATACATTTTATAGAATTTAGATTAAATCAGTTGGAAACCTTGGAAATCATGGGGGCTCGAATAGTACTCAAAAGGAACCGTCATATATGCTGCGTGTGTGCTGTGCCAGAAGCAACTGAAGTGCTGAAATATTTGGATATGGTTTTCCCCATCTAAGCACTCTTAGAGTGAACATTTTTCAGAGATGTGTGCCTTGTGAACAGTCACTGGAAGATGATGCATTCTGGTTCAAATGTATCAACGGAGTGCAAGGGCCTCTCAATTTAGCTACTGTGGCTTTCTGACTAACAGTAGAGAAGTTGTTGCCTGAAGCATAGTATTGAGCAGCAAATATTTTATAATAAATGTATGAAATAGAAGTGTACTTTAACTTAATGAAATGTTTGCATATTTGCATATTTTATTATGTAGGTTTTTATTTGCATATTTCTATATTCTCAAGCAAATGTTTTCTTGTAAACGAAAAATGAAAGTTAAATAAATAAAAAAGAACACTCATGTTGACTTTGCCCATAATGAGTGTAAACATGGCATGTCACTGTAAGAAAATATGTCAATGTTGGCTGCACCAACGTTTGGGAGTATGCACATGTAAGAATACTTAGCATGTTGCCTTTGCACAGAATGCTGGTAAAATATATCTCATGCCACGTAAGAAAATATGTCCATGCTGGTTAAACCAATGTAGGCCAGTATGGTGACATAAGAAAACGCTTCATGATGACTTTGCTTATAATGCTAGTAAAAATGGTCATGTCAGTGGAAGAAAATACAGCCATGCTGGTTGCACCAATGTAGGCAAGTATGGCCACGTAAGAAACACTTGTAATGTTGGCATTTACCTTAATGCAGTAAAGAATTAAAAACTGTGATGTACTGTAAGAAAACACACCTGGACTGGCTATACCAATGCCAGCGATAGCGATAGTAAGATTTTTTAAAAAATGAGTGTGGATTGGCTTAAAAGATCCAAGGCTTAAAAGATCCAAGGCTAAGAATGTAATGTTATAAGTTATCCACTTATTGATTGGACGACAGAAGCAAGCATTGATTACTTTTCTCTTCTGTTATATTAGTTTTTGTTTCAGAATCAACATGTTAATATAAGGTTTTTCTTTTATAAATTCGTGAAATGATTGTATTTTATGTTATGCAGAATGCTGTATTTTCAAATCATACGCGCTCATTCTTGTTTTACTATGATTTTAACTGTGGAAAATTCAATGTTTTAACTCATGAAATTGTGTAAAGGTTTTCTTTTATGTAAAGAAAAAAACAAGCATTTGATTACTTTCCTCTTCTGTCATATCAGTTTTTGTTTCAGAATTAACGTGCTAATATAAGGTTTTTCTTTTAGAAATTCGTGAAATTATTGTACTTTATGTTATGCAGAATGCTGTATTTTGTAAATGCAAATCGTATGCTCTCATTCTTGTTATACTATTATTTTACCTGTGGAAAATTCAATGTTTCAACTCGTGAAATTTTGTAAAGGTTTTCTTTTATGTAAAGAAAAAAACATATACAAATAAATAAAATAAATAAATAAGTTAGGAGTCAGGGGCAAAGTCAGCTGGAGTGTGAATGGTGAAGCAGCAAGAGGGTAGTTGAGAAGAGTAGGTGGAGGTAATGGCAAAGGTGGTAGAGAGAAGTTCTAAGACGGTAGGAAGAAAATAAAGGTAAGTCTGGGGTGAAAGACAGAGGATAGAGAGATGAAGGGAAAGCAGGCGGTGAGAAAAACAGAGGATGTGGAGTGATCAGCAAAGGGGTGAAGTAAAGGAGTGGTAGAGAAACAATAGAGGAGGTAGAGAGGAAGACAGGGGAGGTGAAGGAATAGGATATGGCGCTGAAAGAAAAAAATAAAAGGAGGAAAGACAAAGTAGGAGGAGGTGAAGGAAAAGGCGGTGGTTGGAGATAACAGAGGAGTTGGAATGGATCCCAAAAGCGAATAAGGTGAAGGGAGAGGAGGTGGTAAGATGAAAGCTACCGATGGCCATGGTGGTGCCCTGACACTCTCCAAAAATAGCTTTCATGCTGGTGCACTGATGTGGCTCTCTCTAATGCCCACAATTTCTCCTGTACATGCTTCAGGAGACTCAAAGTACACTCCTTGGGGACTCACGATAAATGTGAATTAGTGGGACCAAGCAATTGATTTACAACCTGTGAATGGAATAGTTTTAGGGGAATGAGAAATTGTACTCTGCTCAAAAAAGGCAACTCATGTCTCACACCCCAAAGATGAGGCTGTACAGATGAGTGTATATGGTTAGTGGTTACAGGCCTTTTATTATTAGCTTTGTCACGGTTTTTTAGCATGGCACATCCCGCCAGGGACTCCTTCCGCGAGGCCTACAACCCGTCTCACACCCAACCTCCACAATCACCCCGTGTCACAATGGACCAGGAATCAGGCTGGTGTGTATCAATAAGATATTTATTAATTTATGATTTAATGCAAAAGGAAAGTCAAACAATTTCGCCGCCACCAACGTTGTAGTAACACAAATGCACTGATCTCCACAACACAGTTTAAGATATCCTGTTACAATTCACACAATCTTTTCTTTAATGGCAACACAGAAAAATAACTATTTGATAAAGAGATAACACCAAAGGTTTAGCACTCCCCCGGCAACACCCACCCCCAAACATCAGCTAACTTGATTCCTTTGAATGGAAGGCGGTGGCAAGGAGTAGGAATAGAGAGAGAACATCGGATTTGGGGTAAAGCCCACCACCCCAAGATGGGAAGCCAGCAAAGAAAGTGAAAACCTGTTTTTGGAGCTAAATGGCATAATGGGATTTTAATTATTACTCACAACTGCTAGGGGACAGAAGGAAAGGAAATTCGGGTTGCTTACACTTGAGGAGATAAGGAAGTTCAGATAATACTAATCAGCACACCAGGGCAAAGTAGAAATAAAGTAGGAAAATCGGTTTTGGGAGAAAGCAAATGGAAAAGGGAAACATACAATGGCAAAAGGAACTTCGGTTTACACTGAATTTACAATGACTGGCAGCGCAGGGAAGGGGTTTAGCACAGAATAGGAAAATCGGTTTTCAATGACCAGGACAGAGGCACATAACAGATCGACATGTAGGCAAAAGGGATTGCTCTCAATGGGACTATGGTTGGGGATTTTAATAGGACAGATGCAATTAGGAAATCATGGGTGATGCACACAATACACGGACAAACTCGGTTTTCAGTTACGAGGAGACTAAATCTTTTGAGGCAACACTTTAATGACTATAATAATTAAAGAAAGATACCAGGGACACAGGGGTTAATTTCGGATGTCAACCATCTTGTACAGTGAATTTCAATGAGGGAATTCATTGATTTTCTTCAAAATTTGCTAAGGATTTACACAGACACTGAGAGGTTTACCAAAGTGAATATGCTAACATACACAGGCTAAATACAGATTCTTCCCCGGAAAGGTGACTGAATTACACTAGCAATGTGGGGTTTTTAATGGGGAATTAATTCGGTACAATGCTACAAAAGGAAGGACTTTTGCAATTTAGGGCTGGGGTATATGTACTTACAAAGAAAGCCTTGGTTTCGGATTCAGAACAGCCAGCTGGATCTCAGGACAGTCTGGACAGCTAGACAAGGGGTCTGGTCACTGCACTCTGCCTTGGTTTGGGATTCTAGAAAGCCAGCTGGATCTTATGACACTCTGAACAGCTAGGCAAGGAATCTGGTCACTGCACTCTCAAAGATGTTAAGGTACAGCCGCCTTCTCTCCATCCTCCTCCTGTCTCCGCAGATTGTTTTGTGTGTCTCCTGACTTAGTACAGTCTCCCTTATATAGCACAAATGACATCGCTCACTTTGCAATCAAAGGGAGTACTCTGTACCATTCCTCTCTCTGCCCCCTGGCATGATTGGTTCAAGGGAAGAGCGCACCATCTGTCTGTTTGCATATATTGCAAATCTTTGTTCTCTTGGCCACTTTTTGACAAAAAACAGTTATGCCTCATAACTTCATATTTCTGTTAGCCCCTGCTATATGCTAATTGGTCATAGGGAATTAGGTAAGCCAATCACCAACTCCGTAGTATGATGTAGCATGGCCCTGTGGCACATTTGTGTCCTTTTCACAAAATGTATAACAGTTATAAATCTGCAATTGATCAATCATGTTCTTAATTTCTTTTTCCATCTTTCCACCAATTTTCATATTTGTCCCATTTTTATATGAGCCAGAAAAGCATTCTAAATGGCCATTTCAGTGTTCAAAGTCCTAGAAAAATTAACTTTATTTCTTTAAAACCGCCTGGAAATTACATAAAAACAGCATAAAACAAAGTTATTTCTCATTCTAATGGCTGTGAAAAATGCCTAAAAATAAAATCTGTCCTTTAATGTCAATGGTGAGGATCTGTCCCCATCTCTGGGAGGGGCACTTCATCCCCCACAGCCGGTGACCAGAGATTTTCATGCCCTTTTGAAGTTTATTTATTTATTTACATTTTTAAAGCACTCACACAGCCCGCGGGCATCAAGGCGCTGTTACAGGAATTGTTCAGTTGCGGTTGCGTAACTTTTTTTGTCTTAGTTGCGTATTTATAACACGCTTAAATAACCAGAGGTTTCTAAGCAGGGACCCAGGGATTGCTTTGTGTCATCTTGCTTTCAAGGCGAACACGTTGCCACTGAGCTATCCTCCCGGAACAAGTTGTCAGTTTGTTCTTGGTAGAGGGTGCAGGAAGGAGCTCACACCTCCTTGTCAAGCTTTAGCCACACTTACTTTCTTTGAAATCCCTGAGCTCCGGCCTTCAAGTCTGGCAGAGCAGGGAATTATGGCGCCCTCAGTAACATCACATTTGACTTTGGGACGATTCACCGGTAGGTGTAACTTCCAGTGGGAAGCAGGGCTTTTAATTTCCTACCTTAGCCCAAACTGTTTTTTCTGGTATTCTGTGCCTCTTCAAAGGTGACTGAAGTCTTGTGAGTAGAAACATAATGTATGTTGCTTTAGTCAACCCCGCCACAGCATATTTCCCTGACAGTTCTGTGCGAGCAGTGCTATCTTTTCACTGTGGCCTTTTAAAGTCATTTTTCTTTTTCACACGTGTGCAAGCAGTTTAGTTCATCTAATGTTTGAAATCCTGTCGTGTATGTCACGGGATTCTTTCATTTCTACTGTTTGAGCAAGTTTGCATTTGCTGTTGGTCCAATGACAATGTGCGGTAGGCCCCCTTCCACACGGTTCTCTGATTTGACATGAACAAAAGAAAAAGCCAAGATGTTTTTTATTTGCAGTGCTTCAAGGGCTGCTGTTCAAATGAAATGGAAAGCAAAAACCATGGTTGTGGTGTTGAAATTCTTGCCCCTCATGTGAATTAAAAGTAAAACAAGTCAATTTTTTATGCAGTGTATAACTTCTTGTCATTTAAGTGAAATAAAAGCAATGCAGGGCTGCTTTTGGTTGCAGTGTATAACTTCTTGTCATTTAGGTGAAATAAAAGCAAGACAGGGCTGCTTTTGAATGCAGTGCATAACTTCTTGTTATTTAGGTGAAATAAAAGCAACGCAGGGCTGTTTTGGGGTTACAGTGTTCAACTGCTTGCCACTCATGTGACAAGGAAAGCAAAGCGCAGCTGTTTTTGGTGGCAGTGTATAAAGTGCTTTTTCAGGTCAAAAGGATTTCTGTTTAGGGCCTTTAAATGCACCCCACAAGTTCAGTGTTGTGATTAATGAAAAGACCACCAAGCCATTGTTCATTGCATGCTCTGAAAGGTTGCATATTGTAATCACTATTACTGATATATTTTCCAAATCGTAATCTGTGGTAATTTGTGTGTTCCCAAAATGAGCCTAGACCCCTTTCTCACGGGTGATTTATTTACAGAATGTGGGTGATTCCTTCACTGATTGTATTGTTCATAAAATGAACAAAAGTGTTTTTTTTTTTACAGAAAAAGGTTTATTTGCAAACCTTACTAGAGAGAGATGTATTTACAGTATGCAGACTTGAAACAAACAGTATCCCCTGAGACCATGCTGAGTGACCTAAAATACAGGTTTGCAGGATCTCATGACCTATTGTTTGGCCCAGGCAACCCCACTTGGTCATGCCGAGCACTTTGATCATGTTTCCTTGTTAGAGCCGATGGCCCTTGATTTCTCATTCTACTTAAAGCATTGGGTGAAAGATACACCAGCGGATGGAGTTACAGCAGAGGAGGTGGTGAGAGATTGTGAAGAGACAGAGAAGGTAAAACGAACTGTGTGGGTGATAGAAGAAAACCAGTTGAAAGGGTAGGAGAAGAGGAGCAAAGTTTTAAATATCAGCGAGGAGGAAATAAAAGAAGTTGAATCTGAGAGGAAGCAAAAAAAGCATGAAAGGCAAGCAAGGTCTTAAAAGAGGAGGAAGTGGTACCTAATTCAAAATCCAGTGGTCTGTCAGGTGGTTAAGATCCCTGAGCCAGAGAGACTTTGGCAAAGTCTGAAACCAGCTCCTACCTAGCTAAGCCTGCTGTATCTTAGTTCTTTGTGATGTTGGCATGTCACCAACACCTAATTTTGGGTCGCAGTAGTGATGACCCCAGTCACTGAATTCGCTGGTGGTGACCTTGCATGTCAAGGAAAAAGACACCCTGACAAGTGCAACAAAAGACCATTGTTCAGCGGCAAATGCAAAGAAAGAAATTTTGTGACACTTAAAAACTGCAAAACTCTGAGGGTACCCTTTTGATTGTCAGTGGGTGGAGCCTAATGGGGAGAGGAAAGGAATGGCATACTGCAATCTTCCAGAAAGCCAGAGTAACTGTTTGTTTATGTTCCCTCCCTGTTTTGAAGGCATACTGAAAAACTTAAAAATATTTGTTTTAGTAAACATTGTTGAACATTGAGACCATAGCTTTGAGCTGTCCATTGGTCATGTGGCCCTCATAGTAATGGGAATTTGATGACCACCAGGACTGTCACTACGGCTAGGAATGTGCTGGGGACTAGGACTATGCTGAGGACTAGGATTGTGCTACTGTCTAAGACTGTGTAAGTGACTGTGACCAGAAATAGGATTTTAACAAAGGCAAGGAGTTTGAAAAGAACAAGGAGTGTGCCAACGACTAGACGGGTGATGAGGACTAGGACTGCGACAAGCACTCTGCTAGCACTGTAATGGGAAGTGTGACTAGGACGAGGACTGTGATGAGCACTACTGCTGTCACAAAGACTAGGGGCCTCATTACACAGAAGCCGGTAAGGGTTAACGGTCACCGGTAATGGTACCGGTGACCATTAACCCTTACCGCCTTACTACGAGGTCCCTTTGCGGATTGGTACTTTAACGCCTGCTTTTTAGCAGGCCTTAAAAACCAACCCGCAAAGGGACCAGGGTGCTAATTACGGTACCGCAATTTGCGGTACCGTAATTAGCACCTTCCCCATTCCCATTATGCCCTATGGGGCAAAAATGGGAATGGGGAAGGGCAATGGGGGAAGGGGGAATTACCCCCTCAACCTTGAAATTGGGCGGTAATTCCCCTTTCCTCCAAGGCTTTGCCGGTATTTTATCGGCATGGACGAAGGTGCTAATAGCACCTTGGTCCACTGCCTACCGTGTAATGAGGCCCCTAGGACTGTTGTTAGGACCCAGACTGTTGTAAGGACTAGGATTAGAATTGCAGCTAGGACTAGTACAATGACTAGTACTGAGGAAAGGACTGGGACTCTGATGGGAACTCTAATGAGGACTAAGATCAGGAATGTGACAAGGACTAGGAATATGAATAGATCTAGGACATAATAAGGACAAGGATTGTGATAGGTTCTGGTGAGGACAAGTTCTAATATGATGACTAGGGCTTTGATGGGTAACTAAAGCAGGGGTAACCCCTTTTCCAATGGTGGCTAGGGTAAGGTACCTGAACAAAAAAAGAGAATTCCACGGTTGGACTTGTTTGGTTTGATTTAATCATTTTATTCTATAAGATCAGGTATCTGTTCCTAATATCCCGCTCCTCAGAACCTGACAGGATCACCTAAAAACACACACATATAGCATGAACACTAACTAGTTCAACCGATCCATAAAAGTAGAAGCTGTATTTATTTTCATAATCAGCAAAGGACATGTGTATCGACAAACAACATCTGTTTAACACATTCAGTAAAATTGACGGCAGGTACAGTACCTTGGGTAGTCAAGGAGTCTTGCATAAAGATAGAGGGCTGACAGGGTGTGATATGCCTTAGCCTTAGAAGATATTCCTTGGTACCAAGAAAGGCATTGAAAAGAAAAAAAGAAAACATAAGAAAAGAAGGGACAGAGAAACCACCTAGTCTGTGGTACAGAGGAAATGATTTCCTTATTTCTCAGTAGTTCCATCTCAACTAATATTACCAAATTTGTTTACTCATCTGGTTATATCCTTATGTTCATATCCGATTCATGACATAATTGCTTATTTCAATCAAATAGTGAGATAAATAATAGGTCGATATGATGTCTATTCTAATTCTACGATTCACTGTGTGTATTTTGAAGTTATTTTTTATTTTTCATTTGCATCACTGCAGCTGTCTTGCATCTGTTGTTCTTCAGTTTCTAGAGTACATTGTTCTAGAATGTGGTTTGCCAACGTGTTTGTAACATCAAAGTGGTCTGGGGGGATTCCTGAATGTTTCGTAGGGTCCCCCGATCTGGAACGTTTCGCTGATCAAGATTGTAAATAGAATAGCCTTTGTCGGGGCATCTTTGTGGATCCTGTAAATGCATATATGTATGTTTTATTGTCATGCCAGTATGTGACTAAAATGTCTTTTAGGAGGCCCTGAAGTGGCTGTTTAAGAAGAAAACCTTTTGCTGCAGGCTGTTAGGATATCCAAGTAAATGTCCATGATTACCTCAGCATAACGGCCCCGGAATAGGAGTCTTTGTACTTGGACTGGGATTGTTCAAATGTGAGGCCAAATGCCACATAACACGTGACTTCAGTTCAAGAAGAAGTATCCCTAAATAAAAGCTAGGAGCAATGTGTGCAGGTAGACTACCATACGTGGAACTGTCCACAGCAAGTGCTCAGGGCAACCTAAGCAGTGGTTTCATACTTACAATCGCTGATTACAAAAACATGTTATATGCATGGAAATTTCCAATAGGACAGAACATTGTTTCACCCCAACATCACAAAATGTTGCACTTTGATGTTTAAGATTTTTTGAGGCACGCACGCTTTGAAAGACATGGGGCCTCATTACACGGTAGGCGGTGATCCATGGTGCTATTAGCGCCATGGCTCATGCCGGTAAAATACCGGCACCGCCTTGGCGGAAAGGGGATTTACCGCCCCATTCCAAGGTTGGAGGGGCGGTAAATCCCCTTTCCGCCATTGCCCTTCCCCATTCCCATTTCTGCCCCATAGGGTTCTATGGAAATGGGGAAGGCGCTAATTACGCCACCGCAATTTTGCAGTGCCGTAATTAGCTCCGAGGTCCCTTAGCGGGTTGGATTTTAACACCTGCAAGAAGCAGGCGTTAAATCCTCCAACCCGCAAAGGGACCTCGTAGTACGGCGGTAAGGGTTAACGGTCACCGTTGCCATTAACGGTGACCGTTAACCCTTACCGCCGTCCGTGAAATGAGGCCCATGGCCTCATTAGCGCCTGATTACAAGGTCCCTTAGCGGGTTGGAGGCTTTAACGCCTGCTTTTTGCAGGCGTTAAAATCCAACCCGCTAAGGGACCTTGGAGCTAATTACGGCAACCGTAATTTACGGTGCCGTAATTAGCGCCTTCCCCATCCCCATTATGCCCTATGGGGCGAAATGGGAATGGGGAAGGGCAAATGGTGAATGGGGAATTACCGCCCCCGCCAACCTTGTGATGGGGGCGGTAATTCCGCCATCCACCATGCCGAAGACCGGCATGGACCATGGTGCTAATAGCACCATGGTCCAGCGCCTGGGTCGTAATGAGGCTCAAAGTCAAGGGATGGAAACTGCAACTTGGCTCGAACCACATGAGGATTGTGATGCCCAATAAAATACACACGCCCTTGCATAACCATGCAATTTAAATAGCCACACCCACACCGAAACTCGTGCCACTTTGAGGTCCTTAAAGCTCACTCATATTGCAAAAGCCACTGCCCAGGAAATCAACTCGGGGTCTCCGTCTGAGCCACTGTACAATGTAAGTTTTACGTGTATGCTAACATAGCACATACGCAGACAGATACACCCAAGGTCCCTTGTACCCAACACGGTCACATCTCAAATCAAAAGTACTGTTTGCTACTTTCATTTTGCAGGATGAATGCGACGCAGAGCCAGCTCCTGTAGTCAGACACTGACAATGACACTGGTAAGTTGAATGCATTATCTTAAACATGCCTGCAACTCCATCAAAATATCATGCATCTATCCCCCTAAACAAATATAGTTTCAAAAAAGCATTTATGTAAAGTAGCACCCCACCACACTCAAGACCATAACATGATACAGGCCGATGACATCATGCATGACCCCACAAACACAAACTATTCACCTGTCAAAAGTGACAACTTCACAGCTTATCAAAACACACATTAAAACATTAAAACACTGTGTAGCCTCTGTGACAAATTCCCCTGTCTAAAGTTGCTGGTGGATGATGGGATCAGAAGTGGGACCAGGTGTTACCACAAGTCTGGTGATTCTGGGCCAGAATTTGACATAGGGAAGAACCCCTCACTACCCCCATCATATCACCACCACAGGGCAGGGACTCGTCCCATTGCCACCTTAAAACCACCTGTCCTTTTAAGGGTTTTGAAGAGGGTTAGTCCCCCAGAGCCTGCAGCACCTGAATACCTAGCTCAAATCGTATGAGTGCATGAATCAACTATACATCCACAGGGGGAATCAGCTGGACCACAGCAAGGACGGGAAACTCAAGCAGCCATCTCAGAAGGTTGACACACTCATAAACCTAGAACTTAGAGAGACAACCACCCATGGGGAGGAACTAGCCAATCCCAAGTCCCACATCAGAGCAGCAAGTCATCCACAGCGGTGGGGCCCATCAGGCCATTTCCATACCATCCACATTACCTTTGGCCAGAGAGAGGCTGGAAAGTGGGGTCAAGGCTGGGTCTTTGGCAGATAACTTTGGGAGTCAGGAGAAGGAGGTCATTTGGGGATATGCTACGCACAGCTGGAGGCTGTGGACCAGAAAAAAGTCCCTGGAGGCAAAGAAGATAAATAGTCAGGAGGCAGGGGAAAGGAAGAGCCCAGAGTCTAGGGAGAAGAAGGCACAGAAAGCTGAGGAGAAGAACACCAAGGAGGATGCACAGAGGAAGACTGATGAGGTTGGGGAAACAAAGTCACATGGCTGGGAGAGAGAAGACCAAGGAATTGGAGAGAGCGAGAGTGAGATAGAGAGAAAGAGAGAGAGAGATAGAGAGATAGAGAGAGAGAGAGATAGAGAGAGAGACCCATTGCGATGGGGAACAGAAGACCCAGTAAGCCTGGTCGAGAGAAAGACTCATGGGGGAAAGAGAGACACAGGGGACAGAAAGGAAAATAGAACCAAGAGGTTGTGGGGAAAGAGACCCATGACCCAAGAAGCTGGTGTGAGGTCAGGACCTAAGAGTTCAAGGAAAGTATCCACACTGAGTATAGAAGCATCTCAGTTGGAGGAAAGGATGTAGCTGTTAGAATGGATTTCTAAACTCTGCTCTGGTGAATGTAAGTTTAGGAGGCCACCCTTGTTAGTGAAACATGGGACACTACTGGGAGGATAGACAGACCAATTCAAGGTAGCTTGGAGAGAGGTCAAGGCTAGGTCTCAGGAGGAGTAAGGGTGATTAGAGTTATCTAAAGAGCACACACAGTAAAACCACCAAGAATTACCATTAGAAAAAAGTATACAAAATATACTATTTATTTGGGACCCAAGCATCAACACAAATGAATAACAAATAGCAATAGTAAAATACTGCACAAGCAACACATAATGTAAAATATATACAATCACTGGTGTCAATGTGATAAAGTCAATAACGCCACCAATACCTGTACGGGAGAATGGGTGGTTATCTTTGGAGCATAGACAAGCTTCAGAATTAACAATCCTAACTTCTGAAGTCCAGCCCTACAATGAATGGAGCCATAGGATCAATGTGCGTAAAAGGGTGCGGCCATGCATAAAAAATACAAAGCACCTTCTTAGGAAGCTGGAAAAAGTTACCATACCCATTCAGAAGGAGTGAAACGAGTTCCAAGAGTTTGGAATGGGTCTACTGCAATGAACAAAGCTATTTTCAACTTTCAGAGAGCTTTGGAAGTAGAGGCCACCCAAGTCAAAGAGAAGACCACAAAGGATCTTCCATGCGTTAAAGTCTATGGATGAAAAAGGGGCCACAGATAAGTAACATCAGTACTCACTACCCTTCCCTCGGTTTTGGTCCAATCTGGGCAGGTATGAAAGGAGCTGCTCTGCTCCTCCACGTCCATCAAGGACCATATTGACACCCTCACTCCTGCCTTGGCCGATTTCTGCAATCACTCTTTTGCCACTGGAACTTTCCCCTACCCCCTAAATCACTCCCTGTGCACCTCCTCCTGAAGAAGCCTTCTGCCAATCCTTCCTCTCAGGCAAAATACTGCTCAATCACAATCACTCTATTCATGGATAAACTCCTGGAAAAGCTGCCATCTTCTAGCTTACTCTCCCTACCCAATCTGTTGATTGTCTCCATGACCATCAGTCTGGCTTTAGAACAGCCAGAAGCATGGGACATTTCTCCTGAACACCCGTGAAGACCTGCTCTCAAATCTAGACTCTAGCCTTCCTTCTGTCCTCATCCTCCTTGATCTTTCCTCTGCTTTAGACATGGTCAACCATGTCATCCTGATCAATCATCTCCATGACAACCTGGACAACACAGATCAGGCCCTACCCTGGTTGGCCTTCTTCCTATTCTATCGACCCTCCCAGGTCCAACTGGGGTCCTTTCTCTCCACCACCTCTCTCTCCACATGTGGTGTTCCCATGTGGAATCAGAAAATACAATATTAAGGCTTTTACACCAAGCAAAGAGAAATACACCGACACAGGCTTGTAAAGATTCCCAGAATCTTTATTGCAATACTGTACAGTTTACAAAACAAAGTACACAAATAGCTATTTGGCCGTCAATACATCACAGAGACCACCAGCAGGGTTCAATGTGAGCAGTAAACAGGAACTGTTAGCTGGACATCAGCGTATTTATACGGTTTCGTCATAACGATGCCCAGCCTCCTACAAGTTAATCATGTACTGGGCTAGGGTCGCGCCAGGTTCATTCCTAATTTACATATCTCGTGCATGGGGTTTACTTTTTAATACATTTGCTAACAAACACTATTATTCTCTGGGTTTAACTTTACACTCTTTACACATTGCTTTAATGCAGGTCAAACAGATGTTTCGCATGACATGTTTAAATAGCGTTATTGTTCTTGATACTTGTAGGTTAACATCGCCGATTCAAGTAATCCCCTGATCCCGAGGTCAACAAAGGACAAGGTCTACATGACCCTAACATGTAGCCTGCAGGCAGGTTGGACATTAACTCTCCTACAGAGGTTGAAGAGGTTAAAGTAAGAACAAGAGAACACAGGTCGGCCATTTTAGGCCACAGGGTGACTTTGCACGATAAACTAAAATGGCGGTTTTAACCTAAAATGGAGGCTTGATTCACTTAAGGTCGCAACCTTGCAGTACGGATTTCCTCGCAAAGCGACTGGGCATAGGCCAACATATACAATGAAGACGAAACAATATTATATCAGTTTTAACAAACCCTCCTTTTGGCCTATGCCAAGCATTAAACTACCTTCAATCACTGTGCAACTAACTCCACATGTCAACGTCTATACACCCGAATCATTGTCAGACATATCTATTGCCATTAGATCAGACACTAGAGTTTCTTTCAACACATACTCCTTGAAAACCTTATCTGGGGCGTATATTTTATGCCCTAATACACTTGTTGCTTGCGTGCAACACATCCCTAATACTGAACATATACCAGGGAGACACTGTAAACAACAACAAAGGAACAGAAAACTACCCAAGATAATCAGCAGGGCCGAAAACAACTTCCATCCCCACGACCGTAGGAGGTCCCAAAACCATGCACTAAGTTCCCAGTTCCCCTCAGGAACATGCACTTCTGAACTCAGAACATGTAGATTTTGGATCACCCTAAAGATCGTTGGAGAGGAGTCTGGTACGTAAACGCAGCAAGCGGACCCCACTAATTTACATACTCTTCCACACTCTACCAGGATGACATCTAATGCCATCCGGTTCTGAAGAGCTACTAATCTTATCGCTTTCTGTTCTAACGTCATATTATAGAGTATGTCAGTGGTCCGGTTGATGGTTCTCTCCAATACTCTCGCTAGTCCCCTGATATCTTCTGAATTTGTAATTTGCCCAAAAAATGGCACAAAGGATTTCATGATGTCTCCTAGAGTTTGCGCTGGACTATCCCCCTTCACACCTCGTCGTGGACGAGTCTTCGAAATTACTGCAGTACTGGCAATAAATACCCCAGGTAATAGAATTCCCAAATAGCAGGTTCCTTGCCAATCCCTGGGCAACCATGGAAATGCCACATTACCGCAAACGAAATAATCAGGTTCACCTACGTACAGAGGTCTGTTCTCACTAGTCAAATTCGCAACATTGGCGCATTTTCTAAAATTACCCATTGACCGTGTTCCATTCCTCTGTATGCAGAAGGATAGAGAATCGGGGCTATGGTTAACAGAATAAGATGGAGGCGTGGCATCCTTATTGCCTATAGGAGCCATTTTGAAAGAGATCAAAGACTGAAAAGGACGAGACTATCTATCAGAGGGCCTAACAGAAGCAATGTTTGGCTTACTCCTATTTGCAAAAAGCGAGCATCCCAGGGGCATCAAAACACGTTTTTCAAAACTATTCAAATTTGTACCATCAAAGTTCCCTGAGATGCTGTCATTCCATCGGCCAAAGAATAGTGCTCTAAGAGAAGCATAACAAGCAGTTGTCAACGGTAAAGGATGAATGTACCAACCTAGCCCCTTATCCCCATATTGCGGTAGATGTGAGCAGATCCAGCAGTTGGTCCTATTCAAAATTTCATGAGTGGCATTCATTATTAACAAAAGAGTATTATTCTGATAGTTCAGTCTATACGAAGAATCTCTAGGCGACAAGGTATGCAATTGCACGGAAGGAGTGGGGAAAACAGATACATTTTCAACAGGTAAAAAGTCCTCTAGCGGATATGCTTCCTCCAGATACCATAACCCAAAACCAATAGTTACTAAAAACCCAGTTATTATTACAAAAAGGCAAAAATACACTTTTGGGGTCCCATTACATGCTTGATCATTGTCTCTGCTAGTCACATACTTATCTAAAAGTTTGGTACGAGCGGTAGCGGGTGCAGGCATTGTAGTCTTCAATCGAAAAAACACCAATTGTTCGTTTGCTGGCGACTCCAGTCGCGTGTCTTCTTAATGTCTTTCCATCAACCCTTAGCCAACAGAATCCTTTCATACAGTTGGGTCAAAAGGCAGTCCCTCAAATGATTTCCTCAATCGCACAGTCAAACCGTGCCGTACGTCTATTTTCTTTGGCGTAGATTATATTTCACAATTTCCGGTGCCGAAGGATCGGATAACAGTATGCCGTCACTTCCCACTGGAGGTGGCGAGTGAATGGAAATGGGATCAGAAAATGATTGATCCAGAAGTACCACTGTTGGAGAGTGCAGGGACAAAATGGCCATTTTGTCTGGCCTTACGAATTCTGGAACGGTCTCCGATACTCTCTTGTTGGTTGTTGCTGTTTCAGGCACGTTGGTTACAGCAGTGGAAAGGGATTCTGTGTCTTCTGTATCATATGGCACGGGCTGCGGGATCCGTTTGGTGTGTGTCGCGTGGATCCAGTTCTTTCGCCCTGCTACCCGCACAGCAGTCTGGGTGACTAGCAGGACCTGGTAGGGACCCCTCCACCGAGGTGCAAGGCAAGACGACCTCTCGAAAACTTTCATGAGGATCCAGTCCCCCGGTCGTAGACTGTGACCAGGACCCTCGTACCATACAGGTAATACCTCTCGCACCTGGTGATAAATTGAAAACAGATTTTTAGTCAACTGGTTACAGTAATCTGAAAGAAGCACATTCTCTATATCCCGCAATGAGCGACTTTTTGGCATACCCCAAATATTAGCAGGCCTCCCCATTACCACCTCAAAGGGAGAGAGCCCAGTCTTAGTTTGAGGGGTTGTTCTCATCGACAGCAACACGATCGGTAAGGCGTCCGGCCATTTTAACTTGGTGCCAGCACACTCCTTAGCGAGCTTGTTCTTTATAATGCCGTTATGCCTTTCCACTAATCCGGCACTTTGGGCATGTCTGGCCGAATGGAACGTTTATCAATCTGTAATCCTTCACATATTTGTAGGATTACAGCAGCGATAAAGTGTGGCCCATTATACGACCAGATGACTCTCGGCAGCCCGAACCTAGGAAAAAACTCTTTCAACAGAGTTTTTGCTGTGGTTATGGCCGTTGCATCTCTAACAGGGAAGGCCTCAACCCACTTACTAAATGCACAAATGACAACCAACACATATTTAAGATTGTTGCAACGTTCCATTTCAATAAAATCAAAGTGGATAACCTCAAACGGAACAGAAGGTGGAGCGAAACTTCCTCTAGGAGTCGAGGTACCTTTTCCTACATTGTGCTGCAAGCAGACCATGCACCCTTGGACAAAGCGCTCCGCAATTTTGAAAATGTTATCATTAGCCCATACACTGTGTAACATTTTAGTCAATTTACGTGCGCAGACATGGGTCGGACCATGAGCCGTAATGACCATCATTGTAATATAGGCGTCAGGGAGTAACCATTTTCCTTCAACATTGTCCACCCAACACCCATCATCATCCAATCTTCCTGCACCCTCGACCCATTTCTTGGTCTCCTCTATAGTAGCATCTGCTTGAATGTCTTTTACAGAATCGATGCTTTCACCAAAAGTGCAAACATTTACAGTTTCTCTTACAGCATATATTTCTGAACTAAAATCAGTGGCAGTTTGCTTAGCTATCTGATCAGCGAAAGCATTCCCTTTTCTTATATCATCTGTAAGCTTTTGATGTGCTGTACATTTTATAATAGCTAACTGAACAGGGAGTGCGAGAGCTGAAAGTAATTGCACTATTAAAGTGCCATGCTGTATTTTTGTGCCATGTGAGGTCAAGAAACCTCATTCTTTCCAAAGTCTACCGAAGTTGTGAACTACCCCAAAGGCATACTGACTGTCGGTATATATATTTACTGTAAGCCCTTCAGAAAGTTCACAAGCCCGAGTTAATGCTATAATTTCTGAGGCCTGTGCGGATTTATGCATAATTCTTTTGGTTTCTACAATCGTACTTAAAGTAGTGACGGCATAAGCAGCCGTGGATGTACCATTCGGAAGTTTAAAACAAGAGCCATAACAAAATAGCTCTCCTTGTGGGCTATTCAAAGGCGTGTCTTTCAAATCGATTCTACCTTTAGTCTCTTGTTCTGTCATATAAAGGCAATCATGTGATGTTTCATCACCATCAACAGTATCTTGCGGGACAGGTAAAAGTTCAGCCGGATTTAATACACAACACCTCTGAATTTGAATGTGGGGAGCAAACAAGATCAATTCGTATCTTGTCAATCGTGCGGAAGTAAGGTGTTGCGTTTGAGTTCTGACCATATATGTCATATACTTCATCTGGAGTTATCGACATATCTGAAATCCATCTTATCGCATCCTTTGTACAAATTCGTGCTTCCTCACCTTTTAATTCACGGCGAGGAGAAAACCGTTTCTGTAAGAACATAATACCTAAACTATCACCATCTGCTTCTTCATTCTGTAACTCTTCCAACTCCTTCCTATACACAAAAATCCTCTTAACATGCTCATATACTTTCTCCGCAGTATCTCTGGACAACACTAAGGCGTTCAAATCCTGTAACCCTTGTGGGAGATCTACATCGTTTAATCTATTCCACATTATACTCAAATGAATCCCTAACCCTTCAATAAAAACATTTTTCTCAGGAATATTTTTTTAATTTTCGAGTGTAGAAAAAACATCAGCTTGTTCACCCTTCTCCATACAATGTTTAGCCCAAGCAATCAATTCATTCTTTTTATCTGGGGACACAGTATTACGAGTCACAACCCTTGATCCCGCACCCTGGTCTACCACAAGCGATGCGGAATCACTTGGAAGAGGAAGAGTAGGCACATTATGAATATCAGCAGGTGGAGGCAAGGGGGCAGGGAAAGGAGCGACGGCTGTAAGAACAACAGGAAGAACAACAGGGAAGACCGGAGGAACTATAGGAGGAGGAATAACAACAGGAAGGGGCAAAGCACCAGGAGGAGGGACGTACGGGGGTGGCGCAGAGGGCCTTCGTTCATGCAAAAGTTTATTAATCAATTCATCTGACGTATGAAAATCTTTTGAAGGGTACATTTTTTGAATGCCTAATTGAAACGCTCTGTCCGTGTTCCTAACTGACTCCAATTGTTTATTTTGATCATATAACCGTGCCTTTTCGACACTCGTCATATCTCGACGCATATGTTTCTCTCTACTCTTTTGTTGCTGCAAAGCTTCTGTTTTCCAACTGTGCAATGCGTCAAATGCAGCAGGTCTAGCCTCTTTCTTTACCAATACAGACTCTAGATATTCTATACCAGGGATTTCAAAGCTACCATTGGTTGGCCACCGAAGATTAGAGTTATGTCTGGTCTGTCTATGGCAAATGTCATTAAATGCTATACTACCAAAGCCTTTCTTACAGTACATAGTACATGCCGGTGACCCCTCCTGTGGTGCGGGACGGCTATCTTCCAAAGATTGTCTGTCGCTGCGGAATAATGCCCTGAAGCAGGCAGACAATTTCCCAGGCATATCAGAGTTCTGGTGTTACCTGGTGTTACCTGGTCAAATAATTGTGCTCGCGAGTACAATGCGCCAAATTCAAATTGTCAAGGTTAAATTAAGAATCGGGTCACGATTCACCTGACGAAAGGACTGGGAGGCCCGATCGGGTTACTAAGGACAATTCTAAGGACCCACGTGTCTGGTGATTTCGGCAAATTTACCCACCTCGATATATGGACCCTCGACAAGACGTCGTCTCGGGCTACAGCTCACCGTTCAGGGATCGGATCGTGCTGTGATGTCGAGGAATTCATTTCTCGTCCAGAGGGGCCGTTTCTGTTGGCACCGTCCGATCCCAGTCCGATAGCCGAGCCAACCTTCAACGAGACGAAGTCGATCTTGAGGGTCCCTATTCGGGCGCCATCTGTGGAATCAGAAAATACAATATTAAGGCTTTTACACCATGCAAAGAGAAATACACCGACACGGGCTTGTAAAGATTCCCAGAATCTTTATTGCAATACTGTACAGTTTACAAAACAAAGTACACAAATAGCTATTTGGCCGTCAATACATCACAAAGACCACCAGCAGGGTTCAATGTGAGCAGTGAACAGGAATTGCTAGCTGGACATCAGCGTATTTATACAGTTTCTTCATAACGATGCCCAGCCTCCTACAAGTTAATCATGTACTGGGCTAGGGTCGCGCCAGGTTCATTCCTAATTTACATATCTCGTGCATGCGGTTTACTTTTTAATACATTTGCTAACAAACACTATTATTCTCTGGGTTTAACTTTACACTCTTTACACATTGCTTTAATGCAGGTCAAACAGATGTTTCACATGACATGTTTAAATAGCGTTATTGTTCTTGTATACTTGTAGGTTAACATCGCCGATTCAAGTAATCCCCTGATCCCGAGGTCAACAAAGGACAAGGTCTACATGACCCTAACATGTAGCCTGCAGGCAGGTTGGACATTAACTCTCCTACAGAGGTTGAAGAGGTTAAAGTAAGAACAAGAGAACACAGGTCGGCCATTTTAGGCCACAGGGTGACTTTGCACGATAAACTAAAATGGCGGCTTTAACCTAAAATGAAGGCTTGATTCACTTAAGGTCGCGACATTGCAATACGGATTTCCTCGCAAAGCGACTGGGCATAGGCCAACATATACAATGAAGACGAAACAATATTATATCAGTTTTAACACCCAGGGCTCTAACCTCTCACCCTGGCTCTTCAACATTTACTTGGCATCTCTGGCCCATCTTATCTCTACCTTCACTCCTAACTTTCATTGTTATGCAGATATCACTCAGCTCTCCTTAATGCGTCGCCAGACTCAGGGGTTTCAACCACAAACTTTAAAGTTCCATGTGACAGTGCTCTCTCTACTGCCTATGGGATAGCTCCTCTATTGCCAGCAAAAAAAAAATGTTCAAATCCGTTGGGAAGCTTTAAATCCCTTTTGGTTCAGACGCAGCACTCCCAACTGCTATGAGCTACTGGTCATACACAGAGGGCTATAGATTGCCATGTGCTAATTTACAGTGCAAGGCCCATCTACTGAATTGTTCTACTGGCCAAACCCTCTCTCCAGCCCCCCCTGAGATGCCGTCCATAAAGGGGCCCTTTTTCTCCTTCCCCTGCACCCTAGGTGATGGGACTTACAGTTTCTGGGGCGGTGTTGTCCTTCTCCAGTAGCTTGTCCTTCCTGCACCCCCCGCAGCAGGGTCCTCAGTCCTTCAGCTTGTGGCTCGTAGGTTCCCTTGTCCACTCCCATCCTCGTCGCCATTGTTATGAAGTAGGTTCCAAGCTCTTTTAAGTTCACTTCAAGTAAGTTTATTTCCAGGTTCTTAGTTACAAATCCACATGAAGACATAAAGGGCATTAGCTGTGACAACACCGGCTCCCATCACCCAGTGTAGGCCAGCTGTAACTGCCAGTACACAGAACACTCACTCAGAACATTCCATCATCGACTCATAAACATTCCACCAGACATCACAAGCTACCTCACATCAGACAGGCACAACACAACAATGCTCCCTCAGCCTCTTCTCCTATCTCGCTCATTCCTGATTGTTTATCCACGATTCAGGAATGATGTGCCTCTAATGATCTCTGCCTGAATGCCAATGCTATTAAAACTAAGATCCTTCACATTGGGACCCCTGCTCCTGCTTTCCCTCTTTCACTCTAGCCACCCTACCTGAGCCCTCTACATGTGCATTCCAGCGAGGCAAAAAACCTTGGTGTCATTTTCGACTCCACCCTCTCCTTCTCTTCTCACATCACAGATGTCTCTTAGAAGTCCCACTATCAGCTGCACCCCTTCAGAGGTATTGTTCCTTTTCTCACTTTCCCCCGGAAGCTCACTGTCTATAGAGCCCTGGTACTCTCTAGGCAGTACTACTGCAAAAACCTCTTTCTAAATCTGCCTGTCTCTACTCTTCGCCCTCTGCAACTAATCCAGAACAAGACTGCAACACTTGTCCTTGGCCTCAAGCCCAGAGATCACACCTCTCCAGCACTGACACCTCTCCACTGGCTCCCAGTGGCTGCAAGGATCAAGTTCAAGACCCTCTGCATTTTCCACAAGGCTTTCTGGGGCCAGGGACCACACTACATCCAACTCTCTCTTCCTAAGCACTCTCCTTCTCGAGCCCTGCGCTCATCCACCTCCAACTCTCTGAGGGTCAGACACTACTCCAGGAAGAGAGTGGGGGATAGATCTCTCTCTTTGGCTGGTTCCTCCCTCTGGAACAGCCTCCGTGCCTCTCTCAAACTTGAGCAGGACCACCTCAGGTTTCGTAAGCAACTCAAGACCTTCCTTTTCGCTTATGCTTTCTCGCTCTCTCTCCCCTGCTGATGTTCTTGTCTGCTACACTAACTGGTTACCTGGCCTCCCTCTGAACCATATGCGGACCAGGCTCCTTCATGACCGATAGCCCCATGCACTGCCTCTGGGCCTACCACACACTGGGGACTGTATCTGCAAGCCTACAGTCCTATGCCTCCTTGCCCTTACTTAGAACCGGCCACCCTGGCAGCACTTACTTGATCTTTGCTAATTTCACTCTCCCTTTCCCTCCCCCGGGTACTTCTCCTCTCCCTTGCACTTGCACAATCTGAATAACACAAGGCCTAGTAAGATTATTTGTTTTGTTCCCCTTTGTCCTCCTCTTCCTTGTCTTGTTGTGCCTAGAAACACATGTGTACAGGCACATATACTTGAATTATCATAGCATATCATATGGGATAGGAGCTGTAACTCTTGATGCAGGTGATGCAGAAAGACAACACCAATGCGGATGGTCTGAGGGCACACAAAGGAACACGAAAAAAACACCTTTAGTGACTGTCAGTGTCGTACAATGATGCACATACTCCCAACTCTTGCGATCTAGCGCAACCTTCTATCTTGTGATCGAAAGAGGCTGGGATGACAAAATTCAGGTGAAGATTGTGACCAGGAACACTTTCAAACAAGATCTTTTGCAGGGCAACCAGGAGGTATCAAGAGTGATTGGTCCCACCACTCCAAAGGCTTGAAGCCCCTTCACAGGTCTTCTCAGATTGTGCACAAAGCAGGGCTGTGCCGGTACATCAACAGGCTTCAGGTGCCAACCATCATCTTCACGTCTCTGGACCTTCCTTGGTTCTGCTCCGCTCTTCTGGATACTTGGCTCCATCCACAGGTTGAGTCAGACCTGTTGCTGATCTCTGGGTCTGCATTCAGGACCCCTCATAATATACACAAGTCCGGAGAGTACTCGCGCCCGGCCAGCCAGTAAGAAGATCTGCCTCACTCATGCACGCCAGCAGTGGTCCAATCAGGGACCACTGAGAATCGCATGTCCTCATGCACGCCAGACATCCTGGCACCAATAGTGTGCATTGGGAACAGACAAAGTGCCAACCCACTTCCTGGGTACCCACACACGTGGTCTGCAGGATCTAGCGTAAGCAGCGGCCACTACATGGCCAAATAAGGAAGTCCTGGGCCAGGAAGACCAGAGGGAAGGCCAAAGGACAAAATGGCCAAAGGACCTCATGGCACAGCCATAACGGATACTAGCCACAGTCATGAGCCAAACATGGAAAGTGCAGTATGGCTCGGTAAAAGATGTCAAAATATAAGAAAAAGCTTCTGCTGCCACCAGTCTGTTCATAGACACACTTTGCAAAAACACAAAAAAATCCTTAGTGGATGACTAGGGCCAGAAAACACAAGGACCCCATTGCACAATACAGTAATGTACTTTGCTCAATGATGAAATTATACTGAAAATGGCAACAAAGTTGAAAGACTAAGAGAAACAATGTTTCTCAGCACTGACAGCCTAAAGGATGTGTCAGTTTCCCTGGAACAATGAAGAAGCCCAGTAGAGTACAGCCGAAGGCTGTGCTCCACTGGCAGAAGTCAGGTCAGGATGCTGTAACAAAAGCAAAAATTGTGGGGGGTTCACAGATATAGAAGGAAGCTGCCTTTAGAGACATTTTCCCTAACACTCACCCCTCCCATGCTTAGGTCGGTTAAACATTCTGGACAACCCTTCAGCATTGCTATGTTGGACATGTGGCCTGTGCTTAATAGTGAATTCAAAGCTTTGGAGGCAAATATACCACCTGAGCAACTTTCGATTCTCATCTTTCATGTTCATTAGCCACTTTAAGGGGCTATGGTCAGTCTGCACTTTGAATTGGGCCTCAGCTTCCGAAGTGCCCACAATATGGAAAAACATTCCTTTTCTTCAGTGGACACCCTGAGCTCCCTCTCCTTAAGCTGGCGACTAATACATTCAATTGAAAGTTTCCTGACATTCTCATCTAGCTGTGACAGAACTGCCCCTATCCCAGTGTCAGAGGCATCTGTCTGCACAATAAAGGTTTTCTGATAGTCAATAGCCTGAGAACAGGCGCCAGGAACAGGGAGTATTTTAAGCCTTGGGAGGCCTTCTCACACTCCTCAGCAAAGTGATCATCTTGTGATTCTTTGGAGTAGTGAGGGCTGTTGGGGGGGAGCATTGGTTCCATAGTCAGCCATGAAGTTTCTGTAATACCCAATGAGGCTCAGGAACGCTCTCATGTGGGGTTGTGGTGTGGGTGTAGACCAGTTTTGTACTGCTTGTACCCTACTGGGAAGCGGCTGAATTCTATCTCCACCAAACTCATGCCCATGGTAGACCACTGAGCCCTGACCAATTTGACACTTGCTGACCTTTATGGTCAGGCAGGCCTTCTGAAGAGCCTGCAACACTATCTCTAGGTGTCTCACATGTTCTTCCTAAGTGGGACTGAAGACTGCTATAGCATCCAAATATGCAATGCAGAATTCATACAACCCATTCAGAACATGGTAGATGGGCCTTTGGAAAGCAAAATGTGCATTCTTTAATCAAAATGGCATTAACCTGAACTGGTAACACCCTTCTGGGGCTGAGAATGCATTCTTCTCATTGGCATCTTCTGCTACGGACATTTGCCACTACCTTGCAGTGAGATCATATGTGCTGAGGTACTTGAAAGCATCCAGCATATCTACAAATGTATCTGTTCTTGGTAGGGGTGATCATCAGTCTTGGTGACAGCATTCAGAGCCCTGTAATCCATGCAGAACCTCAACTCAGAGGTACCTGCTTTAGCACCAGAACTATAGGACTGGACTATAGACTACTGGAGAGTTCAGTCACCCCTAGATCCAACATCTTGTTAATCTCAGACTTGATGTGGGATTTGCTTTATCTGACATCCTGTAGATCCTACCTTTGGTAGGCACACTATCTCTACTAAGTGAGAACAAGGGGGAAATTGCCTCAGCAATGGAGACAGTTGCTGCTGAGGAGACAGTTGAGCACGTTTGACACCCTCAATGGATCCATCTGAAGGCCTGCCTTGGAATAGATCAGGGTGGGGTTCAGATTCCTCTTAATCTTTGTCTGATGCCAAGAGCTGAGCAGCCATTTCAATCCTAGGGATAAGTGCCTTCAGTCTCATCATATCCAACACTTTAGGGGCTTGACCAGGCCTCCCAAGGTCCACTAAATAGTTCACCCCACCAAGTTGCTCCAAAACTTTGTAAGGACGTGACCATGTATCCTGTAGGGCCCTCGGCTCTATGGGATTCATGATGAGGACATCCTGGCCAGGGGGAAAATGCACAAGTGAATAATCTGGTCATGCCAGTGTTTGACCAATGCCTGTCCAGCCTTCACCTTGTCACTGACCTAAGCCATCAGTAAAGCCATCCTCATTCTCAAACCCAGCACACAGTCCACCACATTTGTAGTGACAGGAGGAGTGGGAAGCTCCCATCCTTCCTTGACTATAGCCAGTGGTCCCCTGACAGGGTGACCAAAGAAAGTTTCAAAGAGACTGAAACCAACCTTGAGGGACCTCTCTGTAAGCAAAGAATAAGCATGGTGAAAGGAGATCCCACTTTCTCCTTTGGGGATCCTCAAGAGCTCCAATCATGCTTTGAGCGTTCTATTAAACCTCTCAACTAAGCCATTTGTCTGTGGACGGTGAGCTGATGAAAATGTATAGGAGACCCCTCACACCTTCCACATGGCCTGCATGTACCTAGACATAAATGTTTTTGCATCTGTCAGACACAACCTCTTTAGGGAAGTCAACCCTGGTGAAAATGCCAAGTAATGCCTTAGCAACTGACCTGGCAGTTACTGTCTTTAGTGGGATGCATTCAGGGTATCTGGTGGCATAGTAAACTAACAGCAAGATAAACCTGCAACCAGAGGATGTTGGAGGGCCAAGGGGATCATCAATGCCAATCCCTACCCTCTCAAATGGTACACTAAAGGGAGTCGCAGCATTGGAGCCTGAATTGTTGCACAACTTTTCCCAGAGATTTGGCAAGTGGCACAACTCTTGCAGGGGCTTTCTATCTGGACCCCCATCTTGGGCCTGAACCTCCTATTACCTCCTTCAGTGGATTCTCTGGGCTCACTATACAGGACCCCTCCTTCCCACACTAAAGCTGGGCACAGGCATGTCTTCTAAGGCCTTCCAAAGATGGGCACTCATCTTTGCCCTTACTAAAATCAGCCCTGTCAGGACGACCTTAAGCAAGAAGGTTCTGCAGTTCAGGATGATCATGGGGGTTGAGAATTTCAGGCAGCCCCTCTTCCTCGTCAGGTTCAGGTCCTTGGCCAACTGCCTCCACCTCAGTGGTAGGTGAGTTGAGGGGAAGAGTCTCTTTCCCTCTTTTTTGTTTGTTGACTCCTTTATCCTTGGGTTTCCCTTGGCTTTGGCGCTGCCTTCGACTGACCAGGGCAGCATTGGTCGGAAACCTAGTGCAGGGTTGTGTTGCTGTATCTCACACAAGACCCATATCTCTGAGATCATTTCCCAACAGAACTCTCCCAGGGACCTGCCTCTGAACACTCACAGGCATCCCAACTACTCCACTATTCACAGCTAGAGTTACGGGCATACCTGGGAACTTGAGAGGGGGTCCATCAGCCAACTTGGCAGGCACCAGAAGGGCACTGGTTAGCTCATCTGGGTTTACCAGTGTGGAAACCACCACAGTTCCGCTGGCCCCAGTACCCTAATGTCAGAGGTTTCAGCACCATCTACCATAACACTATCCTTAAAGTAGTTCTTGGCATTGTTAGGGATGATGGCATATTCCTCAGCTAGTCTGGGTTTTTAGGATCCCAGGAAAACTAAGACTGCTTCTGATCCTATCCCACAGGGTAAGGAATCAGAAGTGACGAATGCCACTGTGAGTATATGATAGTCTATTTATATAGGGCCTATACATAATGTGTTTCAAAGCACTTCAAGGCAACGGAGGGAACAAGGGAAAATACAATGACATTCCTACAGGCAATGAACAGCAAGGATGTGAAATTTACTACCGTACTAGGCCTGACGACATTTCTGGTAGAGCCGGAGAAAAACAAAAGGTGAGGGATAGGGGTGCAGAAGGGAGGGCAGGAACAAAACAAGCGACTCATACTAGGCCTGACACCATTTCAGATAGTGCTGGAGGGGTTTGGGGAGGAGACAGACAGGGTTGCTATCATACTAGGTCCAGGGACAATTGTAATAGAGTAGGTGCATAGAAGAAAGTCAGGGGAGGATGGGAGGAGATAGGAAAAGGGAGAAGGGAGGGGAGGAGAGAACAGAGAGTAAGCAGTCAAAAGAGTGGAGAAACAAGAGGGGAGAGCAAATACAATTGCAGAAGTCAGTAGTAACACATAATGTTGCAACCCAGGATACAAGATGAAGATGGGAACAGCATTATTCAGGGTCACCATGGGTAAAAGCAGCAAAGGAAGTCCAGCATGAGAGTTGAGAAAGGGTGACGCACTGTGAATCAATGAAGTCCATAAAAATTAAATCCAGCATTGGCCACAAGACGGTGATGGTGAAACCAGAATATATCAGGACAGACTCCTGCAGAAATAGGTTGGAGGGGGGAGGTGGAGCAGGGTAGAAGAATCAAGCAGAAAAGGCAACACCTGTGTGCGAGAAGGGAGGGGGGCACAAGGGAACATCACAGGGGGACCCGAGGAGTGGGGATGGCTTGTGGGACAGAGGGAGTAAACACATGTTGGTGCATGCTTACCTGCTGTCTGAGTAGGGGGTCGGGCCCTGGGTCCTCCTGGTCTGAACAGGTCCAAACATGAATTGCCCTTTTCTTCGTCAGCCCTTTGCTTCAGATGCTCGGGCGAGAGACACCCTTGATCTAAGAGTTAAGAGCGAGAAAGAAAAGGCAGGGCTAAGAAGGTGGGTGATGCTTAGGCCCGGTGACCTAGATCCACTTGTAACTGCTCCCATCTGCAAAAGAAAAGAGGCTAGATATGTCTTCCTCATAATGAGAGAAGGCCAGATTCCCAGAGTGAACCCCCAAGGTTTTGAACTTACATCTCGGGTCCCACTTTACATGGTCAGAGATGTGTGTGGTATGATTAGTCCCACTACTCTGTGCATGGTCATGTGACTTACCCTTTTAAAACTTTTGTATGCCCTGTTAGGATGAACACTTTTCAGATGAGCAAACCTCTTTCTCTTTCTGCTTCTTTCTCTCTTCCTGCTTACTAGAAGCAGGCTTGTCCTTATGGGGCACCCCATGAGATACCCATAAATCAGCTGCAGTGGCTAACTTCTTAGGGTCTATCTCCTTAAAGCAGAGGTCTTCAAACTGTGGGGCGCGCCCCCCAGGGGGGCGTGGCCGCATCCAAGAGGGGGTGCCAGAGCCCAGCACAAAATGTTAAAAAAAATATATATATATTTTTTTAAAGATTAGAGTAAATGGGAAGGGGCAGCTCACATGGTCAGACTGGAACGTAAAACGGTCTAAGGCACCAATGAAAAAATGGCCAGCAGTTGCAAAGGGATATTCAGTCCTTTAGTCACAGACTGCTTGAAAAGTACCCAAGGGGTTGTTTTTTGTTCAAATCTAAACAAATTTTGATATTTAAAGAATATTTATTCAGCAACAATGGTCAAAACTACTAGCTGCATAATGAAGTTACTCCTCAAACTGGCCCACATTGGCCAAAAAAGTGGCCCATTTTGACTGGCCTACACTAGCATTTTGCATTTTTGATACGGTCATCGCCCTATTGCCCTATAGGCCAGTCCAAGCCTGCCGGCTCATCCATAATGGGTGAGGGGGCGTCGACCCACTGGCCACATCACCCCTTATGGAGGAGCTGAAAAGCCAGCCCAGTGGAACACTGAGCACTCCCTTAGCTGCTTTTTCCAGCTGAGGGAGTGCTCCAAGCCGCACATGATCACTGAGCCATGCAATGCTGGGGGTGTTTTGCTTCGCCAGTCTTGCATAGCTCATTGGAAATGCTGGCTGTGGCACTGCATGTATGTATGTGCGAGGGGGTGCTCCTGCGCCTCCTCGCACATACGGGCAGAGCAACCTGGAGCAGGGTATTTTAGCAACCACACGCAGGGCCCTACAGAAGGTACGTTTATGGCGATTTTATTTTTTTATTTAAATATGTGTATGGATGTGTTATGGGACTGTGGTGGGAGCAGGATGGGCGGCAGCACTGGGATAGTGGTGGGAGTAGGGTGGGGAGAGCCCAGGGTCTGTACTGGGAATAGGGTGCGGTGACGGCACGCAAAAGTTCATAGCGATTTCTACATACTGTCCATCTGGCACTTTTGGGGGAGCCCGGCCTGCCCAAACTTTGCTCAAGGGGGGCCCAGACCAAAAAAGTTTGAAGGCCACTGCCTTAGAGTAAACCAAATGCTGCTTAAGCTTAGGGGAACATGAGGCAAAAATATATTCATGTGACCTGTGGGCCCCATCTCAAAGAATCACGCAGAGTCTTACCGAAAAGTCCACGGTTGTTTATTACCAAAGAAATGGTTAATAGTCTGAACTATCTTCTTAACCATTGTGGCACTCACCTCAAAACAAGAATTGCTCATCCATTCTTTTCATTCCTTTTCATGGAAGTGGGAAACCTCAGTTGAAAGGCCTTCAAGTATGACCATCTGGCTCCGTTCTCTGGGGCAAGAAACAAAACGGTGTTATAATAATACGCATTAATTATTTAAAAATGTAAAACATTGTAATGCACACGTGAATCCCCTCTCCTGATATAAGTAAATTACACCTGAAACACCTGGAAAATAACAGTTTACAAGAACATTCACACCAAAACAATACAGTCTGCATTGCATTGTCATTAAAACACGATTTCATAAACAATAGCCCTCCTTTTAACCAACAGGTGAATGCTTATTCAGAATAATACAATATCTATTGTATTGAATCCCTTAAATGGTAACTACAATAATCACAATAGCATTTAAATATGTTTAAAATGTCATGTTTGTTGCGGAATATCACAAAATGATGTGCTTAGGAAAAATCGATATAGTGAAAAGATCAGCAAATCACTCACTATCGGTCTCAGATGTCTAACCATGTAAACACGCTCATTTTTGTGATGCTTTCAAGTTCCACATAGTTGAACATGTCTGGATTTAAAAAGATGCTTAATCCCTCAAGGGTAATTGAAAGAGGCAGTCTGACTAACTCACAGGTCTCTATGGATCTTATGCCCTCTATTGACATTTCCTTTCAAGCTTTTCTGTGGACTATGTAAAATATGTTGCTAAAGAATCTTCATTTAAAGTAATACTTTTACAGTGTATCCAGTCTAATAATTGTCATTGTGAATCTGTCAAATCTGCTGATCACTCATTTTACTGGACCCGCTGCCACTGCAGTAGGCTAAAGATTTTTCTTTTTCATTTTGTATTAACACGGTTATCTATCCATGCACTACTTATTGGATTCTATAGGGTTGTAACGTGTACGTTTTTATAAGAGCAGATTAACTGCTTTCTGAATTTCTTCAGTGAGCACATGACAGTGTGACTCTGAACAGATAGGTCAATCTAGGTGACTCCCTCAGGCTGTTCTCTCCCTTATATTTGCAACATCAGCAAATGAATCAGATGGGCACAATGAATGACCCGCCCACCCCCTCCCCCAGGGGAAAAGGCACTATTGCTCTGCTTCTACGTACTAGATTTGTTCTGCTCTTATTGCAATCTGGGCTCAGCATTCAAAATTAACTTCTAGGTCCCTTCTCCAGAAATGCTCAGTTTTCTTTTATGGATTGAATGTAATCTCCTTTTCTGAAATCCTGGCTAACTCTCTAACTCTGGGTGTGTAAATATACCCCACCCAACATTCCTTTAACTTGTATATTTGCACGTGGATAGTTGTAAGTGGCTCAATATCATTAATGGTACTTGTCAGTCTCTGACACATTGAGAAATCCAACTCTACAACATAAAATGCTAAAAGCATGCGAATGTTATAGTGTGGAGTTTCTCTCATATTGCAACCCTCACTGTCCCTGGGTGACTGGTCACATGATCAACAACTCTTGGCCTTGAACATGCCACATAGGCAGTGACATAATTCGAAGAAGTCTTTTGAAGAAATAACTATGATGTGTAAAAACTTGCCTTTTAAAATCTTATCTGAAAAGGAGTCACATAGGATTTCTATGAATGTGTTGTTACAATCATCCAGTTTGTGTTTCTCTAAAATTAGTAGAACTTAAAGAGATCAAATTACTTCTAGCAAATCAAAACTTCCTTTGCTCTATTCAAAACCGATGTGTTACAAAAGCAAGTGTTCTCCCACTTACAATATGTATGCAGTGTGTTTGTGTCATGTATTCCTGAAGATATATGGAGAATTCTAAATGCTAACACGCCTTGGCTTTAAGCAAGCACGTTTTTGGTTTCTAATATGCAGCATCCTTGTAGGCTGAATTCACTGACAGGGAAACACGATCTAGAAGTTTGTTTCTTTTAAAGTAACAGAAAAATGAACCGCTTGAAATATCTGCCCTCATCAGTCTTCTCATCTCATCAGTCACATTTAGTCTCAGGTTAGGGCAGGGCCTTTATTTGCAAAAAGACTTTAACAATCCAGCGCTAGAAAAAAATCCAAAATGTCTTATCATTCAAGGAAGGTTCCTTTGAGATGTTCTGTTGGACCAATGATAGAAAGCAACATCAATATTGTCTAAGGTTCTTCTCTTTGGTACCTTTCTGGCGGGTCCTGGGTGTCACTTTGTTGTGTGACCTTCATTCACTCTGAGTCATCAGGTATTGGGATCACCAATATTGAAGAAGGTCTGTTAGTTCCTATGTAAGATGGTGGTGGAAAGGGTGGGTTGGTACAAAATATGAAAGCAAAAATATTATTTAAAAACCTTTCTAATTTTAACTTTCAAAATTGTGTAACCTTTAATAGTATCATTCATACATACCTTTCATATATATCGTTCATTTTTACAATAGTATCAATTAATATTTCTTTCATATTACTTTCTTGATTTCATTCATAGACCAACTCAACCATAGGTGAAGATGGTTCCTCATACTGTCTTTAAATTGGTAAGTCCTGAACCAGTGGTCTGATCCCATTACGGAATTTGTTTCTTGTACCACACAGGAAAAGGTTGTATTTACAATTTCAAAGGAACATTTCCAAGAAGTTAAATATTTCTTCTCCTTAACTTGCTTGAAATGAAAGTTATAGGTGTAAACTATATAGCCCACCACATTCTTCCTTTGTCATCTTGAGATCATAGTAGGTTTTCACTTGCAACTGACTACTCAAGATGTTGTTGTGAATATGTGAACGTATGATGTAAATATGATCTAAGGTTTTCAGCATAGTCAGGGGTAGTAGATACATTGCTCAGTGTTTGTTCTTGTGTAAGGTTAGTAGGTGTTGTAGCAATACCATGTTTGTCCAAGTCATCAATTAACAAGGGAAATCTGGGCAGCAGAAGGAGAAGATCTCAGAGCCATCAAAACTAGTGGCAATCAAAGGCACCAATTGGGACCAGAGTTAACCACAGACTTCTTTTTTTATTTTAAAAACACAATTATTTTATTGTAACTCCACTGGATGCATGGTGGAGACAATGTGGGCTTTTCATTTACATATACGAATTCCTACATCTTAATCATTACCTCTCAGATGAAATGGTTACCTGAGTCATATTCAATTCTTTGTGGAAGACTGTAACATCAAAAGGTGCGTTGATCATGAAAGAGGCTGCTGTCGTCACCTTCCATTTAATGGCTGGGAGTCCTTCAATCCACTTTGTAAATAGTTACCATTAACATGTATTGAATTTGTCGCAAGGAATGAATTACAGACCTGTCAAAGCAATTTAATGTCATCCCTCTTTTTTGTAGAGGAGCCCGGTATGAAGGAAAACAGTTATTTAAAAATATATTCAAGTCTTGACACATGTGTGGCCAATAAGTGACCTCACCTAATATCTTTATGGTATTTTAAAATGCCCCATGACTATCTTTTAGCTGTATCATTGACATGGTTTAACATTGTACTTAAAAAAAAGAGGTAGGTACTATCCATCTGGCATAACCAGATTAGGAGTTCCTAAGCAGACATCCCCATTGACTCTTACAAATCTTTTGGAGTATTATTAACACATCTTCAATTTCCCTGGTAATCTTGTTCAGAAAGGGGAAGGTACTTGGATCTAGTATGTATTGGTCTATTTTCCAAATTCGATTTAGGCAGTGATTGAATCTACACTGGGAGCATCTCTATTCCACTGAGCAACTAAACGTTTGCTGTCAGTTTGGAATGGTGATCTAGTCAATGCATATGATCTCTCCCATGAGATGTTCCATAACAATGAAGACCCCCTTGGGAGCTGATGATATTTTGGCTTTTTTGTCTGCCAAATCATTTTCTGTGTTGTGAAGAACCCTCTAGTGACTCTTAGTGTTCTGTCAAGTTTTAGCATGTTACCAAATCATCAATAGTTTTGTTCAGTATGCCATGTTTCAAAGACATCTTGTTTGCGATAAATATACCTCTGTGTTTCTTACATTGCCAGGAAGATTTTTCACATGTATTGATTTTTCTTCCACAGGAAATTATGTTTTACTTGCAAAGGAGATTACCTCATTGACATGGTCATTTTTCTGATACAATACCAAAGTCAAATCGGTGTCAGCAAATTCTGTTCCCAGGAATAATTCATTTTCTTTGTCAGGTAATTTTAAAAGGAACTTGGAAAAGACTTCTATTCAACTGTTTTACAGACTCAGTATATGAGACACCCCCTTCCACTTCAATCCTGCCTTTAATATGTGGACTAAGGGATGAGTGATCTCTGCATAATATGTACTTGTGACTGTAGTGACTCTGTCCTAAGAGGCATTATAACTCATGCAGATTCATAAAGTGCAATTTCAAGCTTTGTTTTCTGAGGGCTAATGCTGTCCGCTGTAATTTCATGCCCCCTACAATTTATTTTGGTTCTGCATCATTGAGCTTTCTGGAATTATAATTTAGCACCTGTTTTCCTCAATTATGTCAGGACATGACAGGTCTCTTAGAGATGATCGTCCACTATTTCAATTGCATTAGTAAACCCTTAAAATAGGCTACATTTCCGTTTTTCAGATAAGTCAGCATGGCATTTTGTAAGAAGATTTTAAATGAATGTCCATTGCTCATATGCCCTAAGGGCAGATGAATCCATGTATATTGCTGCCTTTAGGTAAAGGGAAGCTTGTATTGATCTTTACAGATCATTGATATCATGCAGTATCTAGTTGCCAAATCGCGAGCTGAGTAAACAGATTCTTGGATCTGTGAAAGTTATTAAATGATGTAAGAATAAGGCTGCCTTTACATGTGGTTCTCTTATTCAATTCTTTAAGGTCAGCACGGAGTCTTAATTGTCTTTCAAATGTTAATATCCACTGTTTTGATTTAATAAAAGAAAGTGCATTGAATAGGAGGAATGATGCCCATGGATTCCAATTTCTTGTTTATCTCTGTGAGTGACTCCATGGACATGAGAGACAGTCAGCATTGCCAAAAAAATATTAGAACCATATCAGGGTCCATGGGTATTTCTGTAAAAAACAGGAATGTGTTTCCAAAGTTGTAAGAATCATTAGATAGGTTGCTCTGTGGATCACAACGCCCTATCTTAAATTTTGTTTTTGTTCATTGGTATCACAGGCATCAGTCAGACTGATCTAGTCTCTGTACATCTGAAGAAAGCCTGGGAACACTTTTGGAGTAGCAATTTTGGAATTATGCTTTAATTGGGTTGAAAGTAGTTGTCTATTTAAGATGTCTCCAATACAGATAATTTCTTTGTGTAACTCAAAATACGATTTCATATACAAAAGTGTCTTTGTGTAACATTCTACACCAAATAGGAGCAGAGGGAGTACACAAAGAAAGCCCCCCTTGTCAAGTCTAGATAGATTTGGGTGTGATTGTGTCAGTATTGTTTTTAAAAACTTCATGTTCTTGAATAATAACTAATTTTGCTCAATCCATCCAAATATATTGTAGATCAATGGCCATTCCTATTGAGGAGTCTTTTCAAAAACATAATACTTTGATGATCATTCTTGTGTACCATTATTCTATTGGGAGGTCACCTAGCAATGTCAGGTATAGAGAGAGTTTTTGTTGATGGAGAATGTTCTACAAATTCACAAAAGAATCATCATTAGAGAAGGTTTGGCCTATTCAAATGTTCAAGGGAAATGTAGATTGTCTGATATTTCCAGATACAGCAGTTTCTTCTTTTATTGGGATTCATCAGCATAGGGCAACATATGAGCAGACCAAAATGCTAAAATCCATTGAGTGACCGTCTACTGTGAGCCCGACTTTGTTATTAATGAGGTCCTAAATAATAGCACATTGATGGAGTATATTGTCTCTGATGTAAAGATCAGAAATAACATTTCTCATAACCCAACAATTATGATTTATGGTGATCAGCAAAATACACTGGGTACGGACCGGGTGTTAAGAATCTATAGTGGTGAGCCCATATTCCCATGTATTTAACCATTAAATGAGAGAGTGGCCTCATATTTAAGTGCTTGTCTAAAAAGATGTTAGCTAATTAAGCTCTTTTCCATGGTTACACAGACTTTGGAGAGAACATGATCCTTTCCTCCATTGGTTTGAAAGCGGAAGAACACCTGTTCTCCATTCTTGTGAATGCTAGTTGGACTGCTGATCTTGTTTCCACCATAATTATCCATTGGTTGACCTTGAACTTCATTGGAGCTCTGTCATGCATGAAACCTCAATGTATTTCCAGCTACATTATAGAATTACTCATGGTTGGGTGGAAGGTTGATTTTCAAAGTTTGTTTCGGGATCCCATAATCATTATTGTGTTCATTTACAGAGATGAGTATGATGTCAGGGACTTAATTTGTTCTAAAACTGAATTTCAACTTGGTTGGCATGCAGCTCAATTAAATGGCAAGCTCCATTGAGACTTACATAATTGGTACTTTAGCTTGATTCGATGGCAGGTTTGGGTGCATTGGGCCTGGCTCATGCAATCAATGAAAGGCAAAAACTGTCAAAGTAAATAATTCCCTTATTCAAAAGGTGTGCTCTTGTGAACCACAGCATTCCGATTTGTGATCTGGTGTTGTCCAATGTGTATCTTCAATTTGTGATTTTATCTACTGCAATTGTTTAACCATCAAAATTGTATAATTCCAAAATAAGTTGGTTAAGAGGAATGCAATAGCTCTCATCCCTCCCTTCCAATACCATCTATCTGGGTGTCTTTATTCTCCATCTCATGCCTGTGGATACCCTTTACTGTCTGCCTTTTTCATAGTAAACAGAGTCCATTTTTCCTGAGGTATCAATTCACTTTGAAAGAGAAATCCCCAGTTCTAGCTAAATGAGTTTTCCACTTCGTTCTAAAAGGATGATCACATGTTGTTGCATAACAAATTTCATTTTCTTCTTCCCAATTGGCTTTAAGTTCTTGGGTAAAAAGGTGTCACTGTTATTTTTATATTCAATATTGTCCTCCTCCAAATTCCGCTTGAAAAGATTGATTCAGTTTCGATAGTACTCTGAGCTACATGGATAGTTTGAAGTGTCTGCTGGATCCTCATCTGTTGACTAATACTTGTGTCTATTTTTTTCACCTTTTTCTACAGTTGAGAGATATTTTTCCAAACACGTTTTGTCTTTATTCATAGTTCCCCTCCTCCCAAGAAATGTAACTGTCTCCTCTAGGGTAGTAAATTGGATACGTCTGATAATTGCTTATTTAAAAATGATGTGATCTCTTTACTCACACTAGTACTGGGATCTTTTATCCTGTAACTTAGGTGGAGGATCGTTTTGGTAGTGTTCTGCGAGGAGGTCAGTGGTTCTTTTCTGGGAGAAATACTGGTGCATAGCCCCTGGGAAACCTATTCTGTGTTTTGGTCAGTGGTTCTTTTCTGGGGGAAATTCTGGTGCAAAGCTCCTGGGAAATGTATTCTGTGTTTTAATTATCATTCTCCCATGAGGGGAGTATATTAGTATCACAGGATAGGCCTAGACACTGGGGACTGATATTATTCTCCATTTGAGCTTGATGTGTATGTTGTAAGCCAGGTGGAGGTCTTTTCTGTAGGCTTTGAACAAAGTAGTTTCTCTGTCTTTTACTGTCCTTAAAAGCTGACAGAGTTTTCGTCAGTCCCCTTCTCCTAAAATCAACTAAGAGGTATTTTTCATCTCAGCCTCCTTTATGGCATCTGATACAGGCATTTGTTTGACAGTCCTTAATGGGTCTTTAGTTGTGGTTGGATTGTGCACTTCAAAGTTTTCTCTCTGATAAGGCACTGTCATAAAAATCGCAGACTAACTGAATGACCACTTAAGATACGAACAAAAACTGCTTTGAAGTTTTGACTATTGTTATGGACATACTAAGAAATATGGGCAAAAGTGGACTTAAGATACTAGGCAAAGTCTGTAGGTGAATGATCTTTACAGAACATTACATTTTATGCAGTTCTTTGGGCTTCTTAGGTGATTTCTATATGCTCTGTGATGAATCCGTGGGTATTGTCACTGCTCCCATGGGGGAGCCCCTTCCCATGAAGCCAGGGAGGTGTGGTTGCCACCCAGCAGCCCCCTGGGGGTGGCACTCAGCAGGAGGATCTCATGTGGAGTGCCACACTCTATCGCACCAATGACAACTATCTTGGGAGAACATGGTAGACACCACCTCCATCTCTCTGCTGTTTTTTCTCACCCCTCTCAGTCCTCTGTGGTTTGTAGTATAATTTAGCGTGTTTTGGAGTGCAGCGCCACTGCATGGGATCACATTATTGCTGTAAGGTGGTACAGCGAGCCATGTGCTGCCAGGGTAACATATGGACAGGTATATGAAGACACGCTAACTATGTTAAAAGAACACCATTTTTTTTCTCAATACTTAGTTTGAAAGAACACCATTTTTTTCTCTCACTTGAAATCCCTCAATTACAGGAGAAACATTAGATACTTAATTAATTAACTTGATTAACAAATACTAACATGATTTTAACTCCTTAGCATTATAATGTGTTCTCCATGTGCAAAATGAGGCAGGCTGAGATACATTTTAAACGTGTGTTCAGATTTTATTTCCTCTCTCTTTGCTCTGTTCACGGTCTTTGCAGGAAGCAAAATTCAAATAGCAGGAAATCAGTTAGATACAGTTGCTTACTGTAAAAGTGAGCCATTGTTGAGGAAGGAGGGTAGAATATTGTGTATTTTGATTGGTGACACGTCACCTTAGGGGCTGTACCAGATGTTTCTTGAAGCAGCTCGGGGAGAAGGAGAAGGATTAGACATTTTGCGGAGCTGCTGTGAGGACCTGGCTGGGCTGTTGGGAGGGGTTGTTCCAGTGCACTGCTGACCTTCGGAGACTGGGGTTTCCTAGTCAATTGGCACCGGCTTGAGAACTGAAGATTGCAGATTGAACTGCATGTTCTCGCTGGGTGCTTTAAAAAGAAAGCCCTGGGCCACTTCTCGGAGGCGACAAGTCAGGAGATTTCGCATGCTGAAAAGCTATAAACAGTTGGTAATTATCACGTACAATTTGAGGGAGCGTTGTCTGAATGAAGTCTTTTTCAGGCAGGATAGATATAGCTGGGGAATCACTGTGTTTAAATGCCACTTTATAATGTTGCAATCTAAATGACTGTTCTTTTTATTGTTGCAAATGTAAAATGAAATGCCTTGTATTTTTGCACTTGTTTCTCTTCTGTTTATTCTAGAAAAGACTGCCTCGCAAAGCTGGTAATGTATTATTTTGAAATGAAACTTTTTTTTGTGTTTTTGTCTTTCTCTGGTGCATTTAACCCATACCACAGGAGAAGTGGAGGTTATTAGGTAATATACATGCCAAGCTTCCTATGTAGATGAAGTAATGTTATGAGCAATTATAAATAGCTGTATGTGTGGTTCCACTCAGGGTATATGTGTGTGTGTGGCTTCTGAGTGGAACATAATACGATAGTCTGCTGGGCGTACATGAATCAGCAGAGAGAGAGGCCTCTGGAAATATAATTTCACTAATGTAAATAAATTAGTGATAATACCACAGGGGTTGGTGAATGCTATATGTGAAAATTGTGGTATCCATAAAATGTAGGCCCAAGGTCTCTCTAGTGATCACACGAACAGACCAAGCAAGAAAAAGGGAGTTTTGTATATTGGGGACCACCAGTAGAACAGAAAAGCATGCTCATCACTATACCACAACGAAATGTATACCAACCAAATGTATCTGTGTACTGAAATAATGCATAGCCACTATACCACTATAATACCAAACCCAATCTAAATGCAAGAAGTGATTATTGCTAAATTACTTTTGTTTTTGGTGGTAAGAAAATACAGCTAGGCCCTAAATCTACACAAAATACTCTATATATATATATGGTGCGTTGCAGGTCGGGAAAGTGATCATAGAGCACCTACTGGGCGTGGCAAGTGTATCTCACACTGCCATCTGTACATTAAAGGGAACCCATTTCATAATAGAAGTGTATCACTAAAAACAAATTTCAGAATGTCTCAAATGGAAGCCACATTCCCAGAGCTAGTGCAATATTTAGAGGGAAAGTTATATGCACATGGAACGTGGTCATCGAACAGTGCCTTAGAATGGCATGACCGTATTCATGGTGAGGTGCAGAAAGAAAAACTAGACAATATTTTTGCAGAAGGCAGCATAATTCAGGTCTGCCTTCTAAGGTTATTAAATGCAGCTGATAAACATGCAGAGAAAGATTGTTTGATACGGCTATGCGCCAAGATCTGGTTTATTTTGAATAGGTCCCTGCAAATGCAGGAAAATGATACCGAGCTAATTAACAGGTTAAAGACTGACTTAGATGGGGCAAGTAAGAAAGAGGAAATGTTAAGAGCAGAATTAGAAGGATGTCGGAAAGATATGCAGTTATAAGTGCAGAGATTTTGATATTCAATTGTCCAAAAGAAAGAAACAGTTTGAAGACAGTGAGCAAGAATTGGTACACTTAAAAGCATTGGTGGACCACATTAGACAAGATAAAGATGAGATGGTTTCATAAATGCAAATTTTACTAAAAGAACATTTTGAAAAAGAAAGTGATCTCCAAACGCAGAACAAGAAATGGTTAAAATGCCTCAAGAAAGAGACAAGAGAAATAAAGAATTTAATAAATGCCAAATGCAAATGTGCGACATGCAGGAGGTAATTAATAAAATGAGTGATGAAAACAACTATTTGCAAAACGAAGCAGACTGGCTCCTCAAAAAGTGTAAGGACTTGGAACAGCAAATATGCATTCCCAGGTCCCAGGAGAGGCGGCAGGGCACCACATTCAATGGAGTTGAGGTGAATTCTATTTCTACCCAAAGAGCTATTGCCCCAGTGACTGGGCCGGTGACTGAACTTGGTTGCAGCACCCTTGGGGGATTTGATCTTTTCCCTGTGACCTCCACCGAGAAGGATGTCCCCCCCTGTCCACCGTGGGACCCGGAATTGCTGCCACTACATCTCCTGCAGCATCGGACGAGGCCATGCCAAGATGGCCGCCGAGCTTCCTTCTTTGTCTGCACCATCCTCGGTGCTTGGAGGCACGTCCTTGTTTCCTGCCTGCTGATTGGCCCCTGCCCTCATCAAATGCAGAGACCCGGCCTAGCCGTGAGGCGAAGCCGGGTCCGCGCATTTAAGGGCAGCGCTTAAGGGCTCCTTCCTGTCTTTTCCCTGTGACCTCCACCGAGAAGGATGTCCCCCCCTGTCCACCGTGGGACCCGGAATTGCTGCCACTACATCTCCTGCAGCATCGGACGAGGCCATGCCAAGATGGCCGCAGAGCTTCCTTCTTTGTCTGCACCATCCTCGGTGCTTGGAGGCACATCCTTGTTTCCTGCCTGCTGATTGGCCCCTGCCCTCATCAAATGCAGAGACCCGGCCTAGCCGTGAGGCGAAGCCGGGTCCGCGCATTTAAGGGCAGCGCTTAAGGGCTCCTTCCTGTCTTTTCCCTGTGACCTCCACCGAGAAGGATGTCCCCCCCTGTCCACCGTGGGACCCGGAATTGCTGCCACTACATCTCCTGCAGCATCGGACGAGGCCATGCCAAGATGGCCGCCGAGCTTCCTTCTTTGTCTGCACCATCCTCGGTGCTTGGAGGCACGTCCTTGTTTCCTGCCTGCTGATTGGCCCCTGCCTTCATCAAATGCAGAGACCCGGCCTAGCCGTGAGGCGAAGCCGGGTCCGCGCATTTAAGGGCAGCGCTTAAGGGCTCCTTCCTGTCTTTTCCCTGTGACCTCCACCGAGAAGGATGTCCCCCCCTGTCCACCGTGGGACCCGGAATTGCTGCCACTACATCTCCTGCAGCATCGGACGAGGCCATGCCAAGATGGCCGCCGAGCTTCCTTCTTTGTCTGCACCATCCTCGGTGCTTGGAGGCACGTCCTTGTTTCCTGCCTGCTGATTGGCCCCTGCCCTCATCAAATGCAGAGACCCGGCCTAGCCGTGAGGCGAAGCCGGGTCCGCGCATTTAAGGGCAGCGCTTAAGGGCTCCTTCCTGTCTTTTCCCTGTCCTTTCCATGGACTTTACCTATGGACCTGCCTGCAGCCTACCCTCCTGGTTCACCCAGCGTTCAGTACAACACCTTAATGCAGGGTCACGGCGCAAAGGTAAGGTGTGCACGCACCTCTGCTTGCTCCCCCTCGTTCCATGTCTACATTCCCTTCCTGACTCTACCACTTACCCAGCACCCTGGTGAACTTGACATTGCAGCTTTCTCTTGCTGCACCAACGTGACACTTTCAATGCCCCCCACCTCCAGTTGACTCCTGCTTCAGCCTCTGCATTTAAGGGCAAACCCAAACCCTCTGTGCCACAACAAACATTCTCGATCTTGGCACTTGTATTTTGGCACGCCACCTTCTTTCTGGAACTGATCATCTACAGTCTCAAATTCCACCTCAGTAGAATCTTGTAAATCAACACTGTTAATGCCGCTTTTAGTTGTCTATGCACAATTTTCCATACCGCATACCTGCCCTCCATGGCTTTGGGGGATTTAACCGTACTTCATTCATGTTTCACTCTTCCTCTAATCAAACGCACTGTAAATGTTCGGTCCATTATCTATGCAAGTTTCCTGTGTTTGCATTCACTGCTTTAACTTACCTTGATTCCTACTTCTGTATAATTGTGCATTGTACACCTGTTCTGAGCCACCTACTGCTCCCCCCCTCTTTCGCCTTTTGCCTCATTCCCTCTCCCCTCTGGTCATCTCCCTCCCATTCTCATCTCCATCCTTTAATGTTAATTGTATGTCCACGTCGTGCCCCTGCCTCCAGACCTTCATGACCTTCCACCCCCTGCTCTGCGCTGACCCTACTCATGCTCTTGAGGTGCCCACCCTGTTCTATGCGCTGGGTACCACAAACCCACCCTCTTCTACTTCCCACCCCTCTTCCTACTCTCACTTCCTGCATCTCCCCCTCCTCTGATGACCTAGACTCTCCCTCGAGGTCTTCCCCTCCTAGCACTTACTCCTATCACCTGTTCCATGACCGATGATAGTAGCTTGTCTGTCTCCCCTCCTCCCCCTTTGTTCTCCTCTCCCCCTCCCCTGCTTTAATTTTTCCCGATGAATTTGCTCAGCAGTTGTTCTGTTCCTCCTCACCCCTCTATCCCTCAGCCCCCCCTTCCCAACCCTCCCCTTGTATTCCACCTGCACTGCGTAAATTGTCGTCAGACATAGTAATGTTACTGCTTGCTTTGTTTTCCTTCCCCCTTACCTCCTACCTTACTTGTTATTTTGCACTTGCACTATCAGAAATGTCGTCAGGCCTATTACGATAGTTTTTTTTTTTTCACATTCTGTATTGTTTCAAGGACTTTTTACTGAATGTACTGTATTTTCCTTTGCTCCCTCCCTCCTTGAAGCGCTTTGAAACACTTCTGTGTATAGGCGCTATATAAATAAACAATCATATCATATCATATCATATCATTGGGGGCCGCCACCAATCCCATACACCTGGAACCAGGATTGAGTCACCAAATAGTGCAATTCCATGCATTGCAAGAAGTAGCCCTATAAAGATAATGAAATCCATTAAAGCCCTGATCAAACCATTTAAAAAGGGAGAGGAATGCTGCATAGAGGATCAATTAAAAGCGGTTCATGGCATTTTTAAAGCCCTCCAGATACCTAAGGAACAGTACAGGCAGTACTCTCATTTAACTTTAGATGCTCCAACGGCTAGGATTGAATGAACAACAAAATATGAGTTTGAAAAAGAGATTAGGCGTCATTTTTCTCCTTTCCAGTCATTGCAGGAGGCAAAGAAAGTTGCTTACATAATCACTGCTGGGCCTAATACATCCCCTCGCCAGTTTTTACAAGACTTAAAAAGAGCATTTTCTCGATTTGATGTATCTTTTGACCCCAATTCCAATGAATTTAAAACTGCCTACTTCTATGGGCTACAGAAAGACATCATATCCCAATTGGTCAGTGAATTTGACCGTGACAAGTCCCTTGAATGGATTGTACACCAAAGCATAAAACTGTATGACGTACTCTATTGTCAGGGTAGAGAAAGTGATACAATGAAAGATACTAGACCTAAATCTAAAGAACCCTCAGCAACAGTGACGGAAATCAGGTCAGCCAAAATGTCCCTTAAGTCTGCTCAAAGTCCAAGTCAAAATAATTTGGCACCTGAACAAAGGGGTAATCAACAAAGGTTATCACACCCTACACCAATGTTTCAATCACATGATCCTAGTAATAGGGAGAGCTACATCAGCCCCAGGTACTTAGGAGATAGGCCCCAGGCAGGCTATCGACCTGATATGTCAGGTATGAACAATAACCAGAGACAAAATCAGGATCAAAGAAATGATGGTCCTTATCAGACATTGGGGACACAAAGCAGATTTGATCCCAATACCATGATATATGATAATCAGGATAGACCCCGATATGTGGATTGATTTGCTGATAATGGGAATCAACATAGAGGCCAGTACCCACAACATGAGAGACAGGACATGAGGCAGAACATAAACTACACTCCACGTCAGTACAATGATTCCCCACCAGGGGACTACAACCAAAGGATGGGTGCACCCCGCTCCCCTCCACAAATGAATCAAGAGTTCAGGAACCATCCCAATAGAAACCATTCCCTTGAGAGGTATCAGAATAGATCCAATCAGGGAGAAAACAACCAATATCGGTCTAGGCCTCAGAGAGAGGATTCTAGAGAGATGGAAAGATTCCAGTGTCTCGAAGCCCAAGTGAAAATGTTAGCTGAGCAAATAGGAAAGCTCTGTACAGCACAAAACAGTCATCAAAGGAGGGAGCAGAAGGCCATAGCAATGACCGGGGGACTTCTGAAAAGTGACTAAGTACTTATGATACCTGCAGTGCCAAAAAGACAGATTGCTCTGATGTAAGTTTGCATAATGACTCTGAGATGCCTAATGATTTAAAAGTGAAAATACCAGTAATGAACATGTAACAGAAAATGCAAATACTTCTAAAAGAGAGGTACGGTTTAACTTAGGACTAATTCAAACATTGGAGATTTGTACAAATGAAATAGGAAAACCTGAAGATCCAAAAGAACAAAGAGACAGATTTAAGAAAAATGACTCATGCATGAGGAATACCAGTGAACAGGGAGTAAGTGGCGATGCTATAACTCCTTCCCTGGGCAATCAAAACGATGACCAAACACAGGCAGAAAAAAGAAATGCTCAAAAGCAGGGTACAGGTCAATCACCTGAAGAATTATTTGAGCCAAATATTTTTGAAGAGGTTAAAAGGGCTAGTACCATACTGAATAATCACAAATGCACAGAATTTGACAATGACAAATTGCCAAGTGATGTTGTTACACATGTTCAGTTGGAGGGTTGTAGTGTGACCTCTGATGACACCTGGATGGATGGGCAAACAGTGGCCACACTCCAAAAAACCTCTGAACATGGGGAAATGAATAAAGTCTCTCACACATAAATGGGCAAAATGGAGGGAAAAATGTCTTTCCATTTACCAATGTGCTTAGCCAAAAGTGAAAAAGGCCTGAGAAAGGTGAGCCCTGACATCAGTAAGAATTCGCACTTCTTATGTGTGTTAGAGGAAGTTGAAGACAGGTATTATGCTCCCATCACTGTAGGAGAAAAATGCAATACATTTGCAATGATTGACACTGGCGCACAGGCCACAATTATGTCTAAAGAATTAGTAAAGAGTATCAATGAAGGGAGATCCCCGCAGAATCAGATCACAGTGAAGGAAAGTCAAGGTCCAGTGCATAATTTGAATGGGGAGGAGGTGCCTATCATAGGCGTCACTGAGGTTGACATAAAGATAGGTAAACACAGAATGAAACAGGATGTATTGGTCACATCCATTTGTGAAATTCCATTTCTGATGGGAACGGATTGCCTGAAAAGGTTGTCTCCTCTCATAGATGGGGTGAATGGGGTACTGTGGTCCTTAACAAAAAAAAACATTGAGACCTAAAAAACTAAAATCACAAAACAGCAATATAAATTAATGTCACACCGTTGCCAAAACAAATGATGCAGTGGAGGTATATCTCCAGAATAGTTGCATACCTAGCATCACTGTTACATTAATGTGTCAAGATAAAATGCAGAGTAAAGATGAGAAACAATCTGTACAGATATACTTGGACCCAAGGAAAAGATGGCAAACTGCCATAGATGAGCACACATTCCGCTTTTATTTAAAAGAGAAAACATGCAAACAGAATATTGCTCCTAAAGCAGATTCAGAAAAACACATCAACACTCTTGCTGAAATACACATGGAAGATGAGCAACCATGGGTTCACGTTGGTATAAATGACTATTCTAAAACAACAAAAGCCACTTTAGCACTTGAACAGGAAAGGAGTTTCATTAATGAGAAATTGTTGCAAAAAATAATGGAGAGGGGGGAGATCCCGAAATTTAGAATGAAAAACCAATATGTCTCTGGTTTGGACAGTCCAGATTTTGAAAACCGAATTGCAGGAAGATGCATGCTAAAAATTCGCATTGGGCAGAAAACAATTTATCATAATGTATGGATAGTGAGTGGAACACAAAATGACTTTTACATGGGCAATGATATCATGCACAGAATGTGTATGGTGTTAGATTTCCTTAATCAAAAGATATGGTCATGCCTAGGAGGGCAGGGACCTGAATTTGAAGACAAAAGAAGGGCTTATCATTGCACACAGCTGGTCCCATATGCAATTGAATTACAACTGAGGAAGGATACTATTATCCCTGCATTCACCAAACAGGTTGCTATAACACTGAAATGCAAAAATGGACAGCAGTTGAAAGATTCTGATGCATTTGTCTGCTTGAATGAATCCATAAAACAGCAAGGCCTGGATTATGAATACATTCCATTGGTAGATGTTGGTGAAGGGTCTGTAAAAATGATGGTGAATAAAAAAGGTTGTCAAGATATTAATTTAGAGGAAAACTCCCCACTAGGGATGGCTATACAAAAATCACATTATACTGCAGATCTGAATAACATGGTGATTGGAAATATACCTGAAAAGTACGTAGATGCCCAAGGTGAGTTGCCAGAACACCTGAATTCCCAGCCCAAAGGAATATTTAAAATTCATTCTGTGTATCCTTATGATTCAAATGAGACAGTGTGCTGTCATCAAGAGGATTGCATAACATTTAACTTAAATGAAAATGAAATAGAAAATCAGCCCATTGAAGTGGAAGCTGATATGCCAAAACATTTAAATGTGGCGGCTTTACAGATAGACACAGACACACAGTTAGAGGAAAGCGCCGAGATTCCCCTTCCAGAACATTTTCCAGAATTCTCCAAAATGGTAGAGGAGCAGATTTTATCAGTGGATGCATGTGACAGCGAAGAGGATAGAAATGAACTGAGGAAGATATTTATGGAGTTTAAAGATGTATTTGCAAAAGATGCTTATGATTGCGGTCTAACTGATTTACATGTGGCCACGCTACCGGAAGGGTGTAGCAGAAGCCCAGTATTTGTGCGCAAGTATAGATTACCATTGGCATGTTTAGAGTCATTGGCAGAGATTATTAAAAATATTGGGTCATTAGGCCCATTCATAGCACATCCAACACACCTATTTTAGGTGTGTTAAAGCAAACGGTCAATGGCGACTGTGTGCAGATTTGAGGGAGTTAAATAAAAGAGTGCCAGTATCCAGATGGCCAGTGCCATTCATTGATCAGGGCCTAGCTCAGGTACATGGTTCAAAAGTGTTTACCACGTTAGATCTCACCTCTGGATATTGGTGTGTGCCATTGGCAGAGGAGATACAGAATTTATTTTCATTTTCATTTGATAAGACTCAATATGCATGGGTTAGAGTTCCATTTGGGTATGTCAATAGTGGGAGTGAATTTGGAATATTTTTGAGAAAGGCCATGACTGATGCAGCGGAAAGAGGTACCATAGTTTATGTGGATGATGTACTGATAAAAAGTGAAAGCTTGAAAAACCATTTTGATGAAATAAGACATGTTCTTGGCCAATTGCAGAAAGCAGGCGCCAAAGTATCTTTACAAAAGGCACAATGGTGCAAGAAAAAGGTGCATTTTCTAGGCCATGAAGTGACTGAACATGGATTAAACCCACAAAAGAAGAAAGTGGAGGCTATACAAAAACTAAAAGACCCTAAAAATGTGAAAGGGGTAAATAGTTTATTAGGAATGACGGGCTATAACAGGAACTTCACTGAAAATTATGCTGAAATTACTCAACCATTGACTAAACTGCTAAAGCTGAATACACCTTGGAAATGGAAAAACGAGCAGTCTGAGGCAATGGCTAAATTAAAGGAATGTCTTGTAAAGGCACCATGTTTAGCATATCCCATAAAGGATAGCGATTTCTTTATAGAAATAGGTTTCTCTGAACATTGTATGTCAGCAGTGTTATCACAAAAACATGATTTGAATCACAAAACCATTGCCTATGCAAGTAAGGCATTTTCCCAAGTTGAAATTAAATTCAATGAATGTGAAAAGGCCCTATTAACCACTGTGTGGGCGCTACAACATATCCGCCCCATTGTTCAGGGAGAAAAGGTGATTATTGAGACAAATCATCAACCTTTGCAGTTTTTAGAGAGTAAAAGAATTAGGTCAGGTAATCTAGCACAGTCCAGAATCACTTCATGGATGCTGGAATTACAGGGTTTTCCTGTAGAAGTGAGATATGGCCAAAATAAAAAAAGCCCAATTGCTCAAGGTTTAGCAGATTTACATGACTGTGCAGCTGAACAAGTATCAAACGAAATGGAAGTGGAACCTAATTTACAGGAATTTGAACAATCACCACACAAAGCTTTTGATGAAAAGACATGCAAGGATTTGCCAACTGTATATATTGATGGTTGTGCTTTTCACATTGAAAATAACAGTAATAAACAATTAGTGTCAGTAATAGGAAAAGTCTGGTTGAAATGTCAAGGCATCCCCAGTGTAGGGATGAGAATTGGAGCTAGGAGCAGTCAAGTAGCGGAATTGGCAGCCATTTATAAAGCAATTGCTACTGCAGTTGATAATAAATTCAGTGAAATTGTCCTGGTGACTGATTCTGACTATGCACGAAATAGCTTTGTGGAATATTTACCTGGCTGGAAAGCGAGAGGCATGATTACATACAACAAAAAGCCACTTAAACATGGAAAAATGATACAAGCCATAGACAAATTGGTGTCAGAGAATGACTTAACAATATACTGGAGGAAAATTCATGGGCATTTAAAAACTCCTGGAGAGGATAAGGAGGGGAATGATAAGGCAGATCACCTGGCTAAAATTGGGGCTGTGATGGGAGAATTTCTACCTATTGAACATTTACTTGGTGAAATACAAATTGATGCAGTAACAAGTTCTAAACCACCAAAGGAGACAGATAAACCAGTGGTGCAGTGGAGTTATGATACACCAGATCAAGATCTGATTAAGGCACAAAAGGATGATCGAATTTTGGGAATCTATTATAATCACTTGATAGATCCTGAACAAAACCCTTAACAGAAAATGATTGTATGGGAAAAGAATAGTTGAGGGTGCTATTAAAGAATAAAAAACGAATTAGACTACAGGATGGACTCATGATTAGAGAGTCCATAACAGGACAGATACAGTGGGTGGTACCCCTTTCATTCAGAGGGCTAATGCTACACCATGCACATGATGCAATAACTGCAGGCCACAGAGGTTCACAAAAAACATTGGAAATACTAAAGGATTTTGCTTACTGGCGACATATGTCCCAAGATGTGGAATTATGTACTAGAGGATGTCTAGTATGTGCCCAATTTAAACCTGCTTCACCAATGCATAGAGCTCCATTAATGAAAAGAGGCTTCACTCTTCCATGGTCAGATTTGCAAATAGACTATGTAGGGCCTGTAAAGAGGTCGAGCAGGGGGAACCGTTATATTTTGAGTATGGTGTGTTTGATGTCGAAACGGATTGAATGTATTCATGCACCAGATTGTAGTGCGCAAACAGCAGCCAGATTACTGGTGAATCATGTGTTTTCAAGGTTTGGGTTGCCACAAAGAGTATAATCAGACAGAGGAAGTCATTTCACAAGTGCTTTAATGAGTAAGGTATGGCAAATACTGGGTGTGAAAAGAAAATTGCATATTGCATATAGAGCGGCTTCTTCTGGTGGAGTTGAATGCTGTAATAGGTCTGTTGTGGACATATTAAAGACATTTGTGGCAGAAGCAGGTTCCAGCTGGGATTTACATTTACCTTTGGTTTTAATGGCAATCAGATCAACTCCTGCCAAAGCAACAGTTATTAGCCCCATGAGGTTTTGACAGGTAGGAAAATGGTGTTACCACAACACCTGCTATACAGAACACATGAGCAGACACTTGTGAGCGCATCCACAGTTCATGAATACATTGATGAACTGAGGAAGCATTTACAACATGCATTTGCTTTTGTACAGCGAAATCTAGAAAGAGCTGCTTACAGTGCAATGTCGTATTATGATAAAAAGACATCAGTGAAAGAATATTGTGTGGGCGATCAGGTGTATAAATTTAATTTTGGAAAAGGTAAACAGAAAAATTCCAAATTTCTAGCAGCCTGGCAGGGGCCATTTTGAATTATAGATAAGGTCTCTCCTATGGTTTATAACATTTTGAAAACTCAAGGTGAAACAGCAACAGAACAGTTTGTTCATGTAAACCAAATTAAACCCTGGCACCCCAGACACTAAATTAAAAGACTTGAGCGTGTAGAAACAGATAAAGTCCCTTGAATACATAAAAGAAGGTAAGGTAATGGGTTTAGTCAGAGAGCAAAAGCAGAGAAATAAAATAGAGCGGATTGATTATTACATATAAAATAGGTAAAAAATAAAAAATAAATAAAAAAAATGGAAGCTGAAATTAGTAGAGTTGGTTTGCAAAATGAAAATGTATTAAATGTTGAATGCTATTTTATGCATGTTTGTTTTCTCTTCAACATGTGCTTAATTTCAGAAAGCGAGAGGAAAAGGGCAAAATGTTTTGCAAAGCATGTTTTATTTTTGGCAAAAGGGTGAAGTTAGTATTATGCTATGTACTTAATTTGGTTCTTTTCTATTTGGTTTAGACTATTGATTAACACATTTTGTCTTGCAGGTCACGGGACCGGAGGACACGGGAGATGATGGAGTCCTGGAGGCCCCTGGATGAAGATCAAATGATGCCTGCCTCCGGGTGGAGGTGAAGACAAGTAATCGGAATGCCAAAAAGAGATGACTCCTATGGAAAAAGGATCCAAGAGTGCCAGGATGAAAGAGTACCCAAATGAACCAAATGATGTGACATCGCTGATCGGGACATATCAGAGGCAGACAAGTGTCCTAGAGTATGGAGTTCCACATATTTATTATTTTAATTAATTATTTTAATCTGTTATGTTAATTCTTTATTTTAACTATTTGCTTTATTTTATTGTTTTGTGATTGACTTCAAGTATAAAAGTAAGACGCTGGACTATGGACACTTCCATTGGGAAGAAATATGTAAAATATTTTATAAGAACTGATGGACTCAGAGATTAATTTTGATATTATGATGATTGAACAATGATTTTTCAATGTTCATCTTCCACACGTAAATATTCATTTTGTTGGATTGATACATTTTAAAAGAAGAAAGGGAGCAAGTTGGGTTTCTTCCAATTGTGGCTTGGACCATGGCCAAATTCTCAGAAAAAGGAGGCTGTATGTAGAATAATTTAGCGTGTTTTGGAGTGCAGCGCCACTGCATGGGATCACATTATTGCTGTAAGGTGGTACAGCGAGTCATGTGCTGCCAGGGTAACATATGGACAGGTATATGAAGACAGGCTATCTATGTTAAAAGAACACCATTTCTTTTTCTCAATACTTAGTTTGAAAGAACACCATTTTTTTTCTCTCACTTGAAATTCCTCAATTACAGGAGAAACATTAGATACTTAATTAATTAACTTGATTAACAAATACTAACACGATTTTAACTCCTTAACATTATAATGTGTTCTCCATGTGCAAAATGAGTCAGGCTGAGATTCATTTTAAACGTGTGTTCAGATTTTTTTTCCTCTCTCTTTGCTCTCTTCACAGTCTTTGCAGGAAGCAAAATTCGAATAGCAGGAAATCAGTTAGATACAGTTGCATACTGTAAAAGTGAGCCATTGTTGAGGAAGGAGGGTAGTATATTGTGTATTTTGATTGGTGACACATCACCTTAGGGGCTGTAACAGATGTTTCTTGAAGCAGCTAGGGGAGAAGGAGAAGGATTAGACATTTTGCTGAGCTGCTGTATGGACCTGGATGGGCTGCTGGAGGGGTCGTTCCAGTGCACTGCTGACCTTCGGAGACTGGGGTTTCCTAGTAAAAAAAACGCAGGAAGACTTCTCATGCGCATAATAACAATGGCCCTGGCTTTTGTGTTTTCTCCTGTGCTCTTCTTGGCTGTTAATCCAGAATCCATTTTGAGCAGTTGGATATGACATTTTTCCAGCAGTTCTTCAAAATGTGACTTTTTCTTGCCTCCTTTGGGATCTTAGGAGTGGATCTCTCTGCCCATAAAATAGTCCTTACATGCTGTTTTTTTTAAATAGCACTCAGGGACCTTCTTTACTGAACCACCCTATCTATGTTACTGCTTGGGGTTATTCAATGTTTATTCTAGTGTTCCTTTCAATGCTACCGTTTTACCTCCATCCTTTGCTTCTTGCACCCTGTTTTGACCTCCTTGTGAATGTGCGTTTGTCCATTGTAAAGTAAGTTGGTCTTTCCTAGTGTTACAATTGTCCTTTCCTTGTGTTGTGTGTGCTTTTCTACTTTTAAATCATACTTATTTCTCTGGTGCTTTCAAATTTAAATTGGTTGAAAATGGTTGGATTTAATGTATGAGCATGTTCTCAAGAACAATTGAAATGGAGAATCTAACTCACTCAAATGTTTGTATGCACCATATCCCCTATTACCACCCCCTTTCCATCTCTTCTATGAACTATGCAAAAATAGGCTCCTTATGTAAATTAAGGTTTTTATGGGTAATCCATTGAAATAATCCTTCCCCCAAACTGGGAAACCTGATCTGTCAGGGTTTACAGATTTGGCTAGACCCTCAGCCTCTCCACTGGAAAGCCAGAAACAAACACAGGTAATTATCCCCCGCATTAAACCTTGGATTATGTGGGGATATAATATTTCAGTTACTTTGAGAGCCTCAGATTACTTACTTTTTGAATGTCTGCAGTGGGCACAAGACATCAGAGAACTTTGCAAAGTGGACAGTCTTATTGACTCCCTCAGGGAAATCTCTCCCCTCTATCTGAAACCTCAGCAGCAATGAGCAGGCACACACAGCCATATCTACTATAACTAAGCACTGTGTTCCCTCTAGTCTAATTCTAATCTGGGTGGGGCCTTCAAATGTGACGTCCGTTCTTAAGATCCATTCCATTTTGTGTCTTTCTGCATGGAATCAAATATACATTTTTGTAATCCTGACTAACCCCATAACTCCAATACGGTCTCCATACATTTACACATGTCACCATTGGATTTCCAAGGTAATCCAGAGTGAGATATTTGAAAGTGGTTCCATGTCATAATTGGTCAAATTCACTCTGTAACACATTGATAACTCCTCTCCTACCACCTGGTTTAATAGGGATATGCCAATTGCAGTGAGGTGTTTCTCTAAAATTTAAATTGCCTCTTTCCCTGGGAGAATCATCACGTGGTGAACATTTCCCATTCCTTTAATACCCACATATGTGGTGACTTAATCAACAGTAAAGTTCTATCAGAAAAAAAAACATGATGCTTAGTAGTGAACCTGGATTTCATTAAATGTGCTGTTTTCAATCATCAGGCTTGTCTTTAGCTAAAACACTAGAACCAAAGGTATCAAATCGTTTTAGCATATCAAGATTTGATTTAATCTATACAAAACTGATATTTTATGAAAGCCAACATTTGCCCCTTCACACTTATGCATTCAGTATTTGTGAACAATTAATTCCTGAAGAGTTATGGATAATTCTAAACGCTAACTGTAGTTGGTTAAATGCATGCCTTTTTTAAAAAATACCATTTAATTTATAACAGTCAGCACAGGCTAGAAATATTTTTCTTTGTACATAGCACATATTGTTACCGGTTGAAAGGCCTAACCGCCTCAGTTTTCTTAATGTTCCTGTTAGTGGAATATTTTGAAATTGTATGTTTACCTTTTCAACCCCCAGAACTCTAGGGTCTTCTGCCTTTTAGGTTTACAGTATTACACGCATGAACCTTTAGCTCTATGATCTCTTTGTTTCACTTATAGGATTTCTGCACTACCTTTCCCAGCAGGCTGTGCGTTGTGCAGCTTGCTGACATTATTAAGAAGGCACTTGCGTGCAAAACTGTGATCTATGGAAATTGATCATTTGAATCTTGCTCCATGTGATCAGGTGTGAAATATTTGCATGGCTTTTACTGAAAAGCATTTCTTTTGACCACTTAATTCCCTGGATAGGTTACAGGTTTACCTTGGTGGACCTGTTTCTCTAGGCATTCGGGACCATTTCTAATCACATAAATAAGCTGTTGTCCATGGCAATATCCTAATGCTAACATGATTAAAGCTGAGAACTATTACAGGAGTTCCCAGGTCATACCTACCTTACATTTGGGATCTCGCCATGAATTCTTTTTTGTAATCTACTGGAACCTGCACTAACAATGTCTGTGAGTGGGCACTGCTTACTGTAGGTACATGTAGCCAGTTAACATAGTTAACTAAGTGAGTTGAAATGTTGTAAATCAGGTTGGGGTGCATACCGTGTAAAGAATGCCTCCACACCAGCCATTAAATCTATAACAGAGTTGTGGAGCCTGAGATGAGGGTTGCACCCCTTTGGTCTAGCTAAATCAGCTAGAAATACACTTATAAGTAATATCTATGTAACTGTTATTATTTTGCTGTGGTTCAAAGAAAATTACATCCAAAATTGTTGTTCACAAACACCAAGCTATATTTGCATTAAAATTACAATTTCGAGCGGCCTCTGCCAGAATGCTATATTGTCAATGCATTTCAGACAATGTCCATCATCAGGGCTAATAGCTGCACATGCAGTATGTAAACATTATAAACAGATCGCCAGAACTCAACATAGACAAACGATGGTGAACAATTATGTGTATTGCATCCATCAATAAGCATCAACATCATGATTCAAGAAAAAAGATGAAAATGAAACATCCCATGGTGCAATGTGTGCACAAAGTGTCCATGAAGAACACTGTTATGAGTATAATGTGGTACATGTTGAGAGCACCCAAAATGGGTGTGTGGTGCATGCAATTGTTATAGAGTAGTTTCAATTGCTGCACCGACATCCACAAGTGAACAATATTATCAGATCAATTTGACACATATATGCGAGATAAGAAGCAAAAAAAGGGTAAAGAAAGAAAAGAGAAAAAGAAAAAGTAGAGATTGCAAAAAAAATGACAAATCACCAACACCTGGAACTTGCTAGTTCATGGAAACTATTTAACACCGGGGCTCTCATAGCAGCAAATTCTTTGGAGACCCTATGGCTGAGGCATTCTGTGAGCATACTGAGTTATTAATTGAATGGCAGAGTTTAGATATGTGCCTATTCTAGTTTGGTTTGGTCCTTCCTCATAAACAAAAGGAAGTTAGCTAGTTACAGTTGTGTTAGCAGAAGAAATTAAAAGAATCCAATTTCGGTTGCCATATCACATTTTGATCCTCCAATTAATCAGTACCAAGCATTATTAAAGCAACACTTCTGAACTGTTGCAGAGTGTCAATTTGCTCTTTAGAAATCAGTGACATTTTTTAGACTATAGCCCTTGAGTTATGTATTTATTGTTTTCTTACAGGAACATGGTTTTTGCCCTCATCAGTTACTATATTTGAGAAATGTGCGCCTCAGGGTTTCTCTGTGATCCACATGTACAGAGCTTACACAGCAGGAGTAGCTTGTATTTTTAAACATGTATTGAAATGTAAATAAACTGCAACATATTATTCTTCTGAAATGATTTCTAGCAAAGTTTCATTAGATGTACAACATTGTCTTAACTGCAACATAATCTATCAACGTCCCTTATCTGGCTTTATTAAAACATTGTTAGATGAATTATCTGAAATGAGCACTTGGAGACCATGAAAATAGCAGCGTTGCATTGTATAAATCTCATTAACATAGCATGATGTACAATAACATGCCCAATAAGTATTGAATCAGGAGAGTAATATCTATCTTTGTGATTTTAACCATCCAAAATAAGAACATTGTGAGCCTTCCTTGAACCGATTTGCTTGACGTTTTTGAAATGCATTAGTTTGTGATAGATGTGACACTTCACTTAGGGAATATGTGTTACCTGATTATAGCTAAAGAAAATCTGGATTACTGTCATGTAATTATTAAAGTTGATTGGTCCGAAAATGTAATTATTCCTTTTTATATTGTGAATTCAGTTTTTGTTTGTCATGGTCAATAAAAAAACCTACTAAAACCTCCAAATGTAATGTTATCTCAGCATTTATTTCTGAGTTTCAAAATACAAAGAGTTGTTACTCCGAATCCCTGGGTGGCCTGAAAGATCCATCTGATGATTTTTGAGATTTCAAACCCTGACTGTTCTGTTAGCAGATTCATTTGCCCCAAAGCTTTTTTTTTTTTTTAAAACTGTTGCGGTTGATACAAATTTATGGCATTCTAATGAACTTAGGCCACAGAAAAGAGGGGTTTATCAACTCAATCCGAATTGGTATGAATTGAGATCCAAATAGAGCTCTGAAAACATATGTTTGGTACAATGTTGCATATTTGTGAGTTTCCAACTACAGATTTAATGTGCTTGTTACTAAATTAAAGGGGTTTAAACACACTTCGAGACTGCGCCACCTGCTGTTGTCGTTTTGAAAAATAATTTTCCCACACTGTAGTAAAGTTTGAGCCATTTTCCTGGGAACTTTTACTGGAAAGATCCGATCTCCAAAAAGATAGGAACATAGTGATTAAGGAGGCGGACAAGGGAGGAAATATTGTTGTGATGGACAGGATGGACTATATCCGAATAGCTTTAAACCATTTAGAATTACCAGCATGCTATGACAAGTTGACTACTAACCCTAAAAAAGAAATTCAAACTCAAATGGATGAACTGATAATGGCATAGACAAGGATTGATATCGGATGAGGAAAAGTCAGCCTTAATGAACAAGTTTCCAACAATTTCAACTTTATATTTCCTACCCAAGGTACATAAGTCCTTTGAAAAAATTCCGGAGGGTCGGCCAATACTTAGCGGTATTGGATGGTTAACAGAAAGGATTGTTGAATACATCGAAAATGCATTAAGACCTAGGGTATCAAAATTGAAAGCTTACATCAAAGATACCACTGACACATTAAAAATAATCAATTAAGTGATCTGCAACCCGACATATATACTGGCAACCTGGGAGGTACGCTCTCTGTACACCATCATTGAACATTCTGAAGCGATCAATACTATAGAATATGAGTTAAAGATACGGCATCACATTATCAACATGTACAAATGCTCAAGGAGATGTTGGCATTTACGTTGAATAATAACATATTCATGTTTGACGATTGTTTTTATAAACAAAAGAGAGGCATAGCGATGGGCACTAAATATGCCCCAGCCTTAGCTAATCTCTTTATGGGGAAGTATGAAGAACAATAAGTATATTTGGATGAATCATATAAAAAGAATGTAAAGTTGTGGATCAGGTTCATTGATGATGTCTTACTAATTTGGGATGGAACCAGTGAGGCATTAAACAACTTCAAAACAAGAATGAACCAGAATAAACTTGGAATAGAATTCGTTGGTCATGAGAGTAAAACTGAAATTGACTTTTTAGATTTGACGATATTTGTAGAGGGTCATAAACTGTCCACCAAAACCTTCAGAAAAGAAACAGAGGTGAACTCTACTTTACATGCACAAAGTTGCCATCACAAACCAGTGAAGTGGAATATCCCAACAGGGGAATTTATTAGGGCCAGACGAAATTGCAAGCAGTCAAAGGACTTCAAAGATGAATGTGAACTACTACAAGAGCGTTTCGAACAGAGGGGTTATTCGAAAGCATGTATCAAAAATACACGTCAAAAGGCGACTAAAATGTCATGGGAACAAACAGTGACGCCAAGAACGATGCCAGCGGGAACGGATATCAATCAGATTAACTTTATAACAACATACAGTTACGAAAATATTCAATTGAGGAAGATCTTGAACAAAAATTGGCATCTATTGAAGCTTGATCCACATCTTACCAAACATATTGGGGACAAACCTGGGATGAATTTTAGTAAAGCAAAAACAATCAAAATGATGCTAAGCCCCTCACTTTTACCAGAAATTATCAATGAGATACCTAGAACATGGCTACAGGACAAACCCTTGGGGTTTAGGAAATGTGGGGGATGCTCAATGTGCATCTACGCTCACGAACCAACAACATTCTTCGAGGACAAAAGAGGAACACGAATGAGGATAAAGGACAACATTAACTGTCGCTCAAAATTTTGTGTTTACGCAATAATATGTATATGCAATTTAATATATATTGGAAGCACGATTAGGGAAGTAAGGACACGAATTCAGGAGCATTTTGGATCAGTTGGTAGCCAGGATCCGACTTTGCCACTGGCCCAACACTGGCAAACCGAGCATCAACTAGAAGATAAAAAGAATCTGAGATTTATTGGACTACAAAAAGTGAAGATGGGCAGAAGAGGAGGAAATTGGGAACAAAAATTGAGACAGACTGAAGCAAGAATTATTTGCAAATTTAGAGCGATTGATTTTGGATTAAACAAGGACAATGAGATGGTGCATTTTTTGTGATGTAAATTTCAGTTTAAATTTGCCTAGGGTTCTGTGGGGAGGGAAATGCATCATGTTAAAAAGTAAAAAGAAAAAAGGTTTAAAGGGGAGAGTTTTTTCAACTATGATGAAATCAATTCCATTATGTTTCAATGCAATGCTTACATATGAGTCTAAAGCATACGATGTTTGATACAGGTGCAATCCCGAAAGTCTGATGACTGAAGAAAGGAATCATGCAGCATGAACAGTAAGTCATGTACACTCTAGTGAGAAGCAACATAAAGATTTAACAATTTTTCTTTTTGAACTACAGATTCTTAGTTTAAATCGCTTTGCCGCAGCGGCGGACATGAATTAGGGTCAGGAGTAAATAAAATTGTTTTTTTTTTTTACATTATTGTCCCGAATTTATATGCCTAACACTAGCAGACCAGGGAACACTGATAACTAGACTTAATGCTTAACCTCTTGACAAACGCATTAGAATACTTGCTATTTTGGCATTTGTAATTTTAGATATGCTCATAGATTTTTCGTTGCATATTAACATTGTTCTTTATTGAGCTATTAAGACACAATCATCCATCATTCAGGCATAATAGTATACAAACATAGATGAATCAAAACATGTGAAGGTTTAAACAACCGGGGATGGAATCTACATTATATGGGATCACCGCTATTGGGTCCACTACAAGATGGCCGCCATAAAATACGACACAAGTAACAGTAACAAGGGACTAAGTAGTGATGTTGCCTTGGCAACCTACAAACATCTATGTACGCGTTAGGCACTGTCTCGGAACAGTTTGCCCGCCGACGCGAGGAATAGCAGCTGGGGGATAATGGTAAGCGAGGACAGGGGATGAGGAGATACATTCAATGTGCGCGGCCCGTAGGGGGTTTCAGGAGTAAGAATATGGCATGAAATAGGGATTAGATACGCAATATATTTTGCTCGAGTGAGGATTAAGTTAAGAAAAGGCGGGTATATGGTTTTTAGCGCCAACTATGATGATTTGTTAAGAAGTTGAACACACTCGCCTGTGTTTTTGCTCCACAGGGATTAACCCATGACTTTTTGTGAAAGTGACTTTTCGGTTAAGCCTCTATTTATTCATACATGAATTGAATATTTACTTTGTATAAGCAGTGGACTACATCCATCACAGAAAGGGAGTGGAATAGAGGTTACGCAATTAGGTTAATTTATATATATTTTTCCCAGATGCACAAACGCGGTAAATTATAACAGTGGTGTGTGAATTATACTACAATACTGCAGGTTAAGGATAATATTATGCAGGTGCATTCTGGTTGATATGATTGCTATTTTCAACAACATTTTTGAAATGATGTTAAAAAAGATTGCTTTAAGTTGGATTGCAATTGAATTATGAGGTTTAAATATGTGGAAATGTTTTGAAAGCGCATTTCATAGCACAATCTCTAATTTTCTTTTTTCTGTTATTTTCTTTTTTCTCTCTCCATCCTTCTCCATTTTTTCCTTGTACTCTTTTACAAATCGTTTTTTGTGAATACCTCATTATATGCGACTATGTTTATTTGTGTGTGGTCATTTTTTTAATGATACGTGCATTTGGTGCTATTTTTGTTATTTAGAAAAAAGGAAAACATTCTTTTGATACAATAACCTTGCCCTTGAGATTAATCTTATGTTTTGAAAAAGGCCCTTGAGTGGCTGAAACAAGGTGTCAACAATGGTCAGTAAGAGCTATCAATGAATAAATTGGCTCAAACTTTACTACAGTGTGGGAAAATTAGTTTTCAAAACGACAACAGGAGGTGGCGCAGTCTCGAAGTGTGTTTAAACCCCTTCACTTTGCAACCAAGGGAAGGAGGGGACTGGTCCTTCCCTACCAATTAACACACTAGCGCGACACCAGAGAAACTTGAAAGACACAGGTCGCTGGTTTAAAATAAGCCTCTACCACCCAAAACCACAGTTAAATTTAGAACGTTTGTTACTAAATTACCAATGAATTGTCTTTCAGCAGAGCATTCTCTCGCTGAAGACAGAATGTATCAAATTCACCATGATCCAGTAGTCGAGGGTTTTAGAAAGATACTTCCATTATACTATTCACATGCTGAGGAAACAGAAGACTTGGACCCTGAACAGTCAGCACTAGGGAGTTGCAGGAGGGGCAATGAGGTTTAAGATGGGGGTGTAGGCCAGATGAAGACATGATCAGTCCATCTCATCCTAAAGTGAAACCCCCCTAGGTGCAGCATCCAATCCTAATCCCGGCCTAAACACAGGCGCAGGCACTCAACACAATCACAGCCAAGGGGAAGCAGAAAAAGCACTATAAAATCATAGACCATCTTCAGTCATTGTGGGTTCACCAAGAAGGTGGTTGTGCCAGGCAGTTTTATTGCATTGGGAAGTATTAAAGGAGCTGGTGGGAAGAAATTGGAGATCCTGGACAAAAGAAAGGGGAAGTGGCAGGAGGTGTTGACATCAAGAGGAGGAGCAGGAGGAGATGGAAGAGGGGGAGGTAGTGGACAGAACGAGGTGGTATCATCAAGATAGGATGGTGACATATGGACCAGGAAGTGGCAGACAGGAGGCGGTGATAACATTGAAAGTGAAGGAGGAGAGGGTGACATCAATAGCATGTGGTGGTAGCAGAGGAGCAGGCACAAAAAGAGTGAAGGAGTAGGTGGTGACAGCAGAAGGTGGTGCTAGACAGCAGGAGGTGGTAACATCAAGACAGAAAGAGGATGTGTTAGTATCAGCAGGACAAGATGGTAACCGGGAGGAAGTAGTATGTTTGTTTTAAAATTTTACATAATGGGATTAAGTTCCATAGAACTTTCCATATATAATACACAAAATCATGTTCATTGTTACAATATAAAATGTAAAATAGCAAAATATAAGTTAATTTCCCCTCAATATCACACCCAATTTGGTTTAAAACACACCTCAACTTCCAGTTTCATATAGTAGTAATATCCAGGGGGAAGGAGGAGGTAGGGATGTCAGGGCGCAAAGATAGTTGAGAAGAGTAGCTGGAGGATAATCCCAAAGTCAGCAAGAATAGGAAGAAAAAAGAATGCCAGTTGACCCAAGACAGAAGGTATAGATGAGCAAAGGCACAAGACTGAGGCAAGGAGGCTAGAGGAGGAATAGCAAGAGATATAGTGTGTGGTATGAGACAGATTGTAGTTCCAACTGAATCCAGTTGAAAAGCTTTAGCAATATCCCCTGTTGAAGGCAAACACCACAACATTGACCAAAACACGTTTGCTGCACCTAAACCAATGTTTGGGTACTGAACTCAGTAAAGCCTGCATCTAGTTACAGATCAGAAGAAGGGTCTGGGAATCATAAAGCCTGTCATTGCCATTGGAGTTAAAAGGCCTTGATACCCAATCTGCTAGATGTGGTTAATTCTTATGTCGACATTGTTTGCAAACTTGCTGTTTTCCTTGGGTGTAAAAAAAATCCTCTGTACTGTGCCTTCCCAGTCCACAATTTTGTGCATCTCATGTGACCTTTGTGACACCCCATATAGTTAAATATCCATGGTGAACCCTCAGTAGGGGCGAATAAAGTAATGGAGATGTCCATAGATTTTAACCTTACCCATGTACTGAGTCATCTATATTAATCTTGCTTAATTTGATTCGTTTTACACCCATCGGCCATTGGGCTAACCATCCATAACATTGATTGACATTTCATAAGGGGATGAGCACCACTGTTACCATCTGGGCCGATCAATACTTAATCAGTAGTAGCCAACAGCAGAAGTCCTCTTTATATATTGCCTTTGAAGATGTCACAAATGCCCTTGATACTGTGATCGTAATCGACTGTGGGGAAAGTTGAAATTTTGGGGGCTTGACCAAAAGGTGCTCTACATGATCAGACAGTTCCAGGAAGGCCCGTCAGTGGCATTGAGGCAGGGATGCGTGCTTACTCCCATGTTTTTTAATGTATACCTTGTTGACCTTCCCAATATATTCCAAAACTGTGGAAACGTTTCTCCTGCAACGTTCGTTCTCGGCATTACACAAATATTCTTTGGCAAATGGTTTGGAAATTAATAAAATGAAAACTAAAATCATTATAGTTGTTAATAAGCTGACAGGTGATTTAAAATGGAACATCGAAGTGAATAAATTGAGGTGGTCTTGATTTACGTGTATATGCCGTCTTTATTGAGTGTTGGTAGCTCTGTAGGCCAGTTAAAGAGGTGTGTACATACTAAGGGCCTAATTCACAGAGCTTTTTATATGCAGTGGAAGGTATGCACCAAACGTATAACTTAAGTATTGTGCCCAGTATATCATATAGCGTTGATGTATACACAGTGAACAAAAATGGCAAAAAATCTTGGAGTATAAGATGTGGCATGGAACCCTGGGCCAGCCACATTTTGCCAGTAGAGGCCATTCGGCTTGAATATGTCCTGGTCGCCTTTGCCACCTCTATTAAGGTGAACCAAAGTCTGTTCTTGTATAAAATGTTCACTGATACGGGAGGGACTCAGCTTGGTTGCTACAGAGCGAGGTATAATCCATCGCAGGCAAAGCATTGAGTTATAAATCAATTAGCTCAAGCTTGCAGTGAGTTTCACAAGGAAATCGACTGAAAAATGGACCTGACAGATAATTTTACAGATCCGTAAATGTTGTATATCTGGAGAGAAAGATATCTTTACCACTGTATACTAGGAAGTCCTTCCCGTATCCCTGATCCCCTACTTGATCTTATTCAATGATAAAAGATTAAAATAGTTCCTCCTGAAATCAAGATTTAACCTTTTACTGGTGTTGGGGGTTTTGGGATCCGGGATGAAAAGCCCTCTATCAGAGCATATATGTAGGGCATGCAGCACTGAATTGGAATCATTAAGGCACCTTCTTACATAGTGTCAATATTTGGAGAAGATCTTCCTAAAGGGATATAGATGCTTCGTGTCATCAACTGAAGCAATTTCAGGCAATACGTTTTGGTCCTATATTTATAGTATGACTCCTAGGGTGCTCACTCAGGCCACTTTTAATGTATGGATACAGGTAGAAACCCTCCTTATATCAAAGAGATTTAATGGTTAGTCGCTACTTTTATTCATACTTTTTATTGGCTGTTACATATTTTATTGTTTTTATTTCCTCTTCCTCTCTTTTTCTATTCTTGTCTTATTTGTTCTTGCTATGGAAGTATCTGCGTTCGTACACAAAACGGTCTCTTGTAAACCATAGCATTTAATAAAAAGAAAATAAGATTAATTAAATCAATTTTCACCTCCATCCCAAACCATATTGGGGGTTGGTTATTTTCCCAGGCAGAGAGTCAGTGGTTTAGCATTTCAGTCTGGACACCTCTCATTGATGGCAGGACTGAGGCTGAATCACTTATGCAGGACCTAAGGTGCTGGAAGTAACCTAACACCAATTTCTGTAGAGTTAAGCATTAGCGTGTGGAGTGCCATCCAGTGCAGGTGGCAGATAAAGAGTTGTGTGATGTGAGTGGATAATGCAGGGCTGAAGGATGACAAATATGCATGTATTGTTGGATCATGGCCAATAGGCCATTATGCCAGTGTGATACCCACACATTGCATGAAGAGAATGCTGCACAAAGAATTAGCTCCCAGAGTTCCAGGTTAGTTGACCTGGTTAGAAGAGAGGGTGCACCCTGCTGGACAGGTGATTACAGAAATCTGCAGAAAAGTGGCAAGAGGAGCCAAAAGAGATGATAAGCTTGCCGAGCAAGGACGTGTAAAGTGTGGGGCAGCAGGGACTAATTTCTAAGCCTTAGGACTCAACATGGTGAAGGGAGTTATGTTCTAAAGAGTGCAGCTGAGTCTTAGATTGTATATCATGCCTTTTATTATTATTATTATTGTTATTATTATTATTATTATTATTATTATTATTATTATTATTATTATTATTATTATTATATTTAATGACTACAGACCTAGATTTTTCAAGCAACAGAGCACTTTACAATAACAGGGGTAGAACATGGTGAGGAGAGGAGAGAATCAAGGGAGTGGGAAGATAACAACAGGGAAGGTGGACAATTTGTCAGCCTGGTATCTACAAGTAACTAGGGGAGGAAAAAGTGGGGGTCAGATTACCCAGTCTCAGGTATGGTGCAGAGTATAGGGTGTGTGGACATAGTTATTAGGGAGGAGCTGATATTTGAAGAGGCGATTCTCAAGCTCCTTCCTGAACTGTAGAAGCCAGGAGGAGAAGCTGATGTGATTGGGAGGAGGTGCCAGAGTCTTGTGACATAGACAGAGAATGCCTGTCTTCTGGTTCTTTCCTTCCTGAACTGGCAGAGTTCAAGTCTGCACATGTCATAATTTCTGGTGGATTCTTGGGCTCCAGAGATGTTGATTTTCTCAGTGAGGTAGCTTGGGGACTTTATGGTGACAGCCTTGTAGATGATTCAGCAGAATTTGAAGATGATACGGCTTGCAGTTGGAGACAGTGCAGTTCAATGAGTGTTGGGGTGATGTGGTCGAATCTGCAGAGTCCTTTGATTAGTCATGCTTCAGCAAGCAGGGCACATCTCAGGGGTGCCAGGGTAGTCACTGGAAAGCCTTCCAAAAGTGTATTGCCATCCTCCACGTGGGAATGGATAAGGCTTGGACAGTAGATCTGATATTTTTTTCTGGGATGAAGGTCTTCATTTTTTCCACAGGAGATAAAGTTACTACCAAATTCTCTGTGTCTTTCTTGCTATGTGCTGCTTGAAGGCGAGGTGCCTGTTGATGTTGAACCCAAGGTACTTGGGGCAGGTGGAGAGCTGGGGTGTGAAGACCTTGAGGTGCATAGCAGAAAGCTAGCTCTGGATGTCAGGGTGTTCGGTGCTGTTGGTCAGGAGTAGGAATTCAGTCATGGAGAGGTTGAGCTTTAGATAAGCACTGGACACCCACAACTGGATAAAGGAGAGGCAGGTCTTGAGCCAGTGGATTTCTTCGATCGAGGATATCTTGAGCTAGATATGTGTGTCATCTGCGTATTGGTGGATGTGGATGTTGTGTGGTTGTGTGGAGTGAGGAGGGTTCCAAGTGGTTCCATGTAAAGATTGAAGATCATGGGAGAGAGGAGAGATTTGACTACACTATTGGTCATGAATGATTTTTTAGGTACTCAAGCCCTCATTTTGGCTCTAGAAGAGTATCGGTCCTGGCATATGGAGATGATGTGGCCCTCATTGTCAGGACCCCTTGCTCATTGCAGAAGCATATTATCAGGAATGTGAATTATATGAGCAATCTTGACCTAAAGGTAAATGTGTCTAAGTCGGTCATAGTTAGCTTTTTTCCAAACAAATAAAAGCCCAACCGGGGACTTTACCTATTATAGTAGCCCTAAAATCAGAATACCTGAAAATGATCACTTCACATATCTGGGTGTTTCCTAGCCTTTGGGGCCTTTAACATTTATCTACTGCTATAAGGATGAAACAAAGTATTGGCGCAGTTAACAAATTATGCTCCCTTCATTGCCAACAGTCACTGCCAGTTGTTATGGACATCTACAGTGCAAATGCTAGGGCAAATGGGGTTTTTGATGCCGCAGTGTGGGGTTTTGAGGAACCAAGTACACTCCAGATATCTGAAAAACATGTTTTTTTTATTTGTTTTTAATTGTACAAATACAAATATTTTTTACAAAATGAGAAGAAACCACTTTTCTACTGAAGAAGTTGTGTATGAGAGGGGAGAAAGGACAGTCGCAGTTTCAAGGTTACTGAAGTGGATGGGTGAATATTCATAGTACTTTCGCTGCCCAACCCACTTGCTCCTCCAATCCCACCTGTCCAAAGAACCCCACCACGGTGATGACCAAGTGGGTTTTCTCCCCACTCATTAGGCGGGCCCACCAATCATCCTCACTGTAAATGTGAAGATCCCTGAAGAAGTGGCCTAGCCAGGTGTGTCTTTTCATCGCCAAGCCCACACATTCCAGAGGTAGATGCCTTCTCGTCTCTACATGGGTGGAATGAAGGCAAAATCTGCATTTATTTGATAGAACCTTCCCTCTGACTGATAGGATTTCATTAGTGTTAACTAAATTCAGTCTAATCCGCAGAAAAGCTTGCCGTATTCGTTGGTTGGGTGATTTCAGTAGTTATGGAGCTACCTCGTTTACATTATTTGGATTCCATGCAAGATCAGAGAGCAGTTTACATTGGTCTGCTAAGTCACTGGTCTCAATCCAATCCATTTTCAGAAGTTTTGTGCTAATCAGTGTGGGGTTGATTGCAGATCCTCTTCTCTTCTTCCAATTTTTTCTAACAAACGGTGGTTTCGTGACCTCCACTCAAGTAACATCCCATTTTCTTGATTTTCCATTACTTTTTTGATGATTTTCAGAATGAGTTTTGCTAGTGGATCTTCACTTTTCTAAAAAACATAAAGGAGTTTTGCCTCTTTAATTTAATTTAAACTTAGATCGCTCCATTTTTTACATAAACTGATAGATTTATGGGTATGGTCTCACAGATACAAATCCCATATAAAATTGGGAATTCGCCCTATATCCATGTTGTGGGATAGTTCCCCACTAAAGCTGTGGCTCTCAAACTGTGCAAACAATAAGGTTGTTTTAACTAATAATCTACTAATAATCTACTGCAAGATTAGGTAGTAATGAAATACCCTGGTGTAATCATGTACTACAAAGCCTAAAAGTTTGAAGATGGATAACCTGTGGGCCTCTAGTATCAACATGACAAAAGCACAAATAAAAGAAATGATGCTGGCCTTAGGATCAACTGGAGGGGAAACTCTGTGGATAGTGCATTAAGGGAGACCAGGATTTTGGGATACCAAACTCTGTCTATGATGGGACTACAGCCTTGTTTACAGACATGTGTGCATCTTCATGATTGCTGGTCTATTACCAGATTTAATTTGAACCTTTTCGCTGTCAACACTTGGTTTATCTCTTGAAAGACTAATGCAGAATTATGTAATGCTTATTGCTCCTTCCGTCCCAATAAAATAGAGACGAGCCTCCACTTGTTGCATGCACAACACTTGATACTGTTTTTTAGAGCTATGAATTTAGGACGGTATGCTCCTGCTTGTAACTGCTTGATGTTATGTAATTACGTATGGATCTCTACAGCACTGAATCATTTTTTGAGAAAAACAAAACGATTGCATCAAATATTAATGAATCCATGAACGAGTTACATCTGTAATTTTGTAATTCCTTTTCACTGAATCACTTTTATGTTTTTATTTTACAACTGAATTGTATTGTATAACTAGAAGGATGGAGGATAGCTCAGCGGCAACATGCTCTCCTTGGAAGCAAGACCACACAAAGCAACAAAGGTCAGCGCTTAGAAACCTGTGGGTATCTAAGCACGTTATAAATACGCGACGTGCCCAAACCTTGAACACACTTCCCCTTTATCTGAGATCTGACCAACCCTATTCCAGTTTCAGGCGACAAACTCTAACTTGGATCCGGACCAATGACTCCTCTACCACTCCTTAACCACCCTGCCTCCGCCCACCTGGACCTCTACTACCTGCTCCTCTATGAATACTTTGTCTGCACGGTACCTGTTACCTCATGTTGTTCCTCTCAATATCTCTATGCATTTATGTGACCACTATCCACAAATTGTACTACCTATTTGTTCTTTCTATTTATTTGTAATTAAGCTATAAGTATACTTGTAATGTTCGCGCCCAGCTACCTTCGGGTTTGGCAGCGCTATACCAAATAAACAAACAAACAAACGAACAGACTAAGACAAACAACTACACAACTAAAAAAAAAGAATTCCTGTAACAGCGTCTCGATGCCTGCGAGCTGTATGAGCGCAATAAAAATAAATAAATAAATAAAATAGAATAAAGATTGGGGATTATGATTTTTGATGAGGTACTTGAGCAGGCAGTAAGATACTCCAATAGGACAGGAATTAAGTGCTAAGCACTGATTAAGTTAAGTTTACATATCGGACTTTCATGCCTGCATGCATCGAATTTCTTGCTTATTTTATTTTTCGCAAGATTATGTCAAGCAGCTGTGTTGAAATGTACTAGTTGTAGTGGTGTTCCGGCATGGTGATCTCATTATCATGCTGGCATGGCCTTGCGACCCTTCTATTAGCACAATGCAAAACTGGAGGAAAATAAGGACATATAATTATCGCCCTAAAAACAAGTGTCATCATTACCCATTTTATTAGTACTAAGTGTATCAACCTCGGAAGTAGTAAGGGCTGAGTAAGCCCCATTACATATTGAAACTTCCAAAGTGCAGGATCGCACTATATCTGATGCGGGCAATTAACTAGTGTATGCACTTTGCTGTGTGCTAGTCATATCATTTGCAACCCTACATTCGATTGCCTCAATGCAATATTTTCCAACCGGTTTCTTGGTTTTGTTCATGTTCATCAAATCAATTACTGGCTGTTATTGCCATAGGATTAATTTCAACTCATAAAGGACTTGATTGACTATGACCTCAAAAGTGTCGTTTTTATTCATGCCACATTCAATCAATCATATTGCTATGGAACACAACCTGGTAAGTGGCAGTTGTTAAACCGGCCATTCGTGTTCCCCTTAGATTCCAACTTGTTCAACCTAGAGCACTAGTGTTCTGCTCATGGATAGCACCCAAATACACCACCTTCCAGAAAATAAAGTGTGGCATTCAGGTATGGTGATTTTGCAGTCCAAGCAACAGGTCTTCTCTTCTGAGAGAAATTCCAAGTGTTGAGGAATCAGCAGTTTAACGCTAATCTTCAGTCTTCTTCTCCAGCTACTAGCTAAACTACTCCATTCCCTTGGAATGAGGTTTCACTCTAGTGCTGAGAGACACCCAGATATATTTCACATCTGGATTATAATCAGTCATCCACCACCTCCTTGATTTCTATATGTATGCAAGCAAGTCAGTAGATGGATGGAAAAAGAGCTGTCTTAAACTCAATCACTCAACAGCAGAGATCCTTCCCTGTGGGCTGCCCATTACTTGTCATTCCTGCCTGTGGTCTGGGGTTCTTGGCAGAGCACAGTTAATAGGTTTATAAATTGACAGTGATAATTGATAACCACATTACCTTGATCCCAAGTTGAATCTTTGTCCAGTCAGTTTGCCCACATCAGAGATTTATGATGTCTGCTTTCCTATTTTCTTTTGGTCATCTGGTTGTTCTCGTAAATGTATGCATCTCACCCAGGCTACATTACTGCTATTCTCACTGACTAGTCCTGCCAGGAAATGCCCACGAAGAGACCACAGAGAGACCATTATTGTGCTGCTTGAATCTTACTCTAAAAGAGCACCTATTCCCCGGCTTTGAAACATGTACATATGCTCCCAGTGGTTTACTGTTTTCAATTCGAAGCGTTATGCATGAGACATATGTGTTTCACAAGTAAGGTGCTAGATTTCTGAGGTGCAAATTCTTGCACTATGCACCTAGCCACTAGCTTTTTTTGGCTTACCAGAGATTTTTCATGACACCTTGATTGAGCAATATTAAATATATTAAATGGGGAAAGGGTAATCGGTTGCCCAGAACTCAGTCCTCTGTAATTTAATTCTTCTGGATCTCTAGAACTCAGGTAACCATTTCATTTTTATGATACATCTTAAAACCTTAAAACCTACCTATTCCCAGCCTATAATAACTTTCCATATTTCATTGCTTGCTTTCAACTCTGCAGCCTCGCCTCATAGTGCATTTGGGATTTCAGTCTCTCGCAATAAATACAAAATAGAGATAGATAGACCAAACTATGATTCTGCCAAGGTCTCTCCCATAAAGGGCAATGACTCTGAAACAAGACAGCTCCACCCCAGAAAGCATGAATATTCTACACAAAGGTGATCAGAATGTATGTCAATGGTAGACGTGCAGTTTCACGAGAATAACATCTACCACCATTGTGTCTATGGGTGACCAGCACCACTGATCTGCTTTGCACCCCCAACACCCACATCAATGTTGGAACCCCTCCCCTGCACTAACTCTAGCCCTCTTACGCAAAGCCCTCTGAGACCCTGAAACTAGGCAATCTCAACAGTGCCAGCTCCTGATGGGAAACGTAGGGATGGCTAACCTTTGAAAACACTAGGATGCTTAGTACCCTGAGCTAAAGTCGTTTGAAAATCATATCTGAGAATTGATTTAGTGACGAGAGCTGAAACAAGGCAACCACGTTGTTCTTGCAATCCAGAGCAGTACCATGACATGCGTACGTTACAGAAGAAAGCCATTGTTGATTACTTACAGTGAATTGATGGTTTACACTTCGGATATTTTTGAGTGGTAAACATATTTACCGAATATGTATTAAGTAAACATGTCTGTTTATGCATTCCTATTTTGGCTGGTATAAAATAATATACTGACACAGTATTCGGTCTTTGATTCTATGTTCTCATGTATTGAGGCACGGTGCTACTCATGTTAAACACCATTGTGATGGGCGTTTTACATAAATGCAGTTAAATTAAGACCCAGGCAGCTGGAGAAAGACATTATTAGGCCTACTCACCCTGCAGGCATGAACTACTTTACAAATATTTCCAGGATTGCTTCTTATGGCAAGGTGTTTATCCATTGAATAAATATCCAGAAGTATATAGAATTCCTCTACAACAGGATCATCACAACTACACATCTCCAAAATGAATCGCACTCGCAACCCACACACTAGCATGCACACCCACAGGTCCTATTTAGGTAACTTGGCAGGAGACAGTTGCTGTATACTGCGAACTTAATAGTAAATACAAATATATGCACATTTTCTTCCAAGCATATTATTGGGAATATATGCTTATTTCCCATGGAGGACAAAACACAAACACAGCTTAATAAGGGCATCAAGTAGTTAGAGAGGGAATCAACACAGATGCCTCATGAGATGCGATATAAACTATGAAGCATGTGGACAGCGTGACTGCCTCCCGCAGAGGCGGCTGATGCATATGTGGGAACACAGCTATCGCTATATCGACGACATCTAGGCTGTCAAGGCAAAACACAATACTTGCAAGGAAGCATACAAAAGAATGGATTACTGTCACAGTCACCCTACCTATAGAAAATACCTATTTATATAAAAAAAAATCTGTGACAGATTCAAGTCCAACTATGGGACAACGCATCACATCATTGTCAGTGATTCCAAACTGACGCATCAATTTCGGGTGATGGCAAACAGAGACAAGAACCCATTATCCTACATTTATCAAGAACGGATCCCTCTAACCTAACCGACCCTCCAGATCCCTCACCTTTATAGCACACATACCCCTCAGATCATGTCAATATGCGTGATCTTTTGTACCGGATGCAACCACTTTATCCAGTCACACAGATGCAAAATACCATACCCTGAGTTCCTACAGGACAACACTGTTCAGTCCTACATGTAACGCATGGTTGAGAGTCCGAAAGGAAACAACCCTTGGCCCAAGCCAGTGTATCAATATATGCTTTCATGCAATTAAATCTGCTGAAAGGAAAAATCAATGGAGATAGTAAGGTTTGATAATACAGTCAAGAAATGGTTACAAAGAAAGTTTTAGTTCGATATCACTAACCATAGTCCTCTGTCAATGTGGCATGATTTCCAACAGGTCAATTTGCATCCATTGCCCAAAGGTCACACTTCTGAGGCCCATCACCTTCTGTGATGGCACATAGCCATCACAGTCAGCTTAACCATTTATTAGTAAAGGGTAAACCAGACAATGGCATTGACTTTTATGGCCATCATGACAAAACAAACACACCTTAACATCTGGAGAATCTTTCCCCATGGATAATAAGCATGGACAAGTCAGTATGAATCATTACGACCATCACCTGCATCAGATGGCACTACCCTGGGCCTCTGTGACCTATAGCTAGCCAACAGGAGGCCTGCTTGCTAAATAGCTGAAGATTAGAAAGGTATAACATCTCATACATAAATCCAATATTTCCTCTACACTAGACTACGGAGCCTCCTGTAGGGTCACACAAATGTATACATAAATGTCAGACAGAAGCTGTGCCCAGATGTAATGCTAGAGGAACCAAGGAGCAAGTTCAGTAGCAGAAATGTCACCTGTCGGAAGCAATCTCCAAAGACAGAAGTAATGCCAATATGTGCCTTGAGAAAAACATCATGAGAATTACCTTATAATCAAGAATACAATAGGGCTGGTGGTGTGTCCTGTAAAATAATGCCCCATAACTATAATTTTCCATGGAATAAAACATCTTAAATAATCTGTCAAATAATAATGCTTCTGGACATATTGAGCTCACAGTGGCTACTTTACTTTGAGATATTTCTTACCACATCTCTGTCTCCTTATGCATGTCAAATAAAAGGGACTGAATGCGGAATAAATATCATGAGACTAAGTTACTTTTGAATCTGTTCTTTTTTTAATCGTAAAATAGAAATGTGCAAATTACACACAGAGACACGTATGTCCACATTGTACTTCACAGTGCAAGTACATTTCTTCTTGTAATAGCTTATAGCGCTTTATCTGTGCAAAACCCTGCCCACTGCCGTGGCATTGTGGAACTTGGCAAGACAAATACACTTTAAAAAACACAGTAATAATTTGAGAAATATAAACGCAGTATTACATGCACATTACAAATAGGATCCCTAATACAGCACCTAAAATGAAGTGAACTATTTAACCTAAGCTACCTGTTATCATTCACATCACCAGCCCCTCACTGAACCTCATATTTACCTAGATTTGTTGGCGGTATTTCTGACTCAATATGGCATGGAAATCTTCCCCCTTTTTTCTGCCTGCCTCGCGCATGGTCAACCCACAGAACGACAGCTTCAGCATCAATAAGCTTTCCAGCACTAAACACTGTCTGCCCAGCCAGAACTCTGCTCCTTTGTCTCCCACCGCCGAAGAGGAACTACCCCCTACTCTGTCCCAAAACCCTTTCTAACCAACCCCCTTGCCAATCTAGAAAGACACCTCCCCTTGACCAGATCATCCCACTAAGAATCACGCAATCTGCCTCTGTGTGGTTTCCTCATTATACTAACTGAATTGCTGTAGAAAAATTTAAAATGTAACTCTTGCGCTTCCTGCTTCAAAACAAAGTTATGTTCACATTTGTCAGCTTACCACACAGCGCAAATCCAGCCTGCATGTCTATAGTAAACTTTTCCTCCCATTTTCAGAGCATCATGCATTTTCATCAGTCTGCATTCAGCTTATTTCATGAACTAATTTGCACTAAATGTTATTATGGGAATCTGTTACATGTTAACTGAGGTTGGGTTAATTAGTATGTTCATTTGTTAGTATTATATTTAGTACAGCTCAGTTTATTGAAATATCATCCCAAATCAAAGTGCAATTTCAAGCATGTGCTCTGTGCATTGGCACCTATTTAGTTCTGCCTGAGACACACACTCTTGAGTCCAGTAATGAGTTTTTCACTCTGGGCCTCAGTTGCAGTTGAAACTCACATTAACATGTGCATGCTGAAATTATGATTCTAACTGTTAAAATATGGATCCCCTACTCCTACAGACACCATGAGCATTTGTGTGGGGAGCAAGTGCCTGTGGCCTCCGATTATTTGTTGGTCCAAAAGTTATTGAACAGTTGAAATGGCCCGAATTAATGGGTCAGGAACTGACATATTTCATGATCAATGAGCTCAGTATCTGAATGGGAGTGATTTACAGTAGCTCCTTGACAAACGTTACACTCCCAGAATGATGTATGCCAGAGTCAGCTGGTAAGAATATAGCAATGATGAGTTAGGCAAATGTGTGGCTATATTTAACTTGCTGATAATAGCACAATGTACAATGGCATGTGAAGGTATAGACATACAATGATGGGTTTTTCCCCAGCAATGCACAAATGGCATGACAAATGGTGTGCCTGATATCACCACAATTATCGGAATCAAGGCCCCTTTTCGTCCTAGACCTGCCCCTTCATGACTCTGTACTTTTGCAAGGACATACAGGCCCGCCCCCATGTTTTCTTTTGTTTTGCATGCAACCGTGCACAAGAGACATACTTTGAGACTTACCCTGTTCATTAATGTAAACATGTATGACTCTGGAAACCTTTACTCTCGCCCACTGGTGACAATGTCTTCCCATTTGGTGCATTTACTCAAAGTGTGTCCTCAGTGTTGGTTGTGGACATGCATTGGCTTCTGCTAACTATCCAACTTTTAACAGGTAGCTGCATCTTAATGTATTTCATCTTGAGTTGTGAACACGCCTAATTGCTTTGGGATTGTGCACAAGAAAGCCTGGAAATGTCTTACCGGGTATTCTTCTGTTGCTCAAGGTTCATTTTTGCTGAGTGGTACAGAATTATGACATGTGGCTGTACGTCTCAAGCCATATCAACATTTCAAGTTTGATTGAAGCCTGGTATTTTCCAGCCCCTGCCTCAGGAGGTGCACTGATTGTTTTACATCTGAGGTGATATTTGTGGGGGGAGTTGCTGTTGGTGGAATCATCCATGGCCTTGATGGATGAAGTGTGTCCTGCAGCTGCTGAGTTTACTCAGAAAGACTGAGGGTCTGGTCAGTTTAGTGTTGCCAGTGATGCTTTTTGGAAAGCATGTCTTCCAATGATGGTGTCATGTCCACACAGAGCCTCCAATGCTCATCTCCCTCTCAGCTGCTCCTAGTATTGCATGTTGTCTTCAATAAGGCTTTTCAGAATCTATTCTTTGCTGCTCGAAATGCTCATCTGGGTGGACAGGTTCTGCTCTGTGAAGACAAATTGTTTATCTTCTGGGTCATTTGCAATGCATTAGGGTTACTTGTGATGGTTTGCCGCTGTTTCTGGCTGCTGGCCTCAAAGCACATAGAGGTGGGTAGTCCTAGTGCTATTGGAAGGGTCTGTTGTTTGCAGCCAGGGTTTACAGGTGATCATCATTAGCTGTTAACTGTGTGCATGCACATTGAAGTATGGTCGTGTGGGGCCCACTTCTGATTGGCAGTTAATGGTGCTTGGCATACCGACTGTACGTTTTTAATGGTGTCTTGTCTAGGATGACAACGCTGAGGCATTGTATTCCAATGTGTATGTGATCGCAGTGGAAAAAAGGAGGTTTTCCCAGTTGTCTTCCTGGGCTGCAGACTCTCAAAGTGGGAACAAACCACAGAATAGGTTATCATGCCATGTTCTTTCTAGAAACGGGTGCATGCTACCTTTTTTTGTATTTTTGCAAAGAATTTGGGGTTGGTTACACTAGGTTACCTGGGGGAACACAGACGTGAACCCCTTGCTCACTGCTCTCAGAGAGGCACAGCTCCACCTCACTGATGAGGCCCAACAATGCTGAAACATGTGCCTTGGGTTGCAGTTGGTACTCTTGTTCAAAGGAGGTTTGCCTGGCATTTCGATGCTGGACTGCCGTTGTGCGTGAGACAAAGACTGCTATGCAAATGGCTATTCCTCCTTTGTGGAAAGTACAGTGTGCAAAAAGCAATGGCTGCGGACTCTCAAAGAGGGAACAAACCACAGAACAGGTTATCATGCCATGTTCTTTCTAGAGAGGGGTGCCTGCTATTTCTTTTGTATTTTTGCAAGGAACTTGGGGTTGATTACCCTAAGTTACCTGTGTGAACCTAGACGTGAACCCCTTGCTCACTGTGCTCAGAGAGGTACAACTCCACCACACTGATGAGGCCCAATAAGGCTGAAACAAGTGTCTGGGGTTGTTGTTCGAACTCTTGTTCAAAGGAGGTTTGCCTGACATTTCGGTGCTGGGATGCTCTAGTGGGCAGGACAAAGACTGATATGCAAATGTTTAGTCCTCCTTTGGTAAAAGTACAGTGAGCAAAAAGCGATGGCTGCAGACTCTCAAAGTAGGAACAAACATTAGAACAGGTAATCATGTCATGTTCTTTCTAGAGAGGGGTGCTTACTACCTTTTTTGTATTGTTGCAAGGCACTTGGGGTTGGTTACCCTAAGTTATCTGGGTAAACCCAGACGTGGACCCCTTGCTCACTGTGCTCAGAGAGGCACAGCTCCACCTCAATGAGGAGGCCCAACAAGGCTGAAACACTGTCTGGGGTTACTATTGGTACTCTTGTTCAAAGGAGGTTTGCCTGGCATTTCGGTGGTGCACTGCCCATGTGAGCGGGACAAACTGATCTGCAATGGATATTCCTCCTTTGTGAAAAGTACAGTAAGCAAAAAGGGATGGCTGCGGACTCTAAAAGTGGAAACAAACCACAGAACAGGTGATCATGCCATGTTCTTTCTTGAGAGGGGTGTCAACTACCTTTTCTGTATCTTTGCAAGGAACTTGTGTTGCTTACCGTAAGTTACCTGGCGGAACCCAGACGTAGACCCCCTTAGTCACTGTGCTCAGAGAGGCACAGCTCCACCTCACTGATGAGACCCAACATGGCTGAAACACATTTCTGGGATTGCTGTTGGTACTCTTGTTCAGAGAAGGTTTGGCTGGCATATCAGTGCTGGACTGCCCTTGTGGGCAGGACAAAGAATGATATGCAAATGGATATTCCTCCTTTGTGAAAAGTACAGTGAGCAAAAAGCAATGGCTGCAGACTCTCAAAGTGTGAAAAACTAAAGAACAGGTTATCATGCCATGTTCTTTCTAGAGCGAGGCTCTGGCTATTTTTTTTTTGTTGTTGCAAGGAACTTGGGGTTGGTCTCCCTAAGTTACCTGGGGGCACCCAGACATGGACCCCTTGCTCACTGTGCGCAGATAGGCACAGCTCCACCTCACTGATGAGACGCAACATGGCGGAAACACGTGTCTGGAGCTGCTGCTGGTACTCTTGTTCAAAGGAGGTTTGGCTGGCATTTCGGTGATGGACTGCCCTTGTGGGCGGGACAAAGACTGATATGCAAATGGGTATTCCTCCTTTGTGAAAAGTACAGTGAGCAAAAAGCGATGGCTGCAGACTCTCAAAGTGTGAAAAACTAAAGAACAGGTTATCATGCCATGTTCTTTCTAGAGAGGGGCTCTGGCTACTTATTTTTTTTTTGTTTTTTGCAAGGAACTTGGGGTTGGTCTCCCTAAGTTGCCTGGGGGCACCCAGACATGGACCCCTTGCTCACTGTGCGCAGATAGGCACAGCTCCACCTCACTGATGAGACCCAACATGGCTGAAACACGTTTCTGCGGTTGCTGTTGGTACTCTTGTTCAAAGGAGGTTTGTCTGGCATTTCGGTGGTGGACTGTCCTTGTGGGCGGAACAAACTGATATGTAAATGGATATTCCTCCTTTGGGAAAAGTACACTGAGCAGAAAGCGATGGCTGCGGACTCTCAAAATGGAAACAAACCACAGGTTATCATGCCATGTTCTTTCTTGAGAGGGGTTGTAAAGACTGGTAGGGGGTGGTCTGTACTTCTGCTCTCTATATGGTAGAGGGGAGGCACAGAGGACCCCAGCCTAGATTCTCTATTCGGTAGCTATGGTCGAGCAATCAAGGCCTAGCTTCTCAGGGGGTGATGCAGGCTGGTTCTTAAGTACAGTGTAGTCCCCAAGCCCCCACAAAGGAATGTCCACACACTGTATTGGTTAGAACACAGTCTTTATATAATCAATATTCAAGGTTATGTACACTTATCATAATAACTCACTTTGTACTTAGGAAAATCAACAATGGCAAATATATACAATTCTAAAGTGGTACCACCCTTTGTATTAGATCTCATTAAAGTGCATCAACAATACTGTAACAATGTCACACAGATCAATAGAGTGAAACCAGCAATAGAGAGAGGAGAGAAAATAAGATGGTTGAGCAATATGCAGAATACTGGCCCCTACCACTAGACACAGTTCTGTGTGGAGATCCCCCCACCTGGGCAACCTGTAAAATAAAGATATAGCACAAGCCCAGTCCATATATTGTTCTGCAAGTCTTATTCCCTCCTATAATGTTTTTACCCCCCCAATGTACCTGGTGGAGTCGAGTTCTTCGAAGAGGCGTCAACAGATCCTTCTTGAGCGACCCCCTTTCAAGCGGGAGTCACGGATCGTCGAGAGGCGGCGGCGGGGAATCGACGGCCCTTCTTGAATGCCTTCCCTTTCAAGTGGGAGACACGGGGCGTCGAACGTCCGTCGAGGAACTCGGCGTTCAGCGTCGGGGAATCGACGGCCCTTCTTGAATGCCTTCCCTTTCAAGCGGGAGACACGGGGCGTCGACCGTCCGACAACAAACAGGGTAGAACGGCGTCGATGAGGCGGCAGCTTCGTCCGAGCGGTGCTTGTCGGCGTCGGAGCGTCGGCGTCCTGCAAGGCAGAGGCGTGCGGGGCACCTCGGTGACAATAGTTCTGGACCGTAAAGATTGTGGAGACGGGGGCCCAGCAAGGGCGTCGAGTCGTTTGAGTCTTTGTGTTCTTCGGGTGGCGGGAAACCCACCGGCAGGTTTCTCCTCGGCGCGTTGGTCGTCCTCGACTTTCTCCGGCAGGATAAAGCGGTCGACAGTGCAGACAAGGGAGTCCTTCGATTCGAATGTTCTTAGGCAAAGGAGCGGGCAGCTCTGGTCGTCGGCGGCACGGCGTCAAGTGGTCCCCACGGCTGGGCAACACAACTTCGACGGGCCTCCAGCGGTTACACAAACCTGCGAACCCTGGTTGACGGCAATGGACTTCGACGGCGGCGATGTCCGGGTGCTTCACTTCGATCTCCTCGGCGGTCCCGTCTCGGGTCGGCAGCCTTTCGAGGGTCTGACTTCCAGGGCGCTTCGGCAAAGATGGAGCGGTGCTCGATGGTCCCTCGGAGCACGGGAAGAGGGCGCCTTACCAGGTCCTCTCTCGGGTCAGTCTTCGACGATTTCGGCAGCCTTCGGATCGGTCGAAGCAAATGCAGCAGCAAGTCTTCTTCTTCCAGCTGGGCGTCGAGGATCAGCAGTTCCAGTTACTCTTAGAGTGGAGACTCAGCTTCAGAACGCTTCTGAACAATTACCAGTGGTGAGAGGTCCCCAGATATACTATTCTGTCTCTCATCCACACTGCTGGCACAACCTCAGCAGCCAATCATACAGAAGGGCATTCATGCAGTCAGTCAGCCAATCAGGCACACAGTGCATTCAGGCCACACTCCTCCCTTTCAGACACTCACAACAAGGAAGGTGGATTGGGACAAGTACCCAACCATTCAACACTACACACTGCATTCAGGCCAGTTTCGGGCAGGGCTGTCTCAGTCTTTGTCTCTCATGCCAGAAACTAGACAACCACAACAAGGAGTGTATATTGGTCACACACTCCATTCACCCAGGTCCCACCCACAGGAGGTACACACAACATACAGTCACTGGGAAGGCTCCAGTCAGTCTAGCTGGGCCTTCACAACAACACCATATATGGAACTTCCACCCAACAGCCAGTCAGGGGGAAGGGACAGAGTCAGGGCTTCCCAGGACTTTGGGAAAACAAGGTAACAGGCAATAGAAAGCAAGAGGCCACAAGGGCCATCTTCTTTCCTATCAGGAATCAACTGATCCCAATGGCAGGGCCTGGGTATCCCAAAATGGAGGACACCCAAAGCACCTGTCAAATTCAGCATGGAGCTGCCACAAGCTCATACCCTGCTCTGTGGGCCACCCACAGGTGCCCAAAAACATACACTAGGGGCACAGGGTTGTACCCCTACCGATGGGTGCCATAAGGGTATCCCATGGGTCTGTTCACCAAACCAAAAGAGAGAGCTGCACTGCCAGGAGTCCCACATGGACTCCTGGGCAGAAAACACGACAGAACACACGATAAAAAGCAGTAAAGGACAAGGATTCAGAGGCCCTGTCCCTCTGATGCATTTCCAGCATCCCAGGGGTGCCTACTACCTTTTCTGTATCTTTGCAAGGAACTAGGGGTTGGTCTCCCTAAGTTACCTGGGGGAACCCAGACGTGGACCCCTTGCTCACTGTGCTCAGAGTGCACAGCTCCACCCCACTGATGAGGGCCAACAAGGCTGAAACACTGTCTGGGGTTGCTGTTGGTACTCTTGTTCAAAGGAGGTTTGCCTGGCATTTCGGTGCTTGGCTGCTCTTGTGGGCGGGACAACGACTGATATGCAAATGGCCATTCCTCCTTTGTGAAAAGTACAGTGAGCAAAAAGCGATGGCTGCGGACTCTCAAAGTGGGAACAAACCACAGAACAGGTTGTCATGCCATGTTCTTTCTAGAAAGAGGCACATCCTACCTTTTTTGTAGACTTCCTGGGCTGGCTCCATCAGCTACAGGTATGAATGATGTAGCAATGTTTGGGTCTGACCCAAGTGGCATGCACTGTGAGCCATCCATTGGCAAATTCGGGTAGATGGCTTTGGAGTCATCTGCAGGCTGTACGAAAAATGACTCTCACTGGCTCTGTTGTTGCAGGGACACGTGTTTGCAGAAAGGTGTCCGTTTGTAGTTCAATGACAAGTGTGACAGGTGTCCAGAAGAGTGGAGGATTTGATTTTTGGTGAGGGGAAGTGCATACAGACAGGGTTTCATGGCTCCAGTGGACACTTGGGTGAATGTTGGTAAATAATAATGCAATTAAAAAAAAATGAAAGGATATCATGTATGTAAACAAAACATCTCGTGTTATATTATATGTTCTGTGCTTTACAGCTAACCCAATGATCTCCATGTTATGCCCTACACGTATCAGCAAAAGAACGGTGTTGTTACCAACACATGAATAGAGATTATATAGTCTGACAATAGAGTGATATGAACATCTTTAAAAACGTGTGTTTATTGCACTTTACGTAACAGCTCCAATATAACAGTCGTTTTTTGGGGTTTGAGTTTCCCTATCTAAAAGACCCACAAATTGCTGTGTGAATGGAAACAGCAGGGTAGTATTTTTCATGCGGACACTGACACGGATCTCTGAGCGCCGTGGAACACAATGGGAGGGGATTGTGCCGCAATGCTCTTTTCAAAAGAGATCAGACCCAGAGAAACGTCCCACCCCAGGTCTCGGCAGCCTCCCCCTTTGTGTTCAGGCTGAGGACACAAAGGGGATCAGAGACCCCATCCTGCTGGTGTTTACTTACGGAACAATCAGTAATGTATGAATAATAATGCCACCCTCTGACCATGACTAATTGAATTGCAGCATGCTGCGGAGGTGACGAGGAAGCTTTTCCCGCTGCTGTCTATCAGGGTTGTTCTTTCGAGTAGCTGCAGACAATGATTGATGCCAGTTTGGTTTCCAGCAAGTATCCCCAAACTCCTTGATTTAGCACGTTTAAGTTTGCATGTCTCGTTTTTTTTAAATAAATGCTGTGTTTGCGAAATTAGCTGCAATCAGCAGGACACGTCAGGTTTCTTGATTGAGAACCTGAGGTAATGCATGTGCATATATAAAATATAATATATAATAACCTTTTAAATAAAGAGCTACGGTTAATCGAACAAGGGTACCGTTTTACAAAGAGAAGTAACTATGTTAAGGACATTGAGGTGCAAACATTCACTGGATACAACTGCAAATTCAAACATAAAACTTGTGGGCTGAGCAAAGGGGCATGCCCAGGCAAAGAGTGAACACACGTGACACATATCTGTTGGATGCCAAACCGGCCACATTTTTTAATCTCACAGCAAACCATAAATTGCACTCCAAAAATGTGATGTTAAGTATACTATACAATATTCATAAATCCCGCACAACTCACAACCATTTCCTAAGTGATCCAGGGGAACCGTGGCTCTCTGCCCTGCCAGGGCGTCACACAGTGATGCGGCCCTGTCCCCACCCCACAATGCCCTACACGGGAGGCATCACCGTGAGGCAGCCCCCCTTTCATACCGACCCAGCTGTCCCCAGTCCTACCACCCCTCTCCCTCCCTGGGAACGTTTGGTCGCCATGCCCCATTCCAGCATCAGAGTCCCCTGGAAAGGAATCTCAGTGTCCCCATGGTGTTCCCCCACCCCCACTGGGGCACGGACCCACCGGTTCCACCTCGCTTCCCCCAACACTAGCAAAAGTTATTATCCAGTCCACAAAATTCTGCCACAATAGTTCAGTTCTGTGCTGGGACAGGTGCACCCCATCCTGGTGTGAAGTTCCTGGCCGCTCAATAGGCCATTGCTGATGATGTGCAGGTGCCACAGGCAGCCAGCTTCCTGGGCTAGTTCACTGTTCAATTTTCGTGCTGATATGTTTAATGGGCGTGCCGGCCCCGGGCAACCCCAGGACAGTCTGGGAATGATCTGAGATTAAGCGATCAAAGCCCCAGGGCAAAACCCGGACAAACCAAGTGAACAACGATGTCAAGTGTATGTATGATGAGCTCTTTTCATCCCAACCTCATCAGGACGTTGCCCCAATGTGCAAAATCACAAGCACATGGCTTGGTAGCCCCCTCAAAACATGTCCTTCCACCAATGAAGGCACTTGGCCCACTTGCAGGCCACCCTGATAAATCCAATGGATGTTCATGTCTGCCACCTCGGACAGCAGTCCTGGTCTTTCTCGCACTCTCTGCTTCATCCTTCGGATGAATGAGTGCCCGACAACCAATACCACCGGCTTCGCCATCTCCTTCCTTATAATGACAAAAGGCAGTGCATTAGAAATTTCACTGCACTCTTTTTTTTTTTTATATATTAAAGGTGCCCTAATCCCCCACCCCTTTAACACCAGAGATGTGGTCTGATGTATCCCTTGCAAGCGCAGGACTTTCACCGCCCCAATGCCTTGATTTGTCCTTCCCCGTACCCTGTTGCTGTAGTGGCTGCCCCTATTCTACAGGAATGTGTAGCAAGCCCCACCTCCTTCAAGGCTTTTCTGAAGATTTTTCTGAATTGATACCTGGATAGGCACGACCCGTCTTTCTACAAGAATGTCGGGCCTGCAAGGTACCCCCTGCACCCCAGGTATACCCGCAGCCTTCTTATCAGGAAAATGTCTATCATAGGATGCGCCATCATAGCTAACCTAGCCCCTTTTCCTTCCTGATCAGTTTTTGACTTGCTTAACCAAATATGTACCAGACCCCCCGCCCCTCGAATGAAAAATCATCCCTGGATAAACATCCTGCAAAGTCGGTTGTGGATCCTCCGACCACTTCACTGATCCTAAAGGTCCCAAAAAATGCGGTCACAAAAATAGCCCTGAACAGCACTGCTTCCCAGCCATCCCTAAAAATCCCCCCCAGAGCCTGCACTAATACTGCAAACTTTTCCAGGTCCAGAGGTCTCCTGCTGTCTCTCCCTGGTACAACCGCCCTTCTCCAACTCCAACCAGCCAATGCCTTTTGTATAGCAAAGTATGTAGATGGCAGGGACCTTCCTAGTACCCCTGCAAAGAAACCAATGGCCGGCATCTTTGTTCTGCCAATCCCAATTGTCACCCCCCCCATTATGTAGGTGACTCAAAAAACTTCTAGCATCATTCATGTGGAAGATTAGACACGGTCCTGCACAAGACCCCCTGAATTCCACAAATGTTTTCTCGTATACTCTTTTTGTTCTTCCTGGTACTTATGGATTTATCAGGGGTGCTAACTCCAGGCACCAATCTTGCAAAGTGATTCCGGGAAAGCCACAATCACTAGGTCCACCCCAGGCAACAGTAGAGGAGGAGCCAAGTGCCTCTACTGGAAGCCCTGCCCCCATTTTTCCTATATGTTGTAAACTGGAAATTGCGACATGCACAACGCCAATAATGGTCCCTATACTGTGAAGAATCCTTGAGACAAGGTATTCACTTAGAAAACCCTATATGATGTACCCATGGAGAAATGACAGCCTTTTAAAGGAGGTCCTGCAAGAAGTGTGAAGATGAATGAAGGAGAAGACTGGTGAGGTCACATGAAGCAGAAATTACGCACCCTCAGGAGATGCCAATGAAGAGAGTGTATAAACCTTATAGGATCTGATGGCAAAGTAAAGAATTGAACAATATTTCATATGGGGAATGAAGAATGCACGTGCAGAGAGCACTAAAAAAAATACAAACCATTTTACAATTGTGCAGATGCTGAAACGCAAGTAGACTAAGTAATCACAAGGCTGGCTATACTTAGTGAATAGACTGCAGGTGGTGCCGCCATTATATATATGTGTATAGAATCTGGATGTCCCACGATGCATTTTAACAAACTAGGACCCCATGAACAGAAGGGCTGGAAGTGTGGTGCAGTAGAAGAAAACAGCTGACAAACGAGGGAAGATTTGAGAAGGCGTGTCCGGCCCAGTGTCAAGGTTTGGTGAAGCCAAGAAACTGGGTATATATTCGAGAAGATACAATGAACGTGAGAAGCGACACAAGCTAATGTTGAGGTGTAATGGAAAAACACTAGAATTGCCAGGTTTTATTCAGTTAATAGTGTTAAATGTGAAGAAGGAGATCAAAATACAGTCTCCTGTCACGTGGTCAAGATGAAAATAGACTTTGGGCAAGCTACATCAAGATTTGAAGATAAGACTATTCTCATGCTCCATTTTATTCTCAGGCACAGGATGATAGGCTAATTGGGTGGGGGGTATGGTCAAGTCCAACCCTCGAGCAGCTGAGGTACCAGCTTGCGTGCTGCTAGCGAGTGGAATATTCCAGATGGATACAAGCATGCCAACCAATCATAGAGGGCCACATAGTGAAGTGCCCTATAGTTTGAAAGCCAGTGAAACATTGTTTCATTGCTATTAAAGTAATGTTTTTTATGAAATGCGTTGAAACTTATCCTGGGGAGCATCCTTGACACCCTTTATACTCCCTGTTTTAGACAATTGCAATTAAAAAGTTGTTTTTCCAACTTCCTGAGTCGGTCTTATTATTGGTGTAAGAGTACAATCTGCATCCCCATCCACCCCATAGAGCGCTACCTTTCTTAAAGGGTCTAAAGGTTCACAACCATTGCTGGAACTCCTGCAGTTTAAAACGGGTCAAAACATCGGCTGCATTATTGAGGACACCTGCAACATGCTCAACCCCATAGGACATGTGACCCTCTGACTGTTGAGAGAGCAGACCAACGACATGCTCTCTGACCAGAGCGCAACGTCCTTGCCTCCTAGCGTCTTCCCCCAAATACTAGGATTTGGGTATAACCAAAGAAGTTGTGCGCAATTTCCTGTCCTGTTAGTGTGTTATCTGCAGCAGTATCAACATAAAGAAGCACCCAAAACTTCCACAAAGGTTAAATCAATACACAAGATGCTGATAATAGCCTCTAACTTTCTTCCATTCAAGTGTCATGCTGCGGCGGGGATGGCGTGTGTGGAATCGCTGGCGGTTCTGTCTGCCGTAGCATTGCACTCCTCGTCTTTTCCGCGTACCGCTCTAGTCGTTGTACGCGATCATGACCCGGAAGTATAAAGCACTCCACTTCCGGGTCGCATACGCGTTGCAACGTTTCCGGGTTCCCTCCTGAGTTGCTGCCGCTCCCGTTTCTGGTGAATTTCCTGCCTTTCTGCCTTTTGTTTCGCTGTTCCCACACAGCTGTGTTCCACCCTTTGTTTCTCTGCCTTGCGCATTGCCTCGTCCTTGTTTATCCTTCCTTTCTCCTTTTCCCCCTTCTTTTTTGCCTCTTCTTACCTCTTCCTTTACTCCTTTTTTTTCCCCTTCCTTCCCAGTTTTGTCCGTTCCCTTATACCCATTTTGGATCCTCCACCTGTCAGACCTGTGCCTGCCTACCGGACTGTCTGTGTTCAATCCCTTGTACCTATTTGGAACTTCCGTCTACCAGACCCGTGCCTGCTTACCGGACTGCCTATGTTCAATCCCTTGTACCTATTTGGAACTTCCGTCTACCAGACCCGTGTCTGCTTACCGGACTGCCTGCGCTCAATCCCTTGTACCTATTTTGGAACCTCTGCCTGCCCGACCTGTGCCTGCTTACCGGATTGCTCTTCCATCACGAACTTACCTTCTTCGATCATCCACCTGAATTACTACTTCTAGGGGTTTTTTGTGCCTTCTGGCTTTTTTCCCCCTGTGAGGCGCTCTCGGTAGGATAACCCCCGTTGCCCCTATCTTAGAGGCACGGTGGCATCCTATCGAGGGCGGCCTTATCTTCACAAGAAAAAAGAGAAGACTCCACGACATAAGGACGGAAAGATCAAGCAGAAAGAGGAAGGTGAGGAGTTGGGGGAAGGGGGAGAATCTGCAATTTCATCCGAAGAAGAAGATATAACCGACATTACTGACAGTTTGCAACGGCAACAAGAAACTGAGATGGCAACCCCCCAGCAAGTACAGGAACTTATAGCTGCCGTCCGAAACCTTAATTCGGAGGTTCAGAACCTTAAGACAACTAACGCAGCATTGCAGTTAAGAATGAATGAACGGGAGCGACCCTCTGCAGACCTACCTTCACTCCCTTTGGTTTCAGGCAAATTTGATGGATCGCCGAAGCGAGTCAAGGAGTTGTTAGATGCCTGCAATCTCCACTTTTCTTTCCGTCCGCAGACCTTCACATCAGATCATGCCAAGGTCGGATTCATGATTACCCACATGACGGGTAATGCCCTGGCGTGGGCCACCCCTTTGGTAAACCAACCAGATCCTGTGCTGCAGAACTATGATGATTTCAAAACCCTGCTGCAGCAAACGTTTCTACGCACAGAAAGCACTTTTCTGGCCTCTGAGGACCTCTTAGACATCCACCAGGGAAACACAGATCTTCTCTCCTACATCACTACATTCAAGCAGATAGCCGCCGAAGCTGGCTGGCAGGAACAGGCCCAATATGCCATTTTCTATCGAGGGTTGAGAGAGGATCTCAAGGACGAACTGGCACGTATCGACCGTCCGTCCTCCTTTTCGGATCTTATCACGGCCGCTCTTCGGATTGATTTCCGGCTCTCGGAACGACGGTCAGAACGAAAAAAGAACAAACTCTACAGTCTCCCTCCCCTAGAAGCCCAGTTGCCTTCTTCTCTACCACCTTCACATCAAGGCAAAGAGGAACCGATGCAGATCGGTACTGCTAGTGCACCACTCACCCCGGAAGAACGGAAGAGATGAAGGGATGGCAACATTTGTATGTATTCTGGAGCCTCTAGCCATCTGTTACGGAACTGTCCTGACGTCCCTCCGAGGTGTTCGGGAAACGAGCGCCCTCGGTGAGTGTTGGGACGCACTCCCAAGGGGCCATTCCTAGTCCTTACGCAACTCTGTTGATAGCATCTTCTGGTATATCGGAGGATTCTAGGTTGATGGTTCTGTCAGTCACTTTTACTGTGGGCAGGACCGTGGTCCCAACTCAGGCTTTACTCGACTGTGGTGCAGCCGGCAACTTCATAGATACCTTGTGGGCTAAAGAAAAGGGCATACATCGTCTGGCCAAACAGGAGGATCAGAAAGTCGAAGGAGTGGATGGTGAGCCTTTGATTTCCGGCATGATCACACACACCACTGAAGAATTACACCTAAGTATCCAGCAACATACCGAAAAGATCTCGTTTGTCATCATCCGAGCAGCCCATTTCCCTATCATTCTAGGGATAAACTGGCTCCGAAAGCACAACCCTCACATTGACTGGGCTTTTTTCAGACCTGCTGTGTCAGACCACGATTGTCTATCTCGACGACATACTGGTGTATTCAAGAACGCCGGAAGAACATGTAGTCCATGTCAAAGAGGTCTTCCAGAGACTAAGAGAAAACCACCTCTCGGTCAAGTTAGACAAATGTGTCTTTTCTGCAACCTCCATCCCATATCTGGGTTTCATATTATCCAGTCGGGGTGTCGCCATGGATCCCCGCAAAGTATCCGCCATTTTGGAATGGACTTCACCTAAATCCATCAAGGATGTACAAAGATTCCTAGGTCTGGCGAACTTTTACCGGAAATTCATATCCAACATTTCCCACCGGATTGTACCTATTACCACTTTACTCAAGAAAAGCTCCAAACCATATTCCTGGTCCAGCGAAGTTGAGGATAGTTTCCACAATCTCAAGGAAGCCTTCTGTACCGCCCCCATCCTTCAGCAGCCAGATCAAGACCGGCCCTTCATTGTCGAGACAGATGCTTCTTCATCAGCTATGGGGCAGTTCTTTTGCAGGAACATCAAGGAGTGGAACATCCAGTCTGCTATTTTTCCAAGACTCTCAACGACAGCCAAAGGAACTACTCAGTCATAGAGTGCAAATTACTGGCCATGAAGTCAGTCTGTTTGAAGTGGCGTCACCTCCTCCAAAGAGGTAAACACCCATTCTCCATCAGAACCGATCACAAGAATCTACAAGTCCTGTGACAGTTCGAGTGCTACAACACACGTCAAGCACGTTGGGCTCACTTCTTTGCCCAGTTCGATTGCAACATTACCTACATCCCAGGGCAACAGAATTTGGTTGCGGACGCTCTGTCTCGCAGAGGAGACTATGTGACAGAATTCGACAGGACACACGATCTGATGTTCCCTTTGCCAAGGCGAATAGGAGTACTGTCCACTTTCTTAAAGCAAGTGAAAGAAGCTTCAAAAGGGGGTTTTGAATCTGGGAGACACCCACAAGACATCGTCTACGACGTCAAGGAAGGACTCTACTTTGTGGAAGGCAAATTATATCTACCCACTCCAGAATTTCGGAGATTGGCGTTAAAGTGGTGTCACGACTCCAAATTGGCAGGTCATTGAGGTACCAAGGGCACGTTGGATTATCTGCAGAGGCACTTTTATTGGCCGGAGATGAGACGAGACGTGGCCTGTTATGTACAATCCTGCGTGACCTGCCTTCACAGCAAGAGTTCCCATCTTAGAACTTTGGGGCTTTTGGAACCTAATCCTGTTCCCGACGGTCCTTGGGAAGTTGTTTCTACCGATTTCATCGTAGACTTGCCTCCTTCTCAAGGGTTCACATGCATTATGGTGGTGATCGATTTCTCCACTAAAATGGCTCACTTCTCCCTGTTACCAGGTGTACCGACAGCAGTAGCTATGGCCGAAACATTCATCAAACATGTCTTCCGTCTCCACGGGGTGCCTAAGAAGATCATCTCAGATCGAGGTAGCCAATACACCTCTCGATTCTTGAAGAATCTCTGCCGCCGTTTGGGTATAGAGAGAGCTCTAACGTCCGGGTTCCACCCTCAGTCCAACGGACTGACGGAACCTCTAAATGCCACCTTAGAGCAGTACCTTCGATGTTACGTGAACCTTCAACAGGATAACTGGGTTTCTCTACTACCCCTGGCAGAGTTCTCCTACAATAACTCCTTTCATACTACTCTCGGTTTCACCCCTTTTTTTCTGCAGCTATGGCTACCATCCCCGGTCTATCCTGCCGGTCTCTAACGTCTCCACCACTTTACCCACAGTTGATTCCACTCTCGCCTTGTTGAGAGACATTCACCTGCAGGCTAAACACAACCTTAGCGAAGCACAAATGAGATACAAGGGCCAGGCCGACAAACTTCGTAAACCAGTACCTGATTGGGGGGTGGGTTCTCAGGTCATGTTGTCCACAAGATACCTACCACGATGGGTACACCCTTCCAAACTCTCCCCTAAAATTCTGGGTCCATACGAAATCACCCAAGCCATCAACCCGGTAGCTTTTTGTCTAAAACTACCCAATAGCCTTCAGAGAGTTCACCCAGTGTTTCATGCCTCACAACTTAAACCATTCCATGCAGACATCTGGTCCCGCAAAGAGAAGAAACCCCCCTTGCCTGCCACTTCGACCCAGGAGGAATTTGAAGTTGCCCAAATCTGTGACTCCCGATACCGCCGGGGACGGCTGGAATTCCTGATAAGGTGGAAGGGGTATCACTGGTCAGAAAACTCTTGCGAACCAGCCTCTCATGTACATGCCCCACTTTTGGTCCACAGGTTTTATCGCTCTCATCCGTATAAACCTGGGGGAGGCCTCCCTAGGAGGGGGCATACTGTCATGCCGCGGCGGGGATGGCGTGTGTGGAATCGCTGGCGGTTCTGTCCGCTGTAGCATTTCACTCCTCGTCTTTTCCGCGTACCGCTCTAGTCGTTGTACGCGATCGTGACCCAGAAGTATAAAGCACTCCACTTCTGGGTCGCATACGCATTGCAACGTTTCCGGGTTCCCTCCTGAGTTGCTGCCGCTCCCGTTTTTGGTGAATTTCCTACCTTTCTGCCTTTCGTTTCGCTGTTCCCACACAGCTGTGTTCCACCCTTTGTTTCTCTGCCTTGCGCATTGCCTCATCCTTGTTTATCCTTCCTTTCTCCTTTTCCCCCTTCTTTTTTGCCTCTTCTTAGCTCTTCATTTACTCCTTTTTTTCCCCTTCCTTCCCAGCTTTGTGCTTTCCCTTATACCCATTTTGGATCCTCCACCTGTCAGACCTGTGCCTGCCTACCGGACTGTCTGTGTTCAATCCCTTGTACCTATTTGGAACTTCCGTCTACCAGACCCGTGCCTGCTTACCGGACTGCCTATGTTCAATCCCTTGCACCTATTTGGAACTTCCGTCTACCAGACCCGTGCCTGCTTACCGGACTGCCTGCGCTCAATCCCTTGTACCTATTTTGGAACCTCTGCCTGCCCGACCTGTGCCTGCTTACCGGATTGCTCTTCCATCAGCGAACTTATCTTCTTCGATCATCCACCTGAATTACTACTTCTAGGGGTTTTTTGTGCCTTCTGGCTTTTTTCCCCCTGTGAGACGCGCTCGGTAGGATAACCCCCGTTGCCCCTATCTTAGTGGCACGGTGGCATCCTATCGAGGGCGTCCTTATCTTCACAAGAAAAAAGAGAAGCCTCCACGACATAAGGACGGAAAGATCAAGCAGAAGGAGGAAGGTGAGGAGTTGGGGGAAGGGGGAGAATCTGCAATTCCATCCGAAGAAGAAGATATAACCGACATTACTGACATCAAGATCCAATATAGAATTACAAATCTCTCAGTATGTTATAACATATATGTTTAATTCTGATATCGAAACAGCCGACATGTGTTTCGTTTAGACTTGGTTGGCTCTGTAGTTATTGCTAAATGTCATCAATTTCAAATAAAGTTGATATCATGCTGTCCCATTCTCTTTGTGTTATGCTGACTGGTTGCTGATCCAATCTGTTAGGCCTGCGCATACTCGCAAATCATTTAACTCTTCCTGGTTCTGATACCATGCGTCGGATTGTTGAAGGGATCAATCCATCGATGCAAAAGTCTTAATCAAGCTCAAATTCGCCAAGAAGTTTGAAGTAATGATCTCTAACATTAGCTAGGGAACCAACAATGCCTAATTTGATTTTAAATGCACCAAGAGGAACACACACGCACACAGAAGGGTTACTCAGCTAACAGATGAAATTGCCTTGAAGAGGACCAGGGGGTCAAAACACATGGCGGCTGTTTCGATATCAGAATTAAACATATGTTATAACATACTCAGAGATTTGTACTTCTCTATTGGCTCTTGAATGGAAGAAATTTAGAGGTTATAGAGCAATTATCAGCATCTTGTGTATTGATCTTCCCCCAAAGTATCAGCGCTTTGATAATGAGAAAGAGTACCAAACATTTTATGTTCTTGCACAGACCCTCCCTCTGCCAGTTGTCTGGCCACCACTGGCCGCACCATTTGATATACAGGATTGCCCCAAAATCCACACTCCCCACGGCATCAGTGAACAAGCCCAGCTGGTTGTTGCTTTCCATTTTTCTGGCCAGAACCGTACCCCATTGAAATCCCTCTGAAAACTGTCCCAAATCCGCTGGTCCTGTTTTTGTTCGATGGAGAGCCTAGTGTGGTGATGTGGTTTTGTCAAATTCGACATGGCCCCTGCTATGGAACAGGAGAAGAGCCTCCCAATAGAAGTGATTTTGAGGGCAAAATTCAGCCAACCCACCAAACTCTGCACCTGCCCAAGAGTCACCTTCCAGGCCTTCAGACATGCAGACACCGCCCCGCTGACCTCTCATACTTCACTGCGAGGCAGCCTGCATTCGCCCGCATCACAGTCAAACTCAATGCCCAGAAAACAAAGAGAGGTGGTGGGTCCTTCCAGTTTTTCCGCTGTCAATGGCACCCCCTCTTGGAAGGCTCTTAGTGCCCTAGCGGATTCCTCAGTGCCCCTCTTTCCCCTGAATACGAAATCATCCAGGTAATTGAAGACCTGCACCCCGCTACACTCCCTCTTGACCGCTCACTCGTGGAATGTGCTACATTTCTCACAGTAGGCATGTGAAAAAGAGCACCCCATTGGTAAACACCTGTCGTAATAGAATTCGGCCCCTACTTGGAACCCCAGCAAGTGGTAATCCTTGGGGTGCACTGCCAGCAACCATAAGGCGGCCACAAGGTCACCTTTTGCTAACAATTCCCCTTTTCCCAACAGTTGCAGCCATGACACTGCAGAGTCAAAAGACACATATTTTACAGTGCATACATTGTTATCAATGTCAAGATTCAGTGACACCCCTTTTGGAAAAGATAAATTATGAATCAGCCTATAGTTCCCCAGGTCTTTTTTCAGAACAATTCCTAGTGGAGAACAAACCAACCCCTAGAGGGGTGGTTCAGAAAAGGAACCTGCCACTCTCTCCAACTTGACCTCCTTTGCCACTTTGTCCATCAATATCAATGGCTGTGACCGAGCAGATGTCTGGTGTTCTGGCACTAGGGGTGTGTGAAATGCCTCCACTGGCATCTGAAAGCCCTGTTAAAAACCCAACAACTATGCATCACCCACCCGAGGGAACCCATTTGGCCATGTCGTCAACACCTCCACGCGTACGGGTGAGGGTAATCCCACCGGTGGCCAACTGAGCATCATGCTCCTACTTCTGCTCTTTGCAGCGCTTGACGCATTTGGCTTCTCCATGACCTGACATCCCACAGCACAAACATGTGTGCTTAAATTAGAAGATCAGCCTTGCGCACAAGTACTTGTTCAAGGCCCAACATGCTCCCTTTTTGTTGCCGCTTCCTCCGCTGTTAGGAAAGGACAGTGCTGGACGCCCTTGTGTGATCGCCTTGCTGTTGGATGGGCATGCTGACGTGCAGCTCGCCCACACGTCCATCAGCCCAGACCCCCAGTCAAGTGCAGAATTGTCTGCTTTTGTGCTCCTAAACCTCTCATTGCACACCAACCACACGCCAAATATACAGTCATGTTACGTAGTCAAAACCAGGTGATTATATGACCCCAATTTCTGACTAAGCTCTGGCCATTTTTCCAGTAGTATGGCTGTGAATATTGAAAAACCTGTCACCCAGTTGGTAAATGACCTGTCCACAAATATTTTCTGTCTTTCACCTCACTCTTTGCCTCCTTGCATTCCTCAACCCATCTATAGTCCAAGAGAGAGAATATGTCAAGGTATCTTTCCTTCCATATGTTTTCATTTGTGTCCAGAGGCATGTGCCAGGTTAACATACCCAGGGATGACATCTCTATTGTGGTGGAGGCTTGCCCTGCCTGCCCACCGCCCACCAGCATGGCCCCCGTGCTTGGTGTCACTGTTTCCTGTGCTCTCACCCCACCTGTATTATTCATCCCATTCCCTTATTTTTGGGAGTCCTCACCTGTTCCTGCAAGAAAACTCCTCAATGGTCCTGTGTGGTGAAGGCGCTCAGTCCCCACATGCAGTTAGAAACTCATAATAATGGACACATCCCAGTAGGGAATGAGACCAGGAGATTGGTTGAGAGAGAAATAAAGGTTGTTATATAAGACTCAGCATGCAGAGAATTCTGCTGCCTCGAGAGCACTCTGGTTAACAATACAGATGCAATACATTGTAAAGTGTTACAGCATCATAGATGACATTTTCTATACAGTCTACAAGTTACATTTGGATTGATGAGGGAATGGGTGGTAGTATAACGCTTTAGGGGCAGGCTCCACGAGGTTGGCTGGCAGCTTGGCGGGTTGGTTGGTATCACGTGGCTTCTGCTAGGCTGGTCCATGCGAGGTGAAAGTTGGGTTGGGTCCGGGAGAGGCGGCTGGTACTGTCTAACTAATCTACATGCTACCACAGTACATGCAGTAAATAATAACTCACAATCTAAGCCTTTTGTATTTAAGAGAGGCCTATACATTTTACACAATTATTTACATTATCCACCTCAGATAATTGGCGAGGTGAAGGGTGTTGAGGTCTTGGCCTCCAGGTGGCTTACTGTGAGATGAGATTTAACAGTCATATGTTCTGGCACTTCAGAGCGGGAGGGGACAGATTGATAGGTGTTTGTTTAAGGCAGAATATATGACAACATGGGATTAGTTTCATTGGTGGCACTCTAGTGTGGTCAGCAAGGAAGGGTCACACTTCTGTTACTTCAAAAGAAGACTGGAGGGCACAGGGTTGAACAGGCAGTAACTTTCCAACAGTTGGGGTGAGAGGTGCAGGAGGAGATTTGTGGAGACAGATGGGCCACAAGTCATGATTCGGTCCAGTCACACGCAGGGCAGTGATCTCAGAGGAAGGATGAAAAGAATACACTGTTTGCTTGCAACAATTCAGACCACAGCATCCTTGAGAAATGGGCTTGGGTGGCACAAGTGCGGGAGGAAAAAGATGGGGGCTGACAGTGCTCGCTGTGCGTGGTGTTGCTGAGGGGAGAGAAGGCTTAACAGTTACCAGAATGCGGCCTAGTCCAAAGATGGAGACGGGGGTACACAAAATGGAGTCCAAATGTATCTTGCAATATCCCCACTTCTGTATTTATCAGGGAATTGTCCACTGAGGCCACAGAAGAGCAATGAAGGTGTCCCTCCACTTATTGCAAGAGCAGGTGGTCCCTTTTGTGTTGAATATATGGGGGGGGTAAACCAACCCCCTCCTTCCTAACATTGGGCACCCGCCCCTCCTGGTGTCTCCAGATAGGCTCGGTTTACCACCCCTTTGTCTTGTCCACCCTGAGCATTCGCCCCCTTTTGCTGCTCTGCTTGTTGCCATGGGGCGGCCCTAGCTCGTGTCCCCCCACTTCCATGTGGCAGCAAGTCTCCCACACTACTTCCGGGAAGGCCCCCCATGCGCCCAACTTAAGAACCGGTAGATGGCAAGCCCCACCCGAAGCCCATCCTATGTCCATTACTCAACCCCCAGGATCCTGCCTGCCCAGACCCCCCTCGGCCAAAGGGTTTCTCACAATACATGTGTCCACATTGCCCCCCAGATTCATTGTTGGGTGGTTTCCTCTGCATGCTGAATGCTGACTGCCTGGGTCACCTGTCCTGAATACCCCCAGCCATGTCATTCCCAGAGCTTCCTGCCCCATTTGCATTGCTTGTTGCTTGAGAGTGTGTGGGTGGCACCACACATGCCCATATCGTGGTGGTGTAACCGTCCTGCCCCCCTCCTCTTTATCTGGAGGAAAAGCCTCGCTGGAGGCCACACTTTTTCTTCATGTCCTAGAGGTCAGGGGCTCCACTATGTGGCTCCCCACTGAATGTGACCCGCAAGCCTATCCTTCCCCCCGCTACCTAGGAGTGATCCCAGTACAAACCCAACTCCTTTTGCTGCAGTAGTGAAATGGTGGCTATCAATGTTGTTGGGTCCATTCCCCTTATTATTATTTCTTTTTTAAATAAATATATGTATGCCCAGGCTCAGTGTCCCTAAAACCCCCTTGCTCACCTGTAAGTGTATTCAATTGCTCCCTTCACCGTTTAATTTAATGGGCGATTTGAAAAGACTTCTGCAGCAACCTCCCTGCACACTATCGTCCTTCAAGTCCCGGCCTCATTGCCGCAGCAACCTGAATCTCTTGTGTTTCTAGCTGCCTTGCCCTGATACTTATCAAACAGGAGCGAACAACAAAGCCACTCCATTGGTATCCCTCGGCACACAGTTGCGAATGAAAAAATACCAATGTGTCCCTTCTCGACAAAACTATGTGTTCCAAACAATTCTCTGTCTGCCCGCAAATATAACTTCTGATCCTTCCAAACTGCATTGCAATGCTTTGCTGCCATTTCCTTGCCGCTAAGAGTTTCAAAACATAAGCACCACACACACAATTAAAATGAAGCAAAAGAACTGTGCTTGCCTACAAGTGACACAAACACACAGCCCAAAACAAAGGCCCCTGTTTCTGCACCCCAACCCTGATCCCAACAGCCACCCACACCTGGCCCACCCCTCTCTGGACCTGCCTTACCTCCGCTGTGAACACTGTCCCCGGCACGAAGATCGGGAAACAAATCTTTCCTGTGCTGCCTCCTTCCTCGTCTGGGTACAGCATAAACAGTGACAGCAGCAGGATCCAGGTCTGGGCAACAAAAAGACTCTGCGGTGATCCCAAGGGCTCCAGTTGGTGGTGCAGGCATAGCGGCGACCATCTGTCAGGATGCCCCCTGCTGTGCCAGAGCCCACTGGGGAGCCGGTTTCACCAGACTTCCACCTGCGCCTTCTCCACCGCCGCCCCCTACTCGCCCAACTTGGTGAACCCGTAAGTTCAGTGTTTCATCTTTGAAGTATAAACACTCACAATATACCACAACAAATCCAAACTTGCCGCTCACTTGAATTATGAGGCAGATTACATCATTACCATAGGTAAGATGAGTGTCAAGTTTGGATTTGTAGTGGTCTACAAATCCAAACATAACACACACCTTAACTATGGTATAGATGTCACATGTCTAATATTTCAAGTGAGTGCTCAAGGTTGGATTAGTACTGGTATGGAATCAGTGTTTGTACATCAACATTATTTCTAGTCTTTGCAAACTTCACTTTTTTCACATGAATTTTTACTCTTTATTTAAAATGGGGTTTCGATATATTTCTATTCAGTGACTTCTTGTGGGGAATGTAGCATGTAGCGTTTCAGTGTAGGTTGTATAACTTTATGTCTTAAGAATGTTGCAAGAATGCATGTCATATGAGTTTAATGGTGTCTGATTGTATGCTGTATCAGTGCATTAGTGCATCAGCATATGGACTATAAGTGTATTATTATTATTATTATTATTATTATTATTATTATTATTATTATTATTATTATTATTATGATGGTACTTAATGAGCGCAGCCATAGCTCTGGGAAACAACTGAATGTTTTACAATTCATAGGTGGACGAACACAGTATGGGAAGCAAACACGCAAGGGAACAGGCGGATTTCCGCCCTGGGATAGGTACAGAGTCAGTGATGGTCGCTCTCCATGATGACATTGCATTGGCACTGGCCGCGGAGAGACGCGTGCTCTCATTTTACTTGATCTCTCTGCAGCCTTTGATGCAGTTGACCATTCAAGACTGTTGCAGTTTCTTTTGGATGCTGGCATTTCAGGAATGCCTTTGAAATGGTTTTCCTCTTTCTTATCTGGGCATGCCCAGGTGGTGTCTCTCCCTCCTTTCACTTCCCCTCTTGTGGTGGTTGACTGTGAAGTCCCTGAGGGATCGGCAGTCTCCCCTTTGCTTTTCCATTTATATTTAGCTGCCTCGGCTGGACGTATTGCCAGCTTTGGGGTGCATTTCTTTATGTATGCTGGCGATGCCCAAATCTTTTTCCATCTTATTGCCCTGACTGATAGCCCCTCGGCTCTTTTGAGAGATTACCTCTCTGCTGTTTGCAGTGGATGTCTGAAAACTGGCTAAAACTGAACTGTGATAAGTCAGAGATACTTGTTGTCAGCCAGTCTACCATCAGCTGGACTCCCGACAATTGGCTCACTTGTCTGGGCCTTTGCCCCCAACCTACTAATGTAGTGAAAAATCTTGGCATTAAGATTATGTGGTCCAGCTCCAGAGAGGCACAGACCTCTGCGGTTTGCCGAAGCGGCTTTTTAAAATACAGTATTTTGAAGAAGGTGCTCCCATTTCTCCTTAGCAATGCCAGGAGCAAAATTGTCACGCCCGCCATTATGGGTGTCATTGATTACTGCAATGGCATCTATTTGGGCCAACCAGTGGCCTTACTCCAGTGACTCAAAATTCTCCAGAATGCGGCAGCTATGCTGGCTCTATGCGCCCCTAGACTAGCCCGCTCTCGGGACCTGCTGTGGTGCCTTCATTGGCTCCCTGTGAAGTCTTGGGTGGAGTTTAAAATTCTTTGTATAGGCACCGCGTTTCTTCAGATTGTCTCTCTGTCAACCTAGGAGAGACCTTCGCTCAACTGGCCAGCTTCTACTGACTATTCCCCTTTTTTGTCATTCCCCGATGGGAGGTAGATCCTTTTCGGTGCTGGCTCTGATGTTGTGGAATGCACGACAGGAGTATCCAGGAAGTATCCGCTTTCCGTAGGCAGCTAAAAACTTGTCTGTTCGGAGTCTGATTTTTACTCCTCCCTCTCTGGCGGTTTCGCTGCCACCAGCGCCTTGACGCCTTTGGGTCTTTGCTGTGCTTTATAAATCGGTATACAATACAATACAACAGGGAGCTAACAGTAAAGGAAGGTGAAGGCAGGCAATTTTTCAGCATGTGCTCTCCAGTCAACCAGTGGAAGAAAAAAGGGGGAGCAGACCGCTCAGACTCAGGTAAGGTAGAGACAGAAGGGTGTCTGGATCTAAGTATTATAGTTGAGGAATTCCTATGCAACACATAGCCTATATGAATGTTGTATGAATGAATCACGCATGGGTGTATTGCATATAAGTGTATGGTGTATGAGTGTATGGTCTACAACTGAATTGCATAGGGCATATGAGTGTATGTCACATGTTGTGTTAGTGTGTGGCATATGTGTTTATGCCATATGTGTTTATGTTATTTGTTTATAGCATATTATTAATAGATGGCACATGATGTGTGGTGTATGGTATATGGGTGCATGGTCTAGTGGAAAATGGCTGTTTGGTATGTGAGTGTTTGGCATGTGAGCATGTTTGTATAACTCTGTAGTTTACAGAGTATTAGTGTTTGGTTTTCAAGTGTATGGCTTATGCAGGTTTGCTGTGTGAGTTTATGGCATATAAGTAGCGTATAGGTATGGCACATAATTAGCTTATATTTGGTGCAAAGCCTCATCAAATGCACATTTCATATGCCTCCTATTAGTGAGGCTTGCATTTGATATGAGTTTTATAGATATAGGAGGTGTATATGAGTTTTACATTTCATGCATGTACACAATGTACATCACCTATATGTCTCATATAATGTGACAATGAAACATGAAAGGAATATGTTTTCATACATAAATTAGTGCATATGTTCAAAATGTAAATTTCCTATATATAGATGTACAGTTTGTATAGGAAGATGTACATACATTCTGTGCATGTACTACATGCCTCTTAGACATATGAAGCCCACATTAAAATGAGGTTTAACTTTGATGTGACTTTTTGTATATGTAAGAGATATATAGAAGTTCATGTACACAATTTACATCTCCCATTCACCTCCTATACATATGAAAAATAACATGAAAGCCAGTCTTCACTTTGATGTTAGTTTTCATATGTACAGTGGTGTACATGTACAAAATGTATGTCTTCTACATGTACCTATAAAGAAAGAGCATGTGGATTAAATGTGCATGGCATAAGAGTGTATGATTTAAGCGTGTTGTGTAAGTGTGTGGACTAAAAGAGCATGACCTTCGACCACATGGCCTTGGAATGTGTGGTGTGGTGTGGTGTGCAAGTGTATGGCATCAGTGTATAAGGGCATGAGAGCACATTGCATAAGAGCATTTGCTTTGGGAGTGTGTCCCATGAGCTTGTGTTGAATAAGAACACACAGTATAAGAGTATGTGGCAAAAGTGCATGTGGGGTAAGAGCATGTGTTTTAAGAGTGGTTTAAATGTGTGTGTCATAAGTATGTGTTGTAAGTGTGTATGGAATGAGCAGATTTCATAAGAGCATGTACTGTAAGAACATGTGCCATTAGCGTGTGTGGTGGAAGGGTACATGGTGTAGAAGTATGTGGCATAAGTGTATGTGGAGCAAACTCATGTCATAGGTGTGTGTGTGTGTGTGTGTGTGTGTGTGTGTGTGTGTGTGTGTGTGTGTGTGTGTGTGTGTGTGTGTGTGTGTGTGTGTTTTAAGAGTGTGTGTCTAAGAACGTGTGTCTTAAGAGTGTGTGTCATAAGAGTGCTCATTGTAAGAAAGTATTTTGGAAGAATGTGTGTCATAAGTGTGTATTGTGTGTGTCATGAGCATGGGATGTTACAGTGTGTGCCATAAGAGTATGTGCATAAGAACACATGGCATAAGAGTACATGGTGCACAAGGACTTGGTGTCATATGAGTATATTTTGTAAGAGTGTGTGTCAGAAGTGTGTGTGGTGCAAGGCATCTGAGTGTTTGGTGGGTAAGGGCCTTGCATGTGAGTGCATGGCATATAATGTTTGGTATCAATTCATATGAAATGCACATGTCCTTTACCCCTCCTATATTTATGAAAACTCACAATGAATTGAGGTTTGACTTTGATGTGAGTTTTTAAAGGAATAAGAAGCATATTAGAGGCAGATAAGATTTTTACATTTTGTATATATGTAATGTGAGGTACCAGTAGTAAGGCTCAGACACAAGAGTGGTAGATTTCTGGGTATAGACTTTCATTGAAAACAAAAGGATAGGGGTTTGGTAAAGCCCAACCTCTCCATGAAGCTAAGAGGGGGTTCCCTGCCTCAAAAGTACTAGTGCAAACAGTCAGGATTCCCAAAAGTATAAAGTCTGTCCCAGTCACCTCCCCAAAATATCTGTCCCTCACACTATAAACTAACAAGCGGTGCAAAGGGTGATTTCTCTCTAAAGAACATAAATGTTCTCAGCAGGGTAGCTTTCAAAGGATTCAAGAAAAGATAATGTTGCAATACAAGGGGGTTGTTCCTTTCTACTAGACTTCAAAAGGACAAGTGTCTTTCCAGTTTCTTCTTATTCAAAACAAAAAGGCTTCTCCAAAACCAAAAGCACAACACATTCTTTAGTCCCAGGATTCTGAATCCCTTTAATTCCAAGCTTTTATTTATTTGGGTGTGGGTCCCAGACTTGAAGTACTTGGGGGTTCTTAAAATACTCTCCTGATAAGACCCAGTTATCTTGTAAATTGTGTCTGTTTCATGTATAGGGCTCCATCCCCGATTATTTCTTATTGCTCTCTCCTTTGAGTGCGGGTCCCAGACTCAAAATGGAACCTTTGGTTCATTTGGTTTACTCTCCTGCCAAACGTAACATTCCTTGTTTTCAACCTTGCTTCCACACAGAGTCTCTGACTATCTTATACTTTCTGTTTTATATGGGTGCAGGTCCCAGACTTGCAATGGAACCTTTGCTTTGTTTGGTTTACCCTCCTGTCAAACGTAGTGTTCCTTGTTTTCAATCTTACTTCCATTTGGAATCTCTGACTCCCTTATACTTTCTACTGTATGTGGGTGAGGGTCCCAGGCTCACAATCGTTGTTTGTAATAGCCTGGTTCACTGTCTTGCCAAGCTACATTATCACTTGCCATGCAGTTATTAATGACTGCAGTATCTGCTCTGCTGATTCTCCGTATATCTTTTGGTGTATTAGTTCATAATACATTATGACCCTTAGTCAGTCCTTTCTGTGCTTCACACAGCTTCCCTAGACCTCCTCCTAATACCAACCAACCCACGTACTACAGTTCTCGGTTTGTGTCTTCTGGGCGTGAGATTCCATGTTGAGGCTCCGGTAGTCCTTGGGCTTGGTCTTGTTTCAGATTTGTTTGTTTGCGGTGTGTTGCGTCATTATCGTGGTCTGCTTTCATATCGGATTTGCTTTGGACACAGTGAGATGATCCTGCATCTATTTGGTAAGTGAGCTTTTGAGTAGCCATATCTTTGGCTACATTCATTCTCTCTCCTTCCCTGGTAAACAGCATCGTGTCTCCATGTTGGGCTGACGTCCCTGTACTCTACCTTTCAACTGACAGTATTGCTTCCCCGGTCACTGCTACCCAGAGGGATTCTCATCGGATCTCTGCTGTGCCCCATTAAATTCCTGCATTGGGATGGGGAGTTGTTCTGCACCAATCAGATTTGTTAAAGAACTAGACTGCTCACTTCGGTTTCAGATGTAATAAGTTCACCGGCATCATTCCGAGTGTGGCGGTCCGGAAACAAGGGTGCCAGTGAGTTTACCGGCACCCTTGTTTCTGGATCACCACACTACTAGTCTGCCTGCATGGGCCATCGCGCCCGGTAGGTCTGACCCTGCCGGGGGCTTCATCCCCGTTAGGCTCAGTCATCATGGAAGCACCGGCACCATTAACAACGATGCCAGTGCTTCCGTCTCCCACATGGGAATGTGGAGTTACCGAATCTGCCGCCTGACTTCCCACTCCACTGACACTTGTAATGTCCTGGTGGCACCAGGAAGTCAGATGGCAGATTCAGTATTTCCGGGTCGGCGACAACCCACCAGTGCCACTGGCGAGTTTCCACCGACCTCAGAATGTGGCCCAATGTCAATATTGGTTAACACTTTACTTTGCATGAATGAACTAGTTGGATTGGTTTCACAATAAAACATATCAGTCCTATCAGAGGGCAGATGGGCGGGGAATGTAATTCCTGAAAAGGGGTTAAAGCACTTTCAATTGAGTTATACTGCTGGAGATGATTGTCCCTAGTCCCATAAGGGGCTACCCTTCCTAGGTGATCCTTCCGCTGTGCATTCCCACCAGGTGGAGTATTGTACTGCAGATGCACCATCCTGGCCCCCTGGCAAAGGTCTCCCCCTAGGAGAGAAGGGGCAACATCATCAGATTCGTCACAGTACGCAACTTATATATACTATATCTCCAATATGTCTCATATAGATAAGACAACTGACAAGGTTTCTTATTTATAGTAAGTGTGAAGGGGTGGCCCGCCACAAAGAATCAAGATAACTCTCAGACAAATTCCATGTGTTTATTTGAAAATCTTGACAGAAAATATGGCTGTATCTCATGGGCAAAGGTATTTAGGGCCTAGCAGGGTTTGGGATTTTGATGCTAGAGTCATCCCTCGCTACATGGCTCTTGTCGGATTTCCTTCTCCCTAGTCCAGGTCTCTCTAACAGGGATGTTAGTATCTCGCCAATGGTGATCCCTATCTGTTTGATGTTTCTAACTAAGGCTGATGGTGTTTTCCCTAACATGTTGGCTAACTAACTCCCTTTCTAAGCTTTCCATGACCTAGCCCACTAAGTAATCTAGGAAGTTAGAGATGTTGCCTTCTTTTGCCCAATGTCACTCCTTTAACTCTCGCACCTAATTTCTCCAGACTTTTCTCTACTCTGGGTCCCAATATGCTCTCCTCCCACTGTACTAAAAGGCCCTCTGATTTCTTACTCAACCTTTCCGCCTCCACCCTTTCATCTTACTTTTCCTCTTTCCTTCCTCCTACTGTACCTCCCCACCTCTTGTTATTCAATTGTTGTAATATCTGTCACACTCTATGATGATAGTTACTCCTATCTCCCACTCGCGCTGGCTCTTATTATTCCATCTCTCTTACTAATTCTACTCCATCCTTAACCCTCACTATCACCCTCTACTACCAACTACCACTCTACTGCTTCTCCTACTCACTAACGCTTGGATACTTACCCTGACCAATGACGTACCTTACTTTCAGGGGTGTATCAAGGCATGCAATGGGGAGGTCTCAAAGGGTATTCCAAGCCATGCCTCTTCTGCTAGCCTCAACCCCAAGGGTTCCAGGAGGGACCATTGCTTAAGGCCTTCCTGTAGGCCCAACATTAGTCCAAATGTCCCTGGTGGGTTAGGGGGATTATCCTGGCCTTCATGAAGGCCTTTTTGTTTTTAATGAGACCATCACTGGGGGCATAGTGGGCCTCAGCAGATCTTGACTGTTGGAACCGTGCTCCAATCATTGCTTGCCCATGGTTGTGGCAAGTGCTGCATCCTGCAGCATTGATTTGCTGCGTCCTTTGGCAGCCAGGGTTGTGGCATTCTCAGAATCCTGTGACATCCCTCTGGTGTTCACAGAGCCAGGCCACATTAGCCGGCGCGGCTTCCCTGTGTCCTGTTGTGGGGCTGTCCCAGGACCTGCTGCAGCCCTGCAAGCTACGTTCCGCCCTGTGTCAGGGTTGTCTGCAGCTCTGTGTTGCGGCACCGATGCCATCACAGGTAAGGAAGAGGAGGGAGGGGGCCTGCCTGCACACCGATACTGTGAAGGGGTGAAGGGGGTTGGGCTCTCTCCCCTGACAGTGACTGAAAGCAGGCCCTATCACATAAGTTACATGTACAAAATGCACCTCTGCTCCATGTATGTGTACAGTTTGTATAAAAACGCACATACATTCTGTGCGTGCATGCTACATACATAAATCTTAAAACTTAAATATCTCAAAATTGACCCGTGAGATTTTGAATGTTTTTTTTTTCAGTGCGCTAAGTCATGTTAAGAAGTAGGTGCGTGGCAACATTCTTGAACATTAAACATTGAAGGGGACAATTTTAAGTCATGTGGGGCAAAAATATTTTTTTTTCCCTATGGAAATACCCCATGTAAAAGGCTGTCAAAAGAGTGATTCAAAAAACATTTTGAAAGAAATATGAAGCCATCTATGAACAATTCAGATTCTTACCTGTATAGAGGCAGCTGCTTCGAAATTTTACTGCATGCATTTTTCAGAATGTTCTTTGAAGGGTTGAAGAACTAGTAAGAAAAACTGTTTTCTGAAACTTCATACACAATATATTTAGTTTGAACTAGACTTGTAGTGATGAATAGCAATCCATCAGTGCAGAAGTGGTGATCTTCAGGAAGGAAACCGATACTGACATCAAATTCAAAATGATGATACTTGTTCAGCGCATACAACGGATGCATTTTCGAAAGCAAATGCGGTTTAGTGGTCCATTGCAATGTATTAATCGAGTACTTTTATAAGGTGCCAAAAGATGTGCGGACAGCATGAATATGCTCTAACAGGCAGTGCACTATTCATGGAATCAACCTGGTTAGACTCTCCAAAAGATTCCAGACATACATTGTGATCAGGTGGGCGCAGGCCCGAGTCACATACATAGAAATAAAGTGAATGCAAGCTGTAATAGATTGTAGCTTGAGCACCAGTGAGGAAGGCCAGAGTTGCAGAGATTCATAGACCCTTCATGGTCTCATGTTGCCATGATTTCGTATCCCAGAAGGAATGCGCCCTGCAAGGCCATGAGGGGGTTGAGAGCTTGATTTGCTGTGAAAAGCGATCCTACGAGAAGGATGGCACAAGCCTCCGACCCTTCCTGACCCAGCTCTAAGTAATAGCACCTGCAAGCCCCCGTCCCAAGACCCCCAGTATTCCAAGGTACCAATCAGTCCAAGACCACCAACCATAAAACTATTTAACCCCCAATCGATCAGCAAACATCTAAAAACAGGGATCAGAAGCCTTCACTGTCAGTCACGTGATTTGTGCTGCGAGGTGCCAGGAGGCATAAAACAACATAGCTAAAACGAAGGCAGGGAACTTTGATCGGGTACCAACATGTCTGGAATCAAGCTGTAGTTTGTTAGTACCGATAGCCTTGAAGTATCCTCTTAGCACATATCTGCAGTACCAGGTACACATCAGGTTAGAGATAGAGCTTGTATTGTTTTTCTTCACATAATTGCTAATCAGTGTTAGCTTCATGCCCAATGACGCAAAAGGAGGAACCCACATGTAAAAAAATGAACAGAAGGGGCTGGGACCAATTGCCTGACATCCCTTATGGAGTAGGTTGCCTATGTATAGGGTCTCAACCAATCAGCCACTGCTGTTTGCATAGTGTGTAATTTACGTCACTGATGATGCTATCTGCCTTCATAATGTATTGTTCGTACTGATTGTATCAGAACATTCCGTGGCATTAGAGTTCTTTGCTGGTGCATTCCTATTTTTGTGGAAATAAAAATTGGTTTTCCTTGAAAGAAGTGTGCTGGGCCTTTTTCCTTAGTGGGTTGAATTTTTTCCGATGTGAGCGTTGAGGGGCTTCTCTACATTTTTGGTGACTCAGATGTGATCCCAGCAACCATTGCTAAGACGGAGGCTTCCAGACTGCATTTCTGGAGGGGCCACACCCACCTACAGTGACCAGTCCATAGCATGCAACCAGCAGTGTTGTACAGGAGCTGTTTTCACAGAATTCCTGTCTGCTCTTTGAAGCAGGCGTGGCTCTTAGGAGAGTGCAGGCCATTGGTCGGACCCCATGATTGGAGGAGCTCGGGTGAACAAGCAAACGTAAGTACTCTTCTTGCGAGGAAAGTCAAAAGTGCTAAGGCTGAGTGGGGAAGTGAAGTGTGTGTGTGTTTGCGAGTGAGTGTGAAAAAGGCAACGTGGCAGGCTTTGTATTTTTATTATTATTATTAACGAGATTACAAGAAAGGAAAAAAGGAATGTGGGAACCTGTCTTAGCAATGGGAGATGGTGGTGCCATTTTCTACTGTGTTAAGGAGGATCTAAGGGTAGGAGCTCCAAATAATTAGATGGTTCGGCTTCCTGTGCCCAATATATTTTGTGCGGGGGAAAGAGGAAAAGTAGGGGTCGTTGTTTTAGCTTGTTATTTTAGTTTATTGCTTTAGAGTATTGAGCTGTTATTGTGAACTTGGTGGAGAACAAGGGAGGGCCAGTGAACATATTGCAAGTGTGGGGTATGAGAAGGGTTGGAGAGAGTGAAGAATTGGGGAGGGCATGAGTAGAAGGTGACCGGGAGGTGGGAGTAGAGAACTGGTAGAGACGGTTACGATACCACTGTGTGTGTCGTATAACTAAAATGTTCTGTTGAATATACTATTGTCAATATGGGGGAAGCAACTTGGCTGGAGTATATAAATAGTGTGTTGTCATTGTACAAGGATAAAATAGAAAAGTACCACGAGCAGTGGTTGGTAGAGACCCAACGAGGAATGCCCCACCCCTGGCCATAGCACGGTTCTAATAGTAAATAGATATTAGAGCACATGAGCACATTTCTAGCCGCTAAGTATAAGGGAAAAAAACTGCAGAAGTGCAAAGAGATCCGAGACCTGTGGAAAATGGCAAGGGATGTAGAGGATACTGCCAGATGCATGCCCCGGTGCAAAGGTAGTGCCCCACCAAATGTAACTACAGCAGCGCCAGAGGAAGCACCACAGCCCACACCTACAGAGGGGCTCTATCCACTCACTGCTCGCCAAGCCACAGGATACACCAATCCAACATATGTACCCCCACTTTCTCCTGCTCCACCCCCATATCAACAAAAACCAAACAGTACTACACAATGGGAGACTAAATCACAGAAGGAATTAGAGGAGGCATTGGAGGCAATGCAAGCAGAGTTGATCCGGTTGAGGGCAATAAAAGAAGGAAAGAAGTGGAGAACAAACAAGGGTGTGGGTTGGACGAGTGGAGGGCCAGGCACATTTTGTTCAGATTGAACAGCACCGTCATTAAGGATGGGAGTGACAAGAAATATGGGAGTAGAGATTGAGGGGCAGAAAGTGCAAGTTAAGTCAGACAGGGAGACACACCAAGAGGGACAGAAAGAAGACTGGAACAGTGTGGAAGAGTTTGAAGATGAGGGAGGTAAGGCGTAAGGGGCTCCAGAAATTACACAAAAGGTTGAATGTTTGTTGTGTGAGCGATTGAGGAGCAGGTTTGTGCGGATAGCAGTGGCAAGGTAAAAGTGGTGAGCATAGAGCAGGGCGAGGATTAGACAAGCACATGTCATAAATACACAAGGGACCTGTGAGGGAGAATTATATGACATGGGTGCAGATGAATGCAAATCATTTTAACAAGGCGTTCCCGACCTTTACTGCCGGGGCTGGTAAGTGGATATATGCCTTTAAGAAACAGACAGCAAGGGGTTCCTTTGGTGGTAGGAGACATGAAAAGTCTACTTGTTGCAATTGTGGGGGACCAGGATGGGGACGTGTGGGTCAAGGCAGGCTACACTGGGGTAAAACTAGATGATGATGTACACAATGTGCCACCTTTTAATAATATTAGGGCACAAGTGGGGGATGCGCTGCGACATGCGTACCGCGACGCCCCTGACTTATAGTCCATAATGCAGTATACAATGGGGGACGATGAAGATGCAGGTCAATACATTTTAAAAGTGCAGGAGATGTGCCAAGTGGAGACAGGTGACTAGTGGGACCGTTCAGTTCATCTTTTTTTATTTCCCTATAAAAAGGGGATTGCCCAAGAAAGTTCAGAAAGTGCTTGATAAGATAGTGGACATAGAGGCAGAGGGATGGGCAGAGATTTAGACTATAATAATACACCATTGCATGAGGATTAAAGAATGAGGAAAGGAAACATCTCAGAGGTTGCAGGCAGATGAAACGAAACTGGTACAAAAGAAGTTAGCTAAAACAGCAGTGGATGGCACGGTGATGGCAAACACTGAGACAAATTCAGCAGAGCAGGCTGCAGCTCACGCAGACGTAAGGATAGTAGCATTTTGGCCAGGCAGAGAACAGGGGCAGTGGGGTGGTGGACCCCCACATCACTATCCTGAGTGGAATCAAGGAGGCCAGAAGCAGGGGAGAAGAGGGCTCCAAGGGAACAGAGAGGGTTGAGGGGGGTCCCACGGGATTGGACTGTCTCATTGTTGGAGCTGTGGGAAATTGAGACATTTTGCAAGATAATGCAGAAGCAGGGATGGGCGGGATATGACGAACGCAATTAACATTCCACAACTGCAGTCACCCAGGTTTATGTTCATACCTTACAAAATACATCAGGCCCACACTCAGTTTCTTCCAAAACCCCCACACATGCAGGCCCGAGCACCACCTAGTGTGCAGCCACAAGTGGCCCAGCAATACAGAAGTAAGATTCCTACACCCAATGCAGTGCCGAATGGAATAGTAGCATCCTACGGAGGGGTCAGTGTCATGGGGGAAACCCCTTTATGTTTCCGGGTATAAACATGTAGCCTGATTAGGACAGCCCACAGAAATCTCTTGAGTGCCCAGTCCTGCCCATGACTACCCACCCTGATGAGGAACCCTTGGTGGGTGCTGCAATAGGTAATAAGCAATTCCTCTTTATGGTCAATACAGGTGCCACTTAATCATGCATCAGTGAAGGACATTTTCCACTATCAGGTGAAACTCTGGACACGCAAGGATTCTGTGGGGCTGTCACTATGGTTACCTACACAGAAGAGGTAGCTATCAAAATAGGAGGGAAAGTGATGTGGGCCCCCTTACTATACTCAGAGGCCACCCCCATAAATCTGTTGGGCCGGGATTTGTTGAGCAAGCTGAAGATAACCATTTCTTTTACAGACTGTGGGGTGCTATGCACCATCCTGGGTATGTGTGCCTTAAGGGCAAGGGTAATCATTCAGGCTCGAGGAGGGGAAGTGGTGGTGTGCTGCATCCCCATCGACACAGACATGTTTGCCTATGGAATAACAGTGTTGCTTGATGCGATGCCGCAGATTGGCAAGGCGTGTTGGTGGTTACCATCAGATTTCATTTTATGACCAGTGACGACCCCAGAATTTGTGACAGGCACAATATTGTCCCTAGATTTGCAGGGCTTGGTTGTGTCGGCTAAAAGGATACATGGTTGGGACAGATACTCATGGGTGCAAGTGGCGGACAGTGCTTTGTATTGAACCATATGTGCCCCTCAAGGAAGTGAAAGATGGAGAAAATGTGTTGGAAATTTGTATTCCTTGACACATTATGGTACAATACTGAAAAGTACAATGTTCCTTGGTGGCCCTTATCATCTGGCCCCCATTTACCGATAGTGACTTATAGCAAGAACCAGAAAGGCTATGGACAACCAACGCCCACAATGTAGGACTTTTACAGGGAGTGGTGTAGGTTAGAATAACACTGAAGCCAGGCGCAGTGCTGTCCCGAGTTAAACAGTACCCGCTGTCCAAAGAAGCAGAGGAGGCCATCCGGGATACAATTGTGGCACTCCTGAATCAGGGGATAATTGTACCATCTACCTCCCATGTAACACAACAATCTATATGATGAAAAAGGCAAGAGGGGAACATTGGAGGATGATCCAGGACCTTCATCCTCTAAACAACATTCTGCAGGCAGAATTTCCTGTAGTCCTGAACACTGCCACAATACTATGCAGCATCCCTAAGGAGGCGACCCACTTCACTGTGGTGGATCTTAAAAATGCCTTCTTCTCCATACGCCAGCACCCTGATTCCCAGTACCTCACTGCGTTTACGCATGGGGGAATGCATTTTGTGCACTCAAGATTGCCTCGGGGGTACTGTGAGTCCCCCAGCATCTTCAACAGGATTCTATGTGCTGAGATAAGGAAATCAAGGTGCCCAGTACCATCATTCAGAATATTGCCGATTTGCTGGTGTGTAGTGTCAGTGAGAAGCAGTGCAGGAAGGATTCCATCAGCCTCCTGCAGCTACTGGCGTAGAAGGGGTACAAGGTAGATTAGACAAAGCTGCAATATTGCCTCCAAGAAGTTCTCTATTTGGGCCAGCTCATATCTGTACATGGAAAGAGAATTATACCAGTACTCCACAGCCCAATACCATCAAGGGGATGCAAACATTTTTAGGGTTGTGTTATTAATGTAGGGCATGGATCCTTGACTATGCAGCAAACACCAGGCCCATGCTCGAAATCCTCAAAGAAGTCCAAAAGAATGACCATGAGATTGCATAGACGGATGACATGCTCACCAATGTTAACGCTCTGAAATGATCTTGACGGTCCCAGTGCTGGCCACTCATAATTACACGTAAGAGTTCTATATCTTTTCCATTTCAAATGGCCAATTGATGACAGCAGTTCTTTTGCAAGAAATCACGATGGGCCACAAGCCATTGGCCTACTATAAGGGACTGCTAGATTCAATAATGCAGGGCCAGTTCCCATGCGAAAAGGCACTTGCTGCATCTGCATCTGGAATAGAGAAAAGCTCCACAATTGTTATGGGGTGCTCTGTGACACGGTGTATGGCGCATGCAGTGTTCACCATTTTGGTGTGCTCCAAATATACTCTAACCACGCCGCGGCCGTCTGAATATGAAATCATCCTGTCCAGCCCCAACATTCATAGCATGAGGTGTAAAACTGTAAATCCTGCCACCTTTTAACAGAGCAGTGCAGAGAGGAAGATCTGGTAGCACATGAATGTGTGTCCTTTGAGAGGGAGAAAGATGACATCCCTAATGCAAGGCATAGCCCTCTTGAAGGGGGTGTGTGATGAATCAAGTTCCAGGGCACCAGTGGTGCAGGGATGAATATAGGTTTCTAAGCCATCAATCAGCCCCACTCCTCTAGTACACCAGAAAGGATCTGAACAATTTGGAAACTCAAGTCAATTATAAACCTCCTTAGCCAATTTTGGTAACATGGACGGAATGGGAAGGCTTATCACTGCAAGGTCGTGGATCGTTGGTTAGTTGCAACACAGCGTGATTAAAGGGACTGTCCACTGAAGGTTGTATACAAATATCTACTTTCTTATTATCACAAGAGACATTTCTAGCACACTACAAAATACAACCAACTGTGAAAAGGAATACAGAGAACAGACAGTTCCAAGAAGAAAAAGGGATGCACTCTGCATACTGACAGGAGGGTAGTTGGTAAAGTAATTAATCAAAATGTTCAAGCAAACTTGGTCTCAGCACAAAGGGAACAATGGGTCATAAAATGTCTCATGAGGCCTGTGGAGAAGGTTCAGGGGAGAGAACCACAATGTATCTTGTGCTTGTAGGAGTTCTTGGTCCTCAATAGCATAGAGTAATCTTCATGGTGCCAGGACTGATGCCTTCTATGAGCCAAAGGCGCCAGGACAATGTCCAAAGAGCCCCTATAAGGGGTTGCTGGGTCCCTCCCTGGGGACATGATGTCTGCTTTCGGGGACGCTGGGCCTGAACTGGCTTCCCGGGAGTAGGCATCATGACAGCACTCTCCCCCAAGGCCCCTCCCAAGATTGTTCCCTCCGGGGGTTTTGGTTTGTTTGGGAAGATCCGGTGGAATTTCTTGATTAATCGAGGTGCATGTACATGGTCACTGGGTTCCCACGACCTCTCCTGAGGCCCGTATCCCTTCCAATCGATTAGATAGAAAAGTTTTGACCTTAACATCTTTGAATCTAAAATGTTCTTCACCTCGAATTCAGGTTCTCCATCTATTTGAATGGGTTCTGGAGGCTTGATTAGTCTGGTTCCAGGTTGCACTGGTTTCAAAAGTGACACATGAAAAACAGGGTGAATTCGCATGTTAGCTGGTAAATCAAGTTTAACGGCCGCTGGATTGATTATGGCCGTAATGGAGTAAGGCCCCAGAGATTTTGGATTAAAAGTTCGAGGTCCCTTGAGCGATAAGTGCCTGGTAGCCAGCCATACTTGGTCCCCAATCTGGTACTGAGGTGCTTCACTCCGATGCAGGTCAGCATTCTTCTTGTATTTTCTCTTGGCTTGTTGTAAATGTGTAGTTGCTTCTTTGAAGGCTTGGGTAATTGTAGAATGCAGATGGTCCACTGCGGGCATTCCGAGGCCTTGAGGCGAGTCGAGGTCTGAGGTTCGAGGGTGATGCCCATATAAAGTATAAAAAGGACTTTGCCCAGTTCCAGAGTGTACCGAATTATTATATGCATATTCGGCTATCCAAAGAATGTCTTTCCAGTAACTTTCAGATTGCTGCAACATACACCGTAAATATTGCTCAAGGGTCTGATTCGTCCTCTCTGTTTGACCATCGGTCTGAGGGTGGTGACTAGTCGATAATCTTACATCGATTTGTGCCAATTGACAACATCTACGCCAAAAGTGGGAAATGAATTGGCTTCCCCGGTCTGAGATTAGTACAGACGGGAATCCATGTAAACGAACAATATTTTCAAGGAATTCTTTGGCTAGAACTGAAGCTGAAGGTAAACCTTTCAATGGAATGAAGTGGGCCATTTTGGAAAATAAATCCACAATAACAAGAATAGTGTTATATCCTGAACAGGGAGGTAAATCCGTAATAAAATCCAATGACAGGGTGTGCCAAGGTGCTGGCGGAATGTCTAAAGGTTGAAGGAGACCGGCTGGTCTTTTCTTTTGGCCTTTATTTTGGGCGCAAACACCACAGGACATCACAAATGATTTAACATCTTTCCTCCAAGAAGGCCACCAGAATTGTCGTTTAACCTTTTCTTCCGTCTTGGCAATACCGGGGTGCCCCTCTATTAGTGTATCATGATAACGAGAAATAACAAGCTCTTGTAATTCCTTGTGTGGCAGAAATAAGTGCCCTTGGAAATAAGGTAAATCATTATTTATAGTAAAGTCAGATCCCTTTTGTACCCAATCCTGTAAGTCTGTAGGGTCCAGGAGTTGTTTAACTCTAGCTTGAATGTCTTCAAGCGTTTGTAAAGAAGTCATGCCCAAAATTCTCTGTTCGGGAATTATCGGTACAGGTTCTGAGTTAGTATCAGTTTCTCCCATTCCTATTCGGGATAGAGCGTCCGCTTTGCCATTCTTACAGCCAGGACGGTAGGTGATAACAAAATCGAACTCAGCAAAAAACAAAGCCCAACGGAGCTGTCGAGATGACTGAGCCTTGGTGGTCTTTAAATACTGTAAGTTCCGGTGGTCGGTGATCACCGTGATGGTATGTCTAGCGCCAAGTAGATAATGCCGCCAGGCTTTAAAGGCGCATTTAATGGCTAACAGTTCTTTGTCAGTGATTGCGAAGTTAACCTCGGGTGGCGAGACATTTCTGGACCAAAATACAACGGGATGCAGTTGGTTAGTTTCGGGATCTCTTTGAGACAGGACAGCTCCCATGGCTAGGCTGGATGCGTCAGTTTCGACGACATAAGGGAGATCTGGGCGCGGGTGCTTCAATACAGGTGCAGAGGTAAATTTAGCTTTTAGTTCCTGAAAGGCCTGCTCGGCTTCTTCAGACCATTCGAAATGTTTATTTTTCCTTAAGAGCGCAGTGATGGGTTGAACCACACGAGAAAATTCCGGGATAAACCTGCGATAATAATTGGCAAAGCCAAGCATGCTTTGAACACCTTTCACGGAGCTAGGCGATGGCCATTTGAGGATAGCATCCACTTTTCGTGAGTCCATGCGGACTCCTTTAGGTGTCAGGATGAAACCAAGAAACTCGACTTCTGTGGCATGGAAAACACATTTTTCAAGTTTAGCAAATAGTTTGTGTTGGCGCAATTTTTTTCGAGAACTGCCCTGACATGTTTTCTATGATCAGATTCCGAAGAGGAGTACACAAGAATGTCATCGATATATACGACAACACAAACGTCGATGAGTTCCCGAAAGACATCGTTCATGAAGTATTGGAAGGCAGCCGGTGCATTGCACAATCCGAAAGGCATCACCTGGTACTCGAACAGCCCATATTTGATGCGGAAGGCAGTTTTCCATTCATCGCCTTCCCTTATTCGCACCAGATGGTAGGCCCCCCGGAGATTTAACTTGGTGTATATGCAGGCATCCTTCACCTGATCAAGGAGTTCAGGGATCAGAGGAAAAGGGTATCGGTTTTTAACAGTTATCTGGTTCAATGCGCGGTAGTCAATACAAGTTCTGAGGTCGCCTTCTTTTTTAGGCAGGAAGAATAAAGCCGAGGATGCAGGAGACTTAGACGGGCGAATAAAACCATTGGCTAGGTACTGATCTAGATATTGTCGTAAATGAAGATTCTCGGGTTCGGTAAGGGCATAGATCCTGCTGCAAGGGGGTTGTGCACCGGGCAATAGATCGATCTGGCAATCGAACGACCTGTGAGGCGGTAGAGTGTTGGCCTGTTCCTTTTGGAAGACGTCTTGAAATTCTTGGTATTCTGGCGGTATTTGCAAAATGACAGGGGTTACTGTAGCTAGGACAATATTTGGATTTCTTGCATAACAGGTTTGTGCACAATCTGGAAAGGTTATCCTCTTTGCTCGCCAGCCAATTCGAGGATTATGTGTTTCCAACCAAGGGATTCCTAGAATTACTTGAAATTGCGGAGCCTTGATTACATCAAACACAATTGCCTCCCGATGTCCGTCTTGACCCAACAATGTCACTTCAGTAGTGGAGTGTGTTACCGGCCCAGAGGCGATTTCGGTTCCATCCACTGTGGTGATGACATCCTTACTGGTTTTAGGGCAAAGAGGGAGGTTGATCCTGGAAGCCAATTCACGATCCACATAGTTTCCTATAGCCCCACTATCGATGTATGCCCTAATGGCATGTAACCGCCCAGACTGCTTCGGATTTACGAGGACCATTGGCATGATGAAATGCGAGGTCAGAGAGTTCGTTTTTAAGCTCGGCAAGCGGACCCCTACGCTTGTCAGGCGTGGTCGTTTCCCGACTCAGATTCCATCAGGTTCTTATCAGCGACTCCTACCGCCTTCTTAGACGTTTTTATAGGGCAATCTCGTAAAAAGTGTCCAGAAGCCCCACAATAAAGGCATAATTGCATTTGCCGTCTTCGTTCACGCTCTTTTTGAGTTAAAAGTCCTTTAACCCCTCCAATTTGCATAGGTTCAGTAACATCGGCACCCTTGGGGTTAACATGGGTTTTGACCAAAACCCGGGTCTCAAACTTGGACCGATCTGCCTTTCTATTTTGAAGTCTGTGATCTAATTGGACCACCAAGTCTATATATTCAGAGCAGTCTTGGGGTGGATTTACGACCTGGGCCAGGACATCCTTAAGTTCTCCACGTAGACCTCGATGGAATAACGTGATTCTTTTATCCTCCGGCCATCCAGTCTCCACAATTAACCTATTGAAGGTCGCTATATAGGCTAAGAGGTCCAGGTTACCCTGTCGTAGGGATAGAAGCTCGTTGTCCAGGGCCTGTCCCTGAGAATGCCACGCAAAAAGTCTTTCCATGCTTGTCTGGAAGGCTTGAAAGTTCCAAAGAATTGGGTCACCTTGAGTAACCAGTGGAACTGACCAATCCGCAGCACTGCCGCTGAGATATGATAGTACAAAAGCGACCTTGGTTTGGTCGTTAGGGAAGGCCCCAGGTCTGCAGAGGAAGTGCAATCGGCATTGATTCATGAATACGGCGAACCTTTTGGGGTCCCCGGCAAAACGTTCCGGTGGGGCCAGTGGCATATTTCCAGGTAGATTAATTTGCACGGGGTTATTTGAAACCACTGGGGCGGAATTGCCCCCAGAACCTGGTAAAGGAGTTTGACCAGCCTGACCTTGTAATAGCTGTCTGGCAAGATCATCAGTTCGTTCTTTAGATACAATTAACTCTCTCCTGAGTGCATTCAGCCCGTAATTCCCCCAATAGCTGGGCCAGCTGGTCTGTCTCGGAAGTCTCCATAGCGCCCGGGTGGGAAATTGTAGGTAGGCTTCGCGTTCTGTAACGCTCACTTGATTCCCACAGAGGCGCCGACCTGTTCTGGACTGCTATGACCTCTTCTAAGGTGATGCGCAGGACTTGGAAGACGGACTGGACCGGACCCCCAAACCTTGCATGTCTGGCCCGTAGAAGAATCCTTCTGTAGATGGAAAAGGGGATTAACTGTCTGCTGGATAATGTGTCGGATTCCCCCCCTTCCACCTCTCACACTCCTCGAACCCCCTCCGCAAATTCCCCGTAGAGTCTCACCTTAGAGTCTGAAAGGACGAGCTCTCCATCCTGCTTCCGATGCAGGGGCGCGTTGATTTCCAGTTACTTCACTGGATCTCGTGTTTGGTGAGTATTCAACTCCGCTTGACTTTTCCGATATGAGGCCGTAAGTATTCAGTTGCAAAAGTTCAAGCCTTAATTGTCCGTTGTCCTTTTCTCTATTTCAGATGCAGGATGAAGAATCCGCGTAGAGGAATGGATTCGCCGAAGGTAAACTCTGGTGAGTCTTTTTGATGGATGGTTCCCTTAGTGATCTTGCTTTCACCCACTAATGCGTGTATCTTTTTCCCCTTAGGGGCCGGGGTACGGAAGTGCCAATGAAGCGGCGCCGACCCGAGGTGAGGAAAGATTGTCCCAACAATAATCAGGTAAGTCTTAAGGTGGAAGAATCAGGCCTTCCTCAATCTGTTCCTTCGCTCACCTTTGTTTTGTCTCTTTTTCTCCTTAGGCGCTGAAAGGCGATGGATGGTGCCAATGGTCGCTGAAGAGCCCGAGGGTGCCTCGTGAAGGTGAGTGGAACGCGGCGCTGCAGCGAGCGATGCAATGCGCTTCTAAAAATAATGTCTTTTCACAGTATCGTCGGAGTGATGGTTCCGGACTCCGGATGGAGGTAGGTAAAGTTCAATTATTCACCTTTCTCTCCTTTCCTTCCTTTTCAGGTGTTCCAGGTTGCATGCGGGCGTGGCTGGAGCCAGGATGCAGGAGCAGACACGGTGAGTGTCCAGCTGCTAGATGCAGAACAACGCGAAGCGTGAGCTGCTGTCTGGGCGTGGTTTAAATAGCCCCCAAAGTAGTTCCAGGTAAGTATTCTTCCTCAGCCATGCCCGAGTGGTAAAATAGTCCCATAGGTAAAATAGTCCCTTTCAGACCTCAAGGAGGTCTGGATCCGGCAGCATGGTCTGCATCTGGTAAGTCCATCCAAGCACTCCAATAATGAGCCTGGCGCCTATGGTGCCAGGACTGATGCATTCTATGAGCCTGGCGCCAAGGGCGCCAGGACAATGTCCAAAGAGCCCCTATAAGGGGCTGCTGGGTCCCTCCCTGGGGACATGATGTCTGCTTTCGGGGACACTGGGCCTGAATTGGCTTCCCGGGAGTAGGCATCATGACAGAAAAGCCTTCGGAGAGGCAAAAGATTTCCAGCGCTTTCACCATGGTCGGAAGAAACGGACAACCAAATTTGCACAGTACATTTAAAGAAGAAGAATAATGTATCTGAGGCAGTTGTTCCTGGCAGTTCCTGCAGGCTCATGGTTCCTGAAGCTTCCGTTGTGGTGATTAGAAGGAGGATGGCTGGAGGGTCCTGCAGAGTGGTACCAGATGAGGACTGGTGTCTGGTGTTTGGCGAGCTGGTTGTTACTCAAGGGGAGAAGATTCCTTGCAGATCTCCTCTGTCATCGAAGTTTCAGGTGATTCGGGCCTGCAGCAGGGCTTCACCGGGTGTCCAGTAGGTGCAGCAGTCATCTTCCTTCAGCTTCTCATTCGTTCTCTCGTTCCAGTGGCGACTCTGCCTTCCAGTCCCAGAGACTGGCTTTTTATGCACCAAATCCCCCATTCACACAGCCTGGCTGTCAATCACACAGCAGGGTGGCTGTCCTGGCAGGGCAGCCACCTAGCCAATTAAACAAGAGTGTGACTTGGGTCTCCAATGAGACCCTGTGCGGGGGGTCTCAAACCCCTCCTTCACATCCTGCCCACCCAGACACTCAGGCGCCTAAGGAGGGCTTCTGTGCAGAAGCCCCCCAAAGCACGGCGAACAAAGGAACCAAACCTGATTTGGCGCACAGAGTAATACACTAGAAAGACCTTTACAAAAAGATATGGTGAAAGAACTCGACACGAACCAAGTTAAAATAAAAGTGGAATACCCGGTTTGAGTTCGAGGCTACCACCATAGCCTCCAATGGCACCAAAGGCTATTTTCATAGTCTGCAGTATTATAAAAATGGTAGATACCACTACCAACAGCCACATCTTAGGGAAAGGGGAACATACTAATGTTCCATGAGAATCACACAAAAGGGGATAACTATAAACCCCTCCAGTACTCTATGGAAGATAGGGTGTACTGGGTCTGTACATTTAAAAAGGCTAGTAAAGTCAATGGCATCTTTACAGGCTCTGGGAGATGGTAGTCAGTCCCAGAAAATGGAGTTTAAAGTGGGAAGTCTGAAAAGACAACCCTGTGTCATTGCACTAAAGGTGCTGGGTGAGACATAGTAAAAAGATGATGCCTATGGGGTGGGTGAGACTCCATAGCCCATGAGCAAAAACATTTACAACACACAGCAAATCACATGCAAGAGTGGGAAAAAAAGGCTCACATTCTTACCAGGTGAAAAACTTAAACCCTGGAAATCCAGCAAAGCTGCTGACGGACTCAAAAGATAAGGGAAATTAGCCACTCCTGGATGAATCTCTTCACACTAGTCGGTCAAAGATCCTAGAGAGACCATCAGCATTTTGGTGGTGACATCCTGCCCTGTGCTCAATGGTGAAATCAAACCCTTGCAGGCAGATTGACCATCTTAGTAGTTTTGGATTATCCATTTTCATTTGCATCAACCATCTCAAGGGCTGGTGGTCTGTCTGAATCACAAAAGTAGATCCATATAAGTATGGTCTAAACTTTTTCAGAGACCACACAATAGCAAAGCAGTCATGCTCAGTGGTTGCCCGCCTTGTTATTGGTTCCTTCAGCTTCCTGCTGATGAAGCAAATGGGGTGCTCCCTACCTTTCTCATCCAGTTGACTAAGGACTGCACCTATACCTGTATTTGAGGCATCTGTCTGCACAATGAAGGGTTGGTGATAATCAGGGGCTCCTAGGACTGCAGCTTGACAAAGGACTTTCTTCAGGTTTTCAAAGGCTTGAGTGCACTCCTCATTCCATCTGACCTTCTTAAGGAACTTTGGAGAGGATGCCACATTCAAGGGAGAAGCTATGGTCCCATAGTTCTCTATGAAGTTCCTGTAGTACCCAGTGATACATAGGAAGGCTCGCACCTGGGTTTGAGTGGTAGGGGTGGCCCAGTTTTGTACAGCTTGTACTTTGCTAGGCAATGGCCTTATTTCACCTCCTCCTACATCATGACCATGGAAGACCACTTTGCTCTGACCAATTTGACATTTACTTGCCTTTATGGTCAGATGGGTCTGCTCAAGAGCCTGCAATAAATATCCTAAGTGGTCAACATGTTCTTTCCAAATAGGGCTGAACACTGCAATGTCATCCAAGTATGCCATGCAGAAGTCTTGCATCCCATTCAGAACTTGATTACCCATCAATTGGCATGTAGCAGGTCCATTCTTTAATCCAAAACGCATGACCTTAAACTGGTAGAGGCCTTCTGGGGTCGAGAATGCAGTTTTCTCCATAGCATAGACTGTCAGGGCTATTTGCCAATAGCCTGAAGTAAGATCAAATGTACTGAGGTACTTGGCTGCACCAAATTTATCCACCAGTTTATCTGTCCTCGGTAAAGGGTGGGCATCAGTCTTTTTGACTGCATTTAGAGCTCTATAGTCCACACACAATCTCAACTCCTTGGATCCTGCCTTTGGTACTAGAACAACTGGACTAGGCCATGGGCTTGTAGATGGTTCTATACCCCAAGATCAAGCATCTTTTTGACCTCCGCCTATATGTGAGTCCTTACATGGTCTGACATTCTGTAACCTCGGCTTTTCACAGGTAAACAGTCACCAGTTAGAATCTCATGCTGGCCTCAATGGGTCAAGCCTAGTGATAGTGAAAACAGGGAGGCAAACTGATTTAACAGAAACTTGCACCCCTCCTATTGTTCAGATATCAGATTAGAAGAGAGATTACCTCCTTCTATTTTCTCATCTAAACGCTGTCCTCTGAGTAGGTCAGGTAGAGGTTCACTCTCCTCCTCTTCTTGAGCTGAAGCTAGAAGCAAAGCTCCCATTCCTGGTCTCGAGACATAGGCCTTCAAACGGTTGGTGTGAAAGACTCTGGGAGCCTCCTTAGGATTGCCTAAGTCCACCAGATAATTCACCTCTCCAAGTTTTCTCACAACCTTGAAGGGTCCTATTCACTTGTCCCACAAGGCAGAGCCTTGTTGGCACCATAACTAGCAGAAGCTGGTCTTGAGCAAACTCAACCATGTTGGCCTTCTGGTCATGCAAATGTTTGACCAGAGGCTGAGCTGCTTTCAAGTTATCACTAGCTTTTGCCATCATGTGTGACATTCTCCTTCGGAGACCTTTCAGATAGTCAGTGACTCTGACTGGCTTGGGGGTTTGAGCACAAACCCCACCTTAATCAGGGCCAAAGGTCCTCTGATTGGATGGCCATAAAGAAGTTCAAAGGGACTCTATCCAACTCCCTCCTGGGACACTTCTCTATAAGCAAAGAGAAGGCATGGCAGTAGAAGGTCCCACTTTCTTTTAAGGGGTTCCTCTGAAGCACCTATCATGCTCTTCATAGTACGATTAAACCTTTCAACCAGTCAATTAATTTGTGGATGGTAGGCTGTAGAGAACTTGTAAGCGACACCACCATTTTGTGCGACATAAAATTGGACCCCCTGTTGGATATCACTTCCTTAGGAAACCCTACTCTGGTAAAAATACCAAGTATAGCCTTAGCCACAGCCTGAGACGTAACAGTTCTCAAAGGTATTGCCTCAGGATATCTAGTAGCATGGTCTACTACAACCAGGATAAACCTGTTTACTGAAGATGTGGGAGTGTCAAGGGGACCAACAATGCTGATTCCCACCCTCTCAAAAGGAACTCCAACCACTGGGAGAGGCACCAATGGTGCCACATTCTTGGTTCCACTCTTGATAGAGTTTTGGCGAGTGTGACTGCTCCTACAGAATTTGTCAACTTCTGAACCCATTTTAGGCCGGTAGAAGTATAAAGAGATCCTTTCCTTGGTCTTTTTGAAACTCAAGTGACTAGCCAAAGGTATTTCATGGGCCAACTGTAGGAACTGGAGTCTAATTTTGTAGGGGCACTACAATTCTTTTGCAGTCCCAAGGGATAGACTCAGTCGGTTCACTGTAGAAGAGGCCATCTTCCCAATGCAACCTGTGCTTCCCAGGCTCTTGCCCATCGTGCTGAGAAGCTGCCTGTGGGTGAAGACCTTCAAGAGTAGGACTCTCTCTTTGTCCTCTGCTGAAGTCTGCCCTGTTGGGTCCACCTTCTGCCAGTAAAGACTGCAGCTCAGGATGGTCAGCCGAGTCCAGATTTCCAACTAGAGTAAGGTCCTCTTCCAGATCTGATTCTTCAGTAGCTGGATCAACCACACAGGGTTGTACCTCACACTCAGCCTCAGCTGGTGGAGGAGTCACAGGCGTGACTTTGGACAATCTTGGGGATGTCCTGGTTGGTAGCATGTGGGTGCTATCTGCTTGCTTCTTGGAGGTCTTAGGTTTCCCCTTTGCCTCTTTCTTTTTGAAATAGCAGTTAGTAAATCTTGTGGACAGGGGGTGATAGTTTTCTATATCAAGTCCCCTGGAGAGCCTCTCAAGGCCCTCCCCCTGGCAGGTCGATGGCGCTCCTGTTTCCTTTTACTGGGAGGCCTGGGGGTACTAGACACAACACCAAGAGTTTTCAGGTCATTACCCAACAGGACTCTCCCAGGCACTTCATTCTGCACACTAACATGTATTTTGACAGTCATGTCATTGCACTGAATGAGAGCTGGTAACTGGGGAAACATTTGCACAGGGCCTGCAGCTAACTTGGTTAGGTGTTTGGGTGCCTCAGCAACATACTCTTCCTTGAAAAATGATTCATCAAACACAGTTATGCTGGCTCCAGTGTCTCTGATGGCAGGAGTCCCCTGGCCATTTACAAGGACACTATCTTTATAATACTCTTTAGTATTATCTGGGATGGAATTATAGACATGTACATTCTGCTGTTCCCACATACCCAGAGACACTAAAGAAACACTAGCTGAGACTCTCATGGGTTCATCAGCCAGTAGGTGAAAGTTTCCACTTGTTATAGATACTTCTTCCTCTGGGGAGAAGGCTAAGGAGACAGTGTGGACCCCTGGAAGGTTAACCGTTGCATCTGGGATCCCCCCTTCCACATGGTTGGTTGACCCACAAATGTAAAATGTACCAAATGTTTTGATGAATGGGGGTTTGTACTGACCCACCTCTGGTTCTGCGCCAGGAGGTACACTAGCCTGATTTGGTTTTCCTTTGGGCTTACCCGTGTTATATTTGCATCCCTCTTTTGGATTGGAGGTATTAGAATTCTCCTTGTTATCTTTCTTTGGCTGCTTTCCCTCATGCTTCTTCTGAGTTGTCCCATAATCCTTGTGAGTAGCCCTGTTGGCAACCCACAAGTCACTAGCCTTAGCTAACTTCTTTGGATCTATCTCCTTAGAATCAGCCAAGTGCTGTATGAGCTCAGGAGAGCAGGCATCATATATTGACTCCAACATAACAAGATTTCTCATACTTTCATAAGTGTTAACTCTGTAACCCTTAATCCAACCCTCTAAGTTCTTCAAACATTCACACACCCAGGTAGCCCAAGGGGTACCATCATGCTTTTTGAGGGCCCTAAACCTCTTAAGGTACTGGGTACTGGGAAGGGGTCTTCCCAAATCTAGCAATTAAAGCTAGCTTCACTCACTCATAATCCATCCTATTCAAGTACCCCATCACAACATCAGATGCAACAGTGGGTAGCCTAGAGAAGAGCAAAGGAAGCAACTGATTCCCTGTAATATCTTGAATCCCATGGTTATACTCAAACAATGCCAACCAATCCAAAACATCAAGTTTAGCCTCATACATACCCACAATTTATTTAGGCATACATGGTCTCTTAGGACTGGAAGACCTAGAAGACTCTGGGAGAGAAGCATTCTCAGTAGACAACTTTTACATTTCTAGTGCATGATTCAACTCCATTCCTCTGAGTTTAAGTTCTTGATGCTTTTGTTCAGATTGAGCATTAATACATTTGAATTTCAATTCAAGCCTCATCTTTTTCTAGAGCAATGAATTCAGGACTGAGTGTAGGACCTGATGGGGTCGTAGTGGACAAAGGTTGAGGTTTCTGAGCAGGTAGAGGAACAATAGGGCCTATTGTGGGAGACTCATCTGCCTCATCTAACTCATCCATAACATTAGAAACATTATCTTCCTCATCACTTTCCACATTTGCTGGAGGAGTAGGCATTCCAGACCCACTCCCCAGACTTTGGTTCTCCAACACCTTTTCAATTAATTCTGACTTTTTGCCTTTAACAGAGAGATTCCTATCTCTACACAGATTTTTCAAATGATCAACAGTGTAAGTAAGGGGGGTCTCCTCACTGTAGCTTTCCATATCAGACATGATTAAAATAGCTTTTAGTGGTGTTTAGCCTTGTGGTTAGTTGAGCCAAGGTGATAGCAGCACTCTAAGTGTAATCACTATACTTTATCCTCACCACTGTACACCAGTGTTAGGCAGAATCATATGCAGTACCCTTTGGGAACACTGCACGCAATCAAGACTACAAGTGTAAGTACAATTTCACCTTTGGTACAAGCCTGTACTACACAGTAAAGTGCTAGCGATGGCTGAGCAGCCAGACTTATCTCAAGAGTAAAGTGAGCAGTACAAGAGTTTACACAAAGGACAACTATTACTATGATTCTAACAAACACTGATTCAAGGTTTCTGAGTAAAAGAATATACATTTATTTACACCATCAGTTATAAAACAGTTCACTATCATAAAGCAGCAGAAAAGCACATTCTTAATGTACTACGACAACCCCCAATCATTTCTGGACAAGTTAGGCTCAAAATGAAGTGTGAGCAAAATGGCAATCCAGTAATTTAAAAAGGAGAAAAGACAAGGTTATTCAAAATCAATAGAACCAAAAAGTTATAGGCAGGGCAATCTAGAAAAGGCTACTACAACTAGTATACAGGTCAATAGGTCTGGGCCAATGTAAATGGTTCAGAGTCTTTGCAGAGGATCAGAAAGTTCAAAGTAGTTCACGGTTAAGTCTTTGCCAAGAGTTCAAAACAAAGTTGATCGGAGGAAAAGTTATTCAAAAGAGAAGAGAAGGACAAGCCTTCGGAGAGGCTAAAGATTTCCTGCGCTTTCACTGCGTTCAGAAGAAAAAGACGACCGAATTTTGCACATTATCTTTAAAGAAGAAGAATGATGTAGCTGAGGCAGTTGTTCCTGTCAGTTCCTGCAGGCTCACGGTTCCTGAAGCTTCCGTCGTGGTGACTAGAAGGAGGACAGCTGGAGAGTCCTGCACTGCTCAGGGAAAAAGCTAGCAGCGGAGCAAAATGACAAATAAAAGGTTCACTTCTTAAACCCCAAACTGGTTCTCTTCCCACTGGCTATCCGATCTACTGCAGCAATGCACAGTAAATTCAACCAGTATGGGGACCGGTGTCTGGTGTTTGGCGAGCTGGTTGTTCCCACCAAGCTTAAGGGGAGAAGATTCCTTGCAGATCTCCTCTGTCGTCGAAGTTTCAGGTGATTCGGACCTGCAGCAGGGCTTCACTGGGTTTTCAGTAGTTGCAGCAGTCGTCTTCCTTCAGCTTCTCAATGGTTCTCTCGTTCCAGTGGCGATCCTGCCTTCCAGTCCCAGAGACTTGCTTTTTATGCACCAAATCCCCCATTCACACAGCAGGGTGGCTGTCCTGGCAGGGCAGCCACCTAGCCAATCAAACAAGAGTGTGACTTGAGTCTCCAAGGAGACCCTGTGCAGGGGGCCTCAAACCCCTCCCTCACATCCTGCCCACACAGACATTCAGGCGCCTAAGGAGTGCTTTTGTGCAGAAGCCCCCCAAAGGACGGCGAACAAAGGAACCAAACCTGGTTTGGCGCACAGAGTAAAACACTAGAAAGACCTTTACAAAAAGATATGGTGAAAGAACTCGACCAAAACCAAGTTAAAATAAAAGTGGATTACCGGGTTTGAGTTTGCGGCTACCACCATAGCCTCCAATGATACCAAAGGCTATTTTCATAGTCTGCGGTGGAATAAAAATGGTAGATACCACTGCCACCAACCAAATCTTAGAGAAAGGGGAACATACATATGTTCCATGAGAATTAGACAAAAGGGGATAACTATTAACCCCTCCAGTACTCTATGGGAAGATAGGGTGTACTGGGTCTGTAAATTTAAAAAGGCTAGTAAAGTCAATGGCATCTTTACAGGTTCTGAGAGATGGTAGACAATCCCAGAAAATGGAGTTTAAAGTTGGAAGTCTGAAAAGACAACCCTGTGTCACAGCACTAAATGTGCTGGGTGACACACAGTAAAAAGATGATGCCTATGGGGTGGGTGAGACACCATAGCCCATGAGCAAAATAATTTACAACACACAGCAAAACACATGCAAGAGTGGGAAAAAAAGACTCACACTCTTACCAGGTGAAACACATTAAACCCTGGAAATCCAGCAAAACTGCTGAGGGACTCAAAAGGTAAGGGAAATTAGCAATTCTGGAGAATTCTCCCTAACAGTTCCCATTGTATCTGTTAGCAACACCACTTTTGTCAGTGAGAGTGCACTCCATGTTGCAACGTGGTTAACTTGTTCATGTTTCATTTCATGTCTGTGGTGCTGAGAACTGCTTGTCTTCCCATTGTGGGTGAAAGACCATTGTCTAGCTCGACCGCATCACGTGAATGAGGACCACAAAATAGAGCTCTTCTGGTCTGCAATTATGAGGATTTATTCTGTTTTTCTGCAGATGGCACCTTGTCGTCTTAGGTTCTGAATGTGTTGCTTGTCTCTGACCTTGGCTGTGAGCCCTGGCCTTCCTGCTCTGTACATCCTCGTTCTGCTTCCCCTCATCTCTTGTCTTGCGTCTTGTGTCTGTATGTGATTTACATTCTGATATGAAATGATAGATTATTTTTTACACGCTTAAACCCAGAGGTTTCGAAGCGGGGACCCAAGGATCAAACCTGTGGTGCTCTGTGTCGTCTTGCTTCCAAGGCAAGCACGTTGCCCCTGAGCTATCCTTGTGAGACTTCTACTATGATTTTCCTACACCTATATCATGCTATATGTCCTATAGGTTAGTCATACTTGGTCTATAGGCTAGTCATACTTGGTACTGCATGGATCCTTATGTGATCATGTCTACAGCGCTAGTTGCCATAAGCATCTGCAATATTTTTCTGCATCTATTCATTGCCTTGCATTCAGCGTTTCGGCACTTGGCTAATGAGAACAATAATAAATGCTTTTGAGAGCATATATATGTATCTGTCCTCTACTCTACAGAACTGTGTAAGCATGTTATTTGTGTGCACAAGTGTGTATTTGTGTATCATTGTGCATGGTTGATAGTCTACTTCATGACTAATGTGGTTATGTCATGGTGTCACTAATGACGTCAGCACAGTGGTTTCTTGGCATTTAGTCAACATCTTACATCATGGCATTTTAATCAACATCATCTATCATGGCATTTAGGTCTATGACCACTGTTGAAGCACCTGTATTCATAAAGACATTCACTGGATAAGGTTTGAATGGCTATCTGAGAGAATGTCTCTCTGCATACGTCTCAGTGACTGGTGCTCCTGGGGGCTGTCAGAATAATGAGTGACTTTGTGCATTCTTGACTCTTCAGGCTGTCATATTCATAGGGATGAGGGGGGCATTCCTGGATCCCTCTCTTCAGTCCCCCATCTGGTCGACATGTCGGCCAAACCTCCATATTTTATCACTCTTGCTTTTGGTAGCCATATCTTCATTACTCATCCATGATTTTCCATAGCAATTTGCATGGTCATCGAAACTCCAGGTCATATAGCTGCACTCTCCTTCTGAGTTGCACCAGACCCATTTCCCAAATTATATGTTATTGTTGAATGTTATCATCTCAGTCGGGAACAGTGGTCATTCCTTTATCCTGGCTCTCAGGTTTTTTCTCTCTTCCACTATCTTGTCTTTTTGTTCTTCCGTGTTCACATTCACTAACACTTTAATTCCTATTGTCTTTTCAGTAGTCTTGCAACATTGTGTACTGCAGATCTTCACCACACACAGTCACACTAGTACTAATATTAATGCTCCTAGTAATCCTTTCAGTCAGTCTGCTAGCCATTATGGCATCCATGACCATATGCATGACAATGAGCGTTGGTTCTTTCCTGTCCCTTTGGCTTCTTCCTCCATCTTTGCATGCATCTTCGATAGTCTTATCACTGCTTCTTCAATGTGCCATTCTCTCTGTCATTGGCAGGCACGAACATGCAACAGGAACTCTCGATCTTGGGGAAAACTCCTTCTTCCATTGCTGTGAAAAGGTCTAGAACATATCTGTTTTGGAGTGCCATTAACCTTACTGCTCAGCGCTCTTCTTTTATCGCATTGAAGCTATACACTGCAGAGTTTATTGTCTGCATCAGCTCCCATCTTGTTATCTGCAACTATTTTGTGTGTGTATATGTCTTGACAGCTGGAACTACTGATGCGAAAAACATCTCTGTCCTGCTGAATAACCCATTCTTAGGTGGTACATCGTCTAGGGATGCTTCTGATTCTGATAAGAAATAGTTGTCTCCTTTCACTCTGCTCACTTCTACTGTCTGTTTCTGTCTTCCATTTTCTTGTCCTTCTATCAATCTTTTCCTTCTCTTGTTAGTATCCATTTTAGGGAAGCCGTTTATCTTCATGTCCGTTTGTGGCACTACCAGTGCTGGCATATTGATGTGTATCAACAAGCAAACTCCTCCCCAATTGTGTGGCAGCTTCTCATACACCTTGGATCCACATGCTCAATAGTGCTCCATTAATACTGCTTTGCCAACCTCCATTGCTGGATGCTTCTTTGTGTACCTTCACTCTGTGTTATCTCCAACCTTTACTCTACCTTCATTCTGGTAACATAATGCTGGTTTCTTCATTGGTATTGTGTGCATTGGCCCAGCTTCATTTTCTACCATGTGAGCAATTTGGTGCTTGTATCCCATTCTTTCAGGCACTTGCCATTTTTTCCTTGGACTGTGGTTACTGGTGCTTGTATTAGGGTGTATGCTTTGCTTCCTACCACTCCCGCTTTCCATCCTTCTGCTGTGTATACTTGGCCATACACAAGCATCTGTGGTTTTTCCCAGCATCCTGGTTCTCCTCCTATTTCCTTGACCCCCCTCTTCGGGCAGGGGAGTTCCTTTGGTGTTATGGTTTTTGTCTCTCCTTTCTGTGGACCATCAGTTATGTAGTATAGCTTGGTCTAACTGGCAGTAATTATTCATTATGCCAAGAGTCTTTATATAACTGTCTTCATAGGGGAGCATTGCCTGCGACATCCATCTCAATGTCGCTGTTTTCCCTTGGAATCTTCCTTGAGTTGTAACCATGGATATGTTCATAAGGCATTGTGCTCTTTCTGCTGGTATTTCAGTTGCTATAAACGTTCTGGAAGCACTCATAGCATAGGGGATTAGTGAGCAGATATAGCAGCTCTCCCCAGCGGTTTCTTTACCTACTTTGGTCATGTGTTTGTACCACATATTGTTAGACACTCGATCAGTGTCAATGAGATAAAGGTCCACCCCTCCCATGTCTGTATCAGAACTGTTCTTTCATCTCTTTACTGTGCTTACTGTGCTCCCTTGTCCCCCTGACATGGTCGTTCCACCTGCTGAAGTTAGGGTAATGTTAGTAGAGCATGCAGCAGTTTCCCTACATTCACGGGATATTCACTAAAAAAGGAATGCAAAAACACCACTTAGAAATAAGAGAGGGGACAAGATGAACATGTTTTAAATAAATGTTTCCATTACCTGTGCTGCTGGGATATCAGTTGTCCACCTGAAATGAGCAAGAATGAGGGTTATTGTGTTAGTGTTGTAGTAGTTCAAGCCCCATTGATCATGTAATCTGTCTCAGCAAAAATCTATAGTTGTTCCCCCACAGGCTTAATTCTAGGGTCTCTGAGGACTGCAAGGACAGATGGGTTTCCTCTTTCTAGTTGTGAGTAAACTTGGCCTAGATATTCTATGAAGACATGGTAATACACATTAGGCTGCTGTGCTCGAGACTGGTTGGATCTTCCAATGAATTGGACAAATTGGCCTTGAAAGGTACCAGGTTGAGGATCAGTGGGAAGCATGGAAGAAATGCAATAAAAACAGTCATACTTTCACAATGAAAGTGTGCCGAAAGAAAAATAACAGACAGTGTACGCTCACCCTGGATGTGTAGGAAGTGCTTGCTCTAACTCTGTTGCCCATGAGCGAGTAACCATTGGGCGTCCTCTGTTCGGCAGTGCTGATTCCAAACTGTCCCTTTGCTCTTCTTGGTAAGGGAGTTGGCCCTGTCGATGTTGATGCCAGGTGAGGCCACAGCTTTGTAGGGTTTGATGTCACCTAAATGATTCCAAACTCTATTTCCAATACATTTTACAGCTCTTTCAGTCATTGCTTCAACTGTGAGGGGACCTGTGAACCTGGGTGCATCCCACGTTCCAGAGAAGTTCCTTAAGAGAACCTAGTCGCCTGGGTATAGGTGTGGCTGGTGAAGTAAGTCCTCATTTTTCTCGACGTTGTCGCTTTCCTATCTGACTTCAGGCCTCTTCTGGTATCTTTGCAGCTGGTGAGACATAAAAGAGGCGCTAGCAATCAAGGAAGTCGTACATTTGTACATTTCCTGACCCAATGCATTTGCCGCATTATCAGCATCTTTCACTGCTCTAATGGGAGGAGCCAGGGGAAGTCACATATGCTGTCATGTCACCACCTTGTTTGGAGTAAATGGTTTGTTTGTTTGTTTATTGATTTGTAGCGCGCGCCAGACCTGGAGGTATCAGGGCATGTTGGCAAGAATACTTTAAGCTTAGAAGTTACAATTACAGGTTACAAGTTACATAGAAGTCATAACAACTTGAGGAAATCAATACAGCAAGTGGGAAATAAATATTTACAAAGTAGGCAATGTATAAGATGATAATAATACATAGCGGAAAATATATATTTACAAGCAATGTGTAGAGGAGCTACTGGGTTTCAATTAGGCATGGCACGAGTGGTCAGGAGGGCACCTTTATCGGTCATTTCCTTTGAGCCACTTGACAACATTTAATCTGAAAAGTGGGTAGGACTGGTCAGACCTTAGGGAGGTAGGCAGTGTGTTCCACAATTGGGCCACTTTGACCGGGGAACTGTTTCGTCCGGTAGTGGTCATTTTGAATGAGGGCACGGCTAGGCAATTAGTGTACGCTTCTCTGGTGGGTCTGTTGGTGGTTCTTCTTTGGAATCATTCAGTTAGGTATTTAGGTGCTAAGTTATTGATGCATTTGAAGGTTAGGGAAGCTGTTTTCAGCTTAATTTTATCAGCTGTGGAGAGCTAGTTAGACTGTCTTCTACCTGCTGAATAGTACAAGTGCTCTAGCCAGTGTGAGGCAGCTAATGGTGGATAGATAGGGTTTTGCAGCTCTGATCAGCTTTCAAGTGTAAGAGGTGGCAGAGGCCAACCCATTCACCTGCTTTGTTAGGATCAGGCAAGAGTCAAGTTAAAAACCTAATGTTTTTACCTCATTGGCTAGTTTGATGGTGTGGCCGTATATAACAAAGGAGGAATAGTTTGGATTTAATTTTTTTACGTTTTGTGTGGTCCCCAGTATGATGAGTTCTGTTTTGTCATCATTCAGGCAGAGTCCATGACGGGCCATCCATGCCTAGATGATGAGGTATATCTTATTCACCAAGGACAAATCTTGTCCATAATCCCCCGTAAGTGGGATGAGAATCTGGGTGTCATCTGCGTAGTTAGTGTAGATGACACGTAGAAGGTCCAGATCATCAAACAGTGTCTTAGTGAAAATGTTATACATGGTCGAAGAAACACATTTGGTCAGATCCGGGCTTATTGCGCACTGCGAACAGGGCTAGGGGTAGGCAATGCAGCCAAACTTTGTTTAAACTCTTCTTAGTTTTGGATAAAGCTTCTTTAAACAAGCCATTGAGGTGATCTCACACATTCCGTTTGCTTGTGGGTCATAAGCACAGGAGAATTTGTGTTGGATTCCCAGCAAGAATGTAATGTGCTGAAACATCACATTGGCAAAGTAAGGGCCATTGTCAAACTGCAGGACTTCACACAGGCCCCATCATGAGAATACTTCCCTGACCAGGAATTTCACCACTATAAGCGGGTCAGGGTGAGAACAAGGACCGGCTTCGATCCAGCGGGAAAATGGACACACAACCACTATCATGTAGCGGTACCCTTGGCAGACTTGGATCATGTCAACATAGTCGATGTGGAGGTGTTGGAAAGGACCAACTGGGCAAGGTATGGCTCCTCTCACTACCCTTAATGTATGACCTGCAGTGTGCTGTTTACATATCAAACAAATAACCATACATTCAGCCACATGTTCCGTCAAGTTAGGACAAAACCATGTTTCTCCAATAAAGGTAGCAAGCACCTTCTTCCTTGTATGGGTTGGATAGTGTAGTTGTGTCAGTGTTGTGTGCAATAATTCAAGTGGCATGACCACTTTCCCTGTGTTGTTTTGCTGTCATAAGGTGTCTGTTGGAGATACTGTATCTCTCCTGAGCCACAGTTCCTTTTCTTCCTTTGGTGCAGCTCCCTGTAGCTCCATAACTTGTGTCACTGGTAATATGTTTTACACCTCTTTGAGTATGATAGTTCTTGCATAATTGCATGCGTGTGACAAAGCCTTCATTTCTAAAATGTCCCCAAAATAGGTGGCAAATTTTGCCTCTGTATCTGCAGCTTAATTTCCCGTCAGATAGGACCCACCCCCTTTGTGTCTGCTTGGCATTTCCCGATTGCTATTCGCTCTGGGAAATATATGATGCCTACCAATCTGCCCAATAACAGTGTGTGCTGCACCAGTGACCCATCAGCATGTCTGAGGCCCCTCCCCATCCAATGTGACAGCCCAGAATGCACTGTGGATGTTACATAGGGTGAATCTGAATAACTTGTCACTTCTTTCCCCCTGCTGTGTTCTAATGCCAATATTAAGGTGACTCATTCTGCTGCGTGTGCTGAATAATGTGATGGCAGGCATACGCGCATCACTACCTCACTTGTTCCATCTTCTCTCAGTTTCACGATTGCTGTCCCATTATGTCTTTGCCCACTCGTCTGGTCAATTGTTGAAGACCCATCAATATAAAGCACATCTCCCCCCTCATGTGTGTCCTCCTGTACTTTGTGAGTGTCACTGAATTCTTCTAGGTTTGATTGTACAATCATATGCATAGTCATCCTTCTCTAGAGCATTGGTGAGATATGTCGCTGTGTTAACAAGTCTGTTTCTCATTACTTTAGAGCTTGGTTAGATAGTAACACCTCATACCCTGAGGTTATCTGATGAAACTAGGATGCTCTGCTTCACTAGTGCTGCAATGGTCTCATAAATACCTTTGTCTGCCTCCCTTGAGAATGGGTATTGTTTAACTCATGGTAAAATTGCTCCTAGTTTTAGTTTTATCTTCACTGTTCCTACCCCCTCAGGAGCCCCACATCAGAGGAACTTATTGTCCATAAAATGCTGGGTTCCTTTGCCAAGTCCTCCTTGATATAGGTCAACCATGCCTTCAGCACCATCGCAATTCTCTGTGGTAATGTATTTTCATCTAATATGTGATGTTCACTTTGAACACCATCTTGTGGTCTTATCTGTTGTCTTTGAATAGTTCTCACTGTTTTGTCCCACAGTTCTCACGTTTCAAGGCCCCAAAGCTCTTGAATTGTCTGAATGTAGTCTAATGGGTCTTCGTCCTCCCCCATTTTGTGTGCCATAATCGCACTAATGTCTGACATGTCTATGTACTGCATTCTTAGAGCTTGCCATACGGCCGCTCAGCAATTTGCAAATAGCACGCCATCGTGCACATGTCCCGGGTAGTTATTCATGGGTACCCTGACTTTTTCCGTATGTCATAAGCAGCTTCCGCCACAATTGCCAATAGTAGCCCCTTTACGTCCCCCACTGCTAATTTCTGTCCCGCTGTCATCCTTTCCATTTTGTATATCCATTTCCCCACACCAGCGGTTAGCGAGGGTAGCCTAGACTTCAATTTTTCCTTGTCTATGTGTTTCCATGTGATGTACTGCGGTTAACCCCTCCCTTTATCAGTAGGGGCAACTATGTGAACCCGATCTCCCCATCTTCCACTCATGTCAACTGTATCTGCCTGCCCGATCTTTCAGCATCTTTAATGTCAGTTCATGCCTTTGCTGGCTCCCCCTTCTTTCACCCTGGAAGATCTCTAAGCCTCTGCATGTATGGGATCAGGTCGTCCATACTGTGCGATGCGTCCCTGGAATGTTGTGATTGATCATCTTTGCCACCCCTAAATCCCCCTGTCTCTTTTCCTACATCCCATGTCATGCTTCTATCTGCACTTTTCCCCATCTACCGATGCTTGGGTCACCCTCTTCCCTCGTCCTCAGTTCCCTCTGTGTCCCTGTCTGAGTAAGTGTCAATATCACTGCAAAAATCATCAGCGAATCTCAGCCTCCTAGAGGTCATGTCTTCACTGGGCTTCCCTTCAAAGACAATCAGGTCGTCTCTACCCCTTCCCCCACCGGACCCCATGTCTGTCCCGTCTGATGGAGTAGCAGTCCTGTCCTGTGTGGTCATGCTGTCTGGCGTGTGTGCCCTATGTCCATTGCCCACTTTGTTCTTATGTTTCCTATCATGCGCTCCTCCTCGTTGCATTTGCGCTTTCTTGCGAATTGCTCCATTTTCCACTTTCTCTGCTCCATCTTCAATAAAATTTAATTTGCCTTCTCATCTTTTTCCCTTCACCTCGCTAGCTCTTCAACCTTCCTTTCTTTCTACTTCTTCCATTATCTCCGCCCAGTCTCATGCTTTGCTGCTCCCCTTGTGACCCTCCATTTCTTTGATTGCCCCCACTACTTCTCCCTTTGCCTTTCCATCTAATTTCAGGAGTATCTACCCTCCTACCCATTTGTTTGAGGCTATGCCCTCTAGCCCTTCCTTGGTGCTAGTCTGTGTCTCACTGCATGCTCCCTTCTCACTGTCTGTCTGTCCAGCCCCGTTCTGTCCCTCCTCCTTAGCATATGGTGGAGGTTGAAATATTGGATTTGTATACCCCTCTGCTGCCTTTAGATCCCGTATAGTATATAACCCAAGCGCTTCCTCTGTATCCCCTTCCTTCTTGGTCACAGGAGAAGATGGGGGAGTGGCAGGCGGGGACGCTGGGCCGATGTCTCCTTTTGGCTCAGCATCCATTGACACCTCACTGCTTCCCCCTTGTCCTTCTGGAACATTCACCAGAGTTAAAATATTGCCATTCTGATTGGCCAACTTCTTCCCCTTTCACGTGTCTTGTAAGTGTGTCAGTAGTGGTTGCTGCACATTTTTGGAGAAAGCTCTGCATTGTGGCCATGTCTTAGTCAATTTACCCTCTGTACTTTTCGTCCATTCCAAGCTATATTTACAAATCTTGTCCTTATAGCGTGGAAGTGTCTTACATAAGTGCTTTAGGGGTGTGTCCCCGCACTTGATACATTGATTTTATACTTACTCGACCTCAAGTCGAGGCTTTTGACATTCCATTATTACACAAGCACAATGAATATTTGCAGTTCAAGTTTATGGATATCACAAATAGCAGTTCTTAAAACTTCTTCTCGAGCCTATCTTGCCCCAAAACAACCTGTCAGGCGTGCTCCACGCACTGCCCTTCTGCAACTCTCCGCCTCCTCAGGCACACCCACCAATCTCGCACATGCTCCTTCCGTGCACTGGCACTAAACAGCCTCCTCTGTCAATTTTAGCTTTCTCAACCTAATTCTATAACACCTCTTGCTCTCCAAGTCCTATGCACAGACCTAATGAGTTACGCCACTAACTCACTAAACAAAGTAGTGCTAAAGATCACTTGCAATGCTCACAATGCTACTGTCCCGTTACACAAACATTGGCCCTCATTCTGAGTTTGGAGGCAGCCATGGCGCTGTTAGCGCCATGGCTGCCTCCAAAATCGGTCTGACTCCGGTCTGGAGAAGGGAGTAATTACCGGTCCAGTCCGAGGTTTAGGCTTGGGATACTAATTTTATTGCCTTTAGCCGTGCTCTTGGGAATTGCCATGGCTTACTTTTTGCGAGGTGACTTAATGTCCCTTCTCACAAGTCTAACAGCTTGTGGCCCTAGGAGGGATTTTTCTGTACTCTCTAACTTTGTGCAAGACTTTGATCCAAGAAGTGCATCAAATCCATAGAATGTGTTCCAAATGACTTTGGCTGTCCTGGCTCCCTAAAGGCACTCTTCTTAATCCATTGACTTTGATATTGCTTGTCCCTCATAGGTGGTAGCTTGTTGTGCACTGGTACTGCTGGGAAAGGCTTATTTAGACTTCATTGGAGGATTTAGTTGTCCTCACATTTACTGAGAAACTGTTCTAACCTTTTTACTTCCCTTAACCTTTCCTTTCTACAACTCTAAATATGCAAAGTATAACAGTGTAATATATAAATGCAAATACTATCCTTGTGATTGAAGTCTTCTCCGGGTGTAGAAGTGTATGAAGCATATCCAAAGATTATTCACTGGCTTCTTTGATTCTGAAAAGTAATTACCAAAGTTTGTTGGTATTGGTACAACCTTTTGCCTATTTAAAGAATGCTTATTTAAAACTGGCGTTAAATAAATAACTATTTATAACAGAAACCTCACTTCAAGAGCTCCCTCTCCTCTCCCACGCCGCAGTAGCAGCTAAACAAAGCAGAACTCTCAAACGGACTAAACCAGGAGATGAGCCCTTGCACCAGCCACCGGCGCTCACACTTTCGACAGAGGAAGAGCGGCACCCCCCATCGCAGGGGACAGAAGGCAGACACAGCGGTGCGCGGGAGTTCTTCCCGCAGAGTCCATAAAATGGCAGAGGGGCTGAGAGACGACCCAGAGAAGAGGAGAGTTCCTCCCCCCTGGCGCCGGGCGATCGGCATCCCGTGTAGGGAGGCGGACCCAGCGCGATGGAACTCCGAGGAAAGGGACGCGCTTCTGATGCGCCCCTCGCTGGAAACATTCCTCGGGGCGTCCCCGAGGTGCGCAGGCTGAACGTGCCGCGGCTGAACATTTTCGAGTGCAGGCACATGGGCAGACGTGGACCCGGAGGAGAAGGTGAGCCCCTGCCGGGTGCTGAGAGGGGGAGTCGAGAGGCGAGAGGGGCCCTCCCTGGAACGAGGTGTGGGCATAGGCCACTCCGAAGCTCATACGGCTCGGGTCCGTCGGCAGGTCCACGCGCCCCCTCCGGGACAGCTATCCAAGCAAGGGACAGTAGGGAAGGGGCTGGGTGACCCGCAGCCACTGTAGGAATTACCGGTAATCGGGCCTGCGATCTTGATAGAACCAGTGATCTTGACAGCACCGGACCGCCCCTACCCCGATCACCACCCCTTCACCGGATCAGGAGTCAGGGCAGCGTGATCGCCCGGTACGAGCAGCAGGAGTGGAGACACAGCCTGCATACAGAGGCGGGGCGGGGGACAGCACTGGTGGATACAGCCACTAATAGAAGGGGCCCCCATCCAGAGGGAGGACAAGGACAAGAGAGGGCCCAACACATTCTCGTAGGCTCCGCTTGGCCTGGAGCAAACCGCAGGGGACACAGAGAAAGAGGCACACCCAGCGCCTAGGGCAGGAAGAGATCGAAAAGACCCGAATGGCCCACGACGGAGCACTAATGGGCAACCATCACACAGGGCGCGCACAGCTTAAAGCCAGATGTCAAGGTCCAGAGGGAAGCAAAGTCAGACAAACCCTCCGACCCAACCTCAGAAGTAAGACCAGAGCTTGGTCCACCTCTGGGGCGGAGAAAAAGGGACCCCAGACAAAACAAAACTGCATAAAGATCTAAAAGGAGGCACGGGAAAAGATACTCCCCACGGAGAGATGGCCAGGAAGGAAGACCTAAAAATGTGGTTCGGGGAGTTCCAGTCGCAATTCATGGAATCAATGAACTCGCATCTGGATGCCATGAAGAAGGAATTTAAAACAGCATTGCAGGAACTAAAAACTGAAGTAGCAGCATTAGGAGAACGGACAGATACTCTGGAGAAAACCGGACAGAATATGGAGGAAGAGACGCGACAAGTAGCAGAAACACAGGAACATCTGGCTCACCTAACGCACAACTTGGAGATCCAGTGCGAAGACTTGGAAAATAGATCCCGGAGGTCAAATATCAGGACTAAAAACATGCCAGAGACGGTGGAGGATAAAAACCTCTAAATGGCGGTGCAACAAGTATTCAAAGACATCCTCGACCAGGGTGAGGAAGAAGAAGTGCTGATTGATTGCATAAACAGGGTAGGCCCGAGGAGACCGATGGTCCAGGGAGACCGGCCGAGGGACGTGTTGGTGGCCCTCACAAGATACACACAAAAGGAACAAATCCTAAGAGAGACCAGAGTTATGGACCACATCGGAATGAATGGGGAGGAAGTAGAATTGTATCAGGATATAGCATTAACTACGCTTCAGAAAAGAAGAGACATGGCCCAAATAACAAAAGAACTCGCCTCGCGCCAAATTAGATACAAGTGGACATTCCCATTTGGTCTACTATTCACTCGGTGGGTTCGCAAAAAAGAATAACCACCAGAGAAGAAGGTCTGACACTGTTAAATCTACAGGATCAGGACGAGGACTCCCCCCAAGCAAGCGGCAGAGCTCCCTTCACGAGAAAGAGCCAGGGAGAATGGAAAACGATAAATAGGAGGGTGAGACGCTCTAGCAAAAAGAAATAATGACTGAGGCTCGTAGGGAAAGCAGGAGTACGCAAGATGAAGCAGTGCACAAGGAGACTCGACAGTGCCACCAGAAATTCGAGAGTCCAAGTAACAGGTGCCGGGAGGGGAGGTAGAGTATCGGCGGTCACTGAAGTCATGTGGAAGGATTTAGGAGCCCCTTCGAATTTATCCCTGAGAGTTCTGGAGGGCGTGAAGCACAAGGCGACACGCCTGAGTGATATTAGAGAATCACGCCATCCTCAGGGCAGTTGGGGGAGGGAGGAGGGATATGCGCCAGTTGGGGATTGCGCGAAACCTGGGGAGGGGAAAGGGAGGTGTGATGGGTGTGATGGGGGGACGACCAAGAATAACTCTGAAACTACTAAAGGGAGGAAGGGAGGAAGGGGCCTAAGGGAAGCCATCTAGTCTATAAGAAGCGATGGGGATAAAGATCCTGACACAAAATGTTAGGGGCCTAAACTACCCCGTCAAGTGTAAAAAAGTTGAACACTTCATCAGGCAGGGGGCATTCAATATCGTAATGTTCCAGGAGACACATATTAGAGATAAAGACAAGCAGAAGCTGCGCTTCAAAGGGTTCAACCAAATCTATCAGGTAAATCCGCAAGACAAAAAAGCAGGAGTGCTTATAGCGATGAAAGACTCTTTACATGCGCAGATAGAGTCCACCTGGAGAAACAAACATGGTAGGTCTCTAATTGTGACACTAACAATAGAGGGTAGGCCCCTAACACTGGCCACAGTATACGCTCCCAATTCAGGGCAGGACGGCTTCCTGAGAGATATCCTGGACAAAATAGAACGGCTAGCCACAGGGGATATTATATTGGGGGGGGACTTCAATTTGGCGTGGGATCCAACCTTAGACAGATCTGGACCCAGACAACAAGACCAAGGTGCCCCGTCCAAAAACCTAAAGCAAAAATGTATACATATAGGGCTAGCAGATGCCTGGCGCAATGGTAATCCTCACCAGAAAAGCTATACATACTACTCGCACGTACATAACACGGCCTCGAGAAGAGATTACATATGGGTCTCAGTGGGACTCCTGGGTAAAATAAAACAGATTGAGATCGAACCAATCACTCTCTCTGACCATGCCCCCAGACATAAATTGGACAAACCACCACCACCGGCTATGGAACTGGCGCCTACCGGAGGATATTATCAGGGACCCGGTAATGAGCCCGATGCTAGGAGAACATATCGTAGAATTCATAGCTCACAACAACCTCTCAGGTACTAATAGGGACACTCTATGGGATGCCCTAAAGGTGGTTACAAGACGACACATGATAGCACTCAAAGCACTGAAAGAGAAAACCCACCGCCAATGGTAAAAGGAACTAGAGGGGAAAATTGGGGCGATACAAGCAGAATTGATTCAAACGCCCACCAGGAAACTTATGCGAATGCTAAGACATGTCCAGGGGCAGTTGGAAACTCTCAGAATGAAAAAAGCAGAAAAGGCACTATTATACACAAAACATTGGTATTATGTCAAGGCTAACAAAGCCGACAAACTGCTAGCTAGACAACTGAGAGGTACACAGCAGACACTGACAATAAGAGCCCTAAAAGACAAATCAGGCCAACTTAAAACCCAGACCGCAGAGATAGGTCAGATAATGGGAAGATTTTACCAAAAACTGTACTCCACAGATCACCCGAAAAAGGAATTCCAAGAAGCCTTTCTAGCCGTGGTCCAGCTCCCAACACTGACAGAACAAGATAAACAAGCCTTAGAAATTGACATCACCGTAGAGGAAGTACATGCAGCAATTCAGTCCCTCCCGAAAAACAAAGCCCCGGGCCCGGACTGGTATACCGCCATATTTTATAAAATATACAATGACATCCTCGCCTCGATTCTTACATCCTTGTATAACACATTTGGGGAAAAGGGAACAGTGACCCAAACAATGAATGAGGCAAAAGTGTTAGTGTTTCACAAGAAGGGGAAAGATGAACAACTCCCCACCGCTTACCGCCCTATAGCCTTAATTAACCTGGCCGCAAAACTGTATACTAAGACATGAGCAACAAGACTGGCCCCAATTCTTCCCAGGTTAATCCACCAAGACCAATCCGGTTTTATTCCAAACCACCAGACTCATGACAACATCTGAAGGGTCATCCACTTGGTCGAAAAGATAGGCATTAAACAAACCCCAGCTGCATTAGTAGCCCTGGATGCAGAAAAAGCATTCGATAGAGTGGAATGGTCGTACCTATTCCAGGTACTGCAGAAAATGGGAATGGGCAAGGGCTATATAGATATGGTCAGGGCCAACTACAACTCCCCGTCCATAAGGATAGCGGTAAATGGTGGGTTATCGGATAAGATTTATCTAGAAAGAGGGACGAAGCAAGGGTGCCCACTTTCCCCCCTTCTATACGCTATTTACTTGGAACCACTCTTGGCTAAAATTAGGGAACTCACGGAGGTCAGGGGTATAGAGATGGCGGGGAAGGATTACAAAGCGGTGGCATATGCTGATGACATGCTAGTGGCCTTAGCAGAACCGGAGAAATTACTCCCATACTTAATGGAAATTATAGAAAGATTTGGAGAGGTATCAGGGTTAAAAATAAACAGGCAGAAATCGGAGATGCTGTCCTCGCAGGGAATAGAGAAGAAATCAGAGCAAAGGCTGCAGAATTCCAATTGAAAATAGCGACCACTGGCATTAGATACTTGGGAATTACTCTCACTGCGCAAATAGATGAACTGTATACGCACAACTACCCTCAAATTCTAGAGAAGGTCAAAAATGATTTGCTAAAATGGAACCCATTAGATCTCTTGGTTGGGTGGAATTATTGCAGTGAAAATGACAATACTGCCCAAACTAATGTACTTGTTTCAGGCCCTTGCGATAAGACCCCCTCAGGCTTTCTTCAAGGCTCTCAGGAAGGCGGTCTCAAAGTACGCCTGGCAGAACAAAACCCAGAGAATCTCAAATGCGGTCCTGACAGCACATAGAAGGGAAGGGGGTTGCGCTATGTCACACTTCAAGAAATACTACGAAGCGGCCCAGCTTTGGGTACTGAGGGAATGGATCCCCGAACAGGGGGAGAAAATTTGGGAGAGACAGGATAGGGCAGTGGCAACAACATCTACCAGATACCTATTATGGATCAACAAAAAAGATTCTGACATGATAACACAAACATTAGTGAAATACTGAAGACAACACTGGGGGTGTGGGACTCCGCTATGAAAAATGAAACCTTGACTAAAGATCCCGCCCCGTTCATGCCTTTGTTTGATAATCCAGAATTCCCCCCGGGAACGGAAACAGTAACTTTCTGCAAACGGGAAGAAGCGGGTTGCAAGATGGTGGGAGATATGCAACAAGACCAACAGATAAGGTCATTCGAGAACTGCAAGGCTCTATTGAACTTAACAACAAAAGACCAATATAAATACGAGCAGCTACATCACTGGTTTAGCACCCCACGCATAAAGGAAGCTATGTCTAGGGAGTTGACCCCCTTTGAGAACTATATAATGACTCACACTGGTACCCGCAAGTTTGTTTCAAACACATACAAGTTTGTAAATGCGCAAAAGGAACCAACCACATGGCAATAAATGAAAAAGTGGGAGAAAACTCTAGGCTACACACGCCCCAAGGAACAGTGGGAATACATATGGCGCCTGATGCCAAAATTGACAAGAACCATTCAAACAAGAGAAATGTGGGTGAAGATCATGGTGCAATGGGACTATACCCCGGGGCGATTGAACTCGATGTTTGCTAACTCCCCAAATAATTGCTGGAGGGAATGTGGAGGAAAGGGGGACTGGTGATACATTTGGTGGGAATGCCCAAAGATAGGCCCATACTGGGGAGAGGTCAAAAGTCAAATGCATGAATGTTCCCGGGGGCAGAACACCTGGGAGAAGAAATATGGCTAGGAGGCTTTTGGGATCCCAGAGATAAAACTCTAAGCATCTCTCAGAAGAGAAACTTTATGGGCCTTTTGATAAGAGCTTGGTTGGAAATTGCGCACAACTGGAAACAGAAATCCCCTCCACAGGTAATGGATTGGACGCGAAGGGTCTGGACACATCTGACTATGGAACTATTAACCTACAATATCCAAAGGGATCATGGGAAATTCAGAAACGATTGAGGAGTATTACTGGACTATCTGCAAAAAGACTATAAAGAGCAATGGTGCCCACATACAATAAGGATATTAGACTTATTTACGTGAAAGCGGAAAAGAACCTCCTAGAGAAGACACGCATGGATAGAGACCAGCTCGGTCTGGGGGGCGGAGGGGAGTTATTAATAATGTTCTAGTTGAGGTTTTTGATTCTTTTTATGTAATGATCTTGATACATTGCACTAAAACTTAATAAAAATAAGTTTAAAAAAAAATAACAGAAACCTCGATTGTAAGTGTTACTTGGTTACTTCTATTTACAAATTTAATTTGTACAGCTCTGCAGCTCATATTTACCCCTCTTGAGATAGGTCTGGCTGCTCAGTCACACTACCAACTTGTGTAGTACAGACCTAATACAAAAGGTGTGTTACCTAATACCAATCAGATAAGTGTTGGGTAGTCTCAGACAGTGCTACTGCACCAGTTCTTACCTAACACTTGTGACGTAACACACGTGCTATGTATTATGGAGCAGTGTTGCTGGGAATTGCACCTTGATACGTGTGTTCCAGATATGATATAAGTGCAGCACATCATTCTATAGAAATACTGTGCCTAGATGTATAATGTGTTCAGCATCTAATGTGGACCACTTAACATGCACAATTTATAGACACACATTTAGTGATGTTATTGGTCCATTATCCCACCAGGATTTCACAGTCCACAGCAAAACAATGGCTGTCTTTACCTTGCTCTTAGCCTGGAATTGGAGACGACATAAAGTCATGGCATGAAACATCAGCAGGCCCAACAGCTGCCACGTCTGGCCATGGTGAGGCAAGAGCACCGGTGACAATGACAACGCCATTGCGGGAAGTGGGTGTCCCATACAAGGGTTTAGTGTCCAAAATTCCAGAGCAACAGGTTCTGAAAGTATTTTGCTTGGATAAATGTACTATACTGAGCCTCCTGGATACCGTATCACTGGATTTGGAGCATTGCTAGAAATTGACTAAATTTACTGAGGGAACTCCCTCCCCCTCCTTTGCATGCGTGGAGATGGTAGCAGACAGGGGCGGGTGGGAGGTGGATGAGGTGGGGGGGTGGATTGTCAGTGGTATGGGTGGGACTGAAAGGCGGAGCAAGGTGTTGAATAATGCCGGTGCCCTCAATATAGGATGCTGGCTAGTTTGCATAAAAACAAAATGCATTTTGGGAACATAAGAATGACGATTAATTTTTCAAACATGTCAGTGAGAGTACTTCAAATGTGCATTCCTTCTGAGCAAACAATGCACACTAGATATGGTGCTCATTTAATCTGTCAGAATACTTACCCTGACAGTAAAATGTGTGCACAGCATGAGACATATATACAGCTTTGTACCGTTTCAGGATATTTGTTTGAGCTGTCCTGGTGACCAAAGTATGACTTTGAGATGTTGTTGGGAACATTTTGGAGAGCACATGGAACATTATCACTGATATTGCTGCACGCATAAATCTGCTATTAATCTTGGACCTCTGCAAAGCAGGCCCATTTCAATTCCACGTTTCCAAATTGACTGATGTGTTACAACCTTCATTGTACCTCGTGCTGGAGCAGGTGGTGATCACGTACAGTTTCCGGAGAGAGTAAACACCAAGGCACTTTCTTTGCTACCTCTGGTTTCACTAAATGGTTGGTGCTCTGGTTTAAAACCCACGTTCTCACTGCACCACCAAGAAGGCACGAAACACGTCTTCGGAAACTGCAAAATGACGTACTCGATCAACATGCAGATGTTGTGTGTGCTGCAGATCTGGACATCACACACTGCAGTGCAAGCGTCCCTGTCTCATGCAGCAACACCTTTATGCTTTGGAGCAGTAGTGCACCCGCGTTGAGTGCATCCTCACTTCAGGAGCGTGGCTTGCTGTTTAGGTGAGAACGTTCACCCTCTGTATGAGGTTTGCAGAGATGCATGCACATGTGCAAGTAGTGAAAATGTGCTTCATGTAAATCCTTAAGGGGCACCGCATCCCAGTTGAAGTCCTGGCTGGTGATTGCAATCATGTATCCCCACAATGCTTCGGAGGAACAATACAATGTTTCCCAAATAAAAACGCAGCATACTCAAGAGCGTGCATTCAGGGTGTTGAAGAGTAGGATCCGCTGTTTGCACATATCTAGCAGTGCCTTAATGCACGGCCCCAATACATGCAGAATCACCATGATGTGCTGTGCTGTGCTGTATTCTGTATGATGTTGCCACCAGGCACAGGGCACCCGTTCCCAATACTCTGGAACATGACACTGAAGAAGGGATTGTAGGTGATTGCAATGGAATTGCAAGCAGTGCGGCAAAGACACAGAATGACGGTCAAGCCACCCACAGAGATGTTGTGAACAATTGATATTGAAAATTGTTACCTGACAAGGTTTCTTTTACTCCCTCACAAATAAGGACATTGATACTCTTGTTCGTGTTATGCAAAACCTGTGTGTATGCAAGGCACAGCTTCTGTTGTTAGAAGAAAAGTTGTGGAGATGTTGGATATGTGTTCTTACGAGTCTTACAACTCATAGAGGTACAACAGAAACATTCATAGTAAGCTTGAGGGGCAGTCCGGGTCTGTATAGAGAGGGTAAACACTATTAAACAATGCAGTTAAACAAGTCTTTCTCCTGTAGGACACAGTCGGAAACACATTTCAGGTGCCAGATTAGAGAAATGTTGTACTGGTACAAGTATAAAGTTGCACAGTATTAGGTCAATTTGCCCTGGTACAAAAAAAAAAGAAAAATGTTCACTGCATTTTGTAACAGGGTAAAGTCTGCCCTAGTTGCGAATACCATTCTCTATTAGAAAAAATGCAGTCAAAAGGTGTATTTTTTACCCTAGGGCAATTTTTGCCCTTGTCCTTATAACATGCAAAACTGCACATCATGCTGCAATGGTTTTCGAATAAGCCTGTGGGCCTCATTACGAGTTTGGAGGTAGCCATGCTGTCATTACAGGCATGGCTACCTCCAAACTCGTGCCCGGGTCCGGGTCACAAAAAAGGATATTACCGGGCCATTCCGACTTTTGCAGTCCCGATAATTCCCATTTTCGAGACCGGGTACGTCCCCATTCCCATTTAAGCCCCCAGCCATGCATACCGCCACCCGCGAGCAAACTCATAATGTGGCTGTCGGGGTGATTTCCCGGGGGTCGGCAGGGCCGTCTGCGGACCTCCAGGGTTAGGGAGGCCCCAACTCCTTCTGCAGTCCCCAGTGAGTATGAGACACACGCAAGAGCAAAGAGTTACTGCTATTTATTAGACAAAACGGCAAGGATAGGTTCTGGGATCACAGGTCATCCGGGAACACTTTTCACAAGAGTGGGCTCGCAGGCCCTTTTTCTGCTTGCGTGATGCCACACTGTGCGTCACATGGGAAAACTTCTCCAAAACCTAACGCCACCTCGGGTTGGCTCCCCGAGTGATAGGGTTAGTATAAACACATATAGGAACATTAGTAATTGGTAGAGAAGAGGTCAGGTGGTACGCTTGGGTCGTCCCGGGAAATTGTTACAACAGAATGGTTACATAGGGAAGGTTAGTGATTGGCTAGGTTGTGATGCCGTCAGTGGTTAGCCCCCCGTACCCTGATTGGTTCATCCATGAGCCCCCAAGCTTGGGACCATCGTTGTTTCCAGCTCACAATGTACCTGGTGTTAGAAACAATGTATGACTATGTGTCAGTGGTGGACAATGGACAGGTCTGCCATTTGCTGCTGGAGCGCTTCTTTCTCACCACCGTCAGTGTCCAATTTGTCACCTCATTGTTGCAGTCTGTGTCCAAACGTGAGACCCCAGAGTTTGCCTGGTCCTTGGTACTTGGCATCGCATCAGGTCCGCCTAGTCACGTGTTGTGAGACCGTGGCTGGAGCAGAATTATGAGCACTTAATTTGTATTTTGGCTGTGAGGGGCGGTTAGCTGTGGCAGGTGTAACCTTGGCTCAGGGCGTGCGGCGTGTAGTTGCAACTTTGTGGCCTTGGCTGCGAGGCCCTCGTTGGGGTTCGTTCTGCATGATCAGCGTGTTGCAGCTCCGTCTGAGCTGCTCTGGGCCTGTGGCTCTGGTTTTGCGGCCTACTCTGGTGCTGAGGCCTACTCTGGCCTTGTCTATGAATGGAGGCATGTAGCTCACAACACGGGGGTCACGCAGACGACGTGGATCTTTATATATAGGTGTCTTACGTCACCGTGGTTTTAGTAGCAAGGAAGCATTTGCAAGCATTTACACAAGCTCTTCTTGCATTTTGCGTTTCCGCAGTGCTGTAGCTTAGCCTATGTGAAAAATAACAATGATGCATGAATGAATGTGGCAGTCCCCTATGTCATGGTGCTGAGTATGTTCTTCGTGTGGATTAGTGTGGGTATGACCAGTGTGCATGGTGGCACATGTGTTACCGTCCGTTGGCTATGTCATCATGGCATTCTCTAAGATGGTGGTTTTTATTGTTGCTGTTTAATCGATCTGATCCATATGATCGATGTCGGCGTCACCTAAGGTTCCTACACGGGGTTTGATTAACGGCCAGTTCCTCGGGCTGTGTGGGGTGCGGCCACAGTGGATGTTGACGTCCGGGGCATCTGTGAGTGGGTCGAATTCCTCTCATGGTGGGTGCTAGGGTCGTGATGTTCTAGGCCATGGTCTGGATGAGAATCGGAGGAAGGGAATGTCCCATTTTTGACTTGTCGACCACAAAATTATCCACTCTCTTGTCTCCTCGCACTTGCCATACCTTCGTTATCCCTGCCAAGTGTCCATATCGGTCCACATGATCTTTGAAAGACCAATACATATAAACACATCCGCCTGCGGGTTTGCAATAAACCCATTTCCCAATGTAGCTTTTCGGGATCCTTGGATTTTCAACTTTGATTGATGGGGGGGGTACAAGTCTGCTTCTGCTATTTGTTGGCGCAGCCGTTCACGTTCCTTAATGATAATGTCTGCATTCTTATCGTCTTCAGCTGGCTTTAAGACGTGCATGGCTATCATTTCTTCCGCAGTGCGCTTAGATCTTGTCTTCCATACCTTCATCCCCATTATAGCAGCCATTCCTAATATCACAGAACCTGCTACTACTTTGAGGTCGTCTGAAAGCCAAGATAGCATCCAGGACCATATGTAGGAAAACCAGCTGCTGTCCTTCTTCACTCCTTTTGCTTTGTCTTCCATTTTGGCATGCATCTGAGCGAGCTGCAATTCTGCTTCCGATAATGTAACATTCTCTTCAACGTTGGCAGGGTTAAATATGCAACACGAGCTTCTAATTTTTGAGTGCAACAACACCTCCTTCCATTGCTGTCAAAAGGTCCAGTACATATCTATTTTGTAGGGCTACCATCCTTATTGCTCTTAATTCTTCTTTTATTGCATTGAATCCATTCACCTTGGAGTTAATGGTCAGCATGAGCTCTCACCTGGTGATCTGCAACCATTTGCATTAGCGTAGGCTTGAACTCCTGGATGTATTATGGAGGAGAAGAACATTGCTGTTCTGCTGAATAGCCTATGTGCTGGTGGGATGTAACTCAGTGCTGGCTCTGATTTTCCCCACAGGTAGTTCCCTGTCAGTGGTTCTCCTTGTCTCTTTACTCTTGACAAGTGAGTGGTGTCGTTCCAGTGTTTTCTTTCTACCATCTTCAGTGATCTTTTCCTCCTCTTGTTCCCTTCGTCCATTTTAGGGAAATTTTCCAAGTTAACGTGCTTCTGTGGTACTAATGATGGTACGTTGATGTGTACCATAGTGCATACTCCATCCCACATTGGCGACAAACTGTGGTATGCCCTTGATCCACAGGCCCAGTAGAGGTCCATCAGTACAGCTGTTCCTGCACCCCCCTCAGGAAGCTTTATTGGTCTCTTGCATCCTTATTTTGTTCCAATGTCTATTTCTCCGTCATGTTGGTAACACAGCGTTGTTGCTGTCAGTGGGAGTATTGTGATGGTTTCTCTTCTTTATCTAACCATGTCACCAGTGCTGCACTCTTCGTCCATTCTTTATAGCACTTGTCGTTTTCTTCTTGTACTTTCATCACTGATGACTTTGCCAATGTCAGGATTTTGCTCTCTACAACTCCGTCCACTCATCCATCCTTCGTGTATACTTTTCCATATATCAGTATCAGTGGTGTTTCCCAGCATCCTGGTTCCCCTGAAACTTCTTTTGCGTACCATTTGCATGGTAGGTAATCCAGTGTGACCTCTTTTGTTTCTCCTTTTTCTGGTGTTTCTGCTATGTACTTGAGTCCTTTCGTCTGCTGCCATGAGTCATCATACATGGGAAGTGTTTTGATGAAGTTATTTTCATATGGGTACGTCGATCTTGATTTCCACCGGAGCGTGGCCTTTTTCCCCTGGAATCGTCCTCTCGTTTGGAACAATGCTAGATATAGCAAGCATTCAGTAGTTGTTGCATGCACTTCAGTTGCAACAAATGTTCTTGAGGCGCTCATGGAATATGGGATCAATGAACACACATAGCAGTTGTCCTTTGTCGTATCGTTACCAATTTTCGACATGTGTTTATACCACATGTTGTTAGAGACGTGTGCAGATTCTGTGAGATATGTGTCCACCCCATTTGCATCACTTGATACGCTATGTTTTTTTCTCTAAATGTTTTGCCCCGTACTAGTTGTACCACCTGGCACAGTGCTCCTTGCAGGCATTGCAGGGGATATGTTAGTAGTGAGAACTGCCGCCACATAGAAAGCATAGTATGCCTACAAGACAGCAGCAGTAACCAGACCAGTGGTATAAAATATTCCCACCATCTTAATTCCAGTTGCTAATACCACTGGCATTCTCACTCTTACCTTTTCTGCCGACCTGCATCTACTTTACTTTAGATGATATAGGTGTCCGCCTGAAAATCTCTAAAATTATGCGTTATTACTGATAGTGTTTTTACTCAAGCCCTGAGTATTAGGTAATCGTTCAATGCCCAGACGAAAAGCTCTTCGCACGCTTTCCTTACCGTCCTATCTCGTAGGGCTGGTAGTGCTTCGTGGAGGTGTGGAAATGATTGAGTAATTATCATAAGGAACGTGTTATAATATACACGTACTTTTCTTCATTTTAAATGTTTTGGCCTTTTTATAACATATACAAATTGGTGTGACAGTGCCTCTGGAGTACTATTGTCTGCGGGCAGCATTTACCCCTGGGCAGTGACGTTTGTTATAATTCTGTATGTACTTTTGTCTTTTATTGCAAATATGATAACAATACACAGTACCTGCATGTGCGAGACAAAAATGAAGAGAGCATGTACGTGTTTACACAGTGTGGTGTACATTTGCAAATAATCTTGTCAACGTCCTTTATTAGCTAGTGGCTGGGGAGTGTTAAATTATGCAAAGTCTGTTTGCTTTGCTGCGACCTTGTAATCATGGGGTGGCCTATGGGGCGCTGATTGTTTGTGTCTTTTGGGGCATTCTGATCTTGCGCTGTGTCGATTTCCTGTGTTGTTGCTGAAGCGTTGGCCCCTTCACTGAGGAGAGGGTGGGTCTGTGCTTTGCAGGGCTTGATGTCGTGGATATGCATCTACACTTCCTTGCCCCTGAGCTTCACTGCCCTGGGGGCAACCTTCTCTACCAGATAAGGACCTGTGAATCTCGGACTACTCCAAGTCTGCCGGAAGTTCCTCAGGAGTACCTCGTCTCCCTGTTTCACTATCCACTGTGTAGTCTGCTCTTGTTCCTCATTGGTGGCTTCTCCTTGCTGATCGTTCTTCGATGATTTTTGCTATTTCTTCTTTTAGGTGGCTGTTGAGACGTTCGCAGACACCATTTGCTTGAGGGTGGTATGCACATGCAAACTTATGCTTGATCCCTAAGAGAGTAGTGACGTGTTGGAACAGTTCGTTAGCGGAGTGGGGGGCCATTGTCTGACTGCAATACCTCGCATAGCCCCCACCTCGGGAAAGCCTCCCTCACCAAGAACTTCACTGCTTTGAATGCACCAGCATGGGAGCATGGACCAGCCTCGATCCAGTGTGAGAATGGGCACACCACTACAATCATGTATCTGTAGCCTTCACATGCATTGATCATGTCAATGTAGTCATTATGGAAAGGGTCCTTCAAGCCGGGGTATGGTATCTTTTATCACTTGCAGCGTGTGACCAGCCATAAATTGCTGGCATGTAAGGCAGCTACTGATGAAATTAACAACATGTGAGTTTACCGCGGGACAAAACCAGTTTTATTTTATTTGTGCTGCAATTACCTCTTTCCCTGTATGTCTGAGTTGGTGTAATTGGGTCAGGGCTATTTTCAATAGTGCTAGGAGCATCACCACTTTCCCTGTGTTGTTCTGCCTCCATAATGCATCTGTGGGGGACATTGTACACCCTATTTTTACCCACAGTTCCTTTTCTGCCATTGGTGCTGCTGCCTGCAATTCTATTATTAGAGTCTCTGGGTTATGTGTATACCCATCCTCCATTAACATTTGCCTTACCCCCCCTTTTCTTTTTGTTTTTCTGGGAGGGTCCATATTTCGCCAAAGTATGCAGCATTTACCCCTGGGCAGTGACTTTGTTATAATTGTGTATGTACTTTTTTCTTTTATTGCAAATATGATAACAATACGCAGTACCTGCATGCGCGAAACAAAAAAGAAGAGAGCATGTACGTGTTTACACAGTGTGGTGTACATTTGCAAATAATCTTGTCAACGTCCTTTATTAGCTAGTTTCTGGGGAGTGTTAAATTATGCTAAGTCTGTTCGCTTTGCTGTGACCTTGTAATCATGGGGTGGCCTATGGGGTGCTGATTGTTTGTGTCTTTTGGGGCATTCTGATCTTGCGCTGTGTTGATTTCCTGTGTTGTTGCTGAAGCGTTGGCCCCTTCACTGAGGAGAGGGTGGGTCTGTGCTTTGCAGGGCTTGATGTCGTGGATATGCGTCTACACTTCCTTGCCCCTGAGCTTCACTGCCCTGGGGGCAACCTTCTCTACCAGATAAGGACCTGTGAATCTCAGACTACTCCAAGTTCGCCGGAAGTTCCTCAGGAGTACCTTGTCTCCCTGTTTCACTATCCACTGTGTGGTCTGCTCTTGTTCCTCATTGGTGGCTTCTCCTTGCTGATCGTTCTTCGATGATTTTTGCTATTTTTTCTTTTAGGTGGCTGTTGAGACGTTCGCAGATGCCATTTGCTTGAGGGTGGTATGCACATGCAAACTTATGCTTGATCCCTAAGAGGGTAGTGACGTGTTGGAACAGTTAGTTAGCGGAGTGGGTGGCCATTGTCTGACTGCAATACCTCGCATAGCCCCCACCTCGGGAAAGCCTCCCTCACCAAGAACTTCGCTGCTTTGAATGCACCAGCATGGGAGCATGGACCAGCCTCGATCCAGCGTGAGAATGGGCACACCACTACAATCATGTATCTGTAGCCTTCACATGCATTGATCATGTCAATGTAGTCATTATGGAAAGGGTCCTTCAAGCCGGGGTATGGTATATTTTATCACTTGCAGCGTGTGACCAGCCGTAAATTGCTGGCATGTAAGGCAGCTACTGATGAAATTAGCAACATGTGAGTTTACCTTGGGACAAAACCAGTTTTATTTTATTTGTGCTGCAATTACCTCTTTCCCTGTATGTGTGGGATGGTGTAATTGGGTCAGGGCTATTTTCAATAGTGCTAGGAGCATCACCAGTTTCCCTGTGTTGTTCTGCCGCCATAATGCATCTGTGGGGGACATTGTACACCCTCTTTTTACCCACAGTTCCTTTTCTGCCATTGGTGCTGCTGCCTGCAATTCTATTCTTTGAGTTTCTGGCATATGTGTATACCCATCCTTCATTAACATTTGCCTTACCCCCCTTTTCTTTTTGTTTTTCTGGGAGGGTCCATATTTCGCCAAAGTATGCAGCATATTTGGCATGAGCATCAGCTGTTTTGTTACCTCTTGATATTGGGTCGTCACCATTGGAGTGTGTCCGACACTTCACAAGTGCTACCTCAATCGGGTAATTAATTACTTCAATTAGTTTGGCCAGTAGGAGAACGTGCTGTACCGGAGTACCATCAGCTCTTCTAAATCCTCTACTTTCCCATTTTATTAATGCTGAATGTACTGTTGATGTGACATATGCACTATCTGAGTATATTGTTACTCTTTTGTCGTTTCCCTCTTCTAGGGCCAAGATAAGCACTACTAGCTCCGCAGCCTAGGCTGAGTAGTGCTGGGGTAATTTTACACATCTTACTGGAACGAAAGTCCAGTCTTCTCTTAGCCGCGCTACAGCTGCTCCCGTCCTTCTTATTCCATCACTTTGGTCAATAGTTGATGACCCATCTATGTACATAACCTCACCCCCTCTAATACATTTTCCTCCACTTTCCTTGCTCCTGAGTAATTTTCAATAGCTTCTGGGCAGTCATGTGAGTATTCTCTATTTACTGCTTCCTCTGATATATATTGTGCTGGATTTACATTACTGCATCTTACTACTGTCAATTCTGGCCTAGACAACATTATCTCATACCCAGTTGCTCTTTGGGTTGTCAGTGTTGACTTAGGTTTTGTCAATATTGCAAAGAGGGCATGCTCCACATACAGTGTTGTTTGGCATCCCATTGTGATGAATGATGATTTTTCCACTGCAAATGCCACAGCTGCTAAGCTTTGTTCGCACGAGAAATGTCCCATCATTACTGTGTCTAAATGGCCACTGTAAAATGCCACTGGCTTGTGCCCCATGCTTGTCTTTTGGGTCAGAACTGCTTTCATTACTGCATTGTCACAATATGTGAAAATGTAGAATTCCTTTTCATAATTGGGGGTGGCTAGTATTGGTGCAGTTGAAATAGCATTTTTTAATTCATTAAAGGCATCTGTCATTTCCCGTGTCCATTCCAACTTCCCCTGCCCCCTCTGTGCCTCCCTGAGTGCCTCGAGTAATGGTGCTATGTATGAGCTGAAGTCAAAAACCCATGTTCTGCAGTAATTGCACAGCCCAAGAAACTGCTGCAGTTCTCTCACTGTCTGCGGCTGTGGTGTGTTCCGTATTGCTAGTGCCCTTTGTGGTGCAATGTTCCTCCCTTTCTGTGAAATTATCTGTCCAATATAGAGTACTTGCTCCTGGCAATATTGCAGTTTCTCTTTGTCAATCTTGTATCCTTTCTCAGCTAGTATTGTAAGCATTTTCACTGAGTCCCTCCTGCACTTTTCCTCAGTGGTGCTGCATATTATTATGTCTTTTACATACTGCAGCACCGTGCTTTCCATCTCTATGTTCCCTAAATCCATTTGTATAACTCTGTTAAAGATGGACAGTGACTCACAGTACCCTTGGGGCAGCCTAGTGTGTTTCCATTTTGTGTTGCGGTATGTGAAACTTGTTAGTGCTTGTGAATTGGGGTGCAGTGGAATGGAGAAAAAAACGGTTTTGAGGTCGATCATGGTGAACCGTGATGCCTCCGCTGGAAACCCACATAATATTGTTGCTGGATTACCTGCAATAGGGTACTCTGCTTCCACAATGTGGTTGAGAGGCCTTAAATCCTGGATGAAATGCCGGACACTCCCTTTGCCTTACGCACAGGATACACTGCTGTGTTGCATGGTGATTCTGAAGGTACTAGTATTCCCCTATGCACTAGAGCAGATATTGTCTCATATATCCCCTCATCAGCTTCCTTTGATAGTGGGTACTGCTTCACCCTGGGCAGCATTGCACCTTTCTTTAGCTTAATTTTCACTCCTCCAATGCTTTTGATGCACCCCACGTCATAGGGACTAGTAGTCCATAAGGAGGCAGGTCCAGAAGCTAAGTCTTCCTCATAGAATGGTACTTTGGTAGAGCAGGGTGCTTCCAGTTCCATTGCCATCTTTTGAGTTACGTCTTTGAATGTTACCTTCAGCCAAATGTAAACAGTCATGTCAAACTCCATTTCCCCATCTCCTTTCTCATCAGAAAACAGCTCCTCATCTGATACCTGTGTATGCCTGCATCCTTCTGCCAATGCTATCACTGCTCTCCATGCCTTCCCTTCCCCACCCTGTACATGTATGGCAATGTAGTCTGCTTTTGCAACAATACTCTCCACGTCCAATGATATTATTGCCCCTTCCTCTTCATCAGTTTGAGTCTCTGGCCTGAAAAGATATGCTGCTGGTCTCCTCCACACCTTGCCCTCTATTCCTGGTAGCCACGCTATTGCCATATCTGTCCCGTATTGGAAAATGTCCCCGTCCACTGGCTCTGCCCTTATCACTTTATTGCCACAGTAAGCCTGTAGTATGTGTCGGGCTGTAAGCATGTTTATGCCTGGTGTGGAGCACACTATTCCCTTGTCAGTGAAAGAGATAGACATGTTCAATCTGCTCATTATGTCTCTTCCAAGGATATTTACTTGTGATTGCTTTGAGTATAACAAGGGTGGAGATAAGTTGTGCTCCTCCATAGATAAGTAGATGTTATCAGTAAAAGGAACCAGCCCTTTAGCCTCAGAGAATCCTTGAGTGGGCATGGTATCACCTGACAATTTAAACTCCCCTTCCCTGATGCAAGACCTAGTTGTACCTATGTCTACTAAAAGGGAAAATGCTTTGTCACCTATTGCCACCTTTATGCATGGTTCTGCAGCAGGGTTAGGTGTTAATGACAGCATTGGACACAGCAAGGACATCTGTGGGCTGTCCTGTTGGGGGTATAGTGATTGTCCATTCCCTGTGTATGGTTTGTGACCCAATATTGTCACGCTCCCCAAATGTGTTTGTTGCATTGGTTCCTCGGAGGGTGATTGTTTACTGTCCTGTATCTGTGTTAGATGTTGTACCGTCTGGATGTGTTGGTGTTGTGCTGTTGTCATTTGTTGTTGTGCTGGTGTGCTTGCTGCTGTGCTGGTTGATGTTGCACCAGTTATGTGGGGGACATTGTGTATTCATGTGATGGCATTGCTATTTGTGTCTGTGTCTCCTGTTGTTGCGGTGGCTGTTGGTAATACTGCTATCCCCCATTGTAGCCTTGTTTCTCCTGGTCTCCCCATCCTGCTTGTGCTTGTCTTGCCCTGCATGTGCGTGACACGTGCCATACCATTCCACATGTTGGCGGTTCTCATGCTTGCCATGGGCACCCCCCAGTGTTGTCTAAGTACCCTTGATGTCCATATGTGTTGTATCCTAGGAACCCTCCCCCTTGCTGTGGTGCTGCTGGTCCGAATCCCCGCCCTCTTGCTATCCTGCCCCTTCCTCTATAGTTGCTTGCTTGTCCATTTCCCATTTGTGTGTATCCACCCCCCACCTGAGGAGCATAGGAGTGTTGTGCTGTGTATGGTGGTGATGGTGGCATGTGTTATGTTGTTATCTGTGCTGGCTGAATTTGTGCTACTGGGTGGTGTTGTGTCGCGTCTAAGGCTTGTGTTACTTGTGCGGGCCTGTTATTAGCGCACCTTCCATTGCATATTTGGACAGTTTCTTTTGTACCAATTTTGCCTCCTCTGCCTTCTTATCCTCCTCTTTCTGCTTCATCTTTTCCTGCCATAGTCTGCAATGGTGAACTATTGTTAGCTGTATTTCTGGCCATGCCTTTGCTTGCATTCCTACTAGTTTCTTTAGCTGCCTTTGTACCGGCTCTGGGAGGCCCTGTACCAGTATGTGGTAAATAATTGCTAGCGTCTTGTCCAACGGTTCCCGCGTTTCCAAGTGCCACTTCTCGTGGATTTCCTGGATGTAAGTAACAGGGTCTTCATTCTCACGCATCTTGCGTGATGTTATTGCTCCTATGTCTGACGTGTCTGGGTATTGTATTCTCAGTGCCTGCCATAATGCGTGCCTGCAATTCGCAAATGTTGCTCCATCATGTGATGTATCGTTAATTGTCACCCTTGGGAATCCCGCCTTCTTCCAAATGTCATCTGCTGCATCACCCAATATGGAAATTAAAAACCTCTTCACACTGCCCACTGCAAGCTTTAGTCCAGCAGTTTGTTTTTCCATTTCGTATATCCATTTCCTAGCCCCTCCGCTCAATGATGGCAGTCTACATTTAATGTTCTCCTTATCCACGTGCTTCCAAGGAACATATTGTGACCTTGCTCACCCTCTTTCTAGTAATGGCATGTGTGTGTATTCCCTCACCTCCCCTGGTGTGCGTTTGTCTGGTGTTGTATGTGTGTATTTCTATCATCCTCCTCCGCCATGTCAGAAAGTTCCTCAATAAAGTCAGTAAGGTGTTGTGTAAGTCTATGTTCTCCCCCAGCCACATGTCCCCTCCGTTTCTCTACCTGTTTCTTGTTATGTGATGTTGCCAACTCCTCTATTCTACGTCCTGGGAGGTCCCTAAATCTGTTAACATATGGCATGTGTTGTGCTGGTGGTGTTGGTGGTCTTTGAGCCCTTTCCTTTTGCTGCCTCTCGTTCGCCCTTCCTACCTCTCCCTCTTCTTGTGTCCTGCACTCCCATGACGATCCACAGTCTGTGCGTGTTACGTATAGTTTACTTAATCCTTCCCCGCTTCCGTCGCTTTGTTCTTCACATGATCCTTCTTCTTCCTCGCTGCAAAACCTGTCCGAGAATGCCGACCTCGTAGTTATATTTTTCCCTCCTACAGTTACTGTTTCCAGATCTATGTCCGTGTACTCACCTGTCCCTTTCGCTTGTGCCATTGTCGCTTCCCCTGTGTTACTCGCAGGTGTCTTAACCTCATGTGTCTTACTTGATCCTCTGGATCCCGTATTTCTTTGTTTATTCTCTTCATATTTGACTTCTGTTCTTGCCCTGCAAAGTCTGTTCATTATTGCGTCAATTACCTGCTTAAGTGCCCTGACATCTCTATCCTTTCAATACCATGCCCCGCCCTCCTTTTCCAGTAAGCTCTCTAGTATTCTCCCTTCCTCATACTTATGTGCACTCTCTGCTATAATCTTCCTTTTCCATAGCGTCATCTCCCTGTCGTCCACGTTTGTCTTTTGCACACTCCCCGTGTTCACCTGTGCCTGTTGTGCATCTGCGGCGCTCCCCACACCCCGCCCCTTTTGGTAACTATCTGCTGGTGCGTACGGCGGCGGGATGAACATGCGGTTTGAATAGCCTTCTGCAGCTGTCAACTGCGATTGCGCTGCTTCTCTTAATTCTCTCATTGGGTACTGCCATTCTGTTTCCTTCTTTATCTCCTTATTTATAGATGTCTCACCCTCGCTTTCCTGTTTTACCTCTGCTACTGGGTATGCTCCCTCCGATTCTTCCTCACTCTCCTCTGTGCTGGGAGGTTCCGGAGGCGCATAACACCCGCCCTCTTCTTTCACCTTCTCCTTCTTCACTCCCTGCATTGTTAACATCCCCGTTATCCAGGCACGCATCCCTGGAACAATTTCCAGAGATCAAAAACTTCTAGGTGGTTTGTTAGCTTCTTTCCTTTATATGTGGTGTGGAGATATGCTAGTAGTGAGTGTTGTGTGTACATATCAAAACTGCCATTGGACGGGCATGGTATTCTTATTTTGTTGTCTGTCCCTTGTGTGCATTCAATACTGTATTTTACTATTTTGTCTCTATGCAGTGTTAGTGTAGCACATATGTGCTGAAGTGGTGTTGTTAGTGTGCTGGCCCTATACCCTGCCCCTATTCCATAATACACAGAAATTTTTAAAACTTTACCTCCTCACCACCGTTACCTGGCCCTGTAAACTGGGGTCTTCTGACTTTCCACTGCAAAGAAAGCAATTGTATTACAATACAGTTGTGCTGGGCGCCACCGCCTTCCTTTCCTTTACTATAGCGTCACCTTCTTTATGCCTCTCTTTCAAATGCTTGGGCCCCCTTTGGCCCGTGGTGTGTGAAGCCCCCTACAACTTCACGTCCTGCGCAGCGTGTTGTTGAGCCGCCCCGCCTTTCCTGCGCCGCTGCTACTCGGCGAGTCTCCAATCGTAATTTCAGCTCCTCCCCTTTCCCCTCTCGTTCCACCGAAAACAACATCCCTGTTCCCCCTTCCTCTCTCCCACTGTTTTCCACCACCTCCCGGAGCTATCCCTTTATTGAGGCAGGCCGACGTTCTCCGCGCACGGCCGCCCCTCCCCTTCACTCTTCCCTTCACCGCGTGCCCCCGATCCGGTCGCAATTCAGGAAACACTGCATAGTCCTATGCAACTCTATGGGTGACGTCACCAGTTCTAAGACAGTTGGGTACAGGTACATACAACCATGACAAGAAAATGAACTGTGCGCTACTTTACAATGTTATTTCCAACAATCCCCACAGCTGTCTTCCCACTATGCCTGGAGTGGAGCATTCATGAATCACTTCATTATTATAGTAGACTGCACACACTGCGTCACCTCATGTGTGATACGCTCCCTCACCAGGGGAACTTAACCAGCCCACTATCTTCTGCACACAGAACAATCACGTTACCTCAGCCAGGGATACGTCATCTATTCATCGAGCTATAACACTCAACCAAAAGATATCCTCATCTACTCATCGATTAAAGATGCCAACTCGTAGGAATGCCACACCCCCTTTTTACACAGGTACCCACGATTAAAACCAATCAGCGCGGTTCACCAGTCGCATGTGGGTGCCTCAAGCCTCACCCTACTCACTCTGCAACACTATATGGGGCGGCCCTCGTACCTGACCCTGCAATACTTCACACATCAACTGCCGCTCAATTGGCAAAATCTTTGGACACACTGTAAATCCACTCGCCACCCTTGTTACAGTTCCTCCCACTACCCACACAACTTTACATTGCTGGTTGTCTGTGCCATACTCACATCGGCTTTCGCCTGCTGGTGCCGCTCGGCTGTGGGTACCCCTCCAAATCTGCTCACCACCTCCCCTCGTCTATACCACGTCTGGACACTCGCCAACCGCGGGCGGGATACTTCTCAAGTCGTCTCCCGACAGCCACGGATTGCGCAGTCTGGTAGTCTCACAGTTCCTTGAAGGTCCTGTAGTCCTCCAAAGGGGGCAACAGCGAAGGGGGCCACATTGCCGGGCCACCTTGGCGCAGGCTGCACCTCCCTTTTACCTCTCCCCAAGCGTCAGGTCTCAACAGATCTCAGCAGTGCCTCCAACTTGTCGGGGTGATTTACCGGGGTTTGGTAGGGCCGTCCGCAGACCTCCGGGATTAGGGAGGCCCCAACTCCTCCCGCAGTCTCCAGTGAGTATGAGACACACGCAAGAACAAGGCGTTACTGCTGTTTATTAGACGAAACGGCAGGGATAGGTTCTGGGATCACAGGTCATCCGGGAACACTTCTCACAAGAGTGGGCTCGCAGGCCCTTTTTCTGCTTGCGTGACGCCACACTGTGCGTCACATGGCAAAACTTCCCCCAAAACCTAACGTCACCTCGGGTTGGCTCCCCGAGTGATAGGGTTAGTATAGACACATATGGGAACATTAGTAATTGGTAGAGAAGAGGTCAGGTGGTACGCTTGTGTCGTCCCTGGAAATTGTTACAACAGAATGGTTACATAGGGAAGGTTAGTGATTGGCTAGGTTGTGATGCCGTCAGTGGTTAGCCCCCCGTACCCTGATTGGTTCATCCATGAGCCCCCAAGCTTGGGACCATCGTTGTTTCCAGCTCACAATGTACCTGGTGTTAGAAACAATGTATGACTATGTGTCAGTGGTGGACAATGGACAGGTCTGCCATTTGCTGCAGGAGTGCTTCTTTCTCACCGCCGTCAGTGTCCAATTTGCCACCTCATTGTTGCAGTCTGTGTCGCAAACATAAGACCCCAGAGTTTCCCTGGTCCTTGGTACTTGGCATTGCATCAGGTCGGCCTAGTCACGTGTTGTGAGACCGTGGCTGGAGCAGAATTATGAGCATTTGATTTGTATTTTGGCTGTGAGGGGCGGTTAGCTGTGACAGGTGTAACCTTGGCTCAGGGCGCGCAGCGTGTAGTTGCAACTTCGTGGCATTGGCTGTGAGGCCCTCATCGGGGTTCGTTCTGCGCGATCAGCATGTTGCAGCTCCGTCTGATCTGCTCTGGGCCTGTGGCTCTGGTTTTGCGGCCTACTCTGGTGTTGAGGCCTACTCTGGCCTCGTCTATGGATAGAGGCATATGGCTCACGACACAGGGGTCGCGCAGGCGACATGGGTCCTTATATATAGGTGTCTTATGTCACCGTGGTTTTAGTAGAAAGGAAGCGCTTGCAAGCATGTACACGAGCTCTTCTTGCGTTTTGCGTTTCTGCAGTGCTGTAGCTTAGTCTATGTGGAAAATAACAACGATGCATGAATGAATGTGGCGGTCCCCTACGTCATGGTGCTGAGTATGTTCTTCGTGTGGATTGGTGTGGGCATGACCAGTGTGCTTGGTGGCACATGGGTTACCGTCCATTGGCTATGTCGTCATGGCATCTATAACGATGGTGGTTTACATGGTTGCTGTTTAATCGATCTAATCCATATGATCGATGTCGGCGTCACCTAAGGTTGCGACACGTGGTTTGATTAACGGCCAGTTCCACTGGCCGTGTGGGGCGCGCCCACAGTGGACGTTGACATCCGGGACATCTGTGAGTGGATCGAATTCCTCTCGTGGTGGGTGCTTGGGTCGTGACGTTCTAGTCCATGGTCTGGATGAGAATTGGGGGAAGGGAACGTCCCATTTTCCCTCTTCATGGCAGCCCGGTATGAATGGTGCCGGTACCTTACTGGCACCGTTCATACCGCGGCCGCCAGGGTCGGAATGAGGCCCAGTGTTTTTAAAAATAGGGCAGACTTTGCTATAGCGGTAATACTGTCCAACTTTGCACTTGCACAGGTGCAAAGCTTCTTTAATCTGGCCCCTGTTGTTCAAATGACCAACCCATGCTTCTTTCTGTTTCCACTCACATACACACGGCATTCAAAATATAACATATGCACACCTTACTACACTCTGAACTTCTTGTTCAGATGGGGATGACCACATACCCACTAGTGATTTTCATGTCACGTCACAAGTCAGAAGAACTGTTTGACCCTCTTCTATCTTTAAACGAAAAAAAAGTGTAGCATTAGGCTAACGTGGTGCATTGTATTTGTTAAAGGTTAGTTGCAACACTAACGATAGACCTAGCTACATATCATTTTTTTTCTTGTTGGCCCCCACCACTAACTGACTTCCACATGTGTGCTAGGAAATTGGTTCAGGTGTCCCCTTGTTGATGGTACTTTTCAATGAGGATTTCTGCTGGCACGTCTTCATGGAGTCTCTAACCACAACTTTCATTTGCATGCCTACAGTTATTGAAAATGGGACCCACTGCTGCCAAGCAGCGTGGCACTACCATATGGAGAAGCAATACCAGCCTCAGCCTCATGTCCTGCTCTCAGTAGATGCTGATAGGAGCGTATACTCACCGTCCTGATTGCTTAGCAGTTGAACAAGCAATGTGAATGCCATTACATGTGTGTAAACATAATGTGACTTTGTTCGTGACTTGTCCTTGCTCAACCGTTTGCTTTTTTATCGGGTTGAAATCCTCGGGAGCTCGTGCAGGTTTTCCATGCCTTTTCCAATGCTGATGAAGCCTTTGGTGTTCTTACAATAGCAGTCTTGAGAGAGGGAATTTTGGGAGAAAGCTTGGACCTGTTGTGATGTCCAATTACGTGTGTTTTTATCACAAATGCATTGGTTGAATCTGGCCACGTGGTCAGGCTGTTTCTGGATTCATGTTAATTGCTGGTGTTGAGTACCTTTAAATCAGGTGTCGTCTTTGCTGGCAGGGATGATGCCGTTGTCACAGTGAGCTCCTTGAGGCCATGTCTGGCTTCTTCACCCACCCAAAGCGCGGTGCTTGTAGGTTCTTCCGCAGACTTCTTCTTCACCATTTTCCATATGTACAGTGCAGGCCAAAGCCTGTACATAGGTGACGTGAAGGCTTTGCCATTTGTGCCCTGAACCCGAGTGTCTTGCCTGGGAAACGGTCTTTAGCGCAAACTTCTTTGCAGGGTCTTTATGGATGCACATCATCAGCGCAGTACTCCACTGGTACCTGAGCATGTGGTGTCAGGTCTTTCCATTGAATTAATTTCCATCAAAAGTGTATCCATCGAAATGTATTCATTGAAATGTTTTCCCATTGAAAAGCATATTCATTTAATACATTTCAATGGATTTCGATGGATTTTAGGCAAGGGTTAGGATTAGGGTCAGGGTCAGGGTGGACAGCTCCCTGTAACGTTATGTTCCATCGAATTTCCATGCAAAAAAATGTAAAGTGTTTATGTAATGAAACCCTATTCGATGAAAGGGTTTAGATGCATAAACACTTTGCACTTTATGTATGGGAATTCAATGGAACATTTTTCGATGAAAAAAATTCGGTGGTCCTTAGCTTCGATGAACGTTTTTCGATGGAAAGACCATAAACCGAGCATGTGTGCTTGGTAGAAGAAACACATAAAGCACTATTAGGGAGCTATGTGGGAAAGGTGGCCTCCTACTCCATCCATCCAGATTCTATCCATCTTCATCCATCCACCCCTCCAATATGCAATGCTAAGACATGCACCATAGAAACACATGCCTGTGAACTCATTAAACCTGTACATATAGTTTGCAAATCCTACTCTTCTCTTCAATTCCCCAGGTCCTGGAAAGACTGATATATTTCCAAGACCTCTCCTCCATTCAACCCACACCTTTGCATACCATCTTCTGCCACTATGCTTACCCCAATCAGAGACCAGCAGATGACATAGATGCCATGCCAAAGTACAACACTTGATAGTCTTGCTTCCACTTTACAGCATACCATATCATGGAGGTGCTCAGGATTCATAAGTGTGCCGATACGCTCCTGCAATCGTGTGAGTTGTAATGGTTTGGATGACCCTACCTCTTTATCTTTGTTTGCATCCTTAAGCATTTCACATTGCTGTAGACCGTACCACCACTTTTGATTAACTTGCATGTCTCTTACCATCTGCCACCAAGTTATTCCATGCCAATATGTTCTCCAATACGTTCATCTTGTCAGAATGTTTGGTGATATGTGCTTGTGAAGCAAACAGCTGTTCCTCGTGGATCTCCATTCCTGTGATCAGTATCTCAAGCTAAGCATCACTAATTTGACTTTCTCAATTTGTGACACCAGTAAGGCAACATAGAAGGGCCTTTCTTTAACTTGTTCTACACCTTATTGGTGGGCACAATTCATGAGGTTTTGGCCCAAGGTTCTGACACCTGCAGGTGCCATTTTGCGCATCTGAGTGCCTGACCCATAGAGCATGTGTGGCTGCACCCTGGTTTCAGCACGTGCACACACGAGTAGACAAGTAGGCACTATTGATGGCCCACTGCAATAAGGCACTCATCAAGGGTCTACGCAAATATGACCAAAGACCTTGGCCCTCATTGGGCTTCAATGGTTCCCAATGCACGCATGAATCACCATCAAGTGATGCTGCATCAACAATAAGGCAGTTGCCCTCAAGTCACCTGGTTACCTCAAAGAGAAACTCAGCATCTCTGGTGGACAGCGCACCACCAGAAGCCAGGACATGTGCAGACTTGAAATACACCACTGCAAAAAGGAAATGACCAGGCAAGAAACCTTCTCTGCCTACGTCCCTCAAGGAGTCTCTCCTCCTCAACACCTAGTCCATCATGTCACCCCTGCACCACCTGAATTGTTAGACGCTGTCCACCCCTCTGCTCCCTGCCACCCTGTACAACTTTACCCCCTCCTCTATGCCCCTCTGTATCCTACCCTCTCTGTATATCTGTACTGTTGTATACCCCTGTAAAGCACTCTGTTGTGCATCTCTATTGTTGTATACCTCTGTAAAGTGATCCGTTGCTTCTCGAAGCAAGTTCTGCGCTCAATAAATACTGTATTATTATTAATGATTATAATAATAATGTATTAGAAAGAATCTGCTGAACATACTCTAATGTGCATGCGTAGCTCCAAGAAGAAAAACACACATGAGAATATGGCGATTCGAGTAAAAGAAGTACCTCCAAAGTTCCAGAAAATGTCACTAACACTCAAATTGACAACCAGTTGGTGCAAGCTATCCAGGCGAGTGGCCATCATTTCAGGGGTGGTTATTCATCCAAATATATGAAACACCACAATGGGTTCAAAAGACACCAGGGTTTCTGTATTTTAAGTATGTGGAAGGACATGCAAACCCTGGGGAACAAAGATGATGTTGTAGATGTGACAGCATGTAACACTGGGAGAACATCCCACTCTGTCCTTCCATGCACATAATTAATAGGTTGTGTAACTGAAAGGGACATATTGCAGAGTGCTGTTGAACAACTAGTTCTATAAATGATGTGGTAAATGTATATGAAGACTTTGAGGAAAGCATTTTCTGATCAACAATAATGACAAAGAAGTTGATGGCCCCAGCACCATAGTTCCCATGAATAGGAAACCTACTGCGATGATGATAGACTCAGAAACAAAATATACCCTACTTCTGGAGATGATCTGGAAGGAAAGGTTTGGTCACAGATACCGACACAACATCAACATCAACCCAGTCGCATATGTAGGAATACATATTGATTTGTTACATATTGATTCTGATCACAGATAATTTGCTCTTTAAAGAAAGAACAGCACCTGGAAACGTATATGTATTAAAGAAAGGAACCGTTCCATTATTAAGCTAGGCGCACCAGAAGCAACTAGACGTCATGTTTAAACCCGAATGCAGAAACAAACAATGATGACCCTGGGGAGGTATAGCAGGACCTCCAGGAGAAGGTATCAAACAGGGAGTAGGTCATCACAAAATGTATTGTGTATCAGACAAGACTGCGCCCGGGATCTAAACCAGGTATACACAAGCTAATCAACTATTTCAGGTTGATATATTGGCATGTGGAAAAATTTGCGAGCAGCAGATAGACTCTCAGAAATGTCTTAAGGAAACTTGCATCAACGGGAATAAAGCTTTGCACGGAAAAGTGTATGATGAACCGGAAACAGGTAGCATACTTTGGCTATGTGATGTTGTCAAAAGGCATTGAACAAATAAATACCTAATTGATACAATAGAAAAAACGCAGTGCCCAACAAAGAACAAGTCATGTAATTCCTGGGAATGGCAGAGTATTACTCAAAATCCATACCAAATTTTGCAGGCAACACAACATCTCTAAGAACACATGTGAAGGCAGGAACTGTTTTTAAATGGGACAGAAAGTTTTTTTAAAAAATATCACAATCAAAATGGCACTCAGTAAAGCTCCAGTCTTACACAATTAAGAACAAGGAAGAAAAACAGTAATAGAGTCTGACACCAACAATGTCAAACTAGGGGCAGTAGTACATCAGAATGAAGATGGAAAGGAGTAATCAATTGCTTTTGTGTCTAGGTTACTCAAGCGAGCTGACATTACACATGTAACCATTGAAAAAGAGATATTAGTGTTCAAGTGGGAAACTGGGAAATTCAGCTTATTATTTTTCATGTTTTTATTTAATTTTGTTATGGTTCAAAATGAACCTTTCACAATATGACAAGGTTTAAAAGTGTAAGAGAAAAAAAAAAGAAAAATGAAAATACATAAACATGTACCAGAAACAAAAACCACCAGAGTAGGGTTGTAAAAGTCAAAAGAGGAAAAAGAAGAACAGTGCATACAAATGCCTTAATAAAAACCATTGTTCATCAATTGATGAATTCAGATTATTCATTCGGACCACAGCATTTGAGGTAAACACAGATCATAAACCCTTGAAACAAATGTTAACTTCAAAGGGCTTGACAAGATATCCACCAGAACAAGGAGGTGGGTGAGGTGCAGGCAGGAATATTCAATGGAAACAGTTTATGTACCAGGTTTTAAAAAACACACAGTGGACTGCCTATTCCGGTTAACAGTGAAGAACCAGAAATAACGGAGGAGTTAGAACATATCTTGCAAGTAATGGGCAGAGTAATACCTGACAATGAGTGGATTAAGGCCATGGTGGAGCCTGCGGCTGTTTTGGGGGTCATCAAGAAAGTTAAAGAGTGCTCATTAAAAAAAGCCTGAAAAAACAAACAATGGAATAGTAATGGCAAGTCCGGATTATTTACACAGATGGGATCTTATTAACTAGAGGTGAAAGGATAATTCACACAAAGAATATCAATGAGAGCATAATAAACCTGGGTTACGAAGGACACCACGGCATAACGACAACGAAGGAACGCGTTTGCAACCAATAATGGTGGCTGGCCTGTGATTTACAGATAGATCAGTCAGGAGATTCTGCGTCCTTTGTGAATAGAGTGCTAGAGTGTGTGTTAGTCCTTAATGCTCGATGTTAGAAAATGTCCATTCCTCTTCTACATTGGGGAAGGCTGGGAATTGACATAATTGGTCCCATATACAGTAGGGGAAATCAAACGTATGGGCTGGTACCGATTGATTAATTGACGAGATGGGTGGAAATCCTAATGGCCACGAATGTTTACACTAAGATGTCACATCGTTTCTAGAAGAAACATTCAAGAGATAAGGTTACCCAATATGCTACTAACTAACAATGGGTTACCATTCCCAACAAGAGAGAGATGAAGAAATATCTGGATGATAATGCTATACAACATCACACCTGTGCTTTTAACCCCCTAAACCCCCACGGACAAAAGGGGGGGAGGCAGACAGATTCAACAGGTTTATTAAAAAAAAATAAGGTGGGCCTGAGATAACCAGAAAGAATGGAAAGTAGTAGTGATAGAATTGATAGCAGGTGAGAGGTTTACGCCCAATTCAACAATGAGAATATCACAAAGCTATCTCCCCTTTAGTTGAAAAGGGCAGGTCCCTTACCAATTGATAGGGAAATTGTAGACTAAAACCAGGGTCAAACCGGGGCATACAATTCTCTCGGATACCAATGAAAAAGTGGCCCACATTTGCAAATAGCAATTCATTCCTTTTGTGATGGACTGTTTGAGTAGTACCCACGGGGGAGCTGTTGGATAAAATGTGGTGCAAATTGTGCATTTTAAAGAATGTTAATTCAGTAACACTGGTCAAAACTACTAGCCGCATGGTGAAGTAACTTATCAAATCGGCCCACATGGAAAAAAGGTGGACCACTTTGACCCAAAAAACTTGCCCACACTAGCATTTTGTGTTTTGGGTTTGGGCATTGCCCTATTGTCCTATAGGTCAGTCTGGCCTGACCCCAACATTCTGGGACAAACAAATGAGTAGTAAGGATCTGTATGACAGGTTGGGGACTGCGTGCTCCACCCCCCCTCTCCATCAGTTGCAGCTGAGCTTAGAATAGAAGTGCCAAGTCCTCGGAGAACTCGCTCAACTTTGTGGTCAACACCCATTGAGGCAACTAAAGTGTTCTATAGTGTTACTCATACTTCAGATGTGAGAGTGTGGAACATGTAAAGAGCAGTAATGAGTGGGAATAAATGGGGTAGAAGGTGTGTAGGAAAGGTCCTGAAGGAAGCAGTAATGAAAGGGTTGCAAAGACAGTGCATGAATAATCCACAAACCAAACAGCCTCCTTGCTGAGACAACTAGCTAGCAATGGCAACACCACATTGCAATCAGATGGTAGGGTTGAAGGAAGGATGGACTCCACATCTAGGACTGGCAGACAGCATGTGACGCTAAAGTACCTCCAGGACTACATTCAATGTGGAGGGAAGGTTGGATCAACTTAGGAAAGCAGGGGTGTTGGTGGCATTCCCGAAGTACCCACTGATTCAAGAATGTAGAGTTGGAATAGGAGCAGAAGCTGGAGAGCCTACAAAGGGAGAAGACGGTCGCCAGGTGCAGGGGGATCTCTTAATATAAATCAATGTCTTGTGAACTGTCAAGTGCTTGCTGCCTGTTATTACAGTTACATTTGCATCTACATGTACAGAGCACACCCACCTACCACAGACACACAGTGCTGCATCTCAACATAAATCAGGACCAGACTTAATTGGTTGGCAAGGGCCATCCAGAATCATACAGGTAAGATCATGTTTCGACTCAAGCGAGAAGATTATATCACACCTGCCTTGAATTATCTACACCTGCTCCCCATAAAGGAAGGATCTCAATACAAAAGTATGTGCCCCCCCTTACAAACCACTATGTGTGAGGAAGATAGCATATCCCTGCAACCCTTTCCAGTCATTTGGATGGCTAATCATTCTGTAAAGCCCTCCCAGATTGTCTAATATCTTAGAAGCCACCCTAGACTTTTGGAAAGTTCTAAATGCATCTCTTGCACCTAGGCCAAAGCCAGTATGTTACCATCTTTCTAGTCTTCATCGTTGTGGACACAAACATACATTCCCTAAGGCTCTACATAGCAATGGGCAGTCAGACTCCTAAGACCAACCAAATTCATGCAATTTGACATAGTAGATTTATGACAATCTGTGACTCCTCCCATCCAGACTGTGCCTCCAGAGAACTAATCTGCAACATTTAAATCGAAGACTAGGAAGAACACCATACCCATACACATTATAACCGATGTAATGGACTCGGCACACCACATTTCAACACCATGGGCCTCATTACAACGTAGACGGTAGGGGTTAACGGCGCCGGTAGAGCTGCCGGTGCCGTTAACCCCCTACCGCCTCATTATGAGGTCTGCTCGCGGGTCCCGCTAAGGATGCCTGGTAAAACCAGGCGTCCTTGTCCTTAGCGGGAGCCGCAAGCAGGCCAGGATGCTAACAACAGGCCCGTCATTAACGGGCCCGTTGTTAGCATCCTCCCCATTCCCATTGAGCCCTCTCGGGGCTCAAATGGGAATGGGGATGTAGCGGGTCGGGGTTACTTGAATGGGGAAATACCAGGCCCTCCAAGGTCGGAATGGCCCGTTATTTCCCCATTCAAGAAACTCGGACCCAGTACCCGGTATAGGGGTAGCCATGCCACTAAAAACGGCATGGCTACCTTGATACTTGTAATGAGGCCCCATATCTCAAAGTAGTCCCATATGTGTCAGAGAGAAACCTTATCTGCCATTTTTCCCCTTGAACGAATTTGTAGTAGCCTCTGCCAGCCCTGGCTTTTGTATGTAAGGAATTTGGTACATGGTAACCCCTTATTGAACAGGAAATGTGTCTTTCTACAATTTTTCTGAACTAAATTCATTTGTATGCAGGTTAAGGAATGTAAAATGTAAAATATACATAATCTATTTACAATGCTCTACCAGATGTGAAGCAGCATAGGAAAGGGTATTCCGATAAAAGTCACGAGAGTCTTTATGAAGGAGGCCCTCGATCTTTGATTCAATTCTAATATGGAGTGTCTTACACTCTCCTTGTCGTATTGCTACATCAGCAAATATTATTTACAAGATGTTTGTGGAAATATGACTTAACTAATAAATTTATCAGAAAGATTAGAATTTAATTATAGTTAAGAATTACTAAGTATGGTTATTAATCATTTCTGATGATTAGAAACGTAAGATTTGTTAATGAATTTATGTTTCAATTTTTTGCATCTGGTCACATTTGAGATAGTAACAAATGAGTGATTTTTGTTTAAATGTGATTATTCTTTGTGATATTTACTGACTGTAGTCTTTCTACTTTTTTCTATATGACAAAGTGGTGCGATGTGATGATGTCCCACACAGCTTATTCAGCACAATGCTATCACGTAAATATTTCCACGTTTGAGTTTACAGACTATGAAAAGACGCAAACATAGTAACTCATGTTTTTCCGATAGAGCTAGGTCCCACATGTGCATTGATAAGGCAACTTCTAGGCAGTGTCAATCATCTATGTTGGCGAAATAAGGATAACCAGTACGGTTGCAACATATTCTTATCTGAGAAACAGAGCGATACATATTTTTGAGTTTCAATGATAGTGCTGCCCCAAAGCATGCCATGATTTACACATGATTTTGCCCTTTTGATAAAAAAAAAGATGAAAACTGGTGGGCGGCAGATTGACAGAAGAAGCTAACCTTTTCTCATTTGTGCCCAGCTTGTGGGTTTGCTATTTTCATCTATTTGGCCACACTGATTGCCGGCCCGTCCAATAAGGCTGCATATTTTTGTCTTCTACTACGGTTTCTTGCCTGGCCTGACTCCCACCCCCATTGGTTTGCTGGGCCTTGATAGTCCAATCAAAGCTACTGGGAGGCGGGAGCCGGCACCATCTACTAAGGCCCACAACAAAGGCCCCTGTCTGCTCCAGGTACGCTTCCCATCTTCCTGGTCACCCGTGATGCTGTGTGTGCCCCCCATTCCCCCTGCTCATCTGTGATGTTGTGTGTGCCCCCCAGGCCACCTGGTCACACGTGATGCTGTGTGTGACCACCGCCACCCCTGGTCGCCTGTGATGCTATGATATGATATGATATGATAAGGCATTTGTAACGCGCCTATACACAAGTGTTTCAAGGCACGACGAGGCAGGGAGGGGGGAACAAGGGGAAGACAGACAACGATCCTACTAGGCCAGGTGACATTCAGATCGCGCAAGTGCAGGGCTAGGGGGAAGGGAGAGGTGCATGGGGAAGGGGAGGGGGGAAGTGCAGTACAAGGTAAGTAGAATAAATAAATAAAAGGGCTAGCTGGTGGCAAGTGCAAGGTAAGTGTAGAACAAGTGCTGGGAAGGGGGGGCTGTAGGGGTACAGAGACAGTCCCGCAGTGCAGGGGTTGCCAGAGAGGCAGTGCAAGTGGAGAGTTGCTGGGCCCAGGACCTAGGTCGATAAGAGTGGCCCAGTTGCAGATTCAGTACAGTTTCAGCGAAGAATTAGCAGGGGAGAGGGAGAGAGAAATCAGAAGCAAAGAGGAAGGTTTTGAGGTGCTTCCGGAACCGGAGATGGTTCTCCTCAAGTTTCAGGGGGGCAGGAAGGCTGTTCCAGAGGGAGGCCCCTGCCGCAGAGAGAGATCTACCTCCAGCTCGTTGCTTCGAGAAGCGGCTCACCCTGAGGGAGTTGGAGACGGATGAGCGAAGGGCTCGGGAAGGAAGATATTTAGGAAGAGAGAGTTGAAGGTATTTAGGCCCCAAGCCCCAGAAGGCCTTGTGGACAATGCAGAGGGTTTTGAACTTTATCCTCGCAGCCACTGGGAGCCAGTGTAGAGATTTCAGTCCTGGAGAGATACGGTCCCTGGGCTTGAGGCCAAGGACAAGTCTCGCAGTTCTGTTCTGGATGAGTTGCAGAGGCGGAGTGTGGAGGCAGGCAGATTAAGATAGAGGCTGTTACAGTAGTCCAGCTTTGAGAGAACCAGGGCTCGGGAGACAGCGAGCTTCTGGGGGAAGGAGAGGAAGGGAAGAATACCTCTGAGGAGGTGCAGCTGGTAGTGTGACTTCTTAGAGACGTCAGATGTGTGAGGAGAGAAGGAGAGTGTGGAGTCGAAGATAACCCCAAGGTTTTTTGCCTTGCAGGTAGGAGCAGGAAGAGGGCCAAGAGAGGCTGGCCAGAGAGCTGCAGGGAAGGAGGGAGTGGATGTGCCGATGAGCAGAATCTCAGTCTTACTGGCATTAAGGCAGAGGTCATTGGCGGCACACCATTCCTGGATAGCAGACAGACAGTCAGAGATGAGGGAGGGAGAGGAGGAGGCCGAGGGTAGCCTGAAAATGAGCTGGGTATCGTCCGCATAGCACTGAAAGTTGGGGCAGAGAGCGGCGATGCGGTGGGCAAGGAGTGCCAGATACTGGTTGAACAGCCAGGGGGAGAGAATAGATCCCTGGGGGACACCACAGGTGGAGAAAAAGATGTCAGAGAGGAAGGACCCGAGTTGGACCTGGGAGGGTCGATTGGAGAGGAAAGAGGTCAGCCACGCCAGAGCCTGACCAGTGATACCCAGGTTATCACGGAGACGGTTAAGCAGGATGGCATGGTTGACAGTGTCAAAGGCAGAAGAGAGATCGAGCAGAATGAGAACACACGGAGTGTTGGAGTCGGGGTTCAAGAGCAGGTCCTCACGGATGTTCAGGAGAGCAGTTTCCGTGCTTCTGGCAGCTCTGAAGCCAGATTGTGTGTGTGTGTCCCACCCCCCTGTTCGCCCATGACACTGTATGTACCCCCCCCCCCTGGTCACCCGTGATGCTGTGTGTGCCCCCCCATGTCACCTGTAATGCTGTGTGTGCCCTCCACAACCCTGGTCGACTGTGATGATGTGTGAGCCCCCCAACACCCTCGTCACCCATGATACTGTGTGTGCCCCCCACACCCCCATTCGCCCGTGATGATGTGTGTGTCCCCCAACCCCCTGGTCACCCGTGATACTGTGTGTGCCCCCCACACCCCTGGTTGCCCATAAGGCTGTGTGTGCCCCCCATACCCTCCGGGTCACCCATGATGCTGTGTATGTCCCCCATACCCCTGGTCACCCGTAATGCTGTTTGTGCCCCCCTCACCCCTGGTCTCCTGTGATGCTGTGTGTGCCCCCCACACCCTCAGTTACCTGTGATGTTGTGTGTCCCCCATCCCCCCTGATCACCTGTGATGCTATGTGTGCCCCCCACCCAACCCCTGGTCACCTGTCATGCTGTGTGTACCCCCCACCCCCTCCCCGGTCACCCCTGAAGCTGTGTGTTCCTCCCACGCCCCGTGGTCACCCGTGATGCAGTGTGTGGCCCTTTCTTCCCCTGTTGACCCATGATGCTGTGTGTGCCCCCCAACTATACCTCCTGGTCACCCGTGATGTTGTGTGTGCCCCCTACACCTCCTGGTTGCCCTTGATGTTGTGTGTGCCCCCTACCGCTCTGGTCACCCATGATGCTCTGTGTGCCCCCTCCTCCCTTGCCCCATACCACTCTTCCAAACCCGATAGTGCCCCCAATTAATCTTTGCATTTGCATGCTGTTGCGCCCATTGATTTGACGTTCACATATGTGTGCTGCTGCCGCCTTGCAACATGGGGTAGGCACCATATATTTGCCCACTGATTGGACGTTCACATCTGTGTGCTGCTGCCGCCTTGCAACATGGGGTAAGTGCTATGTATTTGCCCATTGCAGGACTTTCACCTCTGTGTGCTGCTGCCTCCCTGCAACATGGGGTAGGCAGCATGTATTTGCCCATTGCTGGACTTTCGCATCTGTATGCTGCTGCCGCCCTGCAACATGGGGTAGGCACCATGTATTTGGCCACTGATTTGACTTTGCATCTGTGTGTTGCTGCCTCCCTGTAACATGGGGTCAGGCTCAATGGATTTGATCACCATCTTTTGCTCTTGACGTATGTTGTATTACCTTTGCACGTTTCATGATGTAATTCACGTCTTACACTTTCTTTTCTGTAACCTGAAGCACTGAAAGTAATCTCTTAAGTTTAAGCGCCTAGATACTTCAGGGTTTTGCGCGCTATCTAAATAAACAAACAAACAAACATGGAGGAAAAGTGGGTTCACTGATGGATGAAATTAGTTCAAATAGTCATGAAAAGATGGATCACATGCCCATTGAAAGAAATTGAAGACTTGGTCTGTTTTAGTCTGGGTTTATGATTATAAAAAAATTTGCTGTAAGTTTTGATTGGTTAAAAACAGCCAGCCCCAATTTAAGAGCAGTGTGTGACTCCCCTCACATAATTGTGTAGATGGGGCCCACTCAGGGATCATGCTACGCAGGAATTCATTTGATGAGAAGGTGGATCTCAACCCAGTCACCTGGGGCCTCCAAGACAATCTGCAGCCCTCCTTCTGTCTGCCCTCGGGAGCTCGAGTGGAGCAGAGGGATGTTGGCAACTGCCCCACAGGTATGAACAAAGTGAATACATATATGTCAGTCTTATTTTTATGGGCATACATTGTCAAATACAAGTGTGGATTACACATTACATACATTTAGAAACTAAATCTACGACTAATGGCACCATTCCTATCCCTTGAGCTTCAGCAATGCTTCTTAGAATTCACTGCAGGGACCGCCAAATCTTGAGGTTCCTCACGTACCCCTCCATGCTTCAGACCAGCAGCAGCCCTCCCGGGGTCCATGCATGGTCATCTAATAGATTTGGGACGTTCCGCTCTGGATAAAACATATACCCAAGTCCATTGCAAAAATCAAATAGCATAACACCAGCAATAAGGACTTGATTACTTTCGGTCTGTACTCAAACAACACCCACAGTTTAACACTTGAACAATCATTCTCCGTTCGCCGGCAGGGCTGGGCCACTTTTTAGGTACTCTCCTATACGCATTGAAATAGTATTTCGCCTATTCCAAACAAGGACTAAACTGGTAATTTAAAAACAAAGGAATAAGGCCTTCAACCCAGAAGAGGACTGCCCACTCCCGGCGAACCATACGTATCATTTTAAGTGTTAAACATTTTTTGTGATCTGACCCAAAGCCATACAAATAGTACTTTTCCCTTGTGTTTTATTAATGCTTGTAAAAGTATGTTTTGGGACCTGCAAAGTAATGAAATACACAGGCCTGTGCCCACTCTGTTATTCTTTTAAATATCCTCCTGGTCGTAGTTAGAAATCGTCTTTTCTCGATTTTTAACAGAAACAGGAGGTTTATCAAAAAGAGACTCTCAAAGCAAGTAGGCCTGGCTTTGTAAATGTTTACGGTAGAACTTTTTTTTTTTTAAAGCACCGTGCATGACAAAAAAATCCCCTCCATTTAGTTGGACAGACCTATTGCCTTTGCCAGTGCTTGTTTAAATAAAAGCTGAAGAGAAGGCCTTGGCAGCAAATAACTTCAAACATCACGTTCAGGAATGTAAGAATAAAGTGGAGTTGCAGAAGATTTGTCTTTAAATGTTACTTAGGAGCAACGTTTTGCCCTTTCCCACAGTATCTAAGTATTCGGCAACAAAAGCGCAACCACCAAACAAATCATGTCTGATTCGCTAATCTGCTTTCCTTCTGGAGTTGGGGGTCACCCAATGGGGGACGCGTCTATGCAATAATCTGCAAACAATAGGAGGCCCTGAACAATGACAGTAACATGTATCTCTGGTCTCTCTGCGAAACGAGAAAGCGTGCGTTCAGTGGAGGGATGGAGAAAAGCTTCCCCCCAATATTTCATTTCATAAGAAAGCTACGATACATCACCTGAGAGCGTATGCTTATCCTAAAGCGAAGTTGTAACTGTACACACTAATCAAACTAATCAAGAATTGTCCATTATGTGACAATTTCTATTTCAGGTTTTCACTCCTCCCACTTGCAATTTTATGCAAACTTGTCGAAAGTGATGAGATGTGCTAGCACGTCTCCTTCGCTTGTGTCAAGCAGGGATAGAACTTTCTAAATATTCCTTAGATTTTGTCAGAGGGAGAATCCAGAAGACACTGTACTGAGAAGACCTTTGATTGAGTTTTAGCTTACTTGCTGCAGGTGGAGTGGAAAGTAGAAGCGACATCTATAAGCCTGTAAAACAACAGCAGTCTTGTCCGGTCTACAACTGCACATTGTTCACAGGCAGACCTGGATATACAAAAGGTGTCCAGTTGCTGGGAAGTACAACGACAGCACAGGGCAGCATCTCATCTCAAACACAAGTCACTGGCATCCCACAGCTCCCTCCAGTAGCTTGCATCAGAGAATTCTGCCGCATGGAGTGGCCATGCACATGTACCTCTTAAAAGGTGGGGTTCACGTTCTCTTCGCTATCCCTTCTCTCTCATTGCAGTTCCATGTATTCAACTTTTCACAAAGCCAATTCTTGGCTCTAGCCTAAAAAAAAAAGGTTTCCTTACAATTCTGGCCTCCGCACTTCATGGGATTCCCAAACACATCTTTGGGTACTCATGCGCTGCCACGAATTCTAGTTTTTCCTTTGAATGCTTGAATGCATTAGACACCACCACTACTAGAAAATGCTTCTTACCCAGCGATTTCTTATTGTCCCTCTTTCTGGATCAGCTTTTTTTCTGATCCACTGCTTACCAGTGTATCATACTCACCCTGACATAGGGCAATTCTCTCTACCGAATTTGTTAGTTTGGTTTAACTCTTGGTCCTGCTTCTCCTTGACTTTTTGACCTGTTTACCTTTCTTCTTCCTCCACACAATATGGCCTGATGGTTATCCCAGGTGGAGGCACAATATGCCAGAAAAGGTACCAAACCCTTAAGGCCACTACATCTCACAACTGGGCAAGGGGGCTCAGCAAATTAGGTGGCTATAAAGCAGGTAAGACTACACTATGTATCGCTTTCTTTTTTCAGCCACCCTAGGCACTTCCCCAGGTTGCATCATCTTGATTGTGGGGAAGCAACAGGGATCCTCTACCTGTTACCATCCCATGTCCCCAACTCACCCTCCACCCCAAAGACATCCCAGACCCTTTACCCAGCCCCCTTCATTCCTCCCCATTTACCTGTTAGATCAGAGCTTTGTGCTCCTGCCCCAGAGCTTCTCCCATCCACGGCAGCCATGTAAATGGAAAAGGGAATAAGAGCACTTTCCTATGGTGGTGGTGGGTTTTTGCTACAGTACATACACTTTTTAACATAACATAACATTCATGGAGAGCCTTGACACTGTCTGACAGTTTCCTGGCATTGAGAGTACAGGGACAGACAGATTAACCCCATTACTGATTGAAGATCCAGGTTTACAATCTGTGTCGAAAGATAATGTGATGGGGGATGAGTCCAACATGGGGTTAGAGGGGTGATTGTTCCTTGTTTGCTCTTTACAGCAGTATTGAGAAGCTAACAAGAGGACTAACGCAAACCCAGTGGTAATTGTGCACAGCACTCACAACTTCCACCTCTGGTAGAAAAGCCTACTAAAGTATGATTAAATGCAACAAGACACTCCCTTTGAGAAACTAAAGCAATTTTAGTTGCACACATCATAAGGAGGATGAGACCAAACATGGTAATAATAAAACCAGAAAATTGGGCGCAAGCATTTTGCATGCCAATTGGGCCTCATCACGAGTAGGGTGGTATCCCCAGCAGTATTCCGGCTGGGGCTATTAGCGTTACCGCCAACCCCCCAGCGCTATTAGCACCGGATCACGGGATTGGCAGAACAGTAAATTCCCATTCCCCATTGGTCTCATACTGGAATTCCCCATTCCCAAAGGCCCAACAGGGAATTTCCGGTGTCACTACCGCCAGTGGTATTAGCGCAGCGGTAATAGCACCGAAAATCATCAAAATCGTGGCAGATTTGGCCCAGATTAGAGCTGGGGGTAAATCCTGCCAAACCCGTGTTTTGGTGGACTCTTAAATGTGGCAATTATAGCATTAACACCACATTTAAGGGTTACCACCAAACTCATGATGGGGCAGCAAGAAAAAGAGCTCCTCATTGTCAAAGTATGCAAACCCAGCGCATGTTCAATTGTTTCAAATTAAATGAATGCAAATATTCTTTCATAAACTTTATCAACATTTCTAGCACAACAATAATGGAATTAAAATACGACAAATCATAACTTGACCTTTGCTAAATTTGTGATGCAGGAAAAAAGATAAGTGGCTGACTTAAGAAAGAGATACGTTTGATCACATCAAATATTGCACAGGTGTATACAATAAGGCTCGTTAGAATTTGTCATGTCTGTATTTGTAAAGATGGTTGGATTATGCATTTACAAGCCAGGAATTACCCGAGCCATCACGTTATAATCACAAATGCCCTTGGTGCATTCACAGCTATTTGTTAAAAAGTGAACTCAGGGCAATGTAGTAGATTAAGACTTGTTTATTTAAGTCTAGTTCAAGCGACAGCAGGCACCACCTGGGAAGGCAGGACCCAACTGAAGATTTCAGAACTCCATAAAGAACTCCACAAATAATAACACTCTAAGAATACACATACCTTCAATGGAACACTGAAATAAACACATGAACAGAACATTGTGATTGGTCTGGATCCACACTCAGAACTATGTTACATTGTTAATCATTGTTCAATGCATGCCTACCTAAATAACACATGGATAAGTAGACTCAACACATCTTCCCCCCTTCAATAACACCGAGTTACTCTAGTACATAATCTTGCAACCAAAGAGGTTTACCTCTCCTTCTTTCTGTACTGATGTTAACATCTGTGTCTTGTTGAACACTCTTACTAACTCCTCCAGATTCATACACCAACTCATTGTCATTGCCATTGTCATTTCCATCGCCATTTTCTCCATCCTCTACTGCTTGACCATTGTTATTACATTTCACCAATTTGGACATGGACCAGCATTCCCCACCTTCCATTATGACCACATTCCCTCTTACTACCGCTATTTTCTTAGGCCCAATAAATTTGCTCTCGATGCATTTAGGGGAAACCTGGGTTTTTTTACATACACAAGTTCACCTTCTCTCCATACCAAACACTTGGATTTCTTTTCTGTGTCAAACCTTTCCTTGTATGCATTTTGGGCCTCTTTAATGAGTGTCACAATTTTATTCCTATCAATATTCACACTCTTGGCCAAGTCAAGCCACCCTGGACAAAGTTTAGTGCCCGGCTGCCTGTCCTTGAGAGACATAAAAGGTGAGACTTTGGTAACAGTGTGGGGCGTCGTGCGTAGTTCCAAACCATCTCCCTCAACACTTTCTGCCACTCCAAACCTGCCGCCATTGCTAACTGCAAGCCGCCCTTTACAAATCTGTTTGCCCTCTCTACCAGCCCGTTAGCCCTGGGTTGATAGAGTGCTGTTCTGTAATGCCTTATACCAAACTTTTTGAAAAACTCCACCATCTTGTCAGAACAAAATTGAACACCATTATCTGAAATTAACTCTGTGGGGAAGCCTTCCCTGTAAAATGTTTCTTCAAAAAATGATATCATTTGGGCCGTGGTTGCCTCACCAATTGCCTTCCACTCTATCCACTTTGAGTGGTATTCTACTAACACTATTAAGTACTTGAGATTCTCCCCCAAATTCTGTAGTGGGCCCATCAGGTCCACAGCCACCTTTTTCCAGGGTTCACCCGGAACACTAACAGGTCTAATGGGTGCTTCCCTGACCACCTTACTTTTATCACTCCTCTCGCACTCTCTGCAGTTCTTCACACACCTCTCTACTTCACTGTCGACTGCCGGCCACCAATAGAACTCCCTGATGTATCTTTTGGTTCCTCCCATCCCTAAATGGCCTTGGTGAGCTATACTCACCAGCTTGGATCTAACATTACTGGGTGGGATCACTTTGGTACCCTTCCTGAGTTTTAGACCGTCTTCTGATAAACTCAGCTCATCCTTTATGCAGTAAAAGCAGTCAAATTGTTTTTCTACAATGTTTTTGTGAGGCCACCCTGTCCTGGTCCACACCTTGACTTGATTCAATATAAGATCCTCACTATCAGAAATCTCCCATTCATCTCTACTTATGGCATTGTATTCAACCTCAGAAATACTCAAACCCTGCTCTAAGGATGCTTCTTCTGTATCTTTGCCCTCCACCGGTAACCTAGACAAACAGTCTGCTACTACATTGTCTCTACCAGCTATGTACACTATCTTGAAATCATAGGCTAGGAGTTCAATCATCCATCTAAAAATTCTGGGTGATCCTTTGGCCCACTCTACACTACCTAGTAGTTGGACTAAAGGTTTGTGGTCAGTTTTTACCGTAAAAGTTTGACCCCATAGATAGAATTTGAAATGTGCTACAGCCCAAGAAACCGCCAGTGCCTCCCTCTCAATCACAGAGTAGTTTTCTTCCGCTCCCTTCAATGGCCTTGAGGCAAAAGCAATTATATGTTCGGTTTTACCAGAGTCCACCTGAGACAAAGCTGCACCTAGACCCATATTGCTTGCATCAACCGATAAAATAGTTTTCCTTCCCGACACAAACCCTCCCAAAGAGGGTGCTTGCACTATGCACTCTTTTATTTTCCTAAAAGCTTCATGGCATTCACCCGACCACACAAACTTCACATTCTTTTTCAACAACTCTCTTAACGGAGTGGAGATGGTGGCAAAACCATTTACAAATTTGTGGTAGTACTCCGCCAGCCCCATGAAAGAACGTAACTGATCTTTGTCTCGTGGCTGGGGAGCACTGCTGATGCTATCAATAAGAGACTTTTTCGGAGCAATACCATCACCAGAAATTCTATGACCTAAATAGTCTACTTCTCTAACAGCAATCTTGCATTTTTTCCTTTGCACAGTCAAACCAGATTCTTTAAGTCTGACTAGGACAGCCCTCAAAATCTTATTATGTTCCTCTTCAATTTCGGCGAACACTAGTATGTCATCCTGAAACACTGTTACTTTCTTTAGCCCTCTAAGCACTTCCTCCATCACGCTTTGGAAAACAGAAGCAGCGGAAGCTAATCCAAAAGGCATGCGATTGTATTTGAACACTCCCTCGGGAGTGATGAAAGCTGTAAGATGCTGGCAACCCTTGGACAACGGAACTTGATGATATGCTGCTGACAAGTCAATGATGGAAAATATCTTCGGTTCCCCCAGGGTGGAAAGAGTCTCCGATATGTTAGGAAGAGGATGTCTCTCTACAACAATGTTCCGATTGAGGCTGCGTAAGTCTACACATAGCCTCAGATTTCCATTTGCTTTGGCTACTAGTACAACCGGCGATAACCATTCGGTTGCTGTTATTGGCTCGATTACTCCTTTGCCCACCAAGTCATTTAATTCTACACGAAGCTTACTTCTCATCTTCAATGGCACTTAGTTTGATATGGTGTTCGAAATTCCTAAGTTTCCCTAATTTCTCGGAAAACACTTCAGGAAACTCTTTAGTCCAGACGTCATCTTCCACTTCAGCAATAGATATTGGTTGGGGGGCATTTGCCTGTATTCTTACACCCAAGTTCTTTTGTTCTTCCCATCCTAATAAAGAGGCTCCCTTGTTTGCTACCAGAATGTTGGCCTGGCATTCCTTTCTTTTGTAACTGACAGATGCAGAAAATTCCCCCAAGATTTCTATCGTAGATTCTCCATATCCACAGACTCTAACATCAGTGGGTTTAATTGCCCCTTCACCCTTCTTCAATATGTTCACCAAGGTATCCCTTGAGATTATGGTCCAAGGAGAACAAGTGTCAACTTTCATGACTAAACTGCGCCCATCAATCAGAAAGGTGTCTGCCGGACCCTTAGCCTCGCTTGAGGTAGCTGAAATTTCAAAAACAAACTTGGCACTTGGTTCCTGGGTGGCTGATACTTCTTGAATGTTGTAATTTCTCCTGACCGATTCTTCAATGCTGGCCCTGTTCTCTACTCTGGGTTCGAGGAAATTTATGGAAGTAGCTTCACATACATTTGCAAAGTGTCCTCTATTCTTGCACTTAAAGCATTCGGCAAATTTGGCAGGGCACGACAGAAAGTTTGCACCATGTCTGGGGTTACTACATCTGGTACATGCATTTTTCGCAGTCCAATTACCTTTCTTTCCACTGGGAATGTTTGACCTTTTCTTCTGGTCTTTTGCACAGACCGACATGGTGGTCGGACTTTGTTTGTCCCCCTTTAGCTCCTTAACATATAATGATGTCTGTTCGATGCTCCTGGCTAATTCGAGTGCCTCAACCAGTTTCATATCTTTGGCCAGTAGCTTCTCTTGGATTCTGGCGTTATTGGTGCACCTGAGTAACTGATCCCTGATTAAAAAATCAGTCAGATGCTCAAATTCACATGAGTAACTTAATGACCTCAAACAAGCGACATATGATTCAACTGACTCTGACTGTTCTTGTACTCGCTGGAAGAATTTATGTCTTTCAAAGCTGACATTTTTTCTGGGCTCAAAATGGTCCTGTAGTTTTTTGAGGGCCAATGCATATTCATCAGCATCACCCGCCTCCAACATATGGTCTCCAGTCAGCCCATCGAAGATCCTGCGTCCTTCTATGCCCAAATTGTGAACCAAAAGAGCTTTTTAGCGAGCTGAAGAAAATCTGTCTCCGCCCGTTGCCACCAGGTAATTCTCAAATGTGTCCTTCCACTTGTCCCACCTGAGGGGGGGACGGCCGGGTTCATTGAGGAACAAAATAGGTGGGGGAATTGATGCTGCCATGATGAAGAAAGAATGGCCAGCTACGTGTGTAGAAAGTGGCTGTGGTGGCTGTGGTGGATGTGAGGCGGCAGATCTTCAACTCTGTGATGCAAAAACACAATTGTCGAATTTGTTCACTGTAGGAACAATTGCCTTTGATGTACAGGCTCCTAAGTTCCACTTTTCCTTTTATATGAATATAAATTGCTGGAACAAAGTGTCTTCTTTGTTGCTAATTCGGTGTTCCCCTTTTTTTTTTTTTTCTTCTCCCAGCCGTGGGAGTCCTGCTGGCAGTCAGCTGACGTCACAATGGAGACCGGGGCTCCTGAAGATAAAGCCGAGTCGTTGCTGGGCAACTGGTGTCACAATGGAGACCGGGGCTCGAGTTGACATGCCCTCCACAGCGTGTGCTGCAGCGCGTGTCTGCGCGCGCCAGAGCCAGCTGAGGCCCGCGTGCGCTGGCACGCAGGCGGTGAGGGGTGGAGCTTGCGCTCTGACAGCTGTGCGCGGCTCCCTCGCGGCTCGCGGGGCCCTGCTCTGCTGCAGCCGTACTCGCGCAGCTCCTCGGCCGCTCGCGCGGCTCCCCCACGGCTCTCCTTTCTCCCCCGATAACGTCGATTTGCCTGATTAGGTTTCCTCCTCCTTTAATGTTTCTTCTCCGCCTTGTAGCGAACGCAGGCGGTGAAGAGCGGGGCCTGCGCTCTGGCAGCTGTGCGCGGCTCCCTCGCGGCTCTCCTTTCTCCAAATAAATGCCGACTTGCCAGACTGGCCTGCCTTCTCCTTCCTTTCTTCTCCGCCTTCGATCTGCCTCGCCTGCTGTCGCTGGTGCGGCGGAAAAGGCACAACGCCGGCAACTCGGCAAAATCGTCAGAGAGCCAGCAGCTGGGGCCAGCGTCAGGGGTCCATGAAACGAATCCTCGTCGCCAATGTTAAAAAGTGAACTCAGGGCAATGTAGTAGATTAAGACTTGTTTATTTAAGTCTAGTTCAAGCGACAGCAGGCACCACCTGGGAAGGCAGGACCCAACTGAAGATTTCAGAACTCCATAAAGAACTCCATAAATAATAACACTCTAAGAATACACATACCTTCAATGGAACACTGAAATAAACACATGAACAGAACATTGTGATTGGTCTGGATCCACACTCAGAACTATGTTACATTGTTAATCATTGTTCAATGCATGCCTATCTAAATAACACATGGATAAGTAGACTCAACACTATTGTTAGAAAACAATATGCAGGATATGTCAGATGAGGGATAAGTATTGTAATTGAACAGTGAAATAGACAATTGCAGGGATGAATAATGGTGATTTAATCGTCCCCCCTGGATACTACGCTGATTAGCTCAGACACAGTATCCGCTGTCTCTCTCTCTCACGCACACACACTCAAGCACCTTCTCTCCCGTACTTTCCCTCTTTTGTTTTTTCTCGCTTCCCTCAATGTCTCTCAGTGGGCCTCATTACGACCCAGGCGGTAAGTTACCGCCTGGGCCGTGACTTTACCACCATGGCGTAAACTACGTTTACGCCATGGTGGTTGGCGGACTTACCGCCCCATTCCGAGGTCGGCGGGGCGGTAAGTCCCCAATCCCCATTTACCCTTCCCCATTCCCATTTTTGCCCCATAGGGCATAATGGGAGTGGGGAAGGCGTTAATTACGCCACCGTAAATTACGGTGGCGTAATTAACTCCATGGTCCCTTAGCGCCATGGATTTTAACACCTGCTAAAAGCAGGTGTTAAAAGCGCAATGGCGCTAAGGGACCTCGTAGTTGGCGGTAAGGGGTCGGCGCTGCTAACGCTGGCGTTAACCCCTTACCGCCAGGGTCGTAATGAGGCCCAGTGTCTCATTTTCCCTTTCACTCTCTGAACATAGTTTATCACGCGTTTCATGCAGTGTCATTTTAAATCACTCCACATATTCCAGGGATAAACCTTGAAATTCAGTGCATGTGGGAAATGATGATCATATTAACTTTGCATCCCCCTGTGATGACCCCTAGGATCTAATAATGTGTTATTTATAAAGCAATTACACCCAAGTGCTTACACAGAACACATATACATACAATATCACCCAACTGGAGTTGGTACTCATTTATCTAACTTGAAAGGATGCAAGGTTGAGTTGGCCTTACAGGGATTCAAACCTGCAACCAGCAGATTAGAAACAAATCACAGCAGCAAGCACTCAAACCACTGAGCTATATTGCCAGCCTCTAATTGTGTTTGTCATTATGAATCCCATCTGTTATATATGTGCTCATGGGTTTTGCAACAGGGGGGATGCCAAGTTAAGATGATCATCTCTTCCCACATCCGTTGAATTTTAAGGGTTTTGTTGCATTAAATATGATCACCTTAACTGTCCCTTAAATAAAGTTTTTTCAATGAATTTCAAGGATTGTGTTATACCATAGCTTATTCAAGAACCGCTAGCCATGGCCTTTGGCTGCGGCCACTGTACATTTTGCACCAATAGGTTTCTTTAAGGTTCACTAGCCATGGCCTTCGGCCCTGGAAAAGTGAGCACAGTCTTTGGCCATGTACACTGCATATTTGAATACCCTAGGTTTCTCTCAAGCCCACTCGTCATGGCCTTCGGCCATGCCCAGTGACCACACCCTTTGGCCGTGGTCGCATATATGTCGATAAATTCCTTTGGGGCCCACTGACTAGAGCTGCTGGCACAAAGATGCATTTCCCCCTGTTTAGTAGATGTGATCACAACTGATGTTCCCACAATGATTTTTTTTCTTCAGTTTCCATTCCCCCTATAATACCCCAATATTTTCTGTGGTAATCTAGCACCAATTACCACAATAACATTTGAAAATTAAAAAGACCTCCCAGGTGCTCTCCCTGTGCCTTCTTCCTGTTCCTTAGGTTCCCCCCACCCACCTCAGTTGATTTTTACCTCCCTTGCCCTCTCCCATTATGCCCTATCTCTCTTTGCTTCACGTGACACATGTTTGTTTCCAAGCACTTCTTGTGTTATTAACGTGGTAATCTCACGGAATTCCCCCCGTATCCCTGCATTAATGTGAAAATGTCTGAACTGTCTCTGGCTCCTCAGACCACCCCCAACTTCACATTAAGTCCTCTTTCCCTCTCCCCACCTCTAGCATGATGCGATTTAATACATGTTCCTCTTCCAAATAGCTTTTTTCGCATTCCACTGATATTAATGCAGTAATCTCTTGCATCGAGCAAAAACAAATGGCAGTTTTTCATTTCTGAAAAGCCTGTCTGCTGCAAACCACCATGGGAGATATAGCTATATTTGGGGTGAAAATAAATAGCTATATTTGGGGAGAAAAGGGCACCCCCAGACCTGACAAATATTTTTAAAACTGCTGTATGGAGTAACCCCAAACCTGTCCCGGAAATTAAGTCAGAACTTCCTGCTCAAGTTGTTCCTTATTTGGTCCAATACCCTCCAGCAGTTTTTGCACTCTGGCTTGATAAATTGTGACTTTTCTGTATGGGAAAATGAATGTGAGTAGGCCGAAAGCAGCATTGTTTTGCTTTCTTAATAACTTTTAAATTTGTTAACGAATCCTTCCCATAATTTTCAGTCTGGAGGGAGAGGGGATCGTGTCAAATTTTTTGTTTGGAAAATGTCAGCCGAATCCGTCATGCAAGTCAAATGTTATTAGCAATATCATTTTCAGATTTCCTATGGCTCATGCTACACACCTTAACTATAGTGCAGCAACTGCTGCACTATATTTTATATATATATATGGAGAGAGGTTCTATTTCATATTTCCGCTTTTTGTCGGTCGCCTACTGAAATGAGTGTTTTTTCCAGCAGATTTTCAGCAGCATGCAAAAAGCAGACCGTCCGCGTGGCGCGCTTAAGGCGAGCCCGCCTGTGCCCGTCTGTGCAATGGCCTGCAACGTAAACTTGTTCTGCTATACCAGATCTAATTTGTTGTCATTAGCCCCACCTTCCACTTGCTTCCCTGCCCGCTGGACTCTGAATTGCAAACTTTCCCCTCCAGCTGATAGTGATCAGCAGGCAGTGGCTATACCTATGACGGCGTCTGTGCCTCTACTACTTTTGAATGTACGCTCCCTCACAGCACACGCTACAGAGGTCACCTCTCTTCTAACTGATACGCTGCCCTGCCTTACTAGTACTCACTGAGACATGGCTCCAGGCTCATTCAGCCCCGGTCTTAGCTCAGTCCATCCCTGAGGGCTACAACATTATTCACTGCAATCGTCCTGGCCCTCACCATGGTGGAGGGGTTGCCATTGTTTTTAAAAACTGATTTTCAGTGCTCCCAAATAGATTGTCTACACAATCTTAATATTGAATCTTTACTACCCCGCTGTGTTACATCTCCCTCCTTAACTTGTCATATTCTGGCTATTTATCATCCTTCTGGTGTCTATGCTAGCCTACTTGAACTGCTGACTGACTTTATTGCTGGTCTGCAAGCACAATACAATAATCTTATTATCCTTGGAGACCTGAATCTCAAATTTAATTTTCCTAGGACTGTGGCTTTAGATCTCTTCTATGATAGCCTGCTTCATCTTGACCTGCCCCAGCAGATATTTGTTCATACCCATTAGCTAGGCAACACACTTGATGTCGTGTTTGCCAATAAAACCCTACTCTCTGTTCATTCAGCCGAACCTATGGTCTGGACTGATAATTATCTGATCACTTGCAGTCTGTTGTTGAAGCATACCCCTTCTAAGATTCTGCCAGAACCCATCATGCGTCGTTGCTGGTGCTTGGCTAACTTGCAGCAACTTGCCTGCTCCGTTAGGGATAAATGGGCAGCAGCTCCATCCCCTTCTATGTCTCTAATGAAAACCTTGCTGTTGAGTGCTGCTGATGGGGCTGCCCTCTGTGTCTTTTCCAACCCCCAGACTCCCGTCTGAACCCTGGTTCACTGACCTCCTTAGAATGGAACGCCTGCAGGTTAGACAGTTGGAGCGGAAGTGGCGTCATGGCTATGACCCTGAGAATAGACTGTGCTACAAAGCCGGGCTGTCAGTTTACACTGCATTCATTCTTCCTGCAAACATTTTTTATTTTGCTCAGAAGATTGAGTTTGCACTTAATCAGCCCAAGACACTATTCTCCGTTATTAAAGCCTTATCTTCTTTTTCTAAATATACTTCATCCATAAAACCTACCCAGGAGTTATGTGATTCTCTATCTACCTTTTTCATTGCGAAAGTTGAGACTATTCGTACTAATATTGCTAACAGTCTCGCCTACCCACATCCCCCCATCTGATAATCACCTTCACTATGAAGTCATTGATCTCCACGCCCTTCCATGGGCATCTTTCCATTTTTTTTTCATACAATACAGCCTGTAAAGCTCTGTTTAAGATTAAGTGTTGTTCCCCCTGCGGATCCACTCCCACTCGGAGTGATGAAACAACTATCTGACAACCTCCTAGGTGGGATCACAACTGCTGTCAATCTCTCCTGTCAAATGGGAAATAGCCCTACTGAACTTAAGGCTGCTCTTGTTATCCCTTGCTAAAAAAAACATCCTCGGACCCTTCCCTTTCATCCAAATATCGTCATATTTCCCTCCTTCCCTTTCTCATGAAGCTCCTTGAATCACTGGTTTCCCCGCTATTGTCTTCCTTCCTTGTGTCCTCCAGGGTGCTTGACCTAAGCCCAGTCAGGTTTTCTCTGGGTAGGGGCAGAGAAAGTGTACTTGTCGCTGTACAAGACGACATAGCCAGACTTGTTGACCAGGGAGGTGTCAGCGCCCTGATCCTTTTGGATCTTTCACCGGCGTTCGATACAGTTGATCATACCATCCTGCTTACTCGCCTGGCAAAGATCGGTATTTCTGGACAAGTATTGATCTGGTTCGGTTCTTTCTGGTCTGACAGAACCCAAATTCTCTCTCTGCCACCTTTTGTGTCTAAACCCTCTCATTTTAGTTGTGTTGTCCCCCAGGGTTCTGCCTTATCCGCTATTCTTTTTAACATCTACATCTTTCTGCTGGTTTGCCTTATTCGCTCCCTCGGCATCAGGTGCTATTCCTATGCAGATGATACCCAGCTGTTTATCCGTTTAGACCTTGATCCAGCGGGGGTCTCTGTATGCCTTCACAAGTGCCTAGCTGATGTTGGTGAGTGGATGGGCCATAACTAGCTGATGTTGAAAGGGGACAAGACTGAGGTGCTAGTGGTCGGTTTCCCCTCCTGACCCTTCACTGTGGATTGCCTCCTTCATGCCTCCCTCTCTTGGCCCACTCCCTAGGCCCTTTGGTGTAAAAATAGAGAAAAGACAACCTCAAGGTGAAAAATCTTGGAGTAATCATGTCAGCTGATCTCTCCTTAACGGCCCAAGTAGCCTCAGTGTGACAACAGGGCCATTTCCAGCTTAACATACTGAGAAAGGTGCTCCATCTGATTCCAGCATCACTCTGCCCTCCAGTAGTGGCAGCTATGATTCTTAGCAGGCTGGATTATTGCAATTCTTTATACCTGGTACAACCTAAGGGTTGGCAGATTTCACGCCTACAAAACTTGGCGGCGAGTCTAGCAACCGGTGCCCCCTATGGTTCCCATATAACTCCTGTACTACGCACTATGCACTGGCTACCTGTTGCACAATGCATTCAGTTCAAGAGTCTCTGCAGCGTCCATCGGGTTGCTCATGGCATAGGTGCTGAGTATTTAGTTGCCAAATTTGTGCGGTATACACCAATCGCTTTTTATGATCAGCCTCTGCTGGCAGACTCTGTATACCTCTCTTTTAGGTTAGGTGTCCGCGCCTTCTCTGTAACAGTGGCTTTTCTGTGGAACAATCTGCCCCTTTCTATTAAACTTATCCCCAATCATTTGGCTTTTCGGAAAGCTTTAAAGACTCATATTTTCTGATTCTCTGTTCTCCATTCTTTTCTGTTTCCTGTTTTGCGTCGGTCATGCTTCTCTCTAGCTCCAAGATACCCTTGGGTGAACGTGCGCTATACAAGTTAACATAATATAACATAACATTGACTTTTGCAATTTTGCAAGCATTCTATTATTAATAACGTTTGGCTCGTATGATACATGAGTCTGAACTTTTTAAGAGGACATTTTAGGCCCCTGCTGCCCTAAACTGCAAAATGTGGACACATTGGTCCCACCAAAATGTGTGCCCATTGGTGCAAAATGTCTATTATTAATAACATTTGAGCTGTACAATTTCTCAGTTTGAAAATTTTAAGAGGACATTTTAGGCCCCTGCTATCCTAAACTTTAAAATATGGACACATTCGTACAGCCGTTCAAAAGTTATTAAGTCTTGAAAGAAAGCTGTTATTTGGCCAATCCCATTCATGTTTTCTTAGGCAAAAAGCTGCTTTGAACAGGCACAACATGATAAAAGCTGGATGGATTTGCAGCAATTAATAAACAAGTTGAGAACAAAGCAGTGCAGTGCATATCTTACATGTGTTGTTTGGTGTAAATTGTTGCTGTAGTTTTTTAGATTTGTTTGATTTTATTTAGGAGGGGGTGCCCCGATCTAAAAATCTGTTATAAATCACACATGGCACAGAGACTTTTCACTAATGAAAACCTGCCATTTGGTTCGATGCAAGCTATTTCCAAGATTGTCCCAATGGAACAGAAAAAATAAAAGCACTCTAAATGATAGTTGGAGGCAGCAAATCAGACGTTTTACATCAGGGTGGATGTGGGGAGGGTTAAAGAGGACCACTAGGTGAGTTTTACAGGTTGGTGTTTGCTGGAATGGCCTTTTCAGTCAGTTACTTTTCCTTTTACTATAGACAATGTGCATGATTACGGCAGGGTGATTCACAAGATCTTTGGAGCAATTGAAATGCATCACAGGAAGATGACCATTGGGTAAAAGTTCATTATTACTTAAGAGAATATTGGCAAATTTCCAAAAGCCATGGCCAATGGACCACAGTCTTTTATCCTAATAAGGAAGTGGCCATGGTTATTTACTACTGTGGGGCACTGGCCATGCTGAAGGCCATGGCCAGTGGGCTACAGTCTATGGTTATTTTCTACTACAAATGGGGAAGGACATAGCATAACAAAACCCTTAAAATTAACTGAAAAATCTTAAGAGAGAGTTAAGTTGAAAAAATTGATTTGAAGTGCTTACATACAATGCAGGGTGATACCATCCCAGACTACACGCATGGGGTAACAATAGAGCATGGAGAGTTGTAGCTTATCCCAAACATAAAATAAAAATTAAAACATGTTTGCATTCAACAAAGATAAAATGTTGTTGACGAAAGATATGGCTATTGTTGAACCATTTGCCAAATCGTGTGAAGACGCATACATACACCCCTGAGCAGACTCCTTCAGAGACCTCTATTTTTGCCTACTTGCATATCCTCAAAAAGTCCAATTGTACCTAAATGCTCACTCGAATACCTAAATAAACCCATCAAGGTGGCCAATATAGTTGGTGGATTTAAGAAAGTTACATTATTCAATCAGATAAATCACCAAGTGCTGATGGTATGCCATTGCTTTTTACATGGGTCACACCGACCTCTTTGCTCACAAACGGCCCACACTATTTAACACATTCCAGATAAAGGTAGAACTGAAGTTTCCATAGTTGAACACATGGTAAAAATTGTTAACAAGGCTGGGATCCACAAAACAAAAGAATTATAGACCAATATTGCTTATTTAGGCAGAGTCTAATATGCAAAAAACATGGCTCGTATATTGGAGGGTATCTGGCCCTTGCTTGTGCAAATAGACAAAACTGGTTCTGTAAAGGGAAGGTTGTTTTCATCGAAGGCAAGAATTTTTCTTTTTTAAAAAATGTTCAGATTAGCAGGGCTTTCTTTTGTCAAGGGTTTTGACCCATGTTGAATCCTTAGACTGGGTAGATGTGGGGATGAGCTTTCGCCGCCCATTATTCTATCCCAGAACAAACTAAATCTATAGACTGGGTGGATGTGGGGATGAGCTATCGCCGCCCACATTCACACAAGACCACTCCAAAGATACAACCTTCTTGTGGGGGGTTCCACATCACCACTCTACTGTAAGGATGCCATCAAAACAATGTTAAGCAAGGGTCCTATACTATCAAGCAAAAGACCACTCTATTGAAATGCAGTAATTCAAGACAACTCAAAAATGGATGCAGTACCGACAAATTCCCCAAGGCGGCGCTAGTGGTCTAAACTCTGACAGGGAAACTGTATTTAGGAGTTGCAAGTGGGGCAGGGACTTCAAAGCTTGTTGGTTAATTGAAAATCTTAGCCACCTGCTGTTCCCAGAGGCCAAGAGGCTGAGAACTCTTAACACCCCAGAGACTCAGAACAGGAGGCAGGATATCACATGGCCCTTCTGAGTGAGAGGGAGGGGGTTTCCCCTTCAGCCTGGAGGAGAGAGACAATAGCCCCTTTCAGTTGAATGGGGTATGTTAATTTTGAGTGTTTCCTGTCAACAGCCCTCTGCCAGCAAGGAGAGACATGTGATCACTGACCCACCCAGACTTCTGGAGGCGGACCCAAACACTTTGGGGAGTTGAATTGCAACAAATATATATTTTATAGAAACAGTGATAACTTATTGTAACCAAATGACAGGAATGTACAACTTTGAGAGTCTTAGTATGGAAAATGCCCTCACGATTTGAGTCCAAACTCCGATTTGCACCATGTTCTGGGGCAAAACCCCGCTAATTATGAATATTGTAGACACTGTATTTAAGCTAGAGACATGGAAAGTTACTGGGATATATGTGGAAGGGAAATGTGCCTTTGTATAATTTTTGATGAAAAACCAATGTTGCAAAACCCACTAAAATCGAAAATAAGTTGCCATTTTTGAATGCAAACTCCTAGAAACGCCAGAGTCGGGACAGGGACTATCTTCAGTAATATATGATGTGTGTATGTGATGTCAAACAACTGTGTACCTGGGAAATATGTATTTGGATCAGGAACAGATTTGTGTGCACATTGACCAGGGGAGTGTCATTTCTGCAGGTCATAAAAATGACATCACTCTGACACACTATCCCTTCCCAAATCAGGGACCAAAGAATCTATTGACCTATCAAATCAAAAGAGGGGCAGGCTTAGTGATGCTAGCCTCTCCACCCACTTTTTAAAACACATAAAAAGAGACTGCTGGGACAGGTAGGGAAATTCAATTCCATTTGCTGCGGAGCATGCTGACCAACGACTTCACATCCAGAGATCCAACACTTAGACTTCCAAGCTAAACAGAGACTACAGAACTTTGAACCAAGAAGGCCCACTGCAAGCAAAAGTATTTGTCAGCAGGCCTCAAAATCTTTTGCAAACTATTCAACTGTTGCCGGAACCGCAGACCAGACCCAGACCGCTGTGAGCAGAACCAGAGATCCGGATCGCTGTGAGCAGAACCGGTGCCTGATTGACCCACCGAGCAGAGGGAACCGCCGCTGGACGTGTTGACCAGATCCGTGACGAGGCCCATTCATTTCAAAATTTGGAGTGAGTATCCGCCAGAACTGTGCAGAACCCAATCTCTTAGTTAATCTAATCCAAACTATTTTAACCTAAGTAGAACTGCCTCCTAGTAATCCTGTCATCTGTCATTCTAAAGCTGCGAGCTGTCATCTGTCATTCTAAAGCTGCAAACTGTCACCTGTCATTTTGAGTTTTACTTTAAATCCAAAAATCTACCTTTATTAAATCGTCCGTATCTCTTGAACCGTTTGGGCTAGGAACGTGGTTTAACTTTCATTTTAAAGCTGTGATTCTAGGCTTTCTACTCCCTATACGATTTACGCACTCGCGAAATTTACCGCGATTTGCGATTTGGATCAAATTCTCCACTTGTCAAAATAGCAGCTCCATTCTTTCCTTTGTTAAAATCCGTTTGCAACCTGGTAATAACTCATAGAGCATTGATAAAGTGAGCCTGAACTAATACCAACAACCATCTCTCAAACACCCTGAATCTCTAGAGGGAATTAAAATCAGCACATTTTCCCATCCATTGCCATCACATTTAAAAGCATTTTGGGCCTGTGTTTCAAACTTCTACCTGTTTCCTCTAAGCTTGCTGGGGGGGAACTGAATTCCGTATTGTATTTGATTGTATTCCTGAAGACTGTGTGTGTTACTTCCATCTCCTTGCATTGCATATAGGGGGGGTGAATTGCCACCAGGGGAAAAGTGAACATATTATCTCTTGTGAAACCATATCAGTTTATTTTCTGTACTGCATTTATTCCACCTTGCATTTCCTTGAAACCATAAAGCATTTCAGCTACCTCATCCTCTATACTACTCCTAAGTAATCAAGTGTACCACTGTAACATTACCCATTGTGGATCCACATCATATGTCTAAGTGTACTATCAGATATTAATTTGTTATAAAAGTGTGATAGATATATATTGTTTAATTTTTCAAATAAACCTTTTAATTTGCAAAACAAACCTACTTCCTGGCTCAGTGGGGTCAGGGGGATTCTAAGAGGGGGGTGTTATACAAGGGTCGCCATCCAGAGTACTGAACTGGACATAAAAATACATCAATAAGGGTTTTCCTCAGCATCCCAGGCTAGGCATTGACTTAGTTGTAGTGTTGATTGAATATCGCTTACACTTTATATCTGTGGACAGCATGTCTTGGGATTGGAGAAGGCCTTAAATAGTGTGCAGTGGAATTTGATAATGTCAGCCTTTGAGCAGTATGGTTTTCTTCAAGATTTGTGGTGTTTGATCAACACCTACACAGCAACCTGAGAAGTTGAAATATAATCCAATCTGAATAAATACAAAGCAGAAGTGCTGCCTCTCAATTCTCTTTCTGACAAACTGGGGGCTCAAAAGATCAGACTTGCCTAGCCCCCATTGAAAATCAAGTATCTGTGGATAGTTTTACTCTAATAATTTATGTACAAGAGAGATCAGTAAATACTGCCAATAAATGGCACCTAACTATGAGTTGAGATATCTCATAAGGTGGACGTAGAAATTGGAAATGCCCCATTCCAACATTTACAAACATGTGCTTCACTTATGTGAAGGGATGAAATAAGGCTGAAGTAATATGTGTGGGGCAGACCGAGAAGGTATGAGAAAGTGGGCGTCTCAGTAGCCCACATTCTCACCCCCTTTCCAATGTAATGCACAGCAGAATAGTTATGGATGACCCTACTGTGCATCATAGTGCATTAGACAGTAGTTATATGTTCAGCTACTGTCCCTAATACACTTGCTTCCAGTAAACAGGGATGGGCATTGCCCTTGTGCAAATAAACGACAAACAAAAATATTGAAATCAGTTTCTTATATTGTGCTTCATGCCAGACTCCAGCTTCTAAGCGCAGTTCCAGGACTGGGTACCAAACCCGTGCTGCTCAGTGTGGTCTTGTTTAAAAGACCAGAGCATTTCCCAAGATCTATCCTCCACCGAAAGAATAGATTTTTGACCCAGGGCAGACTTTTCACTAGCACTAATGCCATGCAATATTGCACTTGTCATGGTGAACATGTTTTCTAATATGCCCCCAATGTTTTTTGGCTCTAAGGCACACTTTGAAATCAAGTGAATGTTGTGAGTTGGATATGTGGGGGCTGGTAGAGTGAGGTGGTGGGTAAGGTCATACTGGATGTGGTGGCTAAAGATAGGCACTCCTTAGATGGGTGAGCTAAGGATGGTTGGAAGGGTTCCTAGTGAAAGTTTTGAATGCCATAGTTTCGAATGGCAAAGTTTTTAAAAAAATACATCGAAAAATGCATTTTTTAAATAAAAAAAATAATGGGAGGGTCCCCGCAGCAACCCCCATTTTTTAAGCCCTTAAAAACCACTATAGTAAAAAAAAAAGTTACCTAAAAAAGCTTTTTTTCGATGCATTTCTTCTTCCGAAACTTTGGTATTTGAAACAATGCATTTGAAACAGTGACTGGATGCCGGTTGGAGGAGAGTAGTGAGGTAGGAAGGGGGTGAGTTATGGTGGGAGTTTAGAGTGTGGTGGGGCAGAGTGGTAAAGTAGTAATGTGGGGTTGAGTGGGGTAGGAGTAGAATGGAGTGGGTAGTGCTAAGGTGGGGTGAAGAAGGGTGGGACAAAGGTAGTGTAGGGTTTGTTGGGTGCTGTTGCAGACATGCCAACTGTCACCATTCCGACTGGGAGTTGTTTGTCCAGTCCTGGTTTTCCAATAGCAAATCCAGGACTGCAAGTTCCTGAATCCAAAGAGAAAAAAAAAAACAGGACTAGAAAGCCAACTCCCAAGTGGAATAGGACATTTGGCATGCATGCTCTTGGTGGGCATAGAGCTTAGACTGAGCACAGAAGTCAGGTTGCCACAGGGACAGGATGTTATTATGCTAAGATCATGCAATAACTTGACTGGAATTGCTTAAGGGTGCAAACCTTCGAACACTAACAGAATTACAGTAGAATCACGGTATAATGGGGCACTGCAAACAAATATGCACCACGCACTTATCGAATACTTAGGTAAGCTCAGAAAATAAACACAAGACATATGTTTCATTTTTTGCACACATTTATTCACAAAGTGTTATCCCTCTACTGCAACCTAACGAGTTAGCAATCACGTTTCTTTCTTCTGAGTTATTGGCAAGGCCAGAACTTATCTCCAGCCTTAAACGTTTCTTGGTTCTTGCAGACCTCTAACAGTATGAGTGCTTGCCTCTCTTTGCACACCCCCCCATGCCCGTTGCTCACACCTTGTGATACAAGTCCATCATTATTGTCCTGTTAAATGCACATTATGCGCATTTTATTTCCAATTGTGTTTTTAGCTCCTTTGCATTTTCAAACCTTTGTAGAACCCCTGGCAGAGTGACATGATATGATAAATCATTCATAACGCACCTGTACACAAGTGTTTCTTGTTTGTCGTGTCGCCTGAAAAAGCCACCTTTTTCAGGCGACAGCATATAGAAATATTTCAGAATGTTGTGCAAAGAAGTGCACGCAGTGCAGACAAAGCAGAGGCAGAACGATACCAGAATAGTTGCCATTTCCACGAGCAGACTGATTTTCCAGCACTCGGAATAAGCATTCCGCTCCTGGTGATGGGAAGAAAACACAGGGCACTGGCATGCTTATGATTTGCAAGACACTGGACATTGTAAATGCCAGCAACATGTTAGCAGGAATGGGGATTTACTTGCAGAAAGTGCCTCGTATGATTTGCTCACTAAAAAGTGAAAACCCATTTTGGTTCCCAAATCTACTACAAAGGGGGGAGAAGTATACAGGTTAATTTATTTATTTGCATATTTAAAGCGCTCACACAGCCCACGGGCATCGAGGCGCTGTCACAGGAACTGCTTGTTTTTTAGTTGCATAATTGTGCGGACCCAGGGATCGAACCTGCATTGTTTCGTGTCGTCTTGCTTGCAAGGCGAACGCTTTGCCGCTTAGCTATCCTCCCGGAAATCTACAGGTTGGAGGGAATACATGCTCACCTCCTAAAGGTGCCATCCAAAGGAGTTATTACTGCTATCTCTTGAATACAAGTTACTCTAAAAGTTGCATTGACCATTTTTGCCTTGAAAATGATATTCCCTTTAAAAGTAAACAAGCAGGTTTCAGTTTCTCATCATCATCATCATCATCATTTGCAACTTGATTTTGGTACTAGACCGTAAAACTACCATAGAGCAATACACATAATGGAAATGGTTAAAATCAGTTAATGCTAACCATGTGATGAAATGAGACATTTAACATCACTATGTCCAATATTAAGTAAGAATCAGGCTCCGAGATCACGTAGCTAAAGTGGAACCAGATTGACCAACAGGGGTTTGCTCCTTCGGCGGGCTCAGTTCTGTGGTATTGCTCATGTGTTTCCCTCTCCTCCACAGCGCCTTCTCAATATAACTCGAGGCCGCATACATTATTCACTTGAACTGGCCAGTCTTGCAGCTTCTCCTGCAACTCCCATAGAATGGGGGCCTCTGCTTAGGGGACATGAATTCGAGTTTCCCCCTCGTATGCATGTCTGCATAGAGCAGGTGCCAGAAGAGGAAATGCTGCAGGGACTCGGTCCTGTCCTGACAGAAAGGGCAACATTCTGCATCACCATTTCTCCACCAGCCCCTGACAGTGGCTAAGGGCAGGACGCCCAACCAGATTTTTGAATAAACTGCTCTTTGGATTGGTCTATCAATAATAGCTAAGTAGTTTTCCATGAGATGTCTAATCACCATGAGAAATTAATTATAACCCATGGACAGGGAGAGACCCTTGGCTATGTTTTGGCTCATGGTTTAAGTTTCTATCTGTGTATCCCCAAGGCCTGGTGAAAGTTTGGTTAAATATAAATAGACACTGTATGTGGGTTGCTATAGTGGCCTGCCATCTGATATTAGTTTATTGTAAAGCAGGTTTCTAGTTATTCATAGGCTACTATCTCACGTTGGGGTTCACCCAAAACAAGCTTCAGCCATGGAAGCTCCCTTTGTTTGCTGCTGGACGGGCATGATAACATCCCAGGAGGACAGGAGGTGCTCCCGAGTAAGGAGGGCACAGGTGCCAAAGGAAACCCTGCTAATACAATGGACATAGCATGTCTAGGGGCATAATGACTGGAGTCCCTTTGTGGTATGTAGAGACATAAAAAAAGAGCAGCCCAAGAGAGAGGTTACAAGCAAGAGAAGGGTTTCCACCATCTTTGAAATTCTTAGGCCACCCATACTTCATGTACTCCCTCCCCACCTCCTGCAGAAAAAACATTCTGGGTCAAAAGACTAAAAATTGACAATTTCTTCTCTGGCAAAATGGCAATATAAGGGGCTGGAACTGCCCCTCCCGGTGAATAAAACATGTTGGTATTTCAGAAGAATATTGATTTCTCTGGCACTTTGTTGGGGTACAGTCTGCCAAAAGTCCTCATCCGCCAAGGTGAAGATAAAGATTACCAAGGAAGGAGTAAAACCTTTCCCGCACCCACGTCATGGCTAATTTGGAAATGTATGCTACATATATCACCTTGCTCCTGCCCATTGTATATCTACACGCATATTTACTGTTGTAGCTGTTGCATAGCAGGGAAACCCAGAGAAATATTCATGATTGCAGCCATTGCATAGCTAGGAGGCCAAGAGAAATATTTGTAGTAGCGGCTATCACATACATATCAGACAGACCTAGATAAATAATCACAGCAACATCTATTGTGTATTCGGGAGACCGACAGTAACGTATGCATTTGCATTTATTTAATCAAAGGGATAACTCAGACATATCTCATATTTTTGCCCCTCGTGCAGAATACAATACAATCTCTTGTTTGTGGTTCTTGTGCAGCAGGAAGAACATTAAAAATGGTCGTGTTTGTGGCTCTTGGACAGCAGGCAGTACCGGGCAAGTTGTCATGTTTGAAACTCTCATGTCGCTAGGAGAACCATAACATGTCCCATGTTTACTTCCCCTATCATGCAGCAGGAGGAACCTGAACATTTCTCATGTTTGTGGCTGTGGTGCAGCAGGAGGAATCTGAACGTTTCTCATGTTTGTGGCTGTGGTGCAGCAGGAGGAATCTGAACATTTCTCATGTTTGTGGCTGTGGTGCAGCAGGAGGAATCTGAACATTTCTCATGTTTGTGGCTGTGGTGCAGCAGGAGGAATCTGAACATTTCTCATGTTTGTGGCTGTGGTGCAGCAGGAGGAATCTGAACATTTCTCATGTTTGTGGCTGTGGTGCAGCAGGAGGAATCTGAACATTTCTCATGTTTGTGGCTGTGGTGCAGCAGGAGGAATCTGAACATTTCTCATGTCTGTGGCTGTGGTGTAGCAGGAGGAATCTGAACATCATGTTTGCAGCTTTCATGGAGCAGAGAGAACCTGAAGGATTCTGCTATTTGCAGTTCTCCTGCAACAGGAAAAACCAGACGAATCCTAATGTTGGGTACTCTTGTGTAGCGGATAGAGGTCAAACAATTTGCACATTTGCAACTCCTTTGTAGTAGGTACAACCTGAAAAGGTTCCTGATTTAAACTCTTGTTTAGCCGGGAGAAACTGGACAGTTTTCATGTGCGAGGCTCTGCTGTCTCAAGGACAACCCAAGAAAGTCTCCTCTTTGCAGCACTTGTGCAGCAGAAATAACCTGAACAACTGTTATGATTGCAGCTCAAGTGCAGCAGGGCGAACTTGAGCATTTCACACCTTTATGTGTTGTTGTGCATACATAATGTTCATGTTAAAGTATTTCAGACTGTTGGAAGAACCTGGAATTGTATCATTCGTGTGGCTTGCTTGTAGCAGGGAGTGGTACCTGAAACATTCTCATGTTCGTGGTTCTAACGCTACAGGAACAAGAACTATTTGAATCTTTGTAACGCTCCTGCACCAGGATTAAACTAAACCATGCTCATGTTTGGGACTTTCATGAAGAAGGGAGAACATGAAAAAAACATTACATTTGCAGCTCCCATTTAGCATGAGGAACCTACAGATTGACATGTCGGTGGATTTGGTTCAGCAATTAGAATCTGAAAAACAGTCACGTTTGTAGGTCTCGTTGAGCATGCAAAACCTGAAAAACTAAAAAGACTAACAACTGCCATTTGCCCTATTGGGACGTTGCCTTACTCAGTGTATTACTGCCGTTTTTAAATAGCAGGAACGATGCTCAAGATCAGTACTAGCACACATGCCACCATGATCCCAGTATTATAGGCAGTCGCTGGAGCTATCCTTTTCACAAGCACCACAAGACTTTTCCCTCCTTTCGGTGTTTAACTTGAAAAAGAAAACAAGTATTCATTTTCGGAGATGCTGTTTTGACTGCAACTAGGTTTCATCCCATAGTCTGCTGCAATGTAATGTTCATTAATCTTAATAAAGGTCAAATGTTGACATAAGGCACTACAATGCTTCAACTGTAGTCAGACACAATAGCTCGGGCAGATCTTAAAATTAGAAGCTACAGTGTCAGGGGGCCGATTAATTACTATGGGTACTCTCATAAGTGCTGCTGGACATATCAGTGCATTATGGCATCTTCATGCCTACCCACGTGAGATGCATCAAGTAGATACACATGAACCATTTTGGATGATAGACCAATACACATTGAGGATTCCTGACTCAGAGAGCAGTGTGTCACACAGGCTCTACAGCCTATCAGTAGAGTTCACAGAAGATGTCACAGATAGTGAATGTGGCAAGAGGAAAGTGCTTCCTGGTGATGAATAAGGCAATGTTATCGACATCTGTCATGGGGTGTTAAGTACATATTTCGGTGCAAGTTCCTCCTGCCTCTCTGCTTCATACAATTTCTTTTACAAGCTCTGCAGCTTTTCAAAGCACTGCACCTCGCTCTTGCGCTTCGGAGTCTGTGCTCTACAAGTTCTAACCCACTATTTGTGGCTGAAAAGCAACCACTCTAACCTTGAAATTTGATTGAAGAAATGATGCCAAGAGGTAACCAATGTTACCTTTTACTGCGGCTATGCACGCATCCTTAACAAAGGATGAGAGCATATTGCTCACTGTCTGCGCTGATTCCCGCTCAACAGAAACATCACGTCCCTTATCATTTTGAAGACTTTCATTCTGGTAGGTCCCACAGTGGCATCCCTCATCGAGTGTTGTAGTGCCATGATTGCGAAAGGCTGCATCACTGAACAGACACCAGACAGCAGCTTTCAGTGTCTTGGAGTAAGGGGCGCCCTGTCCAGTACGCAAGTGAGCGTGACTTTGCAAACGTTGGTGTTGGCATTATATTTTTCAGATCGAACATGTGCAAATATCAGCAGGTGGCAACTGCAGTCTTCAAGCTTTGCTGTGGAAACGTGTGATGCATCTGCATATTTATTTGCACTGTGGGATAGGCTGAGGTTTGAGCTGATCTTCTGGATCATGGATATCATTTCCTTCACTTAATGGCGATTGATGATAAAAGACATCACCACAAGGTGAATGGCCTGTGCAAAGCAGTGGACATGCACGATCTTGCCAATTTGCTGGGCAGTAACAATATTATGCCCATTGTCAGAATTGCCTAAGCTCAGAAATAGCTGTGGGGGATATACATGCGTGCAACCAGCTCCTCCACCTTCTTCTAGATGCCAACTCCCCTGTGTCCCCTGCCATGAAATCCTTGTATGCACAAAAATGATTGGGGCCAGATTTCAGCATCTGGCTGTCCCACTGATTGCTTGGGGACACCTCTTGGTAGGGGGATGGATGACCAGGCAGTGGAGAGTGGCAGCCACGCCATCAAAGCCATGCTCAATTGTTTACATATCAGGGTCTTCTTCATATCAATAACCCAGTCCTGTTCTGAGACACCATTGATAGCTCTAACCAAGGGTTGCTTTCCATTGATGATCCTCAAAAACATCATTGTGTTGTTAGTTATAGATGAGTAAACCAGCGCCTGCCATTGCAAACACTCGGCCTGAAACATATGCCATTTTAACCACTTCTGGTTACTATTTCTTATGCACTTCGCACAAGAGGCGTGATTTGCAGGGTCAAGTACAGAGAAAGCGGGGCCTCTGTGTCCTTTACAAACTTCCCTTTTCTTTTGCTGGATATTTATATCAAATGTATGTTTATTTAGTTGTTTGCGACCTATTTTCATTCCAGAACAAGTGGTTGCCTTCACAAAGGTGCCAAACGTGATGTTCTCAATACAAGTTTTGTAAGTTGTAATGGCTAGAAGGGTTGCCTCCAAGGTCAAAACAGATGTAGTGGACAGGCTATCCATAATGAGCTCGGTAAGGGCGGCCTGAACCAAAGGGGAAGCAGTCCCAATCTCCCCATTGGTCCAAGGGATGCGATTTAACACTGAATTAACTTGAAGAGACCGAGAGGAAGTGTAACTCAAACTTTGGTTCTTCAAATTAAGACTAGCAACAAGTGGGTCGTAGTCCCTTTCCTAGCATTGCAAAACACATGTCAATGATTAAGGAAGGGCTTTTAGCAATAAAATTATAATCCAAAATGTTGCTGCTATTATGCTCAACTCTAGTGAACTGAGGCGGGTAGTCAGAGGAATATGTACCGTTTACCATGCTAAACCCTGCCATGTACAACAAGTTTGCCCAGTTATTCCCATAAGGGCAGCTCTTGTCCAACCTGCCTCTCAAAACAGGAAGGGATAAGCCATCTAAATCATCCTCCCTCAAGTTAACATCAAGAGGGATTTTAGAATTAAAATCCCCAGAGAAGAGAACGGGTATTGAGGCAACCACACTGTTTAACAGTGCTGTCACATCGCTAATTACTGCAGCATGACATGCCGTATATGAAGGATCATAGAAGCTAATTCTTTAGGTGCCACCCTATCTGGTTTTCGTGGAAGTATAATTCTACCAACAAGAATGTTCGTGGAAGGACGGAAGCCACGGCTAATAAGGGGACTCACCCATCTATCGTAGGCTGGCATTTTGCACTCTCACATCTGCCAGGCTGTGATTGAAAGACACTGTGCACAGGTGAAAGAGTAGCTTTTTTATGTGCTACCTATCTATATGTGTAGCATTGTCTTAATCCCCTTCAGAATAAGTGGACTCTGGAATCATGTGCAGCAGGACTTTACTAGGTTGTAATCTCATCATGCCTATCATCGTTGTACTCGTGCTGATCAGTGGAAGTGAATGGTGGTGGACAACAGGAACGTTTTATATCCTGCTCTTCTATACTCTGTGTTGTTTCTTCTGGCTTATCTCAACTCTTCCCTCTGCATATATGTACTATGCCCAAACTTGTACGACAACTCAGCTGAGAGATGTATTAGCTCAGCTGCAACGTTCAGGTCTTGGAAGCAAGGCCACGTGCTTAGAAACCCAACTGACGTATTAAGTGCGTTATAAGAAAGCAATAAATAAATAAAGGTAAATGTAGATCGTTTTTCTCTTTATTGGTATTATGGGCAAAGGGTGACTACTTCAGGGTTCTGTATCGGTAGTAGAAGCTTCCAAACAAAAACAGCCTGGTAAGCACCAATGCAAATAATGTCAAAGCAAGGCTCTAAGGAACAGTCTGTGTTGATGGAAGGAACGCAGCATTTGGTTATTAAATCTTGTCGATCCAAACGATTGCCATCTGCTTCACCCATTTCTCTGTTGCTTTTCAATGTATATGTGTTATCAATTTTTATATTATCTGTTGGGTTAAAATAGTCTGTCACTCCTGCATGGTCAATATGCAGTTATATATCATTCTCACAATTATCACTGATTCAGAGTCGTTTATTGATTTTGGCCTTTCAATAGAGAGCATCTAAACCTGGATGGCACTCAATTGTTTACAGCTTAACTAAAGCAAAACAGAGAAACCAAAGCAAGACAGAGGTTAACCTGACCAACCTACCTCATTTCTCTCCAACCTTTCCCTGGCTCCTGTGCAGAACCTTGACGTTTTAATGGACTCCAGTATAAGCCTGATCGCGCAGACTAATTGGATCTCAAAATGTTGCTTCTTTCAACTTGAGCAATTGCTTCATATCCTCCCTTTTATTCTTCACAAGGGCAGCGCCATTGTGATGGGTGCCACGATTCGTTCCCATCTGGATTATGGCCACTCCATATATGTGGATCTCTACACCTCCTATATAGACTGGATGCAGTTGAGAAATAACTCTGCAAACAGACTCATTCTGGGCCAGTCAACATGTAACCATGCCTCTGCAGAAGACAGATGAGTTAATTAGTATAAAGTAAGAGACAGAATATTCTTTAAGGTCATGTGCCTTCTACACGTGTCTTCGTAGCTTTGGACCTAAAAACGTGGTCCAAAATCCACAGACACCTCTCCCACAGGTTCTTAAGGCCCTCAAATTGAGGTCATTGGAGTGTTCCTATGGTACAAGGCCCAGCCGGAAGGGTAACTGTTTCTGCATTTGGAGCCTCAGTCCATGGAATCATCTTCCTCTGGACCTTCGTCTTAAGGGGAATCCTCTGACCTTAAGAGCATGATTGAACGTTCTAATGTTCATAAACAAATATGTACTCTCTGCAGCGATGAACTGTCTCAAGAGGTGATTTATCTCACAGTGCACTCTTTACAAAGTATCCTACTAACTCATTCACTTACTAACTCAAGTAGTCACTCGCCCTTGCAAAGGGAAACACACAGTATTACAGGTGGAATGCATACATATATGCAAGCAGGTGAACTAGGAATTGTACTGAAATAGAGTATTAAAAATAAGCAAATAGCTGAAGGAAAACTGTAAACACAAAAATCAAGCAAATCACTAAACTGTCTTTGGCCAAGCAAGAGAACAGGACCCTAATTGGTGTTAAAACCCAAAGCTAAGATCAAGGGTCCAGGGTGACCAGAATGACTGATAAAGTACATCTGTCCCACAAGTTCTTTTTAGAAGGTTCCACAGCATCAAACAGGTCTGTTAGGTGCTTCCCGAGGGTTCAAGCTGCAGTTTGATGGTGTCAAGCTGCAGTTTGGTGTCAAGCAGTCTTGACAGTATTTGATAACTGTGGAGTGTATCAACAACTGGGTGTCTCGATGTTGCTTGGGTACTGCCAGCCACGGACCAATTGTCTTGAATGGCAACTCAATCTGAGGTGGAGAACAAGGCATCTCAATATGTTCATTTTTGGCAGTGAAGACTTTGATCTAGGATCGATCACCTGTCCATCTTGGGCAGCTTGCCAAGCATTCTTGAAGCTCTTAGCTCTTAAGGCAATCAAGTGTAAAAAGAGTCTGGGAGCTCAATCCTTGATCAAAGTGGCTCAATGGCTCAAAGCAGACTCTAAAAATGTTTCCAGGTTGCTGGGCGATAGCAATTGCTAGAGTATAAGGCTCTGGGTTTTAGAGGTCTTGTTGTCTACTGAAGAGAACCAAGCAGAGCGGGAGATCTATTCTGCACTCTCTTCAAGTCTAAAGTATTCTGAGACCCTCCTTGCACAATATCTCCATCTAGGTAGCCATGTGCCCTGGACCCTGGGTCCTCACTGAAGACAAGTTCCAAGGTCCTTCCCCAGCTCTCGATTATATGACCCAGGGATATTATTAATATTGTCAGCTGTCTTCACCCCTTCAGAAGAGGGCTTAGACCTATCCTAAATTCCAATGAGCAACTGATAGACTTTAGGGCTCCCTCACCATTTAAAGGTAAATCTTAGCAGGGGATTGTTCGATTTCCAGCCTATTGGTTGTATGCAATGTGTTAATGTGTACCTCTTCGGGTGGCAAGTCTTTTTTCATTTCTTCAGAATTTCCCAGAGTACCATATTGTTAAAGGAATTTCTTTGCCTCAGAAAATATGTATGCTCTGAATTTCTAAAATGGTGTAAGGGCAATACCCTAACCAGGACCTCCCATGCTGCCTTAACTCGTCCCATAAGCAAGCCTCCCTGGCACATGCATTCCATTGCCTAATCACTCCAACTGTCTAGGCCCAAATCATTTTCTATAGATCTGAGCCCGTTTCTGAAGCTCCCCCTCACATATGAGTGAGGGGTGAACATGGGCCCCTGGAGACTAAAGGCTATTATAGTCTTTGCTCACATCAGCTGCTACTGCTTCTTTGCAAAGGGTCTCTAGTGTGACTCATGTCCACATAAACATAGCTCCAATCAAAGGCAGAGATGTTTCAGTACTTTAAAAAGTTAAAAGAACAATGCTCCCTACCTTTCAATCTGTATATACCATAAGCTAAGCTATTTTATATTTGTATGTGGCCAGTATTCAATTTTGAGGCTGTGAGATCACTCCCATTATATATTATTGGATAACCAAAAAGCCAATGGACTTTTACCACAAGGCTCACTTTTAAAATAAACCCCATTCTCTCGAGGCATGGTTTTGGGCCTTGCAGTAATTTGGTTTTCCTATCATCTTTTCTCTGGTTGATCAAGTGGGCGATAATAAAGTTAAAAGCGTCAAATGTAAATTCTTCATTGATTTACCCTAGATTTAACAATTTAAAAGTTAAATGCATGTTTTTAAATATTATAATGTCTCGCTTTCCATATCGATAAACTGCAATTCCATCGACCTTATACAACATCCATTAATTCATGGATAAAGTGGCAATTGCCAAGTAACAACTGTGGTTTAATAGTGCCAATATACATTTCAGGGAAATACATTAAAGGGTTGATTCAAAGTTCCATGTGCACATTCCACTGTTATGTGTAACTTCAGTCCTCAAAGTTTACCACGTTGCCAAACAGTTGCTGCCATGTCAATGGACTGCATAGCAGAATGTATATATTTGTGTGTCAGTACATGGGGTCAGTGATCCAGATACACACACTATTGACCAACAGGCCCACTTGAGCAGAAACCACTACACAATTTGTTAATGAACACAGTATTTTCTGTAGATAAGGCTGTGTTACAGACCCAGTCGGCAAAAGCTATTCAATAGACCTCCACAAACGGGAGAAAAAACCTGTAAGGTTTCCCCTTGTTGGGGAGAAGCTGGACCCCCAACAGGGCAGTGGGGGGCCAGCAGCCATACCCTCACCAGCTATGGGAGACCCCAACACCTCCCATATGGCCCCCAGAAATGCAACAGAGTCCCAAGCAGGCAGCAGCATGTTCCAAACTGGGTTTATTTCTGGGCAGCAAAAAAGAAAAAAAAAACACGCAGAGCATCGTGCACATCGAGAGTTCAGGCGCCGTCTCCCCCGGGGCTGGCTTCAAAGCCAGCTTTATAATCACACTGCAGGCTGACCTCACAGAATTGGATCAGTTCCCAGAAACCTAACTCCTCCTGCTATTGGCCGCTAAGTGGTAGGTTACCTATGTAGCCCTTAGAGAGAGCCTGACAATTGGATATTAGCCTTTTGCGTCAGTGGGTTGGTTTAGCTGTGCCAGCCCCCATTACCTAATTCTAACTTGTTACATTATGACTTTGTTCCCATAACTTTTTAGCTGAAGTAAGCAGTTTGCACTTGAGCTCTGAGCGCTAATTGGCTGGGCTGCGCCATTCTTGTTACAATTATGTTTCAAATGTTGTGCGAGTCCTTGAGAAAATGTCTTTCTTTCCCAGAAAGAAAAAAAAAGCACACTGGGTTGCCGTGATTTATTCGCATTTGTGGATAATTAAAAATGTTTGTCTGCAGAAAGCAATCTTATCTTGAATGTGCGACCTTGGCAGCTCGAGAGTTTTGCGAGGAACATTGCTGAAGGCTTCTGCAGCCAGTGTTCAGTGAGAGAAATGAACTTGGCTGTAATTTTCCTGAAACATGGCTTTACACTGTGCATTTAGACCATGTTAATTCATATAGGCATTTGCAAGCCTTTAAACAGGGATTTTTGTGTTTGTAGATTCTGATATTGCAGCATTGATTCTAATGTAGCATGGAAGTTGCACTGTTGGTGAAGTGGGTGTGTTTCAGCATATTTGTCACCCATGGGTGCGCTGGGGCCTGGTTCAAAGGATAAGTGTGCTCCTTGTTCTTCCTGCCGTTCTTCTGTATATGTGCCTGGGGTGAGGGGGCATGGGTTTGATCTCGATTCTCCCTCTTCAGGCCCCCTTCTGGTCGACTTTGTCGACCACACCACCAAGCAACATTCACCTCCTTCCGGTCTGCATATCTTTGTCAATTCCTTGAAGTGTCCATAATTTTTTGCATTGTTGTTGATGAACAGTACATATAGGAGTGTTCTCCTTCTGTGTTCCACCACACTCACTTCCCTTCGTACTTCCTCTGATCACAGGGAGTGGCCACCTTTATTACTGCTGGAACCATGTTGCACACCGCTATCTTAGTCCGGCTCTTCCTTTCACCATGTCTCTTATTTGCATTCCGATGACTTCTTCTGTTGTTCTCTTACATCTTGCAATGTATCTCTATCTTGCACAATGATGCTGTGCTCGGTACTAGTCCTTCCGTTATCACCTTCAATCAACCAGGCAGTCATGATGTCATCCATTACCATGCAAGCACTAGCTAGTTCTTTGCTTTCTCTTTTCAGATGCATTTTTGCTGATCATTCTTTAGTATGCTGGTACTTCACCCAATTATTCTTCTGTCTCGCTCGAGAAGTAATTCCCCCCTCTTTTTACTCCTCTGTCTGTTTCTCTTCTTCCGTTGTTTTCCATCTTGGTGAATGTGTCATTCTTCACAACTTCCTTGGTCATCACCAACAAGGGCATGCTGATGCGCATCAATGAACACTCTCCTCCCCAATTCAGTGGTAGTTTCTCTTGATCTTTAGATGCATGTGCTCAATAGTAGTCCATAAGCAGTGATGTTCCTGCTTTCATCTCGCAACTTCTCTCAACCTTCTTGCATCCAGCATGATTGTCCACTTCTTGTCACTGTTGTGCTGGTAACATAACATTGGTACCTTAACAGTATACGTCCTTCTTCATTCTCCACCCAAGTGACTATCTTCGCTCTTTTGTCTCACTCCGTTAGGCACTTATCATATTTTTGTCTCTTTTATTTTATTTTTCTTCTCTCTTTTTGTTTTTCTTTCTTCTTTTATTATTTATTTATTTATTTTTTTTCTCTTGCAGCTTGCTCACTTGTGCGTTTGCTCGTTGTTTCTTCTCTCTCTGGTCACTTTCCACATGCAGTTGTTCTCCAATTAGCTTCTTTATGTAATCATCTTCCATAGGGGATTACCCCCCTTTTTTTTATCAATCTCAATGTTGCTGTCTTCCCTTGCAATCTTCTTCGCACCTTGGCATACATGGGCGTCGTGCTCTGCTGTAGTAATTTCTGTTGTAATCAATTCTCTTCCGGCATATGTTAAAGAACAGTCAGGACATCTCTCTAGTGGTGTCCCTACCAATTTTGTACATGTGTGCATGTTGTTGGTCACTTCTACTATGTGTGTTATGTGTATGTTTTACTCCCTTTGTGTCTGCCCTTAACTCTCCTTACTTTAGCAGCAGCTTTTCCTCACCCACTGACACCGTAACTCTTCCTGCTTAGGTTAGGGAATGTTAGCAGGGGATACAGCGGTAATGCTCACTATTACAAATCATTTTCAAATTACCACCCCCATTATTTCGTTCATCATTAATAGTCCCATCGTGAAGGTAAAAGTCCTTATTTGCTTGCCCATAACCACTTACGCTGCTGGGTCCTTGCAGCTGATGAGATGATAAAGTTGCCCGCCTGAAAATCGCAAGAAAGGCGTTAATACGTTAGTACTTGTTAGTAACCTCAAGCTCCGCGAACTAAACAATCACTAAGGGCAAAAATCAAATCTCCCCCTGGACATTTCGTGTTTTCAAAATTTCTCAATATGGGTAGGGAAAATCTTGGGCTGTTTATTCAATGGAAACAAGGAAATATACTTCAGGGAAACATGCTCTAAGGGGTCTGAGGTTCTTGATAGGGTGGGCAATTGAGTGGGGAATGCTTCACGATGTTTTAATCAGTAGGCCTCACAGTTTCTAATGGAAGATAATATTAAGGAAATTTCCTACACATTTCTAACAGCATACATACGCAACAACCCGCATGTGCGGGGAAAAGAGAAGGAACAAAACAGTGTTACAGCTGTAGGTGCACAAAATGTAATATGAAACTCAATTAAACTTTGGAAATGCGTGTGTCAGTCCCTATTCTAGTTGCTAGTGTGCGTTGGACCATCGGATGGCCATGTTTCCCTAACTCGGGAGTGTTCGTGCTATTTTGCAGTTCATGAAAATCTCTTGCGTTGGCCCTGTTGATCGTTGCTCCCTCGTTGCCAGGGTGGCCACCGCTTTGTAGGACTTGACGCCTCACACATCTAACAAAGTCTGTCAGGAGGGGAAAATGTCCCACTGTAGTCCATAGCAATTGGGTGTTGGTTGTCCGTTGTCTTCAGGCCTGCCCTGGGTCCTTTATATCTGGCGAGAAATGAAATGGAAGCGCTTGAGACCTGAGAATTTACATATTCTTCAATTTCTTGACCTAACCTCTCTGCACTACTCTCACACTATTCAGTGTCCTAGTGGGAGGAGCCAATGGTACACCTATGCACCATCCTGTCACCACCTGGTGGCGTTCAATGGCGGTCTGACTGTAAATTGTTACACAATTCGAAATGTACCCAAAAAATGGGTAGGCATTTAATTTATGTGAAGATATTCATTACACACTTGGATCATATATACGCAATTTAGGTGCTAGTGTACAAATGGGCCTTTGGATCTTTAAATTTACTGTGCTTTTGTTGTAAGCTATTTATAGTGCGTGCCTTGGTCCCGTGGGGCATCAGGCACTGACAAGCTAAATAGGGAAACATCAGGGTAGTAAATTTGTCATATAGGGTGGCTTTGTTTCTAAATTAAGTGCACCATGTTACTTAGTTAAGATAATCGCAGGGTTTTTTAAATCTTTTTTTCTATGGCTCCTCTCTCAACTTCTCAGGGCGTGTCTCACAGTGAACTGCAGGCACTTTAAACTGGTACTAATGAAATTCGCTACCAATTATTCACTACCTGTCCCTCCCCCCTCTTTGTATTTATTTATTTATTTATTTATTTCCTCTTTTCTTTCAAACCCAACCCTCACAATTTACTCCCATTCTCTCTATCCCACCCCATGTCCACTTTTTAAACCCTACCTACTCTGTTAATTACTCATTTAGTCTAGTATTTTATTACTCCACTACTGTAATTACTGTTACATTTAAACAATATATTTCTCCCCCCATTATCTGCTCTCAAATTTTAATACAACCATCATTCTCCAGTTCGTGCAGCAATGACCTCTTTCCCTATGTGTGTTGGCTAATGCATTTGTGCCAGTGTTATTTTCAAAAGCGCTAGTGGCATTACCACTTGCACTGTTATTTTGTCACCAAATTCATTCTGTTGGGAACATGGATCATCCATCCTTTACCCCTATTTCTTTCCTCCCGTGGTGAACCGTCAATGAAATGTAGCCCCCCCCCTCAAGTGCACCTTCTTCCACCTTGTGTGTCTCATTTAATTGTTCTGTGTTATTCGTGTATTCATGAGCCCAGTCTCCTCGCTGAAAGATGTGTGCTCAAAATGTGGCTAAATGTACTCTCTTGTGATGCGCTATCATTATGCACCCCCCTCTGTACCGTGCAGCCCCATTATGCTTAAACAATCTTCCTTACTTTCAACATGTGTATGCCTGGTGTTTAACAATTTATGGATTTCTCTGTTAATAAGGTGGTCATATCCACATTGCTCATGATGTCACAAATGCCTCTTCCCTAATGCATGGCCTAGTCGCCCCACTGTCACCCAGAAAAGAAAATGTTTTGATACCTATCACCACCCCTATGCAATTGGCCTCTGCATTATTGAGTGTGCGTGAGTGTGTGTGTCGGCGCGCGTCTCGCCCGCTCTGTCGGGGAGGTGGAGCATGAGTGTGTGTGGCAGAGTGAGTCAAATCAAGTTTGTCTTGGGCTGTCCTATTAGCGGTATAATGTCAATCTATGTCCTTTGAAAGGTTTGTTTCCCATCAGGAAGACCCCACCCAGTCATGTAACCGGTACCATTGCTATTGTGTCAGTGTTCTGTATGGGTGCTGGCTGCTGTGCAGTGCCCCTGTGTTGTGATTCTTGTCAGTCCTGGGGTAGTGGTGCTGTCATTTGTTGTGTCTGTACATGAGGTGGTGACAGTGCCTGCGTTGGTGCTTGTGGTGTCTGCTGAAATCATCCCGTCCTGCCCCATGTATCCTCCCCACATGGGCGGTGCATATTGTGGTGGTTGTTGACACTGCTATTGTGATTCTTGTGCGTTTGTGTTGAGGCTGTTTTTAACTGCCCCTCCCACTGCATACATTAATAATTTATTTTGTCCCTACTTGTCCTCATCTGCCTTTCTCTGCCCCTGCCGTTTTATTTATTTATTAACCGTCTTCTCTTGCCACAATCTACAATGCACACAGTCAATGTCTAGCACGCTATCCTTCCTTCCTCCCTTCCATAACCCCATGCATGCTGCACCACCCCTTACTGATCCTCTATCATGTTTGGCTGTGCTGTCTCGTTCAGTCCTTCTCTCCTCCTCCAATCCCTTTCTTCCCTTTCCAGTTCCCCCTCTCTGTTGCTATTGTTACTCCTTGCACCTCCCCAGTTATCTTCCCTATAAATTTAATTCCTCTGTACCTGTGCCTTCAAATCTGCGTCCATGCACTGCAGCCCTTCCTTGCTCACTCCTGTGCTGCTAGTGGGTTGTTCTGCACCTTCCTGTTTGTTCGCTTTAGTGTATTGTGATTGTGTGTGTGTGGTGTTTAAATGTCCTTCTGCTGTTTTCAGTTCTCTCATGCAATGCATTCCTTGCTTACCATCTGTGTCATCATATATTACACTCCCGGAGGTTCAGAAGAGTGAGTCCCCTCTTCCCTCTGCTCGTGCTGGTTCAGCATCAGCTGACCCCTCGCATCTTCCCTTTCCTTCGTGCACACAGTTTAACTGTAGCCATGTGCTTTTAAAGCTTTTCCCGTGTAAGTGCTGTGTATGTGTGTCCTTACCGATTGCTGCACGCTTCTGGAGAAGCCGCCTATGAGCAGCCATGGTCTTTTTTAATTTACCTTCAGTACTTTGGAATCTTTGCACACTATGTTTTACTGACTTATTTCGGCATGGAAGCTGTGTGCTACACAACAGGTGAAGGGGAGTCATTTCTGTATTGTGTGATACATTTTACCTCTATTCAATTTGAAAATTTCGATAGTCCGCTGTTCAGGGAGCAAAAGTTAGAAGATAATTGAACATTTTTCAACTTCTGTGAGCCTTCTTGGCTCCGCACCTTAGCCAGTGCACTCCACGTGCAGCCCATCTTCACCAAACCATTGCCTTCTCCGGCACACCCCCACAATCTTGTGCATGTGTCTTCCACACACCGCCTTTGGGTCACCTATTCTCCAAATCCAAAACCACACCACTATCTCCTCACCATCAAAACTCTGTGTCCTATGCATCAATCTGAAGGTGACGTCACCAAACTAAAAACACAGTGCAAATGAACAGACAAATGTGCATACACCGAACAATAACCCATTTCTCCCAACCCCACAAAAATCCCAAAATAAAACCCCACAATCCCCACAGCTGTCTTCCTGTCTCAACTGGAACAAGGTAAACTACAATAAAAACTCTTATAATTGGACTGCACACACTGCGTCGCCTCACGTGTGATACGCTCCTCACCAGGGGACCTTAACCAGCCAACTATCTTCCGCACTCGGGAAAAATCTAGCTACCTCCTGCGGGGAAACATCCTCCACTCACTGAACTAAAACGCTCAATTAGCAGGGAACCTCATCTACTCATTGATCTATAACGTCAATTCATAGGAAATCCACACCCCTGTACATGAAATCGCCATCCGGACCAACCAGCGCGGCACTCCTTTCCATATGTGGGGAGTCACTACCCCACCCAATATCCTCATAAACACAAGAAGGGGCAACTGCCACCGCTCCAGTCCCAACAATTCACGTGCCGATCACCACCAATGTGCCGAATTTTGCGACAATGTAAAATCACCCACCACCCAATTTACAATGCCTCCCCCAGTTTCTACCCAAACAAAAGAACTTAACATTTCTGCAACATACTGATCAACAATGCATTATAATACTTTAGACATTTCCCCCCTCAAAGCCCATGTTGCTGGTTTACTTACATTTCCTATGCTGCACTGGCACTTTCTCTGCTGCTGGACACCCCCTCAAGGCGCTTCACCGGACCCCTTCTCCTGCAGGGCTCTCACCTGCCCTCAAGCGGGGTATTTCCAAGTGGCCCCCAATGCCTTTAGCCGGTTACGCGTTTTCCGGTGGTCTTCAGGTGCAGGCGAGGGTCCCACAGCTTCCTTGAGTCGGCGGCAGGGAGTTCAGTTCAACGCAGGGCTTGCGCAGGCAGTGCTCATTCACCCATGTTACAATGAGCAATGAGCCTCACAGAGGGCACCAACTTGTTGGGGAGAAGCTGGACCCCCACCAGGGCAGTGGGGGGCCAGCAGCCATACCCTCACCAGCTATGGGAGACCCCAACACCTCCCATATGGCCCCCAGAAATGCAACAGAGTCGCAAGCAGACAGCAGCATGTTCCAAACTGCGTTTATTTCTGGGCAGCTAAAAAGAAAAAAAAACACGCAGATCATCGTGCACATCGAGAGTTCAGGCGCCGTCTCCCCCGGGGCTGGCTTGCAAGCCAGCTTTATAATCACACTGCAGGCTGACCTCACAGAATTGGATCAGTTCCCAGAAACCTAACTCCTCCTGCTATTGGCTGCTAAGTGATAGGTTACCTATGTAGCCCTTATAGAGAGCCTGACAATTGGATATTAGCCTTTTGCGTCAGTGGGTTGGTTTAGCTGTGCCAGCCCCCATTACCTAATTCTAACTTGTTACATTATGACTTTGTTCCCATAACTTTTTAGCTGAAGTAAGCAGTTTGCACTTGAGCTCTGAGCGCTAATTGGCTGGGCTGCGCCATTCTTGTTACAATTATGTTTCAAATGTTGTGCGAGTCCTTGAGAAAATGTCTTTCTTTCCCAGAAAGAAAAAACAAGCACACTGGGTTGCCGTGATTTATTCGCATTTGTGGATAATTAAAAATGTTTGTCTGCAGAAAGCAATCTTATCTTGAATGTGCGACCTTGGCAGCTCGGGGGTTTTGCGAGGAACATTGCTGAAGGCTTCTGCAGCCAGTGTTCAGTGAGAGAAATGAACTTGGCTGTAATTTTCCTGAAACATGGCTTTACACTGTGCATTTAGACCATGTTAATTCATATAGGCATTTGCAAGCCTTTAAACAGGGATTTTTGTGTTTGTAGATTCTGATATTGCAACATTGATTCTAATGTAGCATGGAAGTTGCACTATTGGTGAAGTGGGTGTGTTTCAGCATATTTGTCACCCATGGGTGCGCTGGGGCCTGGTTCAAATGATAAGTGCGCTCCTTGTTCTTCCTGCTGTTCTTCTGTATATGCGCCTGGGGTGAGGGGGCATGGGTTTGATCTAGATTCTCCCTCTTCACCCTTGCACATGAACATCTGTCGCAATGTTCTACTTGATCTACCATGCCAGGGTGATTTGTAGAAGGAGGTGCTGAATGTGAGACTGATACCCCGAATGTACCATCCACAATTTGGCATCCCTAATGTGCACAGCAGCTGCTATGGCTAGTGTAAAACACGATCTAGCACATGCCCCCACCTAGCCCTGGAATATCGGTGTCCTCTGAAATATGAAGGCCCTGCAGATGGCCACCTCGCATCCATATTCACAAAGTGACCGCATGCACGTTTCACACGAGCCACCATTAAAAAAGCTCGAACCTCGCCATTAGGCAATGAAGCTGGCTGGCAATCTCACACCTGCAAATGAGTGCTGGACAACAAAATACCTGTCTAGCTAAACTAGTCACCAGCGACCTCCTGACTATGCCTCTGCCTACAAGACTAATGACCCACTCCAACCTTTCATGCCCTATATCACCCAAACCACCATGCCTGAATCCTGTAGGATGTTATTGACAGGTTACTCTGACCACATTGGCCGAAAATTAGGTGGTTTGGTTGCGCCTGAAAAGGTTTATTCAGAACTATTCAGAAATCTTGGAGGTCCCTGTGGTGGGGCTTGGTGAGTATTGTGGCATGCACGTGGGTAAATTAGAAAAAGGAAAAATGGGGTCTGAAATTTGAATTCCTATATTCTGTCTGCAAGGGTACCATTATTATATTTTTACATTGTTAGTTTTTCGGGAGAGGTGTTAGACTTTCAGCTATAATTTGGGCTGGCAATTATTATTTTGAGACCTCATATGTGTGACTGAGAGTGAATGTTCCTTTCATTGGTTGGATGGACATATATTATGAAACTTCACATTAAAATCTCAGATATCTCATATGTGTCCAAGTAAAAAAGGTAGCTAGAATTGCAATGTAAAGCAATATTTAAACATACCAAAAGTCTGTTACTTCTTTAAATGTAATATGATTTCTTTTCCAAAGACTCGAACGTTTCTTTACATTATGCAAAACACCAACCGTTATGCCTGTATCAAAAATGTACAAACATTGAATGTTATTATATGTAATAATACGTCAGCAGAGAGTTTATCCCATATCTGAGGTGGGATTTCCATCCAACTTTGACCTTCAGGATACCATAATTTAGCATTATGATCTTTGCAGTCCTGCATTTAAAATGCACAAGTCAGCTTAGAATGTTCCTTCCTGTCTGGCCTCTGGCCTGCTCTGCCACATTCTTCCGTTAGCTTACTTACCTCTTACAGCACCTGATACCTTATAGCTGCCTCGTCTAAAACACCCAGTGTACTGGCCACATCAATCTCTCCCTATGAGCTGCCTCACACTGTTTCACTTCCCTCCCTTTTCATTCAACTACCCCGTCACCTCAGGACATGCCTAAATTTGTTTTCTCACCTTTCCCGCACTTTTCCTAGCCTCTCCCCATCCCTTCCTCCCTTCTTAAATAGTTTCCCTGACTACAAATCACCAATGGAGGTCCATCTACTACCTATCTCAGGCTTTAAGTGCAGAATATCCACTGATACAGTGTCAACCTTTCCATATGACCACCTGCTACCACCAACAGCTCTACGCATCTCTATAGCCCTACCCAGCCTTCACTGTATTGATCTACACTTCTCTACATCTGCATCTCCACCTGTCTCATTTTCATCCCTCCCCTTCCTCGCCATAATGACTCTCTTGCTTCTCTTCTCCGCTCCACCCCATCTCACCATCTTTCCTCAAAGTTTATTTTCCATTTATCTAATTCCCCAACCATCTTTGCCACTATCCGCCTCCCCACCACAACCTCTCCACTATCACCCACCTGTACCTTGTCACTGCTGCCCCTGTGTTCTGTTCTCCCCACCTCCACAACACTATCAATTCTACTTCTGAACCTCAACCTTCCACCCACTGTGCCTCTAATTTTATATCAATTTCTACCTCTGCACCTACAAGGTTGCACTGACTTCTGCCCAAATCTAAGCCTTCACTTCCATTAGTACTCCATTTGATCTACACATAATCACGAAATTCCACACCTTAGAATCTGAAATCCAACTCCTACCTCTGCCCCACCACAGCAAACCACCTTTTTCTCTGCCCAGCTTTTCCACTTCACCCCATGCCACTTCCTAACCCACCTCTTACACTCTACCGCAGAAACTCTCTACCTGTACCCCCACACTACCATACCCAGAAGGAATGGTTATATGTGATTTCAGTGCTGATATTTGTTTTCAGCCATTAAAGACCCTTCCCAACATATTTTAGGACTGGAACAATTATGTATACAAACGCCAGTCCTATACTATGTGGGGAAAGTGTTGAATAGTGTCTGAAAATAAATATTGTTTATCCAACGATGTTTTTAATTTCAGCATTGAAATCACTGGATAAAACACACACCAAAGGCCATGATAATGGCAGTTAACCTAAATAAACGGCAATTGAATAACCTAACAGAACTATTACTTTCAATCTTTACCTCAACTCTGTCACTCCACATCCCACATATTCACCCAAACTCTACCACCACCCATACCACCCCACTCTCCCATAAAACCCTTTAAAACCTTTCCTCGATCCCTACCCCAATCACTACATATTTACCTGCCCTCCCCCTCCATCCCTTCCACTCCATCTCTATCCTGTCAATCTACCTCCACATTCGCTCACAACCCTACTTCTCCTTATTTACTGCCATGTACTAGCCTCTACTTCTACCCATAAATCTACTGGCCCACCTTCATCGACACTGTTCTCTTCCTCCACCCATTCTACTACTCCAACCCTCAATTACCTACCCACCCCTTGCTTTGCCTCTTTTTCTCCCCCTCTACCCACAGCTAGAAAACATTATTTCCCCCACTCTACATCTCTAGCCTTCTAAACCCAACACTATTGCTCCTACTACCAGACACTCTCTTTGCCTCTCAGCTATTCTCTACACCTCTCTCATCTACAATTTCTATCTCTACTGCACACGCCCCATTTATTAAATGCTACCTTCTACCACTACACACACTCTCACATCTACTCCTTAACTCTACTGCTAGCTAAACCATTTATAGCTCTACTCATACCCAATCTCAAATGCTAATTTACCTGACCATAACCACCTTACTTTGTTCTTCACTTCTTGTTCTAACATATCTGACCACTACACCTTTCACACTACCTTGAGAACCACATCTACGTCCCCCGACTCTCCTCCCCCACCCCATACCCTGCCCGTGCACCTATCTCACTACCTTTCTCTATCCACCTTCAATGCCACCCAAATAGCTCTAGCCTCACCCAATCCATGCCTGTCACTCCACATCCACTTTCACCTACATCTACTGACATCTATCCATACTTGACTCTATCCATATCTCTCGACACATGACCATCTAGCTATTCCTTTATTCTCCACCTCCACCTTTACCTCCACGTTATCACCTCTATCCTAACCCTACTCAATCCCTACCCCTGCACCCATCACTATCTTCCCAGCCCTACCTATCCACCGCCAGCTTCACTGCTGCCTACCTACTTCTATCCCTGAATGTCTCCATTTGTTGCACTCCACCCCTGCACCCCACATATAAACATCTACTCCTCTCAGACCTGGAAACTCCCCTCTACTATCCATGCCATGCTGGCTCCTGTAATAATGACTGCCCTGAACCATTGCCAGAGCAATCCTCCCACATCTCATAGTTAGGTACAATCAGGTAGAAAACTAGGGGATCCACCAATCAATCTCTAGGCATTCAATGGGTATACCTTCCCTCGTACCTGGGGAAAATAGCCAAGACATCCAAAGACCCTATCAGGGCTCCCTCAGGCCAAATCAACTATGTAAAACACCATCGGTGCAACTCGCTCACTCTGCATAGGCAAACATCATCCACTTCAATGAGATCCCATCACTATTTCACATGGACAAGATGCAAAATACACCAGGAATCAATCATACACAGGGGGAACCACATCCCTACAACCTCCTCATTCAATAACAGTTCATCCATCTCACACAACTAGGAGAGCTAAGCAGAGAAATGCGCCCATTACCATTCAGCAGCCAGGCTTACAACCAGCGTTATTCTCAATGCCCTCCCAAAAAAAATGGGGAAATGCAAATACAAAATTTTGCAAGATAAAATGGCAGAAAATGGAAACAAGGAATCGTAACGTCATGGCATCACACCTTCTTATCAAGAATCTGACCAATAAATCAGGGAGGGATTAAAACCTTTTTCCAGCCTAACAAATGCAGAATGTCCATGGTCCAAGTTCATAATGGCCACAAGGCCTTTTACAGACTCCTATCATGTCTCATGAGCATCGAGATTGTGTCCCTTAACTCTGGACTGCTTCAACAAATCGATGAGATGCTTTCTCAACAGGCACTGCAAAATTGTCTCAGTTTATGCATTCAGGAAGAAGGGAAGAATAATGGAGGGGAATTCTAGAGAGGACTGGGCAGAGTAATGTGAAGAGCTGAAAGGTCTGTATTAGTTGAGAGACCAGAGCCAGCTGAGGGTTCAGAGACAGCTGAGGGACCAGAGTCAGCCTGGAGACCAGTGTGAGCTAAAGGAATAGAGCCTGATGAGGTGTCTTGAAAGAGCTGATGGGCCTGAGAGAACCAAGGGTGCCGGGAGAGCTAAAAGACAGAATTTCAGGCACGGTTGCCGCCGGACTCGTAATGAGGCCCAGAGACTCAAATCTATACAATTGCAATTAGCGCTGCTGCAAATGAAGAGGCACCTTAGTGTCAAGGGATTCCGATGGATACTAATGGAATAATCTGGCCCAGGTGACCAACTCGGGCAGAGGGTAAGATTATCTGTAATCATTAAAGAGTGCTGGTTGGTATTCCCATGTGAATGTGGCAAGGAGAGCAGGATGGTATCCAGGGAAAATGGTGCCAACAAAAATGTAGTCATTGGAAAATCATGGTGAAAATAGCCCTGCAGTGAAAATGTCACCAATCAAAAAGTAGTAAAAAAGCTGGAACTGAAAAGTAGCAAATCATGCAGTGCTGCTAGAGTATGTTTGAGGGTTTAGAGGGCTTGTGATTGCCTGCTTTAGGGTTAGGATAGGGGTTAGGGTAAGGCTAGGGGTAAGGATAAGAGTAAAGATTTGGTTTAGAATCAGGGTAAGGGTTAGGGTGGTTGTGGGATGGTTGGTGGTGTTAGGGTTTGGTTAGCGGTCAGGATAGATTAAGTGTCAGGGTAAGTGTTAAGGTAGGGGTTATGCTAAGGCCAGGTCTAATAGAGTAAGGCCCTCATTACGACCTTGGCGGAGGACCATGGTGCAATTAGCACCATGGTCCATGGCGCTAAGGGTGCAATTCCGCCATGGTGGTTGGCGGACTTACCGCCCCATTCCGACCTTGGCGGGGCGGTAAGTCCCCAATCCCCATTTTGCCCTTCCCCATTCCCATTCTTGCCCCATAGGGCATAATGGGAGTGGGGAAGGCGTTAATTACGCCACCGTAAATTACGGTGGCGTAATTAACATCAAGGTCCCTTAGCGCCATGGATTTTAACGCCTGCAAAAAGCAGGCGTTAAACTCACCATGGCGCTAAGGGACCTCGTACTCAGGCGGTAAGGGTCGGCGATGTTTACGCTGGCGTAAACCCCTTACCGCCTGGGTCGTAATGAGGGCCTAAATGTTTGTTGGCATATAATAGGAGTTAAGATAAATCTAGTGTTTAGGATAGACTGAACATTATAAGGGTTAGAGTGATGTGTGGCCATCTGGTGATGGGGTTGGCGTTAGGTTCTATTTGTTTGTTGTGTTGAGTCACATGCAACCAAAACGCTTTAATTCGATGTAGGGTTCATTTTTGGTAATGGTTCATGGTAGAATAATGGTTGTAATTAGAAATAAGGTAAGGTTTGGGAATGGTGCTAGGGTGATTGTGGAGGTTTCATTAGAGTTTTAGTTCACTGTTAGGGATGCAGTCTTGCACTTTTGTGCATTTAAAACACTTTTCTGGCCACCTTATTACTGGCAACATGTTCACACTTTGTGTTGCTTTTATTGAATGACTACTTTATTAAAGCACCTTTTTGCTGACTACTTTTTTCATGACTACATTTTCCTGGGGACATTATCACATTGAAGCACAGCCATTATATTCTTGGTTGCAGAGTGGACATGGCTCTCTATCACTAAGAGTGATGAGGACAATATAGCCCTTATAAGTGAGAGGGGCACTATATTCATTAGAAAAAAGCTTGGCACTAGATCCCTTAAAAGTGAGCTTGGCACTGGATGGATAACACATAGTGAGCTTGGAGCTGTATCTATGAGATAGTGGGCCTCATTACGACCCAGGCGTTAAGGGTTAACGCCGTCGTTAACCCTTAACGCCTGATTCCAATTTTAACGGCTGCTTTTAGCAGCCGTTAAAATCCATGGCGCTAACCCGCCATGATGCTAATTACGTCACCGTAATTTACAGTGGCGTAATTAGCGCCTTCCCCACTCCCATTATGCCCTATGGGGCAAAAATGGGAATGGGGAAGGGAAAATGGGAAATGGGGATTTACCGCCCCACTCACCTTGGAATGGGGCGGTAAATCCGCCATCCACCATGGTGTAAACATAGTTTACACCATGGTGGTAAAGTTGGCATAATTACCGCCTGGGTCGTAATGACCCCCAGTGATTTTGTTAAATAAGCACGCTGGTTTGTGATTGGGACAAGACACAATTGCAGATGTTATTTCGCTACGACTGTGTAGTAGAATGTGAATCCAGGGGGATTATGGTATCCCCATTATGTGTGAAACTCCTGAGGAATTTTTGCGTAACCCATCATAACACTATTTGTTTACAAAGTTCTGAGAAATATGTTTCCTTTAAATTGGAGAGAATGTACAGACCTTTAACCCAAATACACACTGTTAATGCTAAAGAAATTATGTGTCACATGTATTGGCGGCATTACCACATTGTGGTGTGCGAAGTGAGATCCAAGGAATGTGATACAAAAGTTTAATCTACACCAACTGAGAAACTTGCCATGGTCCTGCCTGACAGACCAGACTGTGCTACCATCTTTTATTTAAGTATGAAACAGAGGAGGAGGCAGTGAATATTGTGCTTAACCTTTTTACAGGTTGAGTAAACTAGCCCCAATCCAATGCATCAGATCACAATGCGCAAACGGGTCTGAGCTCTGCAGTGCCTGTGATACGTGTTCCCCAGTAACCAGGAAGCACTATTTATGACTTACCCCTAGAGACACCACAGGAGTGATGCATGGTTCTTTCTCCTCCGATATCATGCACCAATGCAGAAGTATTTAAGACAGCTACTGTTTTTGTACCAGCTAATCACCTGAGAACCGTGGTAAAACGAATATTACAGTGTTCTGGCCTTCCAATCCAGATTCACAAAGACACAAAATAACCCACCCATATTGTGAGAATACGTGTTACATGGAGTCTAGCAGGGGTGGAGAGAAGCACCAAGAATCCAAAGAAAAATGTTCTCTAATCCATAAATTGGTTGAACCCTAGGAACCATTAAAGATACAGTCTAGAAAAACAATAAAACAGTTTACGCATGTAAAAGGATCCAGCAGTTGAAAAGAAGAAAGTGACAAAAAGACACATCTTTTAAAATTAAAGAGGACCTTTGCAAGTTACACTAGCTGATGTACCCAAAGGAGCAAAGTGACCACAGTAAGATGGGAGCCCATAGGAGGCAGCAGCAGGAGAAAAGTGTACCATGGAAACCTAGAGTAAGGCCTGGGACAAGCTATGCTTCTGGAGAAAGTTAAAGGACCTGAAGATCTGGTGGCAGCCCCAAGCCTAGGGTGGCCTGACTGCCCGATGCAGAGACAAGAGTCCAATATGAGAACCATAAGCATATTCAGGGCCAAACAACTCTGCTTTACATGATTACAGAGAAATTAGAAGGGATGAGGGATCAACAGATCTCAAGATCACTTGGATCCATACCAGACACACACAAGCTCAGAAATCCTTTAGCTGTCAGTAAACTAAGAATCCACTCAAATCTTAGAGGATACCTACGATGAACTTAGCATGATGGATGAGGCAAAATCCCTCCAGATAAACCACATTCAGACTGAAGAAGATATTGTTTCAGATCCCTGATATATCACCCCAATATCAATATGTGTGACCTTCCTTATGTAAGGGTGCAGAGGTATGAGTCTGACACAGTAGTGGCATGTTTGTTGGTAAAGACTTTTATATATTTATAAAAGTAAAGGACAACATATCTGGTCCTATTTCTACGAGGGGTTGCCTTACCTCAACAAAATTACTAAGGACTCTGTCAGGATGTCCAGTAAAGTAAAACGTCCAGCGCCCTGTGTCCAATCCTATTTTCGTCCCTTACACTCTAGGCTAACTAAGGAAAAACTGGGTGTCTTCTTCATCCAGAAGGAGGCATCTCTTGTTCTGGATGTTAGCCCAAATGTTTAGTTCTCGATAAGAAAACACTACTAGTAGCTCTTTTAACTTAAAAGTTCTTGATGTTGGATGTTTGTCAAAACCTACACAAAAACACAGTTCCCAAGTATGAGTGGGGGACTATTCACAAAATTTTGTATCAAGTCTGCATCAATATCCTGTCAGACTTGACTGTATATCTTCTTATCACAAAACACAGTTCACAAGTATCAACGGCAGCGGGGGAGGGGGTCTTCCCCTGTTCTTCCTCCAGCTCATAAATATAGCATCAAATCCGGTTCACTATCCTGCCAGACTTGACTGTAGATCTTAGTATTACAGAAAATATCTCTTCTTTTGGCAGTGGGTCCTCAATCCTTTGTCTTTACTTCTCGCTCCACTCTTTCTATCCTAAGTGGGTGCCATATCCCCTGGGTTGGCTCGGACACTCCCTGACTTGTTGCATAGTGTGGCTCTCTTTTATGTGGGTCCCGCACACTTTTATATTATCTTGGGACCTCACAGACTTGCTCTTGACCTCAGCTCCTTGGTTGTTTGCTTCTTTGGATTTGTATGGGTCCTTGACCACTGTGCGATCATTTACTGGGCATTTGAAAGCACATCCTATTTGTCAATACAGCATACCCATTGAAACTGGGCAGAAATACCCCCTTATTTGAGCAAATCTATGACGAGCGTGAACAAGGTCATCTAAATCTGCCCATTCTAGATGTGCACATTGATGTGGCCTTTGTGGATGAGGCTGCTCCTTTTTTTGTTGCAAGTGAGGAGATGCAATGATGAATCTCCTCACTTGAGTCAATAAATCTATTGAGAATCTGGCACCATATGCACTCATAATTGCACTGTCTAGCACAAGGTACATCGTTTGCACAATTTTTATGGATTCGGGCACTGCACAGAAAGTTAAAATGGTGCAAGTGCTTATGTGCATGATTGTGCACTATCTCATTGAGACTAACATGTTTTTGAGAATCATCCACATAGTGTCTCCCACGTTTTACGTCAGCCACCCTCTAAGGAAAATCAAAGTTTTCTGATTGATAGTTGTATTTATTTAAATGATTTGTGTGTGCATATGTGTGTTGCAAATGTTACATTACATGACTACATTTTTCTAATACTTTTAAGAGAACATTTGTGTTATTTAGGCAAATAAAAATGACATGAAAACAATTAAACATGCTCTAAATCATCCGAAGCTAGATGGATTTATTTGGTTTCCTAGCAGCACATCGACATATCCATCATGTGTCCAATAATGCATACAAAAAAGCTAAAATCAGCATGCACACACAATGCAAAATCAGATAGTGGTATTATGGCTGTGCTTTTTATTGTATACGTGTATATTTTCTACAGTATTTAAAACATGGCATATTTAATATGCAATCCAATGAGTCTTCTTTTCTTAGCACGAGAGTCAGTCTGCATTGGAATTTTTAATCCATCCTTTGCTGTGTAACTTTCATGCAGGGTGTATGTCTAGATTGACATATAGGCCACGGGCATTAAAATCCATACAGCTTGACCCTGTGTGACTTGTGCAAATTGGTATTGATTTACATCGCAAAGGTGGGCAAGAGTGATCCGATTTGTAATTTTAACCACACCTTTCATGCACAGAGATGGCAAAACGTATAAGTAGTGGTCTAGTGTTGATTCTGTGAGGATATGGGATTTCTCTGGCTTTTATCCTCCATGTTGTTCGTTTCCGCCATGATACATGTCCTTACAGTCTTAAAGTCATAGCTCACGTAAGAATGAATGATGCCCGAATCAGAACAGCTCAGGTGCACAAAAGCCACCCAGGGAACACATTATCTTTCTCACTACCCTAGACATGCGATTGATATAAAAGATGGGGATTTCAATACTGCATCTAGATCAAGCGATCAACTTAATTTAAATACACTCAAATCGATGGATACATGTAATCCGATTTCTTCATCAGTACAATAATATAAATACAAATACAATTCAATTGCAAAAATCCACAGTGCTCAGGCAATACTTCATCACAGGACAAGCGCTGCTTTGACAAATTCATACCAGTAAATAACAAATTAACAGTCTTCATCTGCTTCCATGTCACAAAAACATATATTCCTACAACCTACCCACTTCCTTCGGGCATTAAGAGGGAGCAGGTTTGAGCACATCATCAAAATCGGATCCTGCTATCAATTATCAATTGATCTAATGTCAGCAGTGTCCTCCCTCCATTACATGCACAACAAAACCACCATATAGTTACGGCGGTGGTAGTAATCTATCCACCTCTCTCACTATCTTGAGTTGACTAAATGAGTCAAACTCAATTATATCCAATCCCTGCAAACTCCATCTAGCTAACAGCTTGCTTCCTTTAGAATATTTTGTGCAGTTCATATTAATTTGTCAATGTTTTATTGTAATGTTGAAGACAGTTCTTTTTGTTAAATGATATTAGCGCTTGTTCCAAAGCTATGTTTCTTATTTTGAATTGTAATGCAATTCCTTTTATTTGTAATCTGTATTAAATGAAAAAACGTTGTTAAAGGGACGTTATGGTTACAAATAAAACCAAAAAACCTCAGAAATTTGCCAGTTATGGTAAAATAAGCAACCATAACTCGCACCACCACCGTACACTGCTGAGTCTAACACCCAGGACATCAAATATGACATCACACATGTCATTGATGACATCACTGATGACATCACATGTAAAATCAAGTTTGATGAAAAGTCCCTACAAGGGGTTGTGTCTATAATGTTGGTAACAAGCTGTAGGGGGTGATTGTGTAATGTTAAACATGTAATAACTAGCTAACAATTCAAGACTTACTACACACTTGTGCTAGTTCAAATAATACATATGAAGACCCACAATGCATACACTCAGAGGCACATACAGGGAAACTAACGTAACGAAGAAAGAAACAGCATAATCATAAAATGTTAATAGCATTAAGGTTTATATTCATGTATACAAAGGACTTGTGTGTTTGAGGCCTGCCTATTGCCCCACGTACGTGCACCATGAGCTGAGACCAAAACCTAAGGAAAGTACTTTAAAACCATATGACAAGATTAAGATCTAGCTATACAGCACCTTTTGAATATTAATATTCTGACTGTCAGTGAACAAAACCACCTGGCCTAAATATTTCAGTGAACAAAAGCAAGTGGGTCAGATATGTGATGTCATCAGTGATGTCATCAATGACATTTGTGATGTCATCTTGATGTTTTGGGTGTTAGTCTTAGCAGCGGATGGTGGTGGCGTGAGTTATGGTTGATTTTCTTACCATAACTGGCAAATTTCTGAGGTTTTTCAGTTTTACTTGTAACCATAATGTCCCTTTACCCATGTTTTTTTCTTGAATTTCATAGGTTTTTATTAGAGCAACTTAACCATAATGTCCTTTAAGCAACGTTTTTTCATTGAATTTCATGGGGTTTTTATTACTGCAACTTAACCATAATGTCCTTTTAACAAAGTTTTTTCATTGAATTTCATAGGTTTTTATTAGTGCAACTTAACCTTAACGTCCCTTTAACAAAGTTTTTTTAGAGAATTTTATAGGGTTTTGTTAGTGCAACCTAACCATAACGTCCCTTTAACAAAGTTTTTTCATTGAATTCCATGGGCTTTTTTTCATGCAACTTAACCATAACATCCCTTTAACAACTTTTTTTAGTGAATTGTATAGTTTTTTATTAATGCAACTTAACCCTAACGTCCCTTTAACAAAGTGTTTTCATTGAATTTCATAGGTTTTTATTAGTCCAACTTAATCTAAAGTCCCTTTAACAAACATCGTTCAGTGAATTGCAAAGGTTTTTATTGGTGTAAATTAACCATAACATCTCTTTAACAAACTTTGTTTCAGAGAATTCCATGGGTTTTTACCAGTGCATGCTGTTTTCCTACAACTTATTAATATCATACTTACCCCAATATAGCAACATTTGTTGTCAAATGTACAATGTTTCACTTTAAAACTCTGCCATTGCCCACCTTCTAGCATCCTTTTTAACACTTCTATACTTTTTCCACTGTTTTTGCTTCCGGCGACATCTGCAAACGTCTGACGTCATTGTGGACCTTCCGGAATGTGCCATGTGACCATGCGCCTGTGCGCGGCATGATGACGTGTCCATGAACTCATTTGCACTTCACGTTCAGGTCCTTGCTTCGAGGACAGTTTGGAACTGGATTTTCTACTGATCTAGGAACTGTCAAGCTCAAAATGTACCCTTGCACAGCTCCTACACCTATTCTTGCTCATTATCCATTAACAATCTAGTACAATGCACATACTTGGATGAATAGTAGCAAAACTGCTATTTATCTTAAAAATGGCACCAGCTATTGCCATCTCTCCTCCCCAAGAGCCAACACCACCACCAGCTGGAGGACCCACAGAACAACAAAAAGCGCAGTATTTCCAAATACAATGAAGAGGACCAAGAAGATGAGGTAGAGGATGTGCCTACCTCTAGCACCCAGAGAGAATCATGGGTGTGGCTGTTCTTTACTACTGTTGGGAATGTACCAAAGGCTAAAGCTACAAAAGTGAAATGCACTGAGTACAACTTACTCAGTCGCGGACTACCTGGACATTACTCCTACGGGACTACCTCCATGCACCGCCACACCAAATCCAACTACTGCAATGCTCTCAGAAAGATTGTTCCTTTCTTAGCAAGTAGTAGGCTGTCTTCCCCAACATCATCTTCCTCACCAATAGTGTAACCACACAGCCTACTTCTGTGGGACACAAAATCCCGCCAGCTACTTTGCAAGCAATAAAAGAGCCTGTTGATCCATATCTTTGGAAGACAACAATCCTCTTTGAATACTGCAACACACCACTCTGCAGGGGGAAGCAATTTCAACGTGCGTTTGAAGCTCTAATCAAGGAGCATGATAAATAATGCCCACTACCTTAGAAGTAACACATGCGCAACATCTTCCCCTGTCCACCTGCCCCTCCATATTAGTGCTTGGTGCCCCTTCCCTCATTTTCCTCCTCACCTTACATTCTAACCTCTCCTGCAAACATTAGTTTTTATAACAACAAAAGAAAGGTTCCTTTAAGAACCACCTTTCACAGTTAAAAAATAGAACTAAAAATAAATCGTATAGACTCCATCTACTTTACAATTCTCAGTAAAGTACATAGACTCTGTTAGGCACAGTTTGCAAGCAGTACCCTCTAGGATCACCACACACAACTATGACTGCAGGTGTAAGCAAAACCAACCTTTGGTATAAGTCTGTACCACATAGTTTTTGGTAGCGAGCTGAGCAGCCAGGCTTATCTCAAAAGGGAATGTGAGCTTGTAATGAGGTTACACAGAGGTCTACAATCCCAAGTATTCAAATAGACTCTTATACTCAGGTTTCTAGGTAAAACACTTATTAACTTGTTAAACAGTCAGTTAGAAAACATTCACTAAAAGAAGGCAATCAATATCACACAAATATATACTACAGTACTTCACACTATCAGGTTCTGAGGCATTTAAACTACTTTGAAAGAGGAGCAAAATGGCATTCAGAGCATTTGAAGTAGGAGCAAAAAGGCATGAGTTAATAAACCAAATAATAGAGTTACTCTTAAAAAGTGTGAATGGTTTGAGTTCACCAGAGGAGTTGATTCAATGCAATAGGTAGGCCAAAGACATTGGGCTAGAGTCTTGTATCAGTAAAAACAGTTCTGGTATTTAAACGGAAAAGTCTTTGCCACGGTTCTCAGAAGTAGTTCATAGAAGAAAGATTCATATGTCGGGTCACAAGCTGACTAGGCCTGCAAGTTGCCAAAGTTTCACGCACTTTCGCAATGAGAGGTAAATTCTCTCGGTCGGGTTTTCACAGTACCTTAGACTGAAGAAAAAAATGCAGCTGAGGACTTCTGTTCCTGGCAGTTCCTGCAGATCTCGCTGTTCCTGAGCCTCAGTCGTGGGCACAAGAGGGAGGATGTTGGGGGACTCCTGCACTGCACGGGGACTGGTCACAAAAGCTGGCAAACTGGCAAATTGTCGATTCCGGTAGCTGTCTTCAAGCACACAAACTGGTGTCCTTCTCCTTGGCTATTCGGTTTCCTGCAGCACTCTGAGGAAAATGCAACCAGCTCCGACAATGGTATCCAGGTGTCTTACGAGTTGATTGGTCCCATCAACTCATAGGAATTAAGTCGTCCTTGAAGGGCTTCTCTGTCGAGATGAACTTGGCGATTCGGACCTGCAGCAAGGCAAACCAACGGTCCAGGAGTTGCAGCAACCATCCTCTTACAGCTCGTCTTCGGCTCTTTCGTTCCAGTGGTCGACTCTGCCTTCCAGGCCAAGAGACGCGTTCTCCCATTCATTCCAGCCTAGCTGCCACTCACCCAGCAGGTTGGCTGTCCTTGCCGGACAGTCAGCCAGCCAATCACACCAGAGTCCATTTGGGTCCCCTGGGAGACTAAGCACACGGAGTTTGGGCACCTCCCTCACTTTCTGCCCACCCCAGACACTCAGGCGCCATAGGCGGTCTTCAGTCCTGAAGCCCGCCAAAGGCGTGGGAACAAAGGGACAAAACCTGGTTTGGGATGCAGAGACAAACTCTAGAAGGACTTTTCCAAAACGAAATGGTGAAAAAAGAAGACCGGGACCCGTTTAAACAAAGGAGGCTCAGATGCCATCTTCAAAAACATGGCTCCCGCGATTTAAAACTACCGGTGTTCACGGTCAGGAAAAATCATGGTAGTTCGTAGTAAAACCACTGCCACCAGTCATTTCTAAAGGAAAGGGTAGCATTTGACTGCTACATGAGTTTCTAGACATAGGGCATACTAGGTAACCCCTCCAGCACTCTATTATAAAATAGGGTGTGCTGGGTCTAGGAATTTAAAAAGACTAGTAAAGTCAATTTAACTTTACTTTCTCTGGGAAACAGTAGTCTATCCCAGTGAAGGTATTTAAACCTTGGGACAGCCTAAAAGGTTTCCCTGGGTCACTGCACTGAGGGTGCTGTGTGACACACATGAAAGGATGATGCCTATGGATCTGTCTAAAACTTCATAATCAAAGAACACAAGAGTAAAACACACATCAAAATACATGAGAGAGTGGGAAACAAAGGCTCACACTCTCCAGGTAAAAATATGAAGTCTGCAAAATCCAGCAAAGTTGGTGTGGGTCTCCAGGGTGAAGGGAATTAGCACATTTATGAGAATTCTCCCGAACAGATTCAATACGTTTTTTCCAACATTTCCATTAGCATTTTTTGTTATGCTAATGGAAATAATGTGACGGTCAACCCCTCGTTCCAGGGAGTGGAACGGGAGTAAAGGCCCGGCAGCCCAAGTTATCGGCTCAAACAAAGTGTGTCTGTGTGCGCCCTGATGCCTGTGGGCTTCGAAGCGTTATAAATAAATAAATAAATAACAAGGGCTCCAGTCCATTATCCTCCATTGCAACCCCTGCAATGGGGGATAAAGGCCAATAGCACCCCGGGTTCCCAAAGCGGGAACCCGGGGTGCTAAAATAATTATTTTTCATCCTACAGTGGGATGTCTGTGGCGTCCCGTTGTAGGAAGGAAAGTCCTTTTCCAAGATAGCCACCATGGAAAGAGACGGCGGGGCTCCATACAGAGCCCCTCTTCCCTTTCCATGGCAGCCTGCAGAATTCAAAGTCAGAACCCTATGACCATATTACCACGAGCACATTTTTTTCACTTTCAAACCTATCGTACTTTCTAATAACTTTACCACATAGCATTTATCGTCCCTTTTGGTCATGCCAGTAGCCAGATTTTCCGGGTCATGACCTTATACCATGACCTGGACAATTCGGCCACTGCCCATGGCCACAGGCTATACTTCAGTCACCAAAGGTATATCACTATTTTTTGTACCTACATTATGACACTTGTCAAAAAATAAAACACGGAAAGATTTGCAGAACCATGCTTTAAGGTCCTTGCCAATGCTCCTTACATGAGTTTGCTTGAAATCCACCCATGTTTTATTTTTTCAAAAGTGTCAAAATGTATGTACATACAATAGTCATATAACTTATCCCCCACTTGACTAAATCTATTCAGTCTTTACACAAACATTGAAGGTTGGGTGTATAATCTTTCTGAAAGCCTTTGTCCACATTCGTCAAATGGCAACTAAGTTATAAGCCATCTAAAAATGTTGAGATCCCCCCTCTAATTTAACTCCCTATTGAGAAGATCCTACCAAACTTTACAAAAAACTTTGATATCTAGATTTTTAAAATAGTTTGCAAACTTTTTTGCAGATTCGTCAAATGGCACTGCATTTATAAGCCTTTACAATATTTTGGGACCCCCTCTCTAAATTTGTTCCCTCTTGACAAAACACTTCCACACTTTCTGTAACCATTCAGAATCACATCTAGAATAGAATTCCAAAATTTCATGCAGTTTCATTGAGTGGCGCCAAAGTTATAAGCCATCCAAGAACTGCTTTTCACCAACCCCGTAATGCAGAAATAAACATAGATGCACCCGAACATCTGAAGTGTTTGCGAACATCACAGGACTGTCCCCGACCATCCAGACTGTTTGTGGATGTCGGGGTAAAAAACACCCGTTTTATGGCTTCTTACTGCCATATCCCATCCCACCCTCATCACCCCTCGCCTCCCCAGAGATTGTTTGATAAGTTTGACAATTGCAATGTTGTGTTTTTTTATATGTTTCTACCTCTGTATCTGCAGACACCGGCGGATGTCCGCAAATCCAACATGGTGGGCGTCTCCAAAAATCGGACAAATTTCATGCTTTTCACCATCCAATAAGTGGGCGCGTCTGACGTCCGTGGACATCACAGCACCCTCTCTGTCAATCGGATGCCTGTCCACCGAACAAACAGGGAAATGGGTCTGTGGACCGAACCCAGATATCACAATTTATTTTGGACCTACATTTTGGTTGTTTAAAAAAAAAACTACTGGATGGGTTTACATCAAATTTACAAAAGCACGCTTTCAGGGACCAAGCTGCCTCTCCTGGCGCAAATGTTTTGAAAATCCGTCCAGCTGTTTGGCTGTAGGCATGAGGAAAACATTTTTGCATTATGGGACCCCATATAACTTTAACCCCCATTGACGAAACCTCACCAAATTTGCCAAATCAATTCAGACCGGGCCATATACCTTTCTTGCAAAGTTTGGTTAGGATTCGTCCAGGAGGAGAAAAGTTATGAGACGTCTAAAAAGTGCTCTTCCTACGAGTTGAGCAACTTAACCATAACTACACAGCCGTGTAATGAATTTGCCATTGTAGCACTTTTGTGGTGATTAAGAATTGCCTAAGACATATTAATTTGTATAATATTAATTGAATTATCATTTATATTGATTTTTTTTGTTAGTTGACAAATCTGATTAAATAAAGCTAGCTATCAATAAAATTAGCTAATTTGATGAGGCTAGAAATTTGAAATACTTTTGATTCTTTCAGCATTTCTCACATCTTTCCAACACCCTCACACCCACTTAAACCAACCATATACAAAATGGTGCCCTCCCCAAGCAAGCAGGTCAAGGGGTCCACCCAAACCCCACTCCAAATAGTTAATGCATCATTCATGCAACTAAGTTCCCAAGCACCCTAATAACAGGACTAAATCTCCCTTGCAACAAGAAACCCAACCTTGACCCAGGCGATCTCATAAACAACAACTGATCACTAGCTTCCCACTCCAAAGAGTGAGAATGCAATTGCCAACCAACTCCATGATCAGATTTATCAATGATGCCTGGGTAACGATAACCAATCTGGATTCAGACCAAAATGTAGCACGAAACAGTCATTATCAAGGTAATAGTTGACACACTTCAAATCATGGACAAAGGGGATTCATTCCTCCTGGCTATCCTTGATATTTCTATCCCATTTAGTACAGTTGATCATCGCACACTGATCTGACTTCTCTTAAACACAATGGGATTCTCAGGCACAGTTTAATTGGTTTGCCTCTTATAGCTTGGCCAGGAACCATTCAAGAGTAGATAACCAACATGCACATTGGTGGTTTCACACCTCACCTGGCCCTGACTACCAAATAACTAGGGTTCACTATGGACAGTACACTTTTGGTCTGAGAACATATAAAAAAAGGCCCAAACCTTGTGGTACCAGCTTACCCTCCTCTGGAAGATATAATCCTTCCTTCCACCTGAGCCAGGCCCTGGTAATTTCCCAGAGGGGTGGTGGAATTGCCCCGCTCACCATTGTTCTGGAAATGTACCTGGCTCCATTTACGGCTGCCCCTGACAACACATCACAACTCATAGAGGAAAACAAGAAATTCAACCACATTTCTTTCATCCTAAGGGAGTTGCAACGGCCTCCCCTCCCAGTCAGAATACTCTTTAAGACTGCATGCATAACTTACAAGAGAACCACTGCTCACAGACCTGCATACTTAGCTGCAAACCTCTTTAGCTCAGGGGAGTGTGTGTTCCTCCAGGAACCAGGAGATGTCTAGGCTTGAAACAAAACTTGGGCACAATAGAAAACAGAAAACAAGTCTTCTCTTGCTATGTCCTTGCCTACTGGAACAACATCTCAGTGGAAATCCGGACCACACCAGGAAGGAACTAGAGACCTCACACTTCACTCAAACCTAGGTTCTCCCTTGTCTCCTTGCATTCCCATATCACATCCAACCCACAGGGCTGAAACATCCCATGCCACATATTGTAACCCCACCTTTATTACCTCATATGTGACCTTCGACAGATTATACAACTTTCCATTGCTTCAAAGCTAGGCTTGTGCTGTATACAAACCCAAAACCAAATAATTCAATGGGGCAGCCTTAGCCCATTCAAGAGGGTTACCAAGCCCCCCACCATAGTCACGTTAATGGCAGAAAGAGGCTGGTATGCACTTGCGTAATTTCTAAATGTGTTTTCAAGCCACACCGACAGAATAGAACATCAGCATGGATAGAACATCAGCATGTATTTTTGAGCGGGCCTGAAAACATCACCCTCTAGAGTGGTGATGTCTGATACCATATCCGTAAGTAGAGATACCTCAGTTGGTTACCCCAATTGCCCCATTGCTCATATGCTTTCCTTATCATTTTTGTGCAAAATAATTGTACTCTTTCGCCATGATTTTGCAGTCTTTATCATAAAAAACGGACAAACAAAACTTATGGTTGCTTTAAATCATATATGATATTGGGTTAAGTTGTCTTGCAGATGTTGGGTTAAAATAAGAGAAGGTTCCTTTAAGTCATTTGGAGGAGGTTGGGTATAAACAGGTGGAAGTTGGATTAAGTGATCTGGAGGATGTTGGATGGTGACAAGAAGTGGTTGTAATAAATCATCTTGGAGAGGCTGGGTTGATAGGGAAGAGGTGGTTGAAAGAGAACAACAGGAGGAAGTAAGAGAGGCTAGCAAGGGTGTTGTCAGCAAGATCAGGAAGTTACAAGAGGGCACACTTGGTCCAAGGTAGAGGTTAATGTTAACACACTGACCTGAAGGAGTCAAGCCATCAGTGGGAAGTGGAACAAGCAAATGCAGGGTGGCAACGAGGAGAAGAATCAGTAGGAGTAGTCATTGGTCGAAGTGAGCGGGAGCGGATAGGAGCGGTGCTCCTCTAATTTTTTCAATGAAGTTTTACCGTTCCTATACTTTTATTTTATTAAAAAGAAACCATTCCAGAATGGTTTCATTTTCAAATAAAAGTATAGGAAGAAGTAAAAACGTGCACTTTCACTGCAACACACTGAACGTTTCCTTAAGCAGCAGGTGCATGTGTTTGGTGGTTTGTATTGTGTGTCGGAGTGGGCGTGGTGATGAGATTTGTGGGGAGTGCGTGCAGACCAGCAGAGAACATAGTTCCACTACTTCTTTTTGTACACTTCGACCACTGGGAGTGGTAGATAGGTGGTGAGGAGGGTTGGGGTCAGGACACTAAGGTCCAAAGGTCCTGACCCTATTGTCTCAGTGGCAAAGTCAAAGGACCAAGCGAATCAGCGCTGAGAAGAACAATTGCATCCTACTACTAAGAACAACAAGGTGATTCGACAGGGACCAGGAAAACACTAAAAATAGTCTGAAAGAAAAAAACTGAGAATTAGTTTCAAAACTGCAAAAGGAACTTCAGACAACAAATAGGATTCTCTCCTGATGAGCCATGAAAAAGACCAGGGTGAAACACGTTTAGAGAGAAGTAATTAAGTGTGTGGAATGAGAGAGAAACATTAAGTGTGTGGAATACACAAAAAGTGTGAAAAGTAGAAAAAAATAAAACAAGCAAGATCTAAAATGATGAATGGATCCTTGTGATTACTGTTGTTGTGTCCACTTGTGCTGACAACTAAAATAGTAAAATCTACTACATATCAGAAAAAAAAGGACTGGCCAAAGAATGAAAGCCCTCTTTGACAGTAATCTTTATCAAAACAGGGTGGGGTTGCATGTTTTCAATTCACACCTAAGCAGTGGCAGCTGGAGAATTTCTAAACTGGTGGGGTGTAAATGTATGTGCCTAATATGCGTGACAGACTGAGCTCAGTGAGGGAGCTCAAACCAAACCAGGCGTGTTTCAGGGGGTTTTCCCCCAATTATTATTTTTAATAATGGGTTAAAGTGGTGCATTTTACAGTACTTTCTGTGAAGAATTGGATAAAAAGCCACATAGGGGGTCCTTACATGTCGTTGCCACCGGGACATTACAAGTCCCTGCAGTCTGGGATATCAGGCGGCAGAAAATGTTAGTCCCCATTCCCATGGGAATGGAGACTCAGAAGCGGTACGTAAGTAACAGTGCCAGTGCTTCCATGACAACTGTGCTGAGCGGGGCCGATGTGCCCGGCAGGTCAGACATGCCGTGGGCAAGGGCGCCAATTAACAAGGGGGTCCTGGGAGTCCCTCTGCTAGACATTAGTCCTGGTTACGAGAGACTTACCCAGAGTCTTTAGCTCACTATCTTTCACAGAGAATAAATATCCCAAACATATCAATCTTTGTCCTGCCCTGGGGCAGTCCAGCACCGAATGCTAGGCAATTCTCCTCTGAACAAGAGTACCAACAGAAACCCCAGACACATGTTTCGGTCTGGTTGGACCTCATCAGTAGGGTGGATCTGTGCCTCTCTAAGAATAGTGATGTCAGGCACAACAATGTGTGATGATCTTGCTGGAGCCACATACCATCTGCACATTGATGGAGTGGTATTGCTTACGATTGCGGTACACCGCCTCTATGGCATGAGGGACCACCAATTCTACATGGGTGCAGTCGAGGGCACTGACGCAATTGGGCATGCCTGCCAGCGCGTGGACGCCAACTGTAGTGTCAGCAAGCTCCTGGGCAGTCTGTGGTGGGATATGTGGATGCTTGCGTGCTTCAGGAGGGCATCCAGAACTTGGATCAGAATGCGTAAAAAGAGAGGTTGTGATATGCCATGCAGCTGGCCCACTGTGTGCTGCTAGGTGCCTGTGGCCAGGAAGTGGAGCACAGACACTACCTTCAGTAGAGCGGGGATGTCAGTGCAGATTTCTATCAGACTGACGATGTCATCGTGTATCATGTCCACTATGTTGGTAATGGTCCTGGTCCAACCGGTACAAGGTGTGGATCTGCTCAGGGGTTAGGTTGAATGGACTGGCTCTGAAGCGAGGGATTGGTGGCTGCCTACGTGGTACCACTGGTTGCACTGGTGGGACTTGCTGGGCCTGTGTCACCCTCCTCTCCTCCTGCGTCTCCTCTGTGCTGCCTGTTGTTGTTGTTGTTGTAGTTGTTGTTCCTGGTGTCGCAGTACAGGCATGTCCTCAAGCCCCAGGATTGCAACAGCTAGTGGGATCATTTTGCTGTAGAAAGGGGTGTGGTGTGTGGGTGTGCTCCTTTTTGTACTGGGACAGGCTCCATTGATTCCACCTGTGGTGATTGTGTGACCAGTGGCAGTTGGCTACACTGCAGGTTGCTATTTACGGGTGGTCCACGATGCCTGTAGTGCCGCCATCATGCAGGCCCTGTTTACCGCCTTCGGGATGCCGGTAAGTGCATGCCCGCGTAACTTGTGATGTCCTCCTGTTAGCGGCATCCCAGTATTTCCACCGCGAAGAGGCGCGTGTACGCACGCATGCCAGTATGAAGGGGCACGGTACGGGCGGTGTCGGTATTGCCGGGTTGTCGGCTCGTAATGGACCGAATCCATTATCGATGCAAGAAATACCATTCTGCCTTCCTTTTTTCATTACCTCCATGCTCGTAATGAGGCCCCAAGTCTTCATTCATAAAAGGGTGGAAGGAGTTGTGTAGCTGCTGCAGGCAGTTGTTTGTGACTGCAACCTATGCCCAAGGTATCCAAGGTATAGTAACACATGAAAGGATACACAACCACACGGCACAATTACAAGATCATTTGTTATTTCAATAAACAGGGATGAATATAGCCGACACGTGTTTCGACCATTCGGTCTTCTTCCACGCTAATATTCACAAAGTAACATATTCAATATTAAAATGTAAAGTCAAGAGCTATATAGTTTAAACAAATATATCACATTCATGCAGTTATGTAAAAGCAGGTCCATCCAGAGGCAATGCAGGTGAAATTACAGTTCAAATCCAATATACCAGTGGTGGGAGGGGGCATAAAGCCCATGGAGCAATACAAAGATAGAATCATACACAGAAATCACACATTTTAAAAGGATATAAAATGTCATCCCAATCATATAGGAATAGCCACAGGTTCAGAGATGAGAAGAGACATCATTATAATAGCTGCTCTGCAATGACACATAAATAAAGGTGAAAAACTCACACCACTCTAATAGCAGTGAGATCGTGCAGTGCATGTCCAACCAACATATACCACCACAGCACATGCCATCTTCGTGCCTAAAATATAATTGCGAACGTTACAAATATGCAAAATGTGTAAGGCCACAAGTGTGTTTAATGCCTAGATTTCTTGCATTCATGTTATTATGCTTCTAAGTGTGTTAAGATGTATGTTAAATTACCCTAAACTTATGTAAGGCTTAAGTTATCAATTGCACCTATTAACTGGTTGGTGTGTCTCAATGCGTGCGCATATAGGTAAAGCATACCTGTTAATGTTGTAATTAGGCCCCCTTAATAGGGGAAGGAGCTAAGAGATAGAAGAAACAAAGAGAAATTGAGTTGCCTTTCTGCCCAACAATTATTTTGAAAGAATTCACCTGAGTCAGACAAACGACCCACTTGAAGTGATCGCCTACCTGACTGTATATATTCAACCCGCTAGTGTGCACAGAATATCTGAAATCATAGTAATATTGTGAATCAATCATTAACAACCCAATATGGGTATCAGTATAGAAAAGGCACACACAATTTCCTTTTGTAAGTATGAAATCTAGCTTACCTTAGTGTGTTCCAATTTGCAAACCGCGAGTGTGGAGTACCATACTGTGCTCCACATACACAGGGTGAAAGCCAACGAAGGTGCCTTAAGAAAAATAGTTGCAAAAGAACAGACTGTTAGTCCTCATATCAGGCTCCTCGTTTGTAATCAAGGCTGCCCAATAGCCATGTTCATAGCAGGGGTACTCAGCTATTGTCTTAATGCTTTTCAGCCGCACACATATACAGCACCGTAACTCCTCGCTACCCCGCTACATGGAGCGACATGCTGGATGACGTGCCTGGCTGCTTGGTAAATTGCCTGACAGACCCATGGCAGTGCATTGGGGGGTCAGATGGGGGAGATGCATAATCCACCTGGGTGAGAATGGGGGGGTGCATAATCCACCTGGGTGAGAATGGGGGGTTGCATAATCCACCTGGGTGAGATTGAGGGGGATGCATAATCCACCTGGGTAAGAATGGGGGGATGCATAATCCACCTGGGTGAGATTGGGCTGTGAGTGTACAATGCACATACAGCTAAACAGTGTTACCCTGAACATCCCAACCTGAACATGACACATCAATGCTGCACAGCAATGACAATATGCCAGATGCATCAAGCAGGCCACCAGGGGAATGTAAAGCGATGGATGACAAAACATGATTAGAACTGTGACAATGCCGCTAGTGGCAATACATGCAGAGTGCCATACATTGCCAATATGGGTCGCAAGACATGGTTCCGTATCCACACTACATCTGCATCATCATGCAAGTGAACACCCTGCATCATCTGGACAACGCAAACCACACCAGCATACCATAGTACAGTACATATTGTATCAAATGAGCCTGTGTGCAAACATCCAGGGACATGTGCATGTCAACACCAAATAGCTGCAGCCATGGCGGTGATTTCAAATGGTGTCAGGTCAGATATTTACTTAAAGATAACTCATTCTGCTCCCCTGCAGGTGATGGTGGCTATCCCTTAAGGCCGTGGCTATTTACCCCTGTACGGAACCCGCAGAACGGGCACGAAGAGGAGTACAATTGGGTTCACACCCGTACCCGTGTTGTGATTGAGCAGACCTTTGACCTGTTGAAGGCACGGTTCCGCTGCCTCAGCAGGTCTGGTGGAGCACTCCTTTACGTGCCTGAGAAGGTGGGAAAGATCACCAAGGTCTGTGTCATGCTGCACAACATGTACATCCGGAGAAACGTACCAATGCCACCTGACATTGACCTGCATGCACCGGGTGAGGATGATGAGGATGATGGCAGTTCGCGATGCACAAGATGTCCATGCTGTGCGCCAATCAGTGATTGACGATTTCTTCTGAACTACAGGGATGCAGATGGTTCTGTGTTAGTACTACACTGGGCACTGGGATGTTGCGGACATGGACACAGGGTGTGTGGGGAGTTGAGCACTGTGCGCTGTCATGAATTGAATAAACATACACGAAATGAACAATGTCCAATCATGATATGATTTTTGACACAACGGGTGTATTGAAATGTTAACAATATTGTGCTTCATCCCTCCACCTCACACACGCCCTTCCCCTTCTCCCTCCCCCCAAAACCCCAAACACCCCATATGCCCCAAGACCCCATACCCCCCAACACCCCATAGCCCCCTAACATCCCGCACACACCCCCAAAACCCCCCAAACACCACCAACACCACCTCCCCCCTCCGCCATTGTCATCCCACAAACGATGTGCCATTCGTGAGTTTAGCAAGGTGGCAGTTAACACATGCAGGGTGGTCCTGCTATTTCCGGCCTCTCTTCAGGTCTGGGGGCAGCATGTCCGTGTGGCATGTGTTGCACCTGCTCATGCGCACAGGACTTGAGGGAGTTGAGCTGGCAGTTGTGGTGGATGGGGTAGAGGTGGATGGCTGTGCGACCGCCGGCGCAGGTTGTTGCTGCTGCATATGCTCTAGAATCCTGCCCAGGATCTGTGTAACCGCAGCTAAACTGTCTCTGATGACAATGGTATTTGAGTTCAAGGCCATTATAGAATCCGCATTTGCCTCTCATATCTCACGGTGGGTCTGTTCTCCCTACGCCACATACTGCCGGACCAGTTCAATCATACTGTCCTGGTGGGCCTCAACCCTCGTCAGAAGGGCCTCCATGTGAGTGGGGGTTGTGGAGGTGGATGGTGCAGTGGCAGGGTGGCCCATTGCTGGACTGCCCTCTGATGTGGTTGACAGATGCAGACTCCCCAGTACAATGGCATGTTCCTGCATGGGGCATGGTGGTGTGCCCTGTGTGGAGTGCAGCGGGGTGGCCTGGAGGCTCGGTGTATGGGGACATACTACATGGATGTTGTTTTCCATGTCTAGGAATTCCTCAGCTTGGCCCTCCACGTCACTGAGACCCTTTATTTGCTTATGTTCCAGAACCCCATCTCTCACCCTACTTTCCCCTCCGGCTCTACCACAGGAGCAGATCCATTTCACCATGGAGCATACCTTTAGTTTCTCAGATGTAGAAATTAATGACATTATACAAGGCCCAACAATGTTTAACATGGAAGGAGCACAACAACACCTAGCATCTACAGCTACAGGAGAAGATATTTTGAATCTCAAAAAGAGATGTTTCAGAACAGAAGTCCACGGACATTTTCTTAGAGAATATCTTAGACTCAACATGGTCCCCCTTGGACTGATAGTACGTAATGAACCAGCACTCTTCTTGGATGACCAAGAATATTTACAAGGATTTAGCAAGATAGCCACCAAATGCAGCCGTGACCTAATGGCCTTGACCATCACCACCGCACAGAGGATTCACTCTCAGATCCTTAAAGATCTCAAAACAGAGGAAACTAAATGTTCCAACGACCTATTACGAGGTCATATTCGACAAAGCACAAGTTCATATTTCAGCCAGGCCCAGGAGATTTTGAACCCAAATCTCCCACTCACAAAACTCATTTAGACTCTTGAGTTCATTGAATTGTTTCGTAGGATGTTTTCACCTATGAAGTAGTCATGCTTTCTATATGCTTACGTTTACTCATAAAGACTTGAAATAATTATGTTTGAATTTTGCACTTTGGACTACTGTTTATATATCGATTTCTTGTAAAAACTTCAATTGTTTTGTTAAAAAGAAAAATCAAATACCCAGCTAAATAATAAAACGCTGTGTCTATCCATTTGAAAGTATATGTGTTGTCAGAAGTAGCTTGCTAAATGAAAAAATGCCTTAACCTTCATTTAGATGTGTGTTCACTAGGGTTTGAAGCTACTTGCATCAGCTCATTGTATATATTTAATTTTAGAGGGTAGGACCACCCCCCAATTTCCATCTTGTTGCTCCTGCCAGTAAGCTGACCTCCTGAGATGGTGAGTTTCTCGGCCATGTGGAGATATGTTTTTAGTTGTGACTGCTCTGTAGGCGAAATATACCACAATGCGTGTTTGATGGTGCAGCCAGGACCGCTCCTTAAAGATGGGCATACTTGGTTGGATTTTGTTAGTCCTGCGAGGGTGAGTGCTGCATTCTGATGGACAGCTTTCAGAGGAGGCTAAATGGCATCTGGGACTACTGTGAGTAGGGTGTTTCCACCATCCAGGTGTGAGGTGACCAAGGTGACCAAGGCTTGGAAAACTGTTGTTAAACTCTAGGCAGGGATGAAAGGTTTGACTTTGCATAGGAGCACATGCTAGTGCCATGTTGCCTGTGTCTTCTATGAAATGTTTGTTTTGAATGAGATGTCACAGCCAATTATAAAGCTAATAGATTTTGCACTGGGTGAGAGTTAAGTTATAATTTCATCAAGCTTAAGTCATTCAGCAAATTTTTGAGTTGGCATGTGCTCCATGGGATTTACTAGGGCAATTAATTCAGTCTTTGTCAGTTTGAGCTTCAGGTAGTTCCTTGACAGCCATGCGTGGATGAGTTACAGACAGTGCTTAAGTTGAGGGATGTCATTCATGCAATTGACCTCAAGGTATAGCTGTGTGTCATCTGCACATCGGTGTACTATGACCTTGGTGTTGGCAAGCAATTCAGTGGAAGATTCCATCTAGAGGTTGAAGATGACGTGGGTAGGATGGAGCCTTGTGGAACTCCTCAGGTTAGTGGATAGCACTTGGATCTATTGGAGCACATCAGGAATGGTTGTTCTCTGTTGGAGAAGTTGAAGTCAAATCACAAACTGACTGTTTAGTCAAAGCACTTGACTGTGGCAAGGATGTTGAGGAGAGTCATAGTGAATGGTATTGAAAGCACAAAGAGGTTGAGTAGGATGAGGACGCTGTGGCCTTTTTGGTCCAGGATGTGTAGTGTGTCATCAATAACTTGGATGGTGGCAGTCTCTATATTGCATCATGGTCAGAAACCGGATTGATAATCCTGGAGGAGATTGTTCTGAGTCATTCTTTTGTTGAACTGACTGGTGATGGTCTTCTCAAGCACTTTGCCAAAGGGAGGGTAGATGTGCAATGGGGCAATAAATGGACAGTTCTTCCAGATCGAGTGTGGCTTTCTTCTGAGAGAGCATCTATCCTGTGCTATGGATTCTAGAGCCTTTTGGTCAGATGATAAACTAGAGGTTGCTTATGGGGATTTGAAGCATGCATAAAATGAGTTTCAGTATAATGCCATAGAATAAAGATTAGTCCTATAAAAATTGCAATGTACAGTCATGACTCTTTTAATGGAAAGAAGGTAAGGATTGTACCTCTCTACACTGCCCATTCTAAGTTTCTTCTTCTTTGATCTAGAACTTGCTTAGGTTCAGTCTCTATAATTTTCCTGAAGTGGGGCATTAATTGCCATGGAGAACTACCATCCCTACTCACTGTGATCAGAGGAAAGACATCTATGATGTAATTCCGAAGACCCGTGTTGCAATAGTCACAGACAGAAAAGGGGACTTGGAAATATACCACATTGGAGGATGACTTAAAAGAAAAGGGGTAATAACAAAAGTGGTCGTTTTAAAAAAAAAAATATCTTGCTGCAATTTAAAATTATTGGAAAGAGACATGCATACAACTCACCTCTGTGACGTTTTTAGAATTGTGACTCTCCATTTTACATGGACTAATCAGTATTATTGGACAATGGGTCTCATTACGAGTTGGCCAGTAAAAAATTTAAATTACTGGCAAGCCGGTACAACCATGTCCGTGTAGCACTGCTGCCGGAATCAAAGGTTGATTCCGAGTCAGAGTACACACGCATACTGACATGCCAGTAACAGCTGCAACGGCATGCCGGTAAGGACCTGTAATCCCCCAATAGCGGCATCATCAATGACGCAGACACGAGCACCGGCATGCTAGATGCCATAATGAACCGTACTGTTGATTCTGGTAATGTAAATACCGATACCGAAAGTGCCGTTACTGGAAGCAACATCATCGCGCTGGAACGGGAAATGCACCGGCCGCCCATCTTTAAAAACACAATCCATTGAAATCCTCTGCCTACAGCACCTGGTTTGGCAAACTGTGGACTGTGTCAGCAAGGAGATGGCCAAGGCAACCCAAAAAGGCACAGGGTGGCTGCGGAAGCCATGTTTTAGTGATGACAAACTCAACATGCTCGCCGACACACTGGTCGAGAATGCAGATGTCGTGTTCTGCCCAGACCTGTGCCATGCGGCACAAATGTGAAAAAAACACATCTGGGAGGAGGTCGCGCAAAAGGTCTCTGCTGTAGGGACGACCCCACGCACCGTGAAAGACTGCAGGAAGGGCTGGGACGATCTGCGGCTGCGTATCGGCAACATCCTCTCAGCAAACCGCAGCCAGGCCCAGGCAACAGGAGGCTGAGCATCATCCACTATAAAACTGACACGTTTGGAGGAAACCTGCAGCTCAGTCATAGACAGGGAGGCCATCGAGGGTGTTGGCCATTCCAAGATGGGAGTTCCATCATCGGACGATGATGGTGAGTGACACTTAGCGTAATACAAAAGTCAACACACACACCCAATACCCCAAGTACAATGGTGGAGTCCAAATGGCAAGTAGATGAGAGCAAATACATGGCCCATCACCACCGACCTAAAGTCAGCCCCTACAAAACCCCAAAATCCCTGGCATGACAACACATGACAAACCCCACTGACACAAACCACGTGAGTCCCCAATAGCAGACGCATGCACAATCTGCATGCACACACACACATATACATCACTGTAGAAATGCAGGCCTGACCACTGTGCTATCCCATAGCATGGTGCCCACATCACCACTACCGATTACACGGTTAATATGACTTTTTCGAACGTCACATTTTTGAAATGCCATTTTTTCGACACCAAAATGCGGGGAAAAATATTCAAATGTTTTTTTAAACATTTTATTTTTTAGATGGGGGTTCCCCCCCAACCCCTAGTTTTTTTTATAGACACTTATTTTTTACTAACGAAACAAAAATAAAACATATAAAATGAAAAAAAAACATTCAGAATTTTTTTTCAGCATTTTTGTTTTGAAAAAATGGCATTTCAAAAATGCGTTTTCGAAAATTTAACTGGATACCCGATTACACACTTGACACACCCACCATGACCATGCACGAAGTGTAAACACCAATGCAACAACGCACATTGTGCAAGCACGTCGGACCCACATTTAGACACCACATGGCACACAGCTCCTGAGGCATGGCCACAACACGCAAGCCACGATACACCTGTCGGCCACCCAACAGACACCATGCACATCAAGGCTGCACCAGAAGGATGCCCAAACACTGCATCCCCCCCCAACTCCTGTAAACACCATGGCTGCCCCTCCAATATGTACATGAGAATGCAAAGGCTCAAAATGAAGTAGCATTGATGTGTGTAGGATGTACGTTGAGCCATGACTGATGCCCTGCCTCTCTCCCCCCACAGGCACGGGATCAGACAGCGAGGCGGAAGACACCGCAACACCAACAAAGACTCCTGCGCGCCTGAGCTGAGGCCACGACAACGCATCCAGGCCCTCCACATCAAGGGCTGTCCATAAGAAAACCACCGCTCCCAAGCCACAGCCCCCCAGCCAACAGGGTGCACAGGCTGGAGAACCTTGCGAGCAACCAACACCAGCACCCCGGAAGGTGCAGCAGCAAGGTCACACTGCTTCCATGAAGGCACCTATGCCAAAAGGTACACCTGCGCCCAATCTCGACACAAAAAGAAAACAGCAGCTCCACAGGAAACACCTCAGGTGGAAGAGGAGAGATCACCTGTGGCCAGTGACGTGGAGGGGCCATAGTCGACGGCCACCAGTGCAACATAACACATAGGAGGTGGAGGAGGTGGAGGAAGAAGACACTGCAGTCTATAGCTTGCCAGAGGACATACCGGACACCCCAACCATGATGGACAACCCACAGTTCTCACCCAAGCCTGGCTCCAGTGGACACGCCTCCATGGATGACATGCACGTACTAACACGCACCCCGGCAACCACGCACCCACCACCACCTCCCATGCAACAACCGGCTGCACAATCCATCCGGGACTTGGAGGGCCAGTTGACGCGCATGGAGGAGTGCCAGCAGGCTATGCATGATATGGTCAAGCAATACGTAGCAGAAGGGGAAGCCACACACCTGGCCATGCAAGAGAACACCAGGACAATAAGCTGTGCTGTCTACCGTGTGGCCCCGTGAGGGCATGGCAGCACTGAAACAGGCTGTCACCCAGTTGGTGGCCACCATGGCGAGTTCAACCCAGACAAGCCCGGTGCGCAGGTCACTGTGCAGTCTGTGCTGGCCAGATGAACAACCTCCTCCACCTAAAAGGGGGCATCAGTAGCCTGACACACATTGGGGGTTGAGTTGAACTTGAAGTGGGTGCAGGGGCATGGATGTGTGGGGGTGTTGGGGGTGGGGGATGTGGGTGTGTGGGGGCATTGGGGGGTGGGGTTGAGGGGCGTGGGTGTGGGGGGGTCTTGGGCGGTGAGGGATGAGGGTGTGGGGGTATGGGGGTAGGGGGTGGGAGGTGTGGGTGTGTGGGGGTGTTGGGGGGTGAGGGGCAGGGGGTGGGGGGTAGTTTGTTGCATATTGAGAGGTAGAGGTCCACATTGGTTCCTGTTCACTGTACATAGTTATGATACATTTCATACACCTGGTGTGCATAAGAAAAACACATGACTGGACATTGCTTTTTGACTGTGTGTCAATGTATTTCTTAACAGTGCCCAGTGCTCAGTTCCCCCCCATTCCAAGTGCCTTGTGTAACCCAGTCCATCAAAAGTAATGTACAATCAAAGTTTGGCATTCTACACGCCCTTCATTCACATTGTGCCGTGGTCGATATGCATCTTCTCCACCATCATCCTCCTCATCTTCTGGTGGAATCTGGTCTGTGTCAGGGGGCAGGGGTATGGTGCGCCGGATGCACATGTTGTGCAGCATGGCACATGCCAACACTATCTTGCCCACCTTCTCAGGCATGTACATGAGTGCCCCAACTGACCTGCTGAGGCAGCGAAAACAGGCCTTCAACAGGCCAAAAGTCTGCTCAATTGTGACACAAGTGTGTGCATGTGCACGGTTGTAGTCCTCTTTGTGCCTGTTGACTTGTTGCCTGATTGGTGTCAGGAGCCACGGCTTCAGGGGATACCCAGCACCACCTGCACGTGAGCAATGGAAGATGTATTTGTGAACATTGTTGTCATTCCTTGTGTGCAATGCCTGTACAGTGTTAATGGTGACATGCCACAGATTCATCATGACTGCACTGGACATTTCCTTATAGTAAGACCCAGGTAAGTGTACTTAGGCATGGCCCATACTTGGGGGAGGAGGGTATGTGTGCCGTTCACGTTTTAGGGACCTTTCCATCAGGTACAGCACTCACTCAAATGAGTTGATAATGGCCATGATCTGCTGACATCTGATGGGTGTGTTACATTTGAAATTTGTACTATTTGTACATCAGGCAAATATGTCATGATGGAGTGCATCATGACATATTTGCCTGATGTGCTTCATAATACACAGTGGTTTGCTAATCGTGTTTCCAACTACTTGATGTCACCATGTAGTTGTCCATCACTGCCTTCCCCCATGTGACCAAGGCCTAATGGCAATGGTTTTATGGTCCGCCAGTGACAGCAAACATTTCTGTGACGGAGCTGGGTGTGTACTGGCATGGTGGAGCAGAGATTCTGTGGATGCGTTCTGCACCACTCGCTCATATGTTAGTGGTGGTGACTGATCGGTGATTATATTAGTTTCCTTGCTTGCACCATTGCAATTGTAAGTGTCCCCTGAGGTGCCTAGGCCGATATACTGGTCTGCGGTGTACCTGTGGGGTAGGTGCAGTGAAACAGATTTCCATGTGTGGCAGTTGTATTTGCCCCAGGCATGGCTGTATGTCCAGTGATGGACTTTGCTCTGTACATGTATTTCAGACAATGTGCCTGCAGGGTGGTGCATTGTGGTACCTGTGGTTCATGTCTGATGATGTTCAAGGTGCATGTGCTGGGGTGGGTGCTGTGTATGTTGCTTACATTAACGCACAGCTGTGTAGGCATGCCGCATCTGCATCCATTGGCTGTGTCGAACATTCTGTCGAGGTGATTGGGGTCCCAGTTTTGCCACCCAGGTCGCTGTGTCCCCCCCAGGCAACACCCCTGATACAGCAGCCAGCAGACAGGTTGCCTATGCTTGTGCCACCCCCCCAGGCAACACCCCTCATACCCCAGGCAGCAGACAGGTTGCCTATGCTTGTGTTTCCCCCCCAGGCAACACCCCTCTTGCCACAGCCAGCAGACAGTTTCCCTATTCTTGTGCCCCTCCCCCCCAGGCAACACCCCTCATACCCCAGCCAGCAGACAGGTTTCCTATGCTTCTGTCCCCCCAGGTAACACCCCTCATTACCCTGTTGTTGGACTTACCCAGCAGCCAGGTACGTTGTGCAGGGTGTCGTGCCATGTAGCAGGGAAGTGTGGAGTTGCGCAGCACCATGGCATCTTGTGTGGATCCCAGGTATCTTGCACACCATCTGGACATTCAGGGAATGGTAGAGCTTCCTGTTGCGGTACACTACCTCCTCACCATGCCGGATTACCAGCTCCACATAGGTGCAGTCGATGGCACCAATTACGTTTGGCATGCCTGCTAGTGTATAGAATGCGATTTTCGATTCATTCACCTCCTCCACAGTCCGTGGTAAATATATGTGGTCCCTTCCATGTTTCAGGAGGGCATCTAGCACCTGGTTGAGCACACAGGAGAAACATGGTTGTGAGTTGCCATGCAGCTGCCCCACTGTGTGCTGGTAGGTGCCTGTGGCAAGGAAGTACAGCACAGACACTACCTTCAGCAAGTGGGGGATGCATGTCTGAATGTTGATGAGGCTTACCAGGTCGTCATGGATGAGGTCCAATATTGTGCATAGAGTGTCCCTGTCCAGGCGGTACAGGGTATGGATCTGTGCAGGGGTTCGGTCAAATGGACTGGCCCTTAAGCGAGGGATTGGTGGCTGTCTGTGGGGTACAACTGCCTGTCCTGGTGGTCTGTGCTGTCCTTGTCTCTCTCTCCTTCTCCTCCTGTGCCTCCGCTGCATTCCCTGGTTCAACGCCTGCTGGAGTAGTAGCAGTCCAGGCATGTCCTCCAGCCCCAGTATTGCAACTGCTAATGGAAGCATTTTGGGTTTGGAAGGGGTGTGGTGTGTGCTCCTTTTGTGCTGTGCCAGACTCTGTTGCCTCCACGTGTGCTGATTGTGTGCACCTGTGGCACATTTGAGCACAGCAGATTGCTATTAACAGCTGCTCCATGATGCCGGTGTTAATGGCATCATGGTACCCGTTCTTACCGGTATCTGGATGCTGGTAAGTGCATGTCCGAGAACCTCGTAATGTGCACTTCCTTACGGCAAGCCGGCGTTACTGGCACGACTACAGCGTGCCCGCGCCCATTCAGGGAAGGTGCTACCAGGTCACAACGGGTCCCTGCAGATGCCGGTATTCCCACTGTAATAGCCATGTGTCTGAGCCAGAAACACTCGCCCCAAGTTGCATTTAATTTGATCCATCCCAGAATGCACCCAGCTTCCCAATTCCCAACCCCCTATCATTCACATCGTTCACATCTGATCTTCCCAAAGCATTTCACTTGTGCCAAAGTGTCCCAATTTGAAACTTCAGGGGGAGGGGCAGGAACGCCCGTTGCATCAGAGACTTATTTATATATTTTGCTAGTTTGTTCAAGCCCAAGACCGCCCCCATGGGAATGTGTTCACATTACAAACATCACCTCAAAGAAAAGTACATTATATCTGACATAATATCAATAAAACATATGTAAGGACAGCGATTGAAAAAAGATATTTCAGGCATTTCATAATTCTTTTTAATACAGGCACGTTATAGAATGTGAGACATTACTACAGTAGTAACTAATCATTTAATGACACTGTGCTGCAACCAATACTTTAAAGAAATTGATGAGGCTGAGACCAGTCCAACAGTGGTACCGGTAAGCCAGTCAGTTCACATGTGTTGCCTAATTGGTGATATATTAGCCCTTGGGCCATCTGGGAGTGATTCAATTCATCTCTGGTAATTAAATAATTAAAATGTAACCCTTGGATCACTGGTAAACCAGTCAGTTCACATTCGCTTCATAAATGGTTGTACATCAGCAATTGGGTCACCTGGGTGTGATTCAATTCACCTCTGCTAAATAAATAATTTAAACTTAACACTTGGATCACTGGAAAACCAGTCAGTTCACATGTGTTGCATACATGGTTGCATATCAAAAATTGGGTTTCTCTGGGAGTTATTCAATTCAAACTCTGGGAAATAAATAATTAAATATTTAACACTTGTATAGGGTGGAATCCTGGCCTCTCCTATCGTACGCGTTTGCCTTAACCTGTCTCTCACCCCCTCCTCTCTAAATGTATGTACACCAAACTTCCCTTTGATAAGGGACTGAGAACACTATACACTGTGGTGACTAAACCACCACACATACAGGTGCTGGCCTGTCTCTGTAGAAACCCCATGAGAGAACTAGGGGCTTGTGACTGCTCCCTCACTTTCCTTTGTCTGTTCTGTATTGTTCACTACTTCCTCTCTCTTGTAATCCTCTTATCTTCTAATTGGATTAGGCAAACATATACCCTACGGTACCTTCATAAACCAAAACTACCACTATGGGAGCCCAAGGTAGGCGGGACTGTGAAACCTCTTCCTCAATAAGAATGAAGGGCCTAAACAAGCCCAGTCTGGTCGCTTCTCTGCCCTTCTACGACGGAAAACGGTACACCCAAATCAGCCAGCATGTGCGTTGCTGACGAGTAAATAGACCTCTACATAGTTCAATATTGTACTTTCATTCCACTTAACATTAACAGAAGACAATCCTCTTGACTCAGCCCGTCTGTGAGTTGCCAGCAGGAAAGTATACCTCTACACAGTTCAATATTGGACTTTCATTCCCCTCCGTTTTGACAGAAACCTGTACACTTGACACCGGCCACTTGTGTGTTGCCGGCGAGTAAGTATACCTCTACAAAGTTCAATATTGTACTTTTGTTCCCCTTCACTTTGACAGAAACAATTCTCTTGACCCTGCCCGCCTGGGGGTTGCTGCCGAGAAAACATACCTCTAAACGGTTTAATATTGTACTTTCCTTACCCTTCACTTTGACGGAAGCAATACTCTTGACACCGCCCACCTGTGAGTTGCCAGTGGGAAAGTATACCTCTACACAGTTCAATATTGTACTTTTGTTCCCAGAAACAATTCTCTTGACACCGCCCGCCTGGGGGTTGCTGGCGAGTAAGCATACCTCTACACAGTTTAATATTGTACTTTCTTTCCCCTTCACTTTGACGGAAGCAATACTCTTGACACCGCCCACCTGTGAGTTGCCGGTGGGAAAGTATACCTCTACACAGTTCAATATTGTACTTTCGTTCCCCTTCACTTTTACAGAAACAATTCTCTTGACACTGCCCGCTTGAGCATTGCTGGCAAATAAGTTTACATGTACAAAGTTCAATATTGTACTTTTGTTCCCCTTCACTTTGACGGAAGCAATACTCTTCACACCACCCGCCTGTGCGTTGCCGGTGAGAAAGTAAACCTCTACAGAGTTCCATATTTTACTTTCACTCACCTTTGTTTTGACAGAAAACGACACATGTGACACCACCCGCCTGTGCGTTACCGGCGAGTAAGTATACCTCTACACAGTTCACTATTGTCCGATTCTCTCCCTCACTTTCTACCCCCTACCTCAGAGACAGCAACACGCATTTACGTGTGACGGTGATCCAGCTCTGCTCTGGCAGAGCAGTGCCAGCAGTGGGGGAGGACTCCTCCCAACCTTTCTCCCTCGCCTCCGGCCAGGCTCAAACTCTAAACCCAGGGATGGGGAGAGTAACTCAGGCCAGCCTGCAACAAGGACGGCCTCAGAGGACCTACAGAGCACCGCTCGACACACAAATTTGATCTATGACATCTTTAAAAATATGTAGAAGTGGACTTGTTTAACCAATTTTTAATCAAATTGAGTAAGATTTTCTGGATAGCAATTAGTATTTAAGAGAAAATTGTACATAGAAGAGCGAAAAACTTTCAATGGAAGTTGTTACATTTTTTGTGGTTCATTCTGAAAACACAGCAGTGTTTTCACTATTAAGTGGGTCTATGTGCCTACCACCACAGAGAGGTTTCCAAATTGTTCCAGTTGCCCTTTTTGATCGTAGACGCTCACATAATGTGAAGATTTCAAAGGGTAATGCATTATTTTCTTCACATCACATCGCCCGCAAACCTAATTTTCAGCCTATTTTGTGGTTTCATATATAAGGGATAAGCATGTTAGATGTGGTACAAAACCATTGCAAATTTACACAGCAGTGTTTAAATATGAATCATCATTTCAAGTTATCTTGTCCTTAAATAATAATTTATGTTTTTTTTCTGTAGAATTGAAACCATTGACAATTGTCAGTCTAAAGGTCTTTGCAATGGTTACTTAAGGCGATGATAGATTGAAAGTCGAAGCACAGGAATCATTTGGTAAATGTACGTGTTGAGGTTAGGGTGGAAAGATGTGTGCAGATTGGTGGAGAAGCACAGTTAAGATGGAAAGCAAATACATAGCTCTTTATTAACGTCCCCAAGAGGTAGTATTTGTTGACTTGAAAGGAATGTTGGTAAACTGTAAAGAGCAGATGTTCTGCTGGGGAAGTAAGAGTTTGTGACTCTATTTAATTTGCAGCAAGTGGGGGGCATGGGCAACCGCCCAGAAAATGGCTGCTGATCTGTGGAGCCCTGTTCCCGGGAGCACAAAAGTAAGAATATTATGGGGCTATAAGGGCCATACCTGGCATTGTCATGATCCGGGGAGCCAAACTCATTGAACGGAAGGGATAGCAAGAAGAATCGCGGAAATCGGTGAACAGTTGGATCTATAACTATAGATATGCACATGGGGGATGGAGAACCTTATCATGGCCACCACACTTCCGTGTGAAGCCCAGGAAAAACTGTGCCCGCAAAAGTGTTACATCTAATAGCAAAGGAACAGAACTCACGAACCAGCGTGTTACTGTTCTTCCCTGCAGGACCGAAAATAGAAGACTTTAGCGGTGCTCACGCACTGGAGTTGCCTGGGGAGTTGGGATGCGTTCGCCAACAGACTTGTAAGATGCTGGTAATTCTGGCGGTCAGCTTGTCGGAAACAGTAGTTGGAGGTGGTGGGCCCACGTATTGGGCTCACGGGCTACACATGCTGTTTTTGTAAGCCAACACAGAGACTCTGCATCATCATGTGGTGAAATGTCCTCAATCACTGTCTAAAAGATTGCTTTATTTTTAGCCGCTTGTTTAACTCTCCTTCAGCAGCACTTTCTGAAAACCTATGGGCAAAACTAAGGAGTAATGTACATAATATCTGTTCTAAGTCTCAGGAGGATAGCTCAGGGCAACATGCTTTCTTTGGAAGCAAGACAATGCGAAGCAACACTAAGCGCATTATGAATAACCAATTACAATATGATGTAACCAAATCACAGTAATAGATAAATAAATCCAAATTAAAATAATAGTAATAGGTGTATTACATGTATTGTTACAAAAACAATTGTGCAAATGTTACTTCAAATCACCTTTTGGTCCTTGTACCAGTTCTAATTCTTAAGCAATCTGCTTAGATATGTTTCTCCAATGATGCCCTTTGTCTAAACAGTTGGTAGCATGTGTGGGTTTGTACACATTCCTCTAACCTAGCATACCACAACCAAAGAAGACATTTAAAAAACACATTCAGATGCACTCATTGCCACTTACCACTGGCCATATCCGACCACGATGAATACAGATCTATTCCAATCACTGAATCCTAGTTGAAGGTTTTCTTTCTACCAGGGAATATAATAGGGGGTGCTGGGTACACAGAAAATCTGCTGAAGAAGCACTTGCAGTGTAAATCTGGCAAGCGAGTCTTCGTGTAGAGGTACAATAAGTGAATTTCACTATTTCCGGATGACAAGCAACTCTCTCAGTGGTCGTAGAGATCCAGATTTGAAAATTAGAAACACTCATCCCATAACTGAACCATGGCCACAAAAAGACTAGACGAGTCATAGGTGTCCTGGGAGCATGAGCTGGTATCCCAGTACAGAAAACAGAGAGGTAACTAAAATGTTCATAGAGCCGGATTCCAAAATCACACAGAGATATGCCTCTAGACAATTGTGGAAAAGGTTAAGGAGGGCCAGTAAAGCACAACAAACCCAGGAGAACCAAGACATAGAGGCATGGAGGAAGTCCAAACAACAAAAACAAAACTGATAGTCAATATAATGGAGGTGGACAAACGGGTACTACCAGAGGAAAGGACTGGTTCAGGCAATCTGCTCCCATAAACCTGGTGGTAGAGGTTTGAGTGATGGGATATGGTTGCATAATTGTTCATTTTTTGTCAGTATATATTTTAAAAACACAGATTACTCTGTTCACTTTTAAATTCTAAGATATTGCCACCAAAACACATGTATCACATCATGACTTCCTATACGATACATCTGCAATTCAAATCACAAATAACGTGCGTTTGTTCATTTGGAAAGTCTAAAAGAAAGCGATTGAAAAGAGGTAACAAAGAAAGACTCTTGCTACATTGTTTCTTTAAGTAGCTGATGTGCAGCAAATACAGTTTCAAAAGAACCTTTTATAATGTTAATGTTTTTATGCTATTTCACAAAATCTGAAATTAACACAAATGTAGGAATGTAAGCCAGGAATATTTTAAAATAAATCACAACTCTCTCACATGGTAGGAAACAAACAGGCTGGAAACTCTCTCTAAAGACAGTGTTGGTTTTCAATCAATTTAACAAATGTATGGTGCCTGCCCACTCAGGCATTGCAGGTTCCCGTTACCTAATTGGATTTGTCAGCCTTGTTGCAGAGCGTTCATATTCCTTTGATCTGTTCGATGTAGGATGTATGCCCGTCCTCCTTTATCAGTACCTCGTATGTTTGTCAACTTTCCCAGACATATCCCATGTTACCTAAGGGGTGTGCCCTTTGGTTCTCTTAGGCTCTCGTACTATTGGTAGCTTCTCTAACCTTGATATACAATGTTCGGATCTCTTTCACTCTTTTCTTCCTGGGTCATGTGCCCGTTCTGTTCTCACAGATTCTCATACCTTTGTCAGTTTCAGCAATCTTGGAAACCAACGTGCATAGCTCTCTCTGTGTTCTCATTTTAAGAGCGTTTGTTTCCCTCTTGGTACCCCTCTCGGTGGCAAAGGCACTTGTGAGTGTAGCTCAAGGCCCCGTGCACCTTTTCTTCATCTGTTCTGGTCTCAGGCCCACCACTGTTTGCCAGTGGTTACGCCATCCGCAAAGATGGCTATCTACCCGTCTCTGTCCCTCTCCTGAATAGAGCCTCTTGCTCATTGAGAACGCCATCCTTCCAGCATCCAGCTAGTGGTTCACGCTTCTCCCACACCACTGCTTGTTCCAGGATGTCGTTGCTACAGAGGCTCACCTCTGATTAGCGGCTACACTCCTCCCTCCATAGGAATCTCTCCTCCATTCACATTCCGCTCTGTTCTTATACACGTCATTCTAACAAAAATAATTGTGTCTGTCTTCTTTGATCATGGCATTCAGACGATATTCAGCATTACCTGAAGCCAAGAGAATAAAAGAAGTATCTTTGTGATATAGTCATAACAGGAGACACCAAAGTCTTTCTAACACCCATATAGGCAGAACGTGTGTTTTGGACTGGGTGTCCCTTCTTGGAATGGGAGTTATTATTACCCAAGAGCGGTGTCACTCCCAATGAGGTCCCACTTGCCAAGACCCCTAGGGAGGGTCCTGCTTTGCATGCTCACCTCGCTAGTCTCAAAGGGGCTGTCTCCCCACTGGGAAATGGATGACTTGACCACATTCATCACAGGTCAGAGCTTGAAATACCTTGTTACCTGTTTCAATGGCTGAGAAGAGGAATCAAACGTCCTGTTTTACATGACTTGCCATTCCAAATAGAACAGCGCCAACGAGAGTCCAGAAAATTGAGGCTGATTCCTGTCCAACAATTAATTTAACATCTAATAAAGGCTAAATGCAACCCTGAGCCCTGGAGTGGGGGTGGATCAACTTTGCAAAGAAAATGCATTATTTAATTTCTCTGGTTTTATTCTGAAGCAGGAGTACTACTGTAATTTGAGACTTCGATCTGCAGCTGACGTCACAGATTTGTCAAAATAATTAAACATCCTCAATCCATGTCACAACCTTAGCCCATTAATGTCCCCAAGTACAATCTCTTCCCCTTGTGTTTAGAACAATGGATTTCTTTAAAGAGCCCTCTCCACCCCCAATGTTCTAAATTCCACACTATTATATGGTCATCTATATAACGTTTCCATAGGGCAATGTTGCCTAGAAAGGGGTTCTCTTGAGTGAACACATTGTTCTTTTCGTAGTGAGACATGTAGAGGTTTGCAATATCAGGGGCAAAGTTGCCCCCATGCACACCCCCTTGATTTGTTTATAAAACTGATCCTGGAAAAGGAAGACATTTTCTGACATAGCCAGTCTAGTGCATTCCAGAATGCATAAAAAGGAAAGGATACAAAGAGCAAACCACCCCGCATGGCCAAATGAGGTCCCTATGTTACATTGCCCACGGGGCACAGATTTTGATGTAGAACAACTGTTAGATGTATATGTATGCCCAATGAGGTCCCTATGTTACATAGCCCACGGGGCACAGACTTTCATGCAGCACAACTGTTAGATATATATGTATATGTGCGCGTAAACAGGCAGAGTGAATACCAATATATATGTAATATGCGCTGAGGAATCTCTACATTAGCTACATACCTGCTATTTTTTCAATCAGGTTACTGATGTTATGCCCTCTTCTAGGACATTCATTGCCGCGAGGCTTGTTACAGAGCACTGATTACAGCCCCCATGTTGAGGTAAGCAGTTAGTGCCTTTTTAAATCATTTTTTCCTAAAATTACAGGAACATGTGAGGAGATTATATTTAGTATGTCCCTCGTTTTGATATTAGGAGCGGTTTGGGACCATAACACGAGACGGTTGCCCATACAAGTGCCTGTGGCCAATTACTCCCATAGGTAAACTGTGTTTCTCTCATGATACTTTCCACATGACACAGCTGATTATCTATTCATTTGATAATTTGTTCACTGAGCACTGCCCTGAATAAATTCTCCTTCTGCCTCTCCACAGCACTCTGCGAACTTCCTTCTCATACAGCCCCCCGTCCTGATGAAGGCTGTGTCAGATACGAGGCGCATTTAGCCCATACAGACGGCTGAAACACCCAGTGTAGATGTACCTTTTTAAACTACAGTATATCGTCACTGTTCTCCAAATGAACATTTTGTTATCCTTTGTGTTGTCCTTGTTAGAAATGTTCAGTTGGTCCCTTCATAACACTGTCCACCAGATTATGACAGTGAAGGATTCATTCCCTGTTTTGATACACAAGCAATTGGACTAATTAGTGTTTATGCTTCTGCTTTTTCACCCTGTATGATTTTGATGGAAAAATGTATGTTTGTTTGACCAATGCTATTTATTTAATTACAAAAATCAAGCATTTGCCCCTTTTGGGTACCAAAAATGGAGTGTTGTGTGTAATTGCTTTGGGTATAGGACCTTAGGAGAGTGCACAAGTGACCCCTTTTTTGACCTATTCAAGTGTATCCTTGTTTCGTAAGTAGCCCTCCTGGGCAGAATAGGGTCCTCACTAGGAGCCCGAATTTAGAAATCATGTTGATTGGATTACATTAATAATTTAGTGTGCAGGGGACGGGATTGTTCCACCAGTGGGTGGACACCTGTCTTTTTGCTCTATGTTATATTACTGCATTTAAAAGACCGAACACAAAAAAACACTGATTTTTTCGCTGGTTTTGTGTTGGCTTTTAAATGCAGCAATATGACATCCTTCCCTCCCAACCCCCAAAGATGACGCCTTCCCCTTCCCCACCCCCACGCTTCCCTGCCAGTTTTATGTTAAAGGGGGGAGTTTCAACCACCCCAAACACCTATTTCCCCACCAACCCCCCACTTCCCAGCACAACACACTCCAAATCCACACACATATGCTCACAAAACACTCACTCAGACACACACACAGACACTCACCAGCCAGCCTGTCAGCCCCTGTGTGTACATTTGTGTGGCAGGGGCTGACAGCTCGATTGAGAATTACCTTTCAGTGCAGTCAAAGAGGGGTCATTCTAAATCCATCTTTTTTTTCTTCGGTCCAGTGAAAACTATGTTTTCACTTAGGACTGAAAAGGTGAGTCTTCAGATGTTTATGGAACATATTTGTATCAACTTCATTTCTGAGGTGGATAAGTAGGCTGGTCCATAGCTTTAGAGCTTGGACTGCAAGTTTAGTGCCTCCACTTTTGAGTTTGTTGAAAGGGAAAACTTGGAGGATGGAAAAATCAGCAGATCAAAGGAGTCATAAAGGGAAGGATTTCTTGAAGCAAGATTGTAGGTAGTGAGGACCAACTTGTGAATAGTTTTGTGTTTAATGTAGACCTTTATGCAAAAGGAGGCCAGGAACAAAAATAGTTGTTTGAAGGCAGGGGTGGTGTGATCATCAGTGTGCGTTTGGACCTGGCGGCTTTGTTTTGGAATGTTTTAAGTCTGTTCAGAACGTACTGCGGTATACAGATATGGAGGGTGTTAGCATAAACACACCTAGATCTAAAGATAGCTCTGATTTGGGAGGTTCTGTGATAGGTACACAAGAAAGGGCTGATATATTTTTACAAGAGAGATGTGTCATGGAGCATTTGTTATTGAAAATGACACTGAGACGTCTGGCAGAAGCTATGAGGGAAGGGGCAGATCCAAGGTTGGCGAGCATCGAAAGGGTTGAGAAGATGGTTTCTGTTGGCACTGGATAAGGATTTCAGACGTGTTGCTGTTTACAGCTTATTTGTTAAAGTTCATCCAGCCATGGATGGGGTTAATGCAGTTCAGCACAGTGTCTGATGGTAAAGCAGGAGGCTGAGAAAGGGACAGTTAGTGTAGCAATAGGTGCTAGACCAAATGAATGTCATTCTGTACATTTGGAAGTCCAGACCAACATTTTTATTGAGGTTGGCTAAGTGGTGCATATAGGCGTTGAAGAGAAGGGTGGACAGAACTGAGCCCTGTGGATGTCCAGAGTCTCAGATGCAACAGGGAGTAGTGAAGGGGCC